>NC_057836.1:37800000-38425000 GCF_910594005.1 Cervus elaphus
AGAAAAACATTTGTCAACTCCTGTTCTAGGCTATCAAAATAATCTTGATGATAAAATTTCTTCCTGTCAGCCCTTCAAGATATTTATTCTTTCATTATGCCTCATTAAAACTAGACAATTGAAATTCCTAAGGTGCTGGGAAAGATTTTTTTTTCTCTCTTGATATTAAGTACCAGATAAAGCATTACAGTATTGCAGACCTGGTCATTAGTGACATAAACTTTATTTTAAACTAAAGGAGATTGTAGAAAAACGAGATGGGAAAGACCACATCCCTTGACACTTCCCCAGGGAGGAAGAATTTGTGGTTGAAAATGACCTATGGCCTTTGGATTAGAATGAAGTGTTCTAACTCATCCCACAAGTTAAGACTGTTACACATGAGCTTGCTATGAGGGAGGAAGTGTGAATAATATTCAGCAAGCAACAACTACTCACAGCCAAGCAGTGATTCCTAAAAAATAAAATCCCATCCAAATGTAATAAAAGATTATTTTTTTTTCCTCTTAAGAACCAGAATTATGGCCTGTATTTTCTAAATCACCTCCAGGAAAATAATCTGCACTTTAGAGGATTCTTTTAATTTAGATCTTCAGAGAGGAGTAAGGAGCAATTACCTTTACTTCAAAGTTTCTGTGGTCAAAGCATTGTTATAATTTTTTAATTATAAAAAGACTCATTTGATCCAGGTTTTCTACAGTATTCTTGAGTGTTTGCATCTCAAACTGTTTAATAAAAGGCAATATTTGGCCAAAATGAACTCTCTTGAATTTCTGATCTTTTATATAGTTACTTGAATTAAACATGATTTCAAGACAAGTTCTTTAATAACTTGTGTTCCCTTACGTTTCTCCTGTTAATAATTTGGGAATCAGACCAGCTGGTCTCTAGTGTGGGTCTTACAGCTCTGAAATCTGTTAAGACTATGAGTAACATTTTCCTTGACAACTGATGAATCTCTCCACGGGTTTTTAATTCTTGGTATAAATCCCTTGCGTCATTTATATTTATTTTGTGTATTATTTATACATCAATGTAGGGAAATGACACTTTCCTGACATTCCCCAGCCTCTTGCCCCTTTTCATCCCTAATCAGTTGGCCTTGCTTCTGCTATCTTGTGGCAGGCTATATTGTTACTTGCACAAGAAGCAACTCAGTAGGAATTCAACATCTGCCCTTCTAACTTTTGCTTTGGGTCTCATATTAGAAAAGGCTTTTATCTGACCAGATCATATTAAAATACTTTCAGCTGTACCTCATTTTTTATGTCAAAGGGAATTTTAAAGATTTGTATAGGTATGGTCTAAAAGGTTACTATTTTTCTATCTTATACTCTGAAAGCTTATTTCATACAGTATACCTTAAAATCAAATTTATTGCTGTTTTTCACTTTATATTTTAACAATCTTCTTGATCCTCTTTCTTATTCTCCTGTATTCACTTATGTGAGAATAATCTTGAAAGAACTTGCTGACATGTTAACAATCATGGACTTTGGTAAGGCAAATCTATTGACCATTTCCATTTCAACAGTGGGGTTATTAAGAAGATACTATAGACATAACAATGCTTAGATTAAGTACTATAATTCCTGTTTCAGGGATAAGACATAAATATGTTCCAACTTAAAATTAAAATGTATGCATTTGCACTTAACTGGTTTGGCCCAGCAATTAATTTAGTACTCTTCTTTGTTCTTTGTGATAACATTTTTGTTTAAGGCAAAGCAAACTTCTAAATCAGAGTATAGTAAGTATAAATACTTTAGTTGGAATCAGTATCTAAAAATGCCCATTCTGTTTTTGTGTAACTTAAATGTTCATCTAAATAATTCAATCACTTCTTGAATCATTATAGTGACGATTAGCTTTATTCTTCATTAAAAGGTTTTAGCTTTTTCTTAAATATTCAGTTGATTTTTCCATTATTGTACAACATTAAAGCTCTTAAAATTCAGATGGTGATAAGAATTGATTCAAATCATAGTCAAATCAACAAAATCAAAGTGTCACCTTTGAGTCATAGGCCACAGAAGTGAAGAGTTGACACACCTGATGGGTATGCTATCTTAAAGGCCTGTAGTTGGGCATAGCTTCTTGAGATGAAGAATAGCTAGATAACTTGTGATGTAAACAGTGAGCCACTGATATAGAAGGAAAGACAGAGGTCAGATCTAGAGGAACTGGTGGCTACCAAAGGCCCCCGAATTGAAATAATGATGATGACAACAACAGTAGAAGCTAATACTTATATAGCATTTACTAGGTTTCAGGCACTAGTCTAAGGATATTATTACATGTGTGAGTGTGTATATATTCATTACTCACAATAATGTTATTAGCCACCAGATCACAAAGCTAGAAAGTGACAGTCTGGCTCTGGAGCCTGAGCTATTAACTGCTGGGCAAACCATTTCTGTGGGCAAGATGCAGCAATGAAGAACAGGGAAGAATTTTGTGAATAGGTCAGAGTGAAAGTTTCAAATTAAAAGCCAAGAAGAGTAAGAGGTTAACAGAGATCCATGTTTATGTTTTATTAGTTGCATGGAACTACATGGTGTCTACCAGATGAAAGCTCCTGTGAAAGACCAGAACCACCATTTCTTTAAAAAGCTTTAAGTTTTGCTTTAGAAGGGAAGTTAAGAGTATATTATCTTAAGTAATTATATAAGTTCAAACAATGGCTTGAAGCAATAGTAAATACCATAACATAATATACTGCTAGAAAAAAGGTCAAAAACATTATGCTGATAATAATTAGCAATAGAACTCCAGAAGATCATTTCAGAATACAATGATAAGAGTGGGCTTTTTCATTTCAGTCAAATAGAAACTAAAATATGGAC
Source organism: Cervus elaphus (assembly GCF_910594005.1). Taxonomy (NCBI): domain Eukaryota; kingdom Metazoa; phylum Chordata; class Mammalia; order Artiodactyla; family Cervidae; genus Cervus; species Cervus elaphus. The sequence goes on from NC_057836.1 coordinate 37,802,847, forward strand.
TAGCTGCTGCTGCTGCAGCTAAGTCGCTTCAGTAGTGTCTGACTCTGTGCGACCCCATAGACGGCAGCCCACCAGGCTCCTCTGTCCACGGGATTCTCCAGGCAAGAATGCTGGAGTGGGTTGCCATTTCCTTCTCCAAATATGGACTAGACTACATAGTAAATGTAGGATGGACAATGTTATATGAGAAACCAAAGGGTTTGGTCTCCTATAGGAATAGGCAACTTAATTTATAAACATTTTTATTAAAAAGCCTGTTTCTAGATTCTTGATATAACTTTTGGTTGCAGTTCTATAATGTACTAGTTCATGAAGCTCTTATTATTGAGGACAGTGGAGATGGAGGTTTTTTGTTTTCTTTTTTTTAAGATGTTGTTTTACTTACCCTTTAGCCAACGTTAGAAGTTAAAAAGCTTGCATATATAACTTCATTTATTCGTGAACTATTTATTAAGAGTCACAGTTGCCTTTACCATGCTGCTATTAAACTGTTTAGAAAGAAATGAATAAGAAGTGGTATTTCAGATTGCTAGTATCTTGATCTATACAATATAGATCCTTATATCTATACAACATATGTCTTTATATACACTTCCATCTTCCAACCTGAGCTGTGTACTGAGAAGTTTCAGTTTTAATTTTTTTCCCATTCTATAAAGAAATGTTAATCATCTTTAATAATGTTCTGCTGTGCTAAGGACACAAGGCTAAATAGATAATCAAGAAAGGGAGCTTTTACCTTGATATCCATAATAGCAATGCATGTTTGTTTAACAGCTAAAATATATAAAGATTTTTACATATGTTATTTGATTCTTAGTTCAGTTCAGTCACTCAGTCATGTACGACTCCTTGTGACCCCATGAACCACAGAATGCCAGGCCTCCCTGTCCATCACCAACTCCCAAAGTTTACCCAAACTCTTGTCCATTGAGTCGGTGATGCCATCTAACCATCTCATCCTCTACCATCCCCTTCTCCTCCTCCCCTTCCCAACATCAGGGTCTTTTCAAATGAGTCAGCTTTTCACATCAGGTGGCCAAAATATTGGAGTTTCAGCTTCAACATCAGTCCTTCCAATGAACACCCAGGACTGATCTCCTTTAGGATGGACTGGTTGGATCTCCTTGCAGTTCAAGAGCATCAGTTCTTCAGCACTCAGCATTCTTTATAGTCCAACTCTCACATCCATACATGACTACTGGAAAAACCATAACCTTGAGTAGACTGACCTTTATTGACCAAGGAATGTCTCTGCTTTTTAATATGCTGTCTAGATTGGTTGTAACTTTCCTTCCAAGAAGTAAGTGTCTTTTAATTTCATGACTGCAATCACCATCTGCAGTGATTTTGGAGCCCCAAAACATGAACTCAGCCACTGTTTCCACTGTTTCCCCATCTATTTGCCATGAAGTGATGGGACCAGATGCCATGATTTTAGTTTTCTGAATGTTGAACTTTAAGCCAACGTCTTCACTATCCTCTTTCACTTTCACCAAGAGGCTCTTTAGTTCTTCTTTACTTTCTGCCATAAGGTTGGTGGTGTTGTTCAGTCACTAAGTCGTGTCCAACTCTTTGGGACCCGACCCCACAGACTGCAGCACTCCAGGCTTCCCTGTCTTTCATTATTTCCCGGAATTTGTTCCAACTCATGTCCATTGAGTCGATGATGCCATCCCACTATCTCATCCTCTGTCACCCTCTTCTCCTCCTGCCCTCAATCTTTCCCAGCATCACGGTCTTTTCCAGTGAATCAGGTGGCAAACTATTGGAACTACAGTTTCAGCATTAATTCTTCCAGTGATGTTCAGGGTTGATTTCCTTTAGGATTGACTGTTTTCTCCTCCAGTCTGACACTTCTCTTCAGTGGCTCTCAGTTTTTCATTCTTTCTGCATGACTTGCAGGAGCTTAGTTCCCTAACCAGGGATGGAGCCTGTACCACAGCAGTGAAAGTGCTAAGTCCTAACCACTGGACAGCCAGGAAATTCCCTCAGTTCCTAATTCTATTTTGTGATGTAGAAAGAAGAAATCATTGTTATTACAAAAAGATACAATGATTTAACAATATCAATTCAGGCTTTGCACTAATATCTACAAAAGTTTCTTGTAAAACATTTAAAAATAACTACCTTCCTCTTGTATACTTTAAACAATTGGACTATAGAAATTATATCTCTTGGATTGTAGACTTCTCCATAATAGGTTAATAGTCTTTTAACTATCCTGAATATTTATGAATACCTGCTAGTTCTGATTCTTTGATTTCTTTTTCAAATATATAAATAGTTAAGAAATGAATTATTTTTTATGTGCTGCTTTTTAAAAGAAATTCCTGAAGTGACTATTTTCTTATTTCCTCCCACTATCAAAATCTCCAACTTCCAGTAGAAAGGAGATGGTATTATTACTAAAGAATATTTGGTAATTTTAAAATTTACTCTATTTGATTTATTGTATAGTTATTTTCCATCATATGTATCTTTTCAGCCATCAGTTCTTTCCTTTAAAAAAAAAACAGCAAAAATAACAATTTGGTTTGTAACTAATAGTGCCTTGGAAACAGCATGAAAAAATCATTTTCTAAGAGATGCGGTATTTTTCTTCTCGTATGAAAACAGAGAAAACCTCCTTGATGTTCTGTTCCTCGCTGATTCATATGCACTGACATGACCTCTCTGTGCTCCTGTCTTGCTCTGAAAACTTCGTGCTCACTCTGTGAAGGGAGCCCAATTATTTAATATATGTGAAGTCCAGTCAGCAACAGAGAAGTAAAAGATATGTCATTTATGACCATCACATTATTTTTTTTTTATGAAACCATTATATTATAGGTGAATCATGTCTGACTAAATTGTTGGGCTGTTTTTGTTATTTTTTTTTTAAATGGTAATACTCCATGGAATAATACTAAATGGAATACTAAATGAATAGTCAGGACAGTAATTTTATTAGCACTTCTTTTCCTTCTCTGAGATTGATGTACCACTGTACGTCTCTTCTTGTTCTTTCTTCTTTAAAGATATTCATTGCCCTGTATTGTTTCTAGTAATTTTTCATTCATTCCCTCATTATTGATTAGTGCAACTGAGATTCTGTACTTGAGACTTCATAATCCTCAGTTCTATATGTAAAGCTCCAACATTCACATCAGTTTACCACCTAAGAACTACTTTTTATCTTTGTATCCCTTGATCAGAGAATTTGAGAGTAACCTAATATTAATATCCTATAAATATTTGATCGTTTGTTGGTCTGTTTGAAAATTATGTGTTTTTATATTCAGATTGAACTCCTAATTTTAAGCAACAGTTTTCTATGATTGATTCAGCAGAAAAAAAAAAAGGAATTGGTTTATTAAGAGGTTATTTGGATGAGAGAAACAGTTCAGTTTCCAAAATTAAAGCGTAAAACCATGACAGAGAACTGGCCTAAGGAGGAAATTCTGCAGCTACTGCTCTCCCACCAAGTATTAAAGAAGACTACGATTGCTTCTGCTTTCCTATTTATGCCATGTGTGTATCACTAAAACCATTTCACAGCATCTGCCACCACTCTCACCAGCAGGGAAGATTCCACATCAAGTTTCACTGTTTCAGTTGCTTATTTCTTATTTCTCATTCCTCTATCAGAACTCCCCACAGGCCCTTAATAAACTGTTGACAGTTGTAACATCTGTTGAGTCTATTGGTCATTAAGTCCAGGTAGATGCACTGCAGCCTGGACTAACTAGGAAGCCTCCTTTTTCCTCCAGGGTCCACTCACAAGTAGAGGATTTCAGGTCACTTCATAAATAGATCAAAACAAGATTCCCAAGCTTTAGAGTATATATATATTACCTTCAAGAGTCCCATCTAGCTCTGTGCTGCTCTTTTAGGGGCAGAAGGCACAGTAAGTTATCTTGAACTTTGAAGAAGCTGTCCTGATATGCTGAAGATCACTGGACTCTCAGAAACTTCAGAGGTGTAGCTCTTATATTTTTGTTTGGTGTATCTCTCACCGTACTGCACTCGTATTAGACTCACAGGTATTTTTTACATACCTGTTCTTTACAAAGAATCTTGAGTATGTATTACTGTAAGTCCTAGAGACATACCATCAGTGCAGTTGTCCTGTGCAATAGTGAGACAGTAATGGTCTTAGTGAAGTAAGTATACTGTGGTTCAGAGCCCAATAATGTATATAAGCCTAAAATAAAATGGATTATTGCCCTACCTGTCATATGAAAAATAGCTATGGTAAGTGTTTCTGCATCTATTGTAATAGAGGGAGAAAAGCATTTTCCAGATTATACTTGTGTATGTGGTGCTGAGTTCGGGTAAAGAATACATGTCTGCCCAAGCAGCTTTGTAGAAATGACTATCTGATTAGGCTTAGTAATGTATATCTTCCACCAATTCTAACTGCATACTCTATGTGTTAAGGGCCCCGCTGGCCTAGATAGGAGGCAGATTCATATTAAAAGTCCACTCATCATTTAATTCCCACGAGCATCCTTTCTGACCACTAGTCCACAGTGGTATTCTAGGCCCCCAGTTTTAGTTCTCATTCGGAGCAGTTAGATAGATTAGATAGTAGTACCCAAAAGGCCAGGCATTTCCCTTTCTTCAGTGCAGTTGCCTTTATGAGGAAGGCCAAGCTGACAGTTCACAGTGTACACCTGCAGTATATGTCTCCAAGGACTTGCATTCTCGCCTTCACTCAGAAAACTAAGAGCTAACACCTATCTTACTCAAACTCTTCCAGAAAATTGCAGATGAAGGTAAGCTTCCAAACTCATTCTATGAGGCCACCATCACCCTAATTCCAAAACCAGACAAAGATGCCACAAAAAAAGAAAACTACAGGCCAATATCACTAATGAACATAGATGCAAAAATCCTTAACAAAATTCTAGCAAACAGAATCCAACAACATATTAAAAAGATCATACACCATGACCAAGTGGGCTTTATCCCAGGAATGCAAGGATTCTTTAATATCCGCAAATCAATCAATGTAATACACCACATTAACAAATTGAAAGATAAAAATCATATGATTATCTCAATAGATGCAGAGAAAGCCTTTGACAAAATTCAACACTCATTTATGATTAAAACTCTCCAAAAAGCAGGAATAGAAGGAACATACCTCAACATAATAAAAGCTATATATGACAAACCCACAGCAAGCATCACCCTCAATGGTGAAAAATTGAAAGCATTTCCCCTGAAATCAGGAACAAGACAAGGGTGCCCACTCTCACCACTACTATTCAACATAGTGTTGGAAGTGTTGGCCACAGCAATCAGAGCAGAAAAAGAAGTAAAAGGAATCCAGATAGGAAAAGAAGAAGTGAAACTCTCACTGTTTGCAGATGACATGATCCTCTACATAGAAAACCCTAAAGACTCTACCAGAAAATTACTAGAGCTAATCAATGAATATAGTAAAGTTGCAGGATATAAAATTAACACACAAAGTCCCTTGCATTCCTATATACTAACAATGAAAAAACAGAAAGAGAAATTAAGGAAACAATACCATTCACCATTGCAACAAAAAGAGTAAAATACTTAGGAGTTTATCTACCTAAAGAAACAAAAGACCTATACATAGAAAACTATAAAACACTGATGAAAGAAATCAAAGAGGACACAAACAGATGGAGAAACATACCGTGTTCATGGATTGGAAGAATCAATATTGTCAAAATGGCTATTCTACCTAAAGCAATCTATAGATTCAATGCAATCCCTATCAAGCTACCAACGGTATTTTTCACAGAACTAGACCAAAGAATTTCACAATTTGTATGGAAATACCAAAAACCTCGAATAGCCAAAGTAATCCTGAGAAAGAAGAATGGAACTGGAGGAATCAACCTGCCTGACTTCAGACTCTACTACAAAGCCACAGTCATCAAGACAGTATGGTACTGGCACAAAGACAGAAATACAGATCAATGGAACAGAATAGAAAGCCCAGAGATAAATCCACGAACCTATGGACACCTTATCTTTGACAAAGGAGGCAAGGATATACAATGGAAAAAAGACAACCTCTTTAACAAGTGGTGCTGGGATAACTGGTCAACCACTTGTAAAAGAATGAAACTAGAACACTTTCTAACACCATACACAAAAATAAACTCAAAATGGATTAAAGATCTAAATGTAAGACCAGAAACTATAAAACTCCTAGAGGAGAACATAGGCAAAACACTCTCCGACATAAATCACAGCAAGATCCTCTATGACCCACCTCCCAGAATATTGGAAATAAAAGCAAAAATAAACAAATGGGACCTAATGAAACTTAAAAGCTTTTGCACTACAAAGGAAACTATAAGTAAGGTGAAAGGACAGCCCTCAGATTGGGAGAAAATAATAGTAAATGAAGAAACAGACAAAGGATTAATCTCAAAAATATACAAGCAACTCCTGCAGCTCAATTCCAGAAAAATAAATGACCCAATCAAAAAATGGGCCAAAGAACTAAACAGACATTTCTCCAAAGAAGACATACAGATGGCTAACAAACACATGAAAAGATGCTCAACATCACTCATTATCAGATAAATGCAAATCAAAACCACAATGAGGTACCATTACTCGCCAGTCAGGATGGCTGCTATCCAAAAGTCTACAAGCAACAAATGCTGGGGAGGGTGTGGAGAAAAGGGAACCCTCTTACACTGTTGGTGGGAATGCAAACTAGTACAGCCACTATGGAAAACAGTGTGGAGATTTCTTAAAAAACTGGAAATAGAACTGCCATATGACCCAGCAATCCCACTTCTGGGCATACACACTGAGGAAACCAGATCTGAAAGAGACACGTGCACCCCAATGTTCATCGCAGCACTGTTTATAATAGCCAGGACATGGAAGCAACCTAGATGCCCATCAGCAGATGAATGGATAAGGAAGCTGTGGTACATATACACCATGGAATATTACTCAGCCGTTAAAAAGAATTCATTTGAATCAGTCCTAATGAGATGGATGAAACTGGAACCCCTTATACAGAGTGAAGTAAGCCAGAAAGATAAAGAACATTACAGCATACTAACACATATATATGGAATTTAGAAAGATGGTAACGATAACCCTATATGCAAAACGGAAAAAGAGACACAGAAATACAGAACAGACTTTTGAACTCTGTGGGAGAATGTGAGGGTGGGATATTTCAAAAGAACAGCATGTATACTATCTATGGTGAAACAGATCACCAGCCCAGGTGGGATGCATGAGACAAGTGCTCGGGCCTGGTGCACTGGGAAGACCCAGAGGAATCGGGTGGAGAGGGAGGTGGGAGGGGGGATTGGGATGGGGAATACGTGTAAATCTATGGCTGATTCATATCAATGTATGACAAAAATAAATAAATAAATAAATAAAAAAGAAAAAAAAAAAAAAAAAACTCTGGGTCTGTGAATTGACCTAGGACTAGAAATTGGAAAAGACATTACAAATTTTTGTTGCAGTGGCTCAAGTCAGACCTCTCTCACTAAATCAAGACACCTTAATCATTTTATTAAGTTGGTTTTTTTTTTTTTTTGGTATCCCTATCTGTTTGATCCATACAGATCATCTGATCAGGTAGCCAGAGCTAATGGTTACTGCAGGTCAAAGCATTTTAATTCAGCCCTTCTAATAATCACAGTAACCGTTTCCTCCTGCCCCTTCTAGTTACATGCTTCTGGCTGAGGTCTTCCACCTCCACACCCCGTGGTCTCGGTTGAAAGCAGTGGTACCCATCACCTCTCTTGGGTCATAGAAGACAATGCTTGTCACTAATGCTGGCTTTTCCCTCCCAGGGAACAGGGTGAAGGAGTAGCTCATGGCTGTGGTGGCTCTGATTCTTGCTTTGAACTGAGAATTTGTAGCATCATTAGGATTGTGAGCACTTCCATATCTTTTTTCAAAGCCGTACTGTGGAATGAGAAGCAACTAACTTTTTGCTTGAATTTTTCATACTCTTTATATTATTCAGTGTTACAAGCCACTGGATCTCCCAAAGTCTTGCCTTAATTTGTCACTTCATTTCAAGTGACTATAATTAATTTGTTTCCTTGCTACTGTGGGCTATGTGCTGCCAGACTTTTTTTTTTCCCCCCAGAAAATTAGCTGGATTTTTGGAGCCGTCAACGTTTATAGCATCAGATAACCATTCATAGATCTTCCTTTTGATTTTCCTAGGGATGTATTGCCTTCAGCTGCTTCTAGTTGCCATTTAATAACAACAAGGGTTCTTATTTTAAGTAGAAGAAAACTGCCTCCAGCCTGTTAAGCAGCAGCAGTTTTATTAAAAGGATATTGAGTAATTGACCAAGTTGTTGAGAGCTGGAGAACCAGGGTCAAGATAAAGCTTCCAGAAACAATACCAAAAACTACACCACAAAACTTGCTTGAAGATGAGTCCTTCTTTGTCGCAACATTCTCATCAGGCACTGTGGGAACCCATTGCTTAATTTAGTCATTGCAATACTCAACAGTTGAATGATTCTTATCCTTATGAGCAAATGAGTGCTATACAGAGCCTCCTTCCCCTAATTGCTCACTTCTGAATCGAAGTCTTTCACAGTTGACTCTGATTATCAGAGCCTTCAGGGTAGGGCAGGCTAGATAACTAAATCTTCTGGGTTTTACCTAAGGGAGTCATACTTCATAAGACTAGAAATTCATCAAACATAGGAAGGGTATCAAAAACCAGAGAACATTACAAATGGTCACTACATATTTGGGGAATTTTTTCCAAGTTGCTATGGTTATAGTAGAAATATTTTTCCAGCTTTTTAGTCTCTTGGCTAATTCTAAAACTGATCCTTTGAAGTCAAACTAGATGGGTTTCATTCTTACTAAAACAGAACATTAGCAATTGCTAGGTTCATCAGATATCTTGTAGAAAGTTTGTCACCTGGCCACTACCACTTCATTCTTTTTCAATAGTCTGAGGTTTCTACAGTTATGCCTAAAGTATGTGACACTGTTCAGAAGATATGCAATACTTTGGATAGATAAGGTTTTTGTTTCCATGTACTTACTTATGCTAAATACTGATAATTTTAGAAGGTATAAAGAGATTTTTTTTTAATTTTTTAAGTTTTAGTGATTAAACTTGTCTTTGAATTAACCAACAGTTTCACTCCCTGGTAATTCTGGGACATTTTTGTTTGCATAAGTTATAGAACTTCTTTTCATAGAGTGATGGCCACAAAGGTTACTAAAGAGAGCTTGATTGACTTGTCTTTCTACTGAATTCACCTGGATTGAGTTAATTGCCTCTGCGCCCTTGGCACCATCTTTGTTCTCTGTATTTACTTCACACTCTGACAAGGGGACCTCTTTCTTCTATCCTCCTTTCCGTTTTCTTGCAATCAAACCTGTTATCCATGGCTTCTGATATTTTTTTCAACTCTGATTAAAGTGTAAAACTGAAGAAAATGGTAAGAAACTGGGCAGCAAAGTACTGTTTATCAAATTAAGTAACATTCTAAGCCTGATAAAGGAGAGCCTTCAGTTCTATAATATGTGATAAATATATCGGTTTTGTTGTATCTCTTTTGACTGGCCCTTGTTGCTTCTATCATTGTTTGAGCTTCTGGGTTGTTACAGAAGATTATGTTCAAAACCTGGCTGCCAGTCAGAACATTCTTATCCTAGTAAGTCTGAAAGTTAGATCGCTCCAATTTGAGTTTTTTCTGAATGTTGTTTTCCAGCATAGATGACTTTCTGAACATTTGATTTGAAGTACAGTATTTTAGGATAAATCCTATATCTGGCATTCAGTGTACATTGGGATTGATTCATTAAGTAATCCCAATATTCCTGTCCTGTCACCATGGTTTTTCATATTTTTTGCATGTATAATGTGATTATTACCTTGCACCAGGAACATATTAATCATAGTTTCTTTGCCACTTTACAAAAATTTTAATATTTGCTTTTTATTCATCTGTGGGGACATTTGGCATATGAAATAACCTTGTTGCTTTGTTTTTCCTTTATAGTTTAGAGTGCTTATTCATTTAAGATTTGGTGTGACTATAATATATTCAACACTTTGCTTTTGTCCTCAATATTTATTCCATTCCTGTGGTTCACATTTTCCTTTTCTTATGTATCATGTGTTAAAAATGAAAATATCTTGTCTAGGGTGGAGCTTAGCCATGGGACTAAACAAACATGCTCTCCTTCTGCATTTTGTTGATTTTAGTGGTTAAATTACTAAAAATCCTGTTAATAAAAAAAAAAAAAAAGCTTTACATCTACCTTTTTTCATTGAGTCCTTTCACAGCACAGATCCCTTCCTCTCACAGCTCTTACCCAAAATACAGCTCGTCTGCTCATACTTCTTTTATATTTAGGACTCTCACGGCAGTAGTCAAGAGATTAGTGAAAGTAGCATCAATAGGCAAGATGTTAATTCACTAAATTTAGTGAAAGGAACTAAACCACTTGAACTGAGTTTCCAAAGCTCAGAAGAAATCTATGATGGGCATGCTCTTCTCATGTCAGGGGTAGAAGTACTGAAAACCCAAAACATGTTAACACTGGAAGTTTCTGATTTTGTCACATCTCTGACATCTTGTTGGCCAAAGCAAGTCACTGGCCAAGCCCATAGTCAAAAGGCTATAAAGTACATTTCACCCATCACGAAGCCAAGTATGTTGCACGGTCATATTCAACACTGATGGCTTGGAAAAATTCTTTTTTCTCATGGAGGTGGAGGGAAATAGTGGATGAATATTTGCCAAACAATAATTCGATGTACCACACTATCCAATCTAGGTTAGCTACACTCTTTCAAAGTATACTCCATCAAATCACCATGTTGTTTTGTTTTCTTCATAGTGCACATTATCTGAAATTATCTTATTAATGTTCATTCAGTCAAGCAATATTATCAAATACTTAATAGGTACCAGGCAGTGCTCAAGTACTAAGGATACATCAGTAAATAAAACAGATACAAATTCATGTTAAGTATCTATCTCCCCTGATAAAATATAAGCTCTGAGGAAGAAAAGACTTTGTCTATTTCATGTTCTCAGTGTCTAGAATAAGCCTAACACATTGCAGATGTTCAATAAAATTTCATTTCATGCATGTTTATTATCATATGTGAAACAGATCGCCAGTCCAGGTTTGATGCATGAGACAGGGTGCTCAGGGCTGGTGCACTGGGATGACCCTGAGGGATGCGATGGAGAGGGAGGTGGAAGGGGGGATCAGGATGGGGAACACATGTACACCCATGGCTGATTCATGTCAATGTGTGGCAGAACCACTAGATTATTGTAAAATAATTAGCCTCCAATTAAAATAAATTAAAAAATTGTGTTTCATGAATGCCATTAAACATGTATGTTATCTAAGTTCATTTGCTCAGATTCCATGCATATAAGACAGTCTTGGAGATGTTTTTATAGTTAGCCTTGTGAATTTAAGATACTCCAATAATTCTGCTTAGAAAAGGATCTGTGCTTAGTATATTTGTAAGTCCAGAATTTATACCTCAAAGCAGCTGAAAGCCAATCCTTGAATGTAGTAACCTCACCAGGGTAAAACCACCTTGAGGGACTTCTTAAGGGATGGACATCATTGCCTAAGTATATATTTAATTCCCTTCCAAACAGGAATAGCATTAAAGATAATACAAAGGAATTTTTTACATGGAGTATGTTATACTCAATATCTCATGAGAATTCTGTTCACTGTAGATACTTTATCTTCTTTGCTTCAGGGCCCCACTGAAAATAATTTTAATAATAAAGAGTTTGCCCCTTCTTGTTAGGCTCATATATGGCAAGCACACAGGATGTGTTGAAGGGCGAAGTTAGTTGATACTGATATCAAGTTTTGAGTCATGAGTAGCCATGCTACTCATTTACTTTGGGTTTTTAAAGTTCTGTTTCAAGAACTTTGTCTCAGAGTATGTACATACGGTACCAAACCAAGCAAAAACTTGACAAGAGAATATCAGAATAGATCTGTTTATAGAAGTCTGAACTGCATAATTCAACAGTTATCACAGGAATGTTTCCAACCCCCATCTCTGAAGCTTTAGTTGTTTTATTTTTACAGTCAACTTATTAATGTCTTATAGTATATATGGTATGGCCAGTCTCACATTCAAATGAGACCAGTCATAGCAATTCTCATTTATACTTTAGGTCTTTAAACATTTTCATGCACGCAGCTTTGAAATAGTATTAGATGCCCTTGATATAATCATCCAAGAGCTACCACCATTTGCTAAAGAATATACTATTATCTAATTATAGTAGTTCATAGTAAAGTGTAAGTGATCATTAACTATTTATATAGAATTAGTGATATAGCACTGTTGAAAAGTGAGAAGTAAGGTTTTATACAATTGTATACCAAGAAAATGTTACCTGTATACTACAAACAAGATAAATTGCCACACATGTGACAGTGCTGCAAGGGAAATGGAACAGGTGGAGTTGTAGAAGCCCATGAGATGGGGAGTTAAGGAAACCCTCATGGATCAGAGAAGGCTTCCTAGGTTGATAGTCTAAGCTTAAACTTCAAGAATTACTTGTCTCTCCATATGTCCAACACGTAGGGAAGTCTGTCCTTGGAGTATATCCAGATTCTGACCATCACAACTATGGTCACCACTGTCTAAGCCACTAAGTCTTCTGCCTGGAATTCTACAAAAGCCTCCTAATTGGTATCTTTACTTCTAACTGTTGCCCTCCAAAGTCTGCTCTTAACACAGTAGGCAGAGTCATTTTTTGAAACTTAAGTCATATTAGTCACTTCTCTGCACAAATCCTTGAAACAGCTTCAGTTCAGTTCAGTTCAGTTGCTCAGTCGTGTCCGACTCTTTGTGACCCAATGGACTGCAGCATGCCAGGCTTCCCTGGCCATCACCAGCTCCCAGAGCTTTCTCAAACTCATGTCCATCTAGTCAGTGATGTCATCCAACCACCCAGTGATGCCATCTCATTCTCTATTGTCCCTTTCTCCTGCCTTCAAACTTTCTTGGCATTAGGGTCTTTTTCAGTGAGTCAGTTCATCACATCAGGTGGCCAAAGTATGGGAGTTTCAGCTTCTGCATCAGTCCTTCCAATGAATATTCAGGACTGATTTCCTTTAGGATTGACTGGTATGATAACCTTGCACTCCAAGGGACTTGTGAATTTTCTCCAACACCACAGTTCAAAAGGATCAGTTCTTCTGCACTTAGTTTTCTTTACAGTCCAGCTCTCACATCCATACATGACTACTGGAAAAACCATAGCTTTGACTCGATGAGCCATTGTTGGCAAAGTAATGTCTCTGCTTTTTAATATGCTGTCCAAGTTTGTCATAGCTGTTCTTCCAAGGAACAAGTGTCTTTTAATTTCATGGCTGCAGTTACCATCTGCGGTGAATTTGGGGCCCAAAAAAATAATGTCTGTCACTGTTTCCATTGTTTCCCCAGTTATATGCCCTGAGGTGATGGGACCAGATGCTGTTATCTTAGTTTTCTGAATGTTGAGTTTTACGCCAACTTTTTCACTCTCTGCTCTTTCATTTTCATCAGAGGATCTTTAGTTCCTTTTCACTTTCTGCCATAAGGGTGGTGTCATCTATGTATCTGAGGTTATTGATATTCCTCCTGACAGTCTTGATTCCAGCTTGTGATTCACCCAGCCTGGCATTTCGCATGACATACTCTGCATATAAGTTAAATAAGCAGGGTAACAATATACAGCCTTGATGTAGAGTTTTCCCAATTGGAACCAGTCTGTTGTTTCATGTCCAGTTCTAACTGTTGCTTCTTGACCTGCATGCAGATTTCTCAGGAGGCATGTCAGGTGGTCTGGTATTCCCATCTCAAAGAATTTTCCATAGTTTGTTGGGATCCACATAGTCAAAGGCTTTGGCATAGTCAATGAAGCAGAAGGAGATGTTTTTTCTGGAACTTTCTTGCTTTTTCTATGATCCAGTGGATGTTGGCAATTTAATCTCTGGTTTCTCTACATTTTCTAAATCCATCTAAAACATCTGGAAGTTCACGGTTCATGTACTGTAGAAGCCTGACTTGGAGAATTTTGAGCCTTACTTTGCTAGCGTGTGAGATGAGTGCAATTGTACGGTAGTTTGAGCATTCTTTGGCATTGCCTTTCTTTGGGATTGGAATGAAAACTGGCCTTTTCCAGTCCTGTGGCCATGGCTGAGTTTTCCAAATTTGCTGGCTTATTGAGTTCATCACTTTAATAGCGTCATCTTTTAGGACTTGAAATATCTCAGCTGGAATTCCATCACCTTCACTGGCTTTGCTGTAGTGATGCTTCCTAAGGCCCACTTGACTTGACATTCCAGGGTGTCTGGGTCTAGGTGGGTGATCACACCATCATGGTTACCTGGGTCATGAAGATCTTTTTTGTATAGTTCTGTGTATTCTTGCCACCTCTTCTTAATGTCTTCTGTTTCTATTAGGTCCATACCATTTCTGTCCTTTATTGTGCCCATCTTTGCATGAAATGTTCCCTTAGTATCTCTAATTTTCTTGAAGAGATCTCTAGTCTTTACCATTTATTGTTTTCCTCTATTTCTTCACATTGATCACTGAGGAAGGCTTTGTTATCTTTCCTTGCTTTCTTTGGAACTCTGCATTCAAATGGATATATCTTTCCTTGTCTCCTTTGCCTTTATCTTCTTTTTTTTTCCAGCTGTTAGTAAAACCTCCTTGGACAACCATTTTGTCTTTTTTGAGTTTCTTTTTCTTATGGATTGTCTTGATCACAGCCTCATGTACAGTGTCACAAACCTCTGTCCACAGTTCTTCAAGCATTCTGTCTATCAAATCGAATTCCTTGAATCTATTTGTCACTTCCACTGTATAATCATAAAGGATTTGATTTAGGTCATACCTGAATGGTCTAGTAGTTTTCCCTACTTTCTTCAGTTTAAGTCTGAATTTGGCAATAAGGAGTTCGTGATCTGAGCCTCAGTCAGCTCCCAGTCTTGTTTTGGCTGACTGTATAGAGCCTCTCCATCTTTGGTGCAAAGAATATAATCAGTCTGATTTCAGTATTGACCATCTGGTGACGTTCATAAGAGTCGTTCATAAGAGTTGTCTCTTATGTTGTTGGAAGAGGGTGTTTGCTGTAACCAGTGTGTTCTCTTGTCAAAACTCTGGTAGCCTTTGCCCTGCTTCATTTTGTTCTCCAAGATCAAATTTTCCATCTCACTCTAAAAGTCTGTCATTGCAGCATTCTATGACCCTTGTGACCTGGCCCCCTGTTTCTTTTCTTACCTCTTAAAAACACCAAACAGAACAGAGAAATATTGCAACTTTCTCATAGGTTTTTGGTGTCATCTAATACTCCATTCAGTGTTTTCAAAATGTTACTAAATTGAACCCATGGGTGAAATTGAAAACTGAGAATCTTGATATAGTAAGTACAGTTAACTATGCATTGTTTCAGATTTGACCTACATATCATTTTGAGGCATCTTTTTCAGCTATGACAGCCATTAAAACCAAGGGCAAAAATATATGATATCTAGAGCCAAATTGCTGTATTGCAGTATACTAAACCAAGATTTTCATGTATAATGAAACATTGTTGAATTGCATTAGTCTCACTTTTTAAAAAATTGTGTATTTCATATTATGCATAATATGTTAGTAAGAAATACAATATATGTTCATAAATAATAAAAAGCATTTCTTAGGGGTAAAATGTTTCTCTTTTAGATCAGTGGTTTTCTCCACACCCATGTCTAGGACAAGATTCCCATAAAAACTTTTTTAACTAGGTCGTGTAGTGAGAAAAGCACTCTCATGCTTTTGTTGAGAAAGTTAGCTATTCAGTTTGTTCTCTCATTTCATATTGGAAGAGAATATTTGACAGGGAGAAACAAGATGGAAAGAGATGCAACACAGATGTCACAATTTATTTGTGCAACCATTATTTTAGTGCTATATTTAAAGTTATTTTAAAATATACTTTGCTCCCTAAGAGCTTCAGTGTAAAAGAGAATATTTGTTACACTTGTTTGTTTAATTGCTGTAATGTTGATGGGGAAACTAGGAGCTTAAGGAAGAGTAGAGAATCAATGAGACTTATAGCATTTCAGAAAATAGCTAGATTGCTTGTGGAGTAGTCAAGAATGAAATTTTTTTTATTGAGGTATAGTTGATGGACAAAATTATGTTTCAGGTATCCAGCATAGTGATTCAGAATTCTAAGTTATATTCCTTTTATGTGTGTGTGTGTGTGTGTGTGTGTGTGTGTGTATGTGTGTGTTAGTCACTCAGTTGTGTGCAACTCTTTGCAACCCAAGGACTGTAGCCCACTGATATGGAATATTGAGTAGAGTTCCTTGTGCCATGAAGCGAGTTTGTATTAGTTAATCTGTTTTATATAAAGCAGTGTACATACGTCAATCCCAGTCTCCCAATTAATCCCTCTGCCTCCTATCCTCTGCTAACCATGACTTGGTTTTGTACATCCATGACTTTACTTCTATTTTGTAAATAAGTTCATTTTACCCTTCTCAGGTGGTGCTTGTGGTAAAGAACCCACTTGCCAGTGCAAGAGATGTGAAAAACGTGGATTTGATCCCTAGGTCAGGAAAATCCCCCTGGAGAAGGGTATGGCAACCCACTCCAGTATTCTTGCCTGGAGAATCCATGGACAGAGGAGCCTGGTGGGCTACAGCCCATAGGGTTGCAAAGAATCAGATACAACTGAAGCAACTTAGCACCCATGTTTTAGGTTCCATGTATAAGCAATGATATATAATGTATGTCTTTCTGTGTCTGACTGACTTCACTGAGTATGACAATCTCTAGGTCCATCCCTGTTGCTACAAATGGCATTTTTTGTTTGTTTGTTTTGTTTTTTGGCAGGGTATAAATTTCATTGTATATGTATACCACATTTTCTTTATCCATTCCTCTGTTGATGGACATTTAGATTTCTTCCATGTCCTGACTATTGTAAATAGTACTAAAGTGAACATCGGGGTGCATTATCTTTTTGAATTATGGTTTTCTCCAGGTATATGCCAAGAAGTTGGATTGTTGAGTCATATGGTAGTTCTATTTTAGTTTGTTTTTTTTTTCTTAATGTTTTTAAAAATTTTTTTTATTGACAAATAATTGCATTACAGAATTTTGTTGTTTTCTGTCAGACTTCAGCCATAGATATACATATATGCCCGCCCTTTTGAACCTCTCTCCCATCTCCCGCCCCATACCACCCCTCTAGATTGATACAGAGCCCTTGTTTGAGTTTCCTGAGCCATAGAGCCAATTCCCTTTGGCTGTCTAATTTACATATGGTAATATGTTTCCATGTTACTCTTTCTATACATCTCACCCTTTCTTCCCCTCTCCCCATGTCCATAAGTCTATGCCTTTTTCTCCATTGCTGCCCTGTAAATAAATTCTTCAGTACCATTTTTCTAGATTACTGTATTTATGTGCTAGAATATGATATTTATCTGTCTCTTTCTGACTTATTTTAGTTTTTTAAGGAACCTCCTAGGTTATTTTAAAGAACTGTTCTCCATAGAGTGTGTACTAGTTTCCGTTCCCACCAAAAGGTGTAGGAGACTTCTCTTTTCTCCCCACCCTCTCCAGCATTTTTTGTTTGTAGTTTTTTTGATGATGGCTATTCTGATCAGTGTGAGATACCTCATTGTATGTCATTTCGATTTGCATTTCTCTAATAATTAGTTCGATGAGATTGGCTGGATGGCATCACTGACTCGATGGGCATGAGTTTGAGTAAACTCCGGGAGTTTGTGATGGACAGGGAGGCCTGGCGTGCTGCGATTTATGGGGTCTCAAAGAGTCAGACACGACTGAGCGACTGAACTGAACTGAACTGAACTGAATAATTAGTAATGTTGAGCATCTTTTCATGTGGTTTTTAGCCATCTGTAGTCTTCTTTGCAGAAATGTCTATTTAGAACTTTTGCCCATTTTTTGATTGGGTTATTATTATTATTATTATATATTAAGCTATATGAGCTGTTTGTATATTTTGAAGATTAAACCCTTGTAGTTGCTCATTTTTTACAAATATTTTCTCCTATACTAAGGAATGTCTTTTTGTTTATAGTTTTGTTGTGCAAGAACTTTTAAGTTTAAATAGATCCCACTTGTTTACTTTCGTTTTTATTGTCATTACTCTAGGAGGTGGGCCAAAAAAAAAAAGATCGTGTTGCTATCAAAGGGTTGTTTATATCAAAGAGTGTTCTGCCTATGTTTTCCTCTAAGAGTTTTATTGTGTCCAGCCTTACAATTAAATACTTAATCCATTTTGAATTTATTTTTGTATATGTTGTTAGGAAGTGTTCTAATTTCATTCCATTACATGTAGCCATGTGGTTTTCCCAGTACCACTTATTGAAGAGACTGTCTTTTCTCCATTGTATATTCTTGTCATCTTTGTCATAGATTCAGTGACCATAGGTGTGTGATTTTATCTCTGGGCCTTCTATTCTGTTGCATTGATCTATATTTCTGTTTTTGTGCCAGTATACTGTCTTGATTATAGCTTTATTATATAGTCTTATGTCAGGGAGCCTGATTACTCCAGCTCTTCTTTTCTTTCTCAAGGTTGCTTTGACTATTTGAGGTTTTTTCTATTTCTGTACAAATGTCTTTCTTTGCCTGACTTATTTCACCTAGCATAATGTTTTCCAAGTCCATCCATGTTATTGCAAATGAAATAACTGCTAAGCAACAATGATGAACTATAACTTAGTTTTCTAGAAAACAGGACTGAGGTAGAACTCATGAGTAAATTCATCAATAAATTAAATACCATATTTATATAATGCACAAGTAATATAAAATTTGTCCTTATTTTCAAGGGCTTATGAAATGATCAGTCAAAAGATATATTTAAAAATTAATGCATTAGATGAGGCAGTACAGGATTGTTGTAATACTTAACTCTGCCTGTCATTGCTCTGAGCCTTCAGAAAAAGGACCATCAGGAAAGACTGAAATGTAGCAGAAAAGACTATGAGAGACTGTAGTTCTTCATCTAACCTTGAAGAACTGTGACCAACAGTACCAATACCCCATATAATATAAAATCTCCCCTTCTGCCTACTAATAGAATGCCAAGGTTATTTAAGGTAGCACTTTAATAATTTGTGACAAACACACAACTCCTCAGATTCCCCTACAAGCTTTGAATGGCCATGTAACCTAATTCTAGGCACTGTGGTGCCAAAGAGAGTCTATTGTGTGAGAGTTTTAAGCGAGCTATTGTTTTCCTGGTAAAAAGGGACAGACCCCTTTGGCAAGTGTGTGTTTTGCATGTCCTTCCTCTTTTTTTTTTCCCACGTAGAGCATAGGCTAACGCCTGAAGGTGCAATAGCCATCTTATAACAAAAGGAAAAAGAATATATGCTGAAGATAGACAGCTTAATAAAAAGCAGAGATATTACTGTACCAACAAGGTCCATATAGTCGAAGCTATGGTTTTTCCAGTAGTCACGTATGGATGTGACAGCTGAAACATAAAGAAAGCTGAGTGCCAAAGCATTGATGCTTTTGAACTGTGGTGTTGGAGAAGACCCTTGAGAGTCCCTTGGACTGCAAGGGGATCCAGCCAGTCCATCCTAAAGGAAATCAGTCCTGAGTATTCATTAGCAGGACTGATGCTGAAGCTGAAGCTCCAATACTTTGGCCACCTGATGTGAAGAACTGACTCATTTGAAAAGACTCTGATGCTGGGAAAGACTGAAGGCAAGAGGAGAAGGGGACGACAGAGGATGAGATGGTTGGATGGCACCACCGACTTGATGGATATGAGTTTGAGCAAGGTCCGGGAGTTGGTGATAGAGAGGGAAGCCTGGTATGCTGCAGTCCATGGGGTCGCAAAGAGTTGGGCATGATAAAGCAACTGAACTGAACTGAAGATAGCTGTGGAGAAAAATAGTCTGGTTTCTGGACTCTACCAGCTCTGCCCTGTATATCCCCAGGCCTTAGTGCATTAAATAATAAATTCTTGTTTAAGCCACTCTTTTTCAGATGTCTGTTGCACACAGTCTGAAGGACGAAAAAGAATGTTTGAGGTTGGAGTAAGTAAAAAAGTAAAGGAAAAAAAGGCATCAAATCACAGTTAAATCACTAATATGAGAGTACAGTGAAGAGACTGAAGGCCACTAGAATGGAGTTTATATTGACTCACTATATTTAAATATACAAATTGCTATTTGTATATACAATTGTATATACAAATTGCTAAAACTATTTTAGGAAAATTTTTTAAATTATTTTCTTTGTTATCATTTATGAATTATCAGAAAAAAACTTGGCATTCTTCTGTCCATTTTTCTTAAATAGATCCCTATATTTAAAAGTATTCAATAGTCCATCAGTCAGTTGTAGACTTCTTTGAGCTTTCCCCATTAGAGACCTTAAACTATCATGAAGGATAAGCTATTTCAGTAATTTTTCATGTTTTTCCAACAAGTTTACACCATAGAAATGCTCTACTCAGACAACAATTTGTCACCTGAACTGGACATCATTTGTCAGCAGCGTTGAGATGAAGGGCCACTTCCCGTAAAGGATTGACACATCCAGCATTATTTCAAAGAAATCATATTGCTTGTTTTCTTAGCTGCAATCCAGTAATCTCTGATTTAAGCTAAGGACAAGGAAAATTCTCAAAAGTAGTAAAGTATATAAGGCAGTGAGTATAGCTTAATTATATTCAAACTGAAAAATGTCAATCTCTTTAAGGAGAAAGGCTTAAAATCATGTAGTTTAATAAGAGTAGTTAGCATTCAGTGCATCTCTGGTGAGAAGGAACTAGTAGAGTTTCATGTAGAGAAAAGTGGGAGTCACTGAAACCCCTCTTTTTCTGATCCCCTTGGGAGGAGGGAAAGAATAAATAGGTGCAGCCATACACTGAAGAACATTTCCTCTGCTTTCATGGCTGAAATTCATGTATTCTAAATCTCGTAGCATGTTTTGAACTAGGGTATAAATTGCAAACTTTTATTGTGATTTAAAAGTACCTGCTGAAATAATTGATGACACCTGAATTCTTATTATGAGCAAGGTTATTACGATAAGAAATGGTATTGAAAATGTCACTTTAGGAATTGAAAAGATTATTGATTGATACGTTCTATTATGTATATACATTCAGTATAAGCCATGATACGATGAAATCTCTTACAACTATGGTCCTTATACTTCTCTCAGAACTTGGAATTGCCAGCTAGTAGGTTGAGGAAGGAAAGGTATACAGGAGAGAAGAAAGAATAACCAAAAAACCACGCCGAATCAATTGCTTCCCTATTACAAGGGATAAAATATTTCCTAGAAAAAGAGATAAATTATATAATCATGAAATATTTCCATGCCTTCTGTAAGGTTTTTTCCCACAAGAAAGTTTTGAGCCAGTTATTAACTGTATGTGATGAAATGCTTATGTCACTTAAAAGATTCTTATGCATATCTTTCACTCATCATTTATAGGTCAAGAAAAATTACTGTCTGGCCAATAACTGACAAATGAAGTTTGCCAGAAAAACAGCTCCTCTGTAGCTATAACTTAATCTGCAGAGATCGTTTTGGAGTTGCCGTTTCTATTTTAGAAACTTGCAAGATGACAGATGGGTAGTAGTACCGAGTATGTGTGTTTAGTCACTCAGTCATGTCCCACTCTTTGCAACCCCATGGAGTGTAGCCCACCAGGCTCCTCTATCCATGGAACTTTTTCGGCAAGAACATACAGTGGGTTGCCATTTCCTACTCCCGGAGATCTTCCTAGAACAGGGATCGAACCCACATCTCCTGCTTTAGCAGGTGAGTTCTTTACCACTGTGCCATAGGACAACCTAAATTATAGGCATCATAACTGGTAAAAGCTGCTTCAGTGATACTGAAAATAAGAAGTGTTACCCATTGCAGCATCTGCTAATGGGCTTCTTTCCTCGTTTTATCCTTAAACAAAAAAGATGACATTTGGCTTAATTATTCAGCAAGGATCAAAGAGTCTTTGATTTTCTTATGCATGTATTTAGTTTTTCTAGATTTCTTTGCTTAAAGAATTGTTACTGAATCAGATGATCTGGGATGTGGGAAACGCTAATGGAGCACTGAACTTTATATACCAGATTATGGAAAAGAACATATTTTTGTGCCCTGCACTGAAGTGCCATTTTATTGGCTTCTTTGTATAGCAACACAGCTGATGGAAGCATGGCCTTGGAAGAGTTATTCTGTAGCAAACACGATAGCAACTCAGAGAATTGCCATTCTATCTTCCCACAATGAAAAATGAAATGGATCAAAGCATCTGTAAAGCAAAAACCAAAGTGGTTATTCATTTCTTTCCTTGTTTAAGAAACATGCTGTACACTCCTGCTGCAGTCCTCGCCTCCAACCCCAATGCCAGTAATTGCAGATTCAGATTTACCACAACAGAGTCTGACCAAGAGCTATACCCAAAGAGCAACCACATCCAAGACACAGAAGGAAAGCCAAAAATAAGAAAGGCTCTATATCTGAAAAGATTCTTATTTAAGATCTCAGGTGAGCCTATAGAGTTATGGACGCAGGCAATCAGACATTAATCAGACATGCAGTTTCTTTTCATTTGCCTTGTATTTCTTGAAGTGTTACCAAGAAGTGCTCCAATGGAGAGCAAACAGAGATGACTGCTTAAACAGCACCTTTGCTCCACAGGAAAATTTTCTTTAGGTAAATAATCTTCAAGACTTATATAGATTTCACTGTGCATAGATATGCAATAAGGCTAAAACCAAAAGGCAAATCAATGATTAAACATATTTCTGAAGGCAGAGAGGATTTACTAAATCATATTTGTATCTAATAATCACATATTAATTAGATTATCTGCTTGGTGTTTGGTGCTGGTGTGACATATAGCACCTATATATCTGCACAGTTCTTTGGTTATAAGCAATACAACTGAATTAGGCTAACTTTGGCATAAGGGATTCTGTTGAAAGGATATCCAAAGCTTGGAGAATTGTTGAAAGGCTGTACCTTAGACTTAGAAATGGGCGAAAGAAACAAGTCATCTTTGGAAATTCAGAGGCCACAACATTAACAGTGGTGTCACTATTTATGAAAAGCAAACTGGGTAGTGTACCATTACTAGATGAGGACAAAATTAACTATATTCTGTCTCTGTGTGTGGGTGTGTTTGTGTGTGTATAAATTACAGGGAAGAAGCATCTGACTAGATTAGTTTGGCTTACATGCCAGCCCTCTGGCTAGGGAACGGCAAGATTCCTTATTACAGCCCATCAGACTATACCCCATGGGGAAGAATTAATACTCAAATGAAATGTCTCAGAGGTAGAAGACACCAAAAAAGACTTTTCAACAAATGATGTACATAAATATATTAAATCCACCAGTAGTCTTGTACAGTGTAGATGTGCTTTATTAGAATCTAATTTGGGGAATAAATGTTATGTAAAGGCACAATGCGTACGTTTACAAATGACTTTTTTCCTCTGATGGAAATTGAGGTTTAGCTTCTTGATATAGTGAAGGGTTTGAATCTACTAGTGAATAAAAGTCTTGAGCCTACAGATGGAACTTTATAAATAGGCCTGGTTTGTAGGAAAGAGATCGAGGGGAGTAAACAGTTTCCAGTGTTCTCCAGTTAGAGACAGCCATCTGGACCAGAAAAATATTGCATTAAGTGGAATGAATTACTAGATCCATTTTTACTGGTAGCTTTCTTTTTGACCTTTGTAAAGTCACTTTCCTTCACTGAGCTCAGGAAGAGGGCATGATCTTGTCTGAGGCAGCGATTCTTGGAGAGGAATTCAGCTGAGCCCCGCATCAACTTTTAGAATTAGTTCTGAAGTGGTGTACTAGTTCATTCCTTTTACTGCTACTTACTTTGTGTGTGTTCTTATAACAGTTCCTCTTGGATTCTGTTTGGCCTTCTGGTTTTCTTTTGTAGGGAAAGAAAAGAGGAAAGTTGAGGGGCTGAGCTGTAATTTCTACTGCTTTCCCTGGTCTCAAGACTACAAGTGATTCTCTTCTCCCTATCCACTCCTTTTTTTACCTTGGCTGAACTCTGCTATTCCAGGGGCTTACCTGATGAGATAACCCAGATCCACTCTCATAAGACCTCTAAGGCTCTGTTGCCTTGTGTTTCTCAGGCTGTGGCTGCTGATCTTCAGTTCAGTTCAGTCACTAAGTCAAGTGTGACTCTGTGACCCATGGACTGCAGCACGCCAGGCTTCCCTATCCATCACCAACTCCTGAAGCCTGCTCAAACGTATGTCCATCCAACCATCAGTCAACCTCATAATCAACCAACAATCAAACTCATGGTGCCACCCAACCATCTCGTCCTCTGTCATCCCCTCTCCTCCTGCCTTCAGTCTTTCCCATCATCAGGGTCTTTTCCAGTGAGTCAGTTCTTCACATCAGGTGACCAAAGTATTGGAGGTTCAGCTTCAGCATCAGTCCTTCCAATGAATATTGAGGACTGATTTCCTTTATGATGGACTGGTTTGATCTCCTTGCTGTCCAAGGGACTCTCAAAAGTCTTCTCCAACACCACAGTTCAAAAGCATTAAGAGCATTCAAGAGCATCTTCATTGCTCAACTCTTCATATTTCAGCTCTCCCATCCATACATGACTGCTGGAAAACCCATAGGTTTGACTAGATGGACCTTTGCTGGCAAAATAATGTCTCTGCTTTTTAATATGCTGTCTAGGTTTATCATAGCTTTTCTTCCAGGGAGAAAGCATCTTTTAATGTCATGGCTGCAGCCACCATCTGCAGTGATTTTGGAGCCCAAGAAAATAAAGTCTGTCACTGTTTCCATTGTTTCCGCATCTATTTGCCATGAAGTGATGGGACCGGATGCTGATCTTATCTTTTTAACAATTTAAAGAGTTCTAAGAGAAAAAAAAAAAAAAAAAATAAAGAGTTCTAAGAGATGACCTGTGCATCACCTGAATGTCAGACATAGCCTTACCCCATTGTGTAACAGCCCTATCTCCTCTTGTTGATTAGGATCAGTTAGCCCCACCTTCTTTACCTTGCCTATAGTTGTTGGTATGAAGTGACCAAGTGAAAGTAGTAAAGTTTAATGGGGCTTATACTGTGTCCTTTGATGGGATAATAAAAAAGTCAGTATCTCTAAAATTCTATAGTTTGCTCACACAGTCTTCTAGTCAATGATGATTAAGTAGGGATGCTCTTATTGCCACCTCTTATTTTCTGGACCTATGGATTCTGCTTCTTGGGAACACAGCTCCTTATAATTGTTGTTGATCTAGGGTGTATTTTGTAATCTAGTGAGTATAGTATAGGATAGCATCTTGAAGGTAGGGTTTCAACCGTGCCTTCCATAGATTACTCCATCTCTATTAGACCAGCAGCTTCTGAGTGGTATAAATAGTGAGAGGATTTCTACCATCATTGCTTTCTGTATGGTTCCAGGAAACATCAGAGCATTGTCTTAGCATCATCTTATGTTTTCTCACTAGGGTATTAAATCCTGTGAGAGAATGCTCCCATGTCAGTAAACTCTCCCTCATCCAAGCTTATGTTCCGTCTCTTCTTGATCCAACCCTCCTGCATACAGTCTCCTGTTGGCTAGGTTCTAAAGGCCTGTTGAGTCCCTTTCTTTCCTTAGCAGGCACAGCACCTCCCAGGCTGGTTTATGATGTAGCTCAAATAGTGGCATTGGTCTGAGAGCCAGGTCTTAGAGACAAGAGGTGTAAATCTTAGTGGAAGAGTGGCAGGGGAGTGGGGGTAGAGGTGCGTGTCATCTTACAAGGTGGAGGGCTGTTTATTGTCTTCAAGCAATAAGAGAGTACTAGACTCTAGGTAGAAGTATAATACATGTCACAGTTTAATAGAACTTAGTTCTGGATGATGACATGAGTGACTTATGTGTTCTTTTGTATCATTTTATGTTATTAAGTTATTTTTGAAAATAAAACTTTATAATCATCATTTAATTCAACATACATGACATTTAAAGAGCTAATTACAGGCTCTGTTGCTGTTTCTGTTTAGTCAGTAAGTTGTGTCGACTCTGTGAGCCCATGGACTATAACCTGCCAGGCTTTTCTGTCGATGGGAGTTTCTCAACAAGAATACTGGAGTGGGTTGCCATTTCTTCCTTCAAGGATTCTTCCCAACCCAGAGATTGAGCTCACATCTCCTGCTTGTCAGGTGGTTTCTTTACCACTGAGTAACCTGGGAAGCCCATTTATAGGCTATCAGTTCAGTTCAGTGCAGTTCAGTCACTCAGTCGTGTCTGACTCTTTGCGACCCCGTGGACTGCAGCCTGCCAGGCTTCCCTGTCCATCACCAACTCCTGGAGCTTGCTCAAACTCATGTCCATTGAGTCAGTGATGCCATCCATATAAATATAAGTAGCTTACTTATATAAAAGAGTAAGTAGCTTGGTATTATCCAAATGAAAATATTTGGGTTGCTTTTCAAAAGTGATAATTACGGGATCAAGAAAGAAGAAAAAGTAAGGCTTCAAAGCACCTGGTTACAGAATTTCTATTTGCTATGTTTTTATCGTTCAGTCACTAAGTCATGGTGCACTCTTTGCAACTGCTACAGGCCAGGCTTCCCTGTCCTTCACTATCTCCCAGAGTTTGCTCAAACTCATGTCCATTGAGTCAGCCATCTCATCCTCTGTCATCCCCTTCTCCTGCCCTTGATCTTTCCCAGCATCAGGGTCTTTTCCAGTGAGTCACCTCTTTGCATCAGGTGGCAAAAGTATTTCTTATAAGTAGATGTTATATAGTATTCTCTTGTTTCAGGCTACTTGTAGTCTAAAATGTTCAGTGAAAGTGTATTGTTTTCACTTAGTTGTAAAATTTTTATGTCTTGATAAAAGAAGTCTTCTTCTATTTCTGGGCCAGTAATGGTTTTGCAAACTCTTGCCGTGCATCAGTCCTCATTCTTGCAGTCTGATTCCCACCATGGGTTGAATCTTGAAATCTGAGAGGATGAAGTTGGTGTTTAGACAGGAAATAGAAATAAACAGTTTCTGTGAAAGCTTGTCATGCTTAACAAATTTCTAATTCCATTCAAAAAATTAAACTTTGATAACTAGTTGGATGATGACTTGTTTCATAAATTTACTGAACCTGTGTTATGTGCATAATTCTTTGGATAATGTAAAGAAAGATGAGGTAATTATTTTTTACCCCAGAGGAACACAACACGCAGACTGCCTCTCTTGTGAAGTCTACCTTAGGACACGGGCTGGGAAGAAAACCTTAATATGTCTAAAATGGAAGGGATTCTTGATTTCTACCACCTGTCCTCTACAAGGTTTTCTCCTTCAGAGGTCTTTCTTATCTTAGTAAATGACACAGTCACTCAAACCAAAATCCTGGAAGTCATCCTCTTTCCCCAAATTCACATAGTTTTCCACAACTCCAAGATAATGCTGATTTCATCAACTTTTCACCACCTCTCCATTTCATCCTCTCTAACCCAAGCTGATAGCATCTTTCAGCAGGTCAGACATGCTGCAGAGTACCTCCTCCATCTCCACAACTGTGTCATAAGACCAAGCCTGCTTCTGTTCCTGGCCCCTTCCTTGCTGCACTGTATTGTCCATCCAGCATCCCGTGATCTGTCCTCTCAAAGTGTAAATCTGAGCATCACTTTATAACACTTGGAATCTTCCAAAGTCCTCCTAAGTGTTATCTCTTCAGAAAGGCCATCCCTTTGCCATTCTAGCTAAAATCACGCCATACATTCTTCTCCACACCTGCCATGCCTTACCCCCCACACCACCACCCAGGACTTATTTTTTTCTCTTAGCACTTAACAGTAACTGAAATGATCCTACTGTTTTAAATGATCCTATTTCCCCCAAAGAATAATGATGTGCTTTAGAAGAAAAAAAGCCAAATGTTCCAGTACATACCCCAGTTTGTAGGGATTCAGTAAATATTTACTGAATAAATGAGTGATGGTCACAGCAGGGACTGAGCCAGCGGTGATTCCTCTTAGTGAAGTAGTTGTTCTGTTCAGTAAGGTCTGAGAAAAACCCATACTTATTTTGCTAACTTTGCTTCATGAAGGGCCCCTTCACTGTGTCTGCATCTCACATGTCGGTTTTTTGTGGGAAAGAAAAGGTGCTGTGGTCCCTTGCTGTCATTTTACGTCGCCGTCAGTCTCCTGTCTCCACCCAGCCATGAGCGTTACTTGTTACTGGCAGAAGAAGATGCTTTTCTGCCGTGCGAAAATAATAAAGGGTTCTTAGTTCTAGGGCATTCTAAGATTTTTCATAGTGTTTTCAGTGCAGTTACCTCCATTCTTTCATTTTATGGAAATAGCTCTGAATGTCATTAAAAATCCAGAGTTTGTGACTAGATGGATCTCAGTACTTAACATCTTGTGTCAATCTTGTTTTTTAAATTGCACTGCCAACCGCTTTGGCCTGGTTGGACCACCCATATTTGAGTTTCTATGATGCATTCTTTTATGAATAGGGCCTTTTTGTCCCTATTGGATTTTCCTACCTATTGACAAATGACTGTTTTCTACTTGCAAGGGAAAAGATACTACACTGAGCAAGTTTATATTCCCGGATCAATTTGAATTTCTTGTCAGATTTTTTTTCTTTTCCTAAATGATTTTCTTAAATCAGAAGAAATAATATCCTCAAAAGCTCTAGAATCTGATTTCAAAGAGGGAGAAGTATAATACAGAATAGCAGCAGAAGGAATGTAGATTTAGAGAACTCAGAATTAACCCCAGTTCCCTCCCCATTTCCTGCATTCCCTTTTTCACTACCCTTGGTTCTGTCAAGCCAGATGTATTTACTGAGGCCAGCTAGCTATCCAGCACTCTACAAGATACTGTGGGATAAAGCAGGGGTTTGCCAAACATGACTAATGGATCAGCTTGCTGCCTATTTTTAAATAAAGTTTTATTGGAACATAGCTACATCCATTTGTTTGCATATTATCTATGGCTATTTGTGTGATACAAGAGCAGAGTTGAATAATTATGACTGAGACATATGGCCTGAAAAGCCTGAAATATTTACTGTCTGGACTTCTGCAAAAAATATTTGCCAGCCCCTGGTATATAAAGAGGGAATTCCCTGGTGGTCCAGTTGACACCCCCCCCCCATTCTCATAGACTTTATGAACTGATTGGGTTAATTGTTATCACATGGAGTAATTGGCAAATCAATAAATGACAAATTGAGTGATACTGAGGAGAATAGGTACCACAGAATGGTTATTGGTTGGCAGATAAATCTCCTCTATAGTGAAACGGTTATTTAAGCATGCTGAAGTATGGACAGCTTCCTTGTAATTACTTTACCCTGTTACTCTGTGCTTTTCTTTGTCGAGTCCCAGATATGCTATAACATTCAAACATATTCACAGCATCATTGTCAAAACTTCTCCCAGAAGTATGTCTTCCATAAGTACCCCAAGGAGGTGAGTTGGAGAAATAGGAATCTTAAGGCTGCAGCATTGTTTAGACCCTTGCCTGGCATATCATAGATCCTCAGCTATGCTTGAAAAGGTGAAAGAACCTGCAAGTGATAAAGGAAGGTAAATTCTGTGCAAGTAATAGCTAATCTTATTGACTCTTCAGAATGTGACACCTTAGAATGGTGTTTCTCAACAAGAAAGCTCCTACTTTTTTAGTGATTAAATGGTAGTGGGCATTAACCCACTTAGCTCAGAGCCTGACACCTGGCACTTTACAAGTGCTTAGTTAGTCTTTACTGTCAATACTTAGAGTGAATTGAATATTTTATTTCAGACAGTACTATGATAATTATGCTGATGAAAGTAAGGAAAGCGTATGTTAGCCCTTGATTGCATCACCCTCTCAGTTAAGAAAACATTTGTACTTAGGAAGTGCATGACAAAGTGATTCACAGTAATGTAAAGTTAGCTGTTTCATCAGTGTAGACATTCTCTTTTGATTTGGTTGTGCTGATTATCAATAATAGCCCGTTAATATTTTTTAAATATCAAGAGAAATTAACTAGAATAGATGAAGCTGTATCTACTCAGCTGCTTCTCTTTATAAAAAACCATTTATTTTAGTTTAATGTAAATTCTAAGGCTACCACTCAGTGAATTTTCACAAAGGAAACACACTTGTGTAACCAGAACATTAGTCAAGCAGAAAACTGCCAGCATCTCAAACACCTCCAGCCTCGTTTCAGTCACTGCTCCTCCCCCAAAGGGAATCTTCTTCCTTAGGAACTTAAATTGTAAAGATAAATGGAGGAGGTGTTTGCACATTCTTTTAATAAGTCCGCAGACTCATCTAGGCCCTTTGAGAATAACCTGACATTTTAAGAAGAGAATAGTCTTCAGACACTGAAGTATTTCACGCTAAATATGTCAAAGTCCTTTTTACATATCAGCAATGTGCTTTGGCATGTTTCATATGAAAGCCTTCAGGGGTAGACAGTTATTTTCCCTTCTTAAAATTGAGAAGGAGGAAGGGTTTAATTGTATAAAAAAGTTCATGATTGAAAAAACAATAGCAATAATCAGTCTGTTGTGGCTTCACTAGAATGGCTATTAGTCAGTCATGCAAACTTCACTAGACACGGAGATATGGAAAGTGAATTGGAAAGAGTCTCTGTTCTGCTGTTATCTTATGCATTCAGATAATTTAAACTTTTTGTGTTTTTCACTAATGTCTGAATAGAATTCATATATCCCCCTCCTCTTTGTTTGAGAGACCATGCTGATCAACACTGACAATTAATTCGGTGCTCTGAATAATGTATGAATATCCTATCCAAGAAAATGTTTTGAAAGATATCCAGTTTTCTATTTCTTCGAGTTATTTCCCTATCCTCTAATTTTTCTGTGTTTTGCCTCATGTTATATGTTTTTAAATTACTTAGAACAAACAAACACAAACAGAAGGTCATTACAATTCTTGTTCCCAAATGTTTAGTTTGGCATCTGATGCAAGGCCTCAATTGCAGGCTGGAGCGCCAGAAGCTTGAGCTGAAGACACGAATGTGGTGCACAGACATGATTTGAATTCGGCAGAGTGTTTATATTTTCCCAAGGGCCTCATTAACAAGAGTCAAGCCCTAAGCCCTGTTACTACCAGCATATCTTAACAGGTTAACTTTTCTGATTTGTGAAGTAGAGTATCATCTTACATGTATACATCTTTAAACAAGCTTCTCTTCCCTTTCAACTGCCCTGTAAGCTACTACAGAAAGTTTAACACTCAGTCCCTACCACATTTGAAAATGTGTTTTGTTAAATATCCCTTGGCACATAGGCACCCAAGTAGAGTTGTATTTTTTGATAGTTTCAAAGTTAGAATCAACCTAAATGTCCATCCACAGGGGACTGATTAAATGAATTATATTATGATGGAATATCGTGTGTCTGCTAAAGCAAATCGACATTTGTTGATATGGTTGTAAAACCTCCTGAGTCATATGATCCTGTATCTATAAACATATTTTGCTGTATGGCTCTGTCTGAGTATTGTACTAGAAAATATATTTTAATAAACGAAAGGAAAAAGTGATTGATGATCTTCTCTGGGAGGTGTGTTAGGAGAGATTTTGCTTCCTGCTCTATCTTGCTTTGTTTAAATACATGATATATTGATTATATCTTAGTTTTGAAAAGAGAAAACAAGTTTAAGTAGACTGTTGTCTGTTTTTTATATGTCCATTATTTCAACCCTTGTTCTTTACATTTTAAAAGTTTATTCAGAATCCTCTTTGGTTAAAACGAGTTTGACTTGCGTGTCCAGCAGGAGAAGGCTGGAGTTGTGGTTTCCCATTTGATCCATATCATACTTAGGGAAAGATGCTGACCAATGAAGTCAGTACCAAAACTGACAGTGGTATTGGGGCCGTAGAGAGTTCTTCAGCTCAGTTTCCTACCCTTTATCTGGGTGTGTTTTGCGGTTTTTATAGGATTAGAAAAAATTTACACTGAGGCTTCAGGAGCATTTTCATGCTGCTCAACTCACAGAGCAATATAAATCCACAGGACTAAGAATGGGCTTTCTGTGAAGTTAATAGGGTAAGATGAGTGCAAGCACCTGGTTCCCTTCTTGTTTTCTATTTGCTAAGGAAGGCAAGTAGATAGTGGGGACAGAAACATGTGTAGGCAAGGGCATAGTTTTCAAGGAGATATGGTATATGTTTTGAGGATGTTGTTAAAACATTTTAAGAAGAAAGCCAAGTTCAATTGCAAGTGATTTGTGGAAATAAACCAATGAGGAAAATAATTTGTCTCTTGAATATATTATCCCATCACTATTTGCTTAATCCTCCATATTTATTTCTTGACCTTGATTTTTCTTGTGTTTTTAGTCCAATAAAGATTGAAGTTATTCTTCCCGAACACAGTTCAGAGACCTACATTACCTCTTGTAATTTAAGTGAATGTTTACTTCCTCCAACAGTCATCTGAATGGGAGGTAGAAGTAATACCCTCAAGAAATTGAGCATGATAAATAGCATCCAGGTAGGACCTGTGTTGGGTTATATTCTTCAAAAAAGGTCACAGTAGTGTTTCCAGGCCAACATTCTCCTGTCACTCCCCTCAGTCTGGGGCTGAACTTTGCGAATGCCTCAACAAATAGAATGTAGTGGATATGCATCCATGCATCTTAAATTGCTTCAGTTGTGTCTGACTCCTTGTGATTCTATGGACTGTAGCCCACCAGGCTCCTCTGTCCATGGGATTTCCCAGGCAAGAATACTAGAGTGGGTTGCCATGCCTTCCTCCAGGGGATCTTCCCGACCCAGGGATCAAACCCACATCTCTTATATCTCTTGCATTTGGCAGGTGGATTCTTTACCACTGGTGCCACCTGGGAAGCCCGTGATGGATATGACAGTATGTGATTTCAAGGCTAGTTAAAGCAATAAGGCTTCCACCTACATCTTTTTCTTTCTTGAAACACTAACTTGTGAAATCTGGCCACTTAGCAGTGACAAAATTGAAAGTAGCTGAAGTGAGAGAACCAGCATCAACCATCAGATATGAGAGTGAATGAATCCTCAGATGTGCTAGCTCCTGGCCTTCAAGTCTTCCAGCTGAGGTCCCAAACATCAAGGGAAAATAAGCTGTCCAGCTGCACCATATTCTAATTCCTAACTCACAGAAGTTATGAGCATGATCAATGGTTGTTTTGCACCACTAAGTGTTATGATAATTTGTTTTATAGTGATGATATTAATAACTGGTACTGGGCCACTTCTCCACTCAGAGATGGATAAGGCAGTATCTGTAGACAAGGACAAAATTCTTTTTGAGTGATACCTTGTATCTACAGTGTGGCCTGGATTCAAATATTAATTTTAAAAGATGTATGTAGCTAATATTACATTTGACATGCACAGAGATAGTGACAAGAGGATTGGTTTTTGAAGTCAACTGAAGCAAGCAGAGCTTGTGTATCCAAAGACCACTGGAAGGAGTTTCCTTTAGGTCCAGCTAAGCACTCCTTGAGATTCCAGGATGTTTGAGGACTCACAGTGTTATCTTGACTCATGGAGCATTCCAGAATACTACGTTTTCAGAGAGACTTCAACATCATTAATTAATTCTTCTAGTTTTAAAAGCCTAAAATTGTCAGTGTCAAAGAAATTAGATTGGAACCCTCCCTGTATTAATAGATCTAACAAAATTTAGAAAATGAGAGTTTCCAATAACAATTTTCAGTGACAAATGAAGAAACTTGACAATTTGTTCATTTTATTGATTTGTTATAAACTTCAAAATGTATATGATTTTCAAATAATTTTATAAATTACTGTTACTAATTCTTTTATTCTCCCATTCATCCTGATTATATCTATGCACAGAGGAGCGTGGCAGTCTACAGTCCATGGGGTCACAAAGAGTCAGATGCAACTGAGCGTGTGCACGCACACACACACACACACACACACACACACACACACACCTCCCATAAAAATAAAAACAATCAGTTATCCATTATTTAGAATGCAATCTATTACATGTGATATTGTATTTTATTAATAGATTATGTAATTTTAAAGAATAGCCATCACTAGTGTGGTGGTTTAGTTGCTAAATTGTGTCTGACTCTTGTGACCCCATAGACTATAGGTGCCTCTGCCCATGGGATTCTCCATGCAAGAATATTGGAGTGGGTCACCATTTCCTTCTCTAGGGAATCTTCCCAACCCAGGAATCGAACCTGGGTCTCCTGCATTGCAGGCAGATTCTTTACTGACTGAGCTACAAGGGAAGCCCTATCACTAGTGTACTATTTTTTAAAATGGTTTGCAGGCTTTTAAAATCATTTAAAATAATTTATACATCTATTTGAAGGTAAAAATATTAAAATCTTGAAAATTTTGAAAATGTATGACTTTTTTTCTAAAGTATAACTGCTAAAATAAATTAGTAATTATTTTTTCTCTTTTTGTTCTTTATTCAATAAATTTATCAAACATTTAGTCAACACCCCTGTATACCAGGTACTATTTAAGACCTTGTAGATACAAAAGTAAATATATCAGAATCCCTATTTTCCTTAGGATTTTCTAGGGAGCTTACATTTTAATGGGGTATGAGACTGACAATAAGTACCTGTATAATATTTTGGTGGAATCAAGCTGGAATCAAGATTGCTGGGAAAAATATCAATAACCCCAGACACACAGATGATACCACCCTTATGGCAGAAAGCAAGGAAGAACTAAAGAG
The DNA here is from genome assembly GCF_910594005.1 of Cervus elaphus. Taxonomy (NCBI): domain Eukaryota; kingdom Metazoa; phylum Chordata; class Mammalia; order Artiodactyla; family Cervidae; genus Cervus; species Cervus elaphus. The sequence continues at coordinate 37,837,544 of NC_057836.1, forward strand.
CCTCTTAATGAAAGTGAAAGAGCAGAATGGGCTTAAAACTCAACATTCAAAAAACTAAGATCATGGCATCTGGTCCCATCACTTCATGGCAAATAGATGGGGAAGCAATGGAAACAGTAAGAGACTTTTTGGGGGCTCCAAAATCATTGCAGATGGTGACTGCAGCCATGAGATTAAAAGACATTTGCTCCTTGGAAGAAAAACTATGACCAATCTAGACAGCATATTAAAAAGCAGAGATATTACTTTGCTGACAAAGGTCCATCTAGTCAAAGCTATGGTTTTTCTAGCAGTCATGTATGGATGTGAGAGTTGGACTATAAAGAAAACTGAGCACCGAAGAATTGATGCTTTTGAAATGTGGTGTTGGGGACAACTCTTGAGAGCCCCTCAGACAGCAAGGAGATCAAACCAGTCAATCCTAAAGGAGATCAACCCTGAATATTCATTGGAAGGACTGATGTTGAAGCTGAAGCTCCAATACTTTGGCCACTTGATGCAAAGAGCTGACTCATTGGAAAAGACCCTGATGCTGGGAAAGATTGAAAGCAGGAGGGAGAAGGGGATGACAGAGGATTAGATGGTTGGATTGCTTCACTGACTCATTGGATATGAGTTTGAGCAGGCTTCTGCAGTTGGTGATGAACAGGGGAGTCTGGTGTGCTGCAGTTCATGGGGCATAAAGAGCTGGGCAGGACTTGAGCAACTGAACTGATAATATTTGGGGATGATAAATGTCATGAAGAATCAGGAGTTATTGATGCAGATGAAGAGTAGGGGTGCTCTTTTAAAGTGAGTGAGAGCAGCCCTCAGTGATGAACTGAGTTGGCATTGAAGAATAGACATGAGTATAGAGAGTGATCAAGTCATGCAACTGTCTAGGAGAAGAGCATTCCAGATAACACACCAAGAGCAGTGGGCTGATATAGAAGACCGCTTGGTTGTATTTGAGAAGATGCAGGAAAGATAGGATGCTTGAAGCAACATGCACAACAGGAAGATGGTTAGGAAGTGAAGTCTGAAATGTTTGCCCAAAAGAAAATTGAAAAAGTGATTTACATTGAGGTGTAACTGATCTCTATCAAATGCTATCATGGACTTGTAATTGAGCAGTCCTTAATTGATGTTATCTCTGATGACCTAACAATGAAAGGACTTCAGAAATTATAATTTAAACTCTGAAAAGGCTCAATGAATTTTAATTTTTAAACGCATATTTTTCAGAGAAGTAAAATGGAGTGATCACTGTTGAGCATAAGATATATTGCTAGGATAAAAATGGTAGGGAACACTGGGTAAATATAAAAGTTTAAAGAGAGAGGAGGAACAATGTAAAATTTCCAGATTTTAGAGAAGAGTATGCTTATATATTTTTTAAATGAGCTTTTAATTATAGTGAAATTCTATTTTAAAATATTTTCATTGAGTCTCTTTTCCACATTTTAAGAGTTGTGAAATTGCACCTGGCTTATTCATACTCAAAATCAGGCACCTGCAATCTCTTAATTAGGAGCAAGTTTCCAAAACAAATAATCCTTATTTTTACATTAAATTTGTTCACTTAGTTTTCTGTCAATAGTTTGCTTGCCTATAAAATATAAACTGTGTTTTAAATATTTTCTTCAAGATTAATTTTTGTGGTTTTATCCTTTAATCAAGTAATTTATGTCACTTTTCTAGTAAGTCACACTTTAAGTGGTAGTTATTGATAACTATTATTTTGATACTTTGATTATCTGATAAACACACTTCTCAATTCTCTTAATACTTTCCCTTTTTGCATTACCAAAGACTATTTTGAGATGGATGTAACTAAAAATTGTGTGGTTCCCTTTGTAATGACTCAAGAATACAGAAAATTTAGCCACTGAAGTGATCCTTAAAATTTATTTATTTATTTATTTATTCATAGTGCTCTCCCTCCCTCCCCCCAACCCAGTTACCTTTTTTAGATTAAATAGCCAAGTAATGAGAACCAGATTTTGAAATATTGCTTTGCTGTGATTTTTTTTTTTTTTGGCCAAACTTTATTTGAAAGGTGTTTCCTTAGCCCTCCCAACAGCTTCACTATTTGGTTTGGACAACAGAAGTACTTTGTAGTCTTTAGCACATGTGGATATCTTGTAATAATCTTCTAATTAAATGTTTTCTTCATTTTACCTGTACTTTCATGTATGTTAGCAACAATGCATCCCTGGTGGCTCAGATGGTAAAGAGTCTGCCTGCAGTGCAGGAGACCTGGTTCGATCCTTGGGTTGGGAAGATTCCCTTGGAGAAAGAAATAGCAACCCACTCCAGTATCCTTGCCTGGAAAAATCCATGGATGGAGGATCCTGGCCAACTACAGTCCATGGGGTTGCAAAGAGTCAGACACAACTGAGTGACTTCACTTTCTTGTATTTTAGAATCTGAATAGTCCTTTGCACTATTATTTATTCTCCCTATACAATTTACTAAAGTTGATTTAAAAAGATAACCTCCCCACAAATACTGTTTTCATTAAATATTCATCTTCTATCACAAAGTATTGGACATTAATTCAGCACGACAGTATGAGTTTAGACTCTGGAGCCAAGAACTTGTATGTTCTGAATATAGTTTACTGCCAGTCAGTCCTCAGATGCAGAACTTTTTGATGTTCTAATTTCCTCATCTGTAAAATAAGAGTGACAATCAGAATTGTCAGTACTTAGTTTCCATTCTACTCTTGAGATTTCCTTTGAAACTACTAAATTTACTTGATGAAATCAATATTTTGTACAACTTTGTGCAGTTCTTTTTGCATAACAACAGTTTTAGTACAAGGAACCTTGTGGAGTGATCATCAAATAGTGGGATGAAGTCCCTCAAGGAAATGAAATGCCAGTGAGCTTTCTTTGCTTTCCAGGACTTCATCCTTCTTTTTGATGATTGCTCCATGTGGTCCCTGATTCAAACCAATCAGCTGTGACTTTGTTTCGTATCTACAGGATACATGTAAAATCTATTGGTAACACTCCCCCAAAGAACTCAATTCTTCTGCTGACTTTAACTGAGCCAGACTCCAAACATGTCTTTCCTTAACTGTGGTTCAGTATTCCTTAAAATATGAATACTAGGTTGGCAATTTGGGAGTGACAATCCCAGCTTTAATGCCACCTTTGAGGAAGACTGCTTCTGCAGAGGTCTCTGATGTCTGCATTATGTAGTTGTCTTCCTCCATAAACATTATCCCTACATTTTCTCATTTCTCTCTCAGCTCACAACGTAGGTAATGCTGGACACATAATTCATTTTTATGTAAAGCTCTCCGATCACTGAAAGGTCTACTTTTTTGTTAAAAATTGTACATATGTGTATATATATATATATATATATATATATATATATATATATATATACACACACACTCAACATAAATTTTAAAATATACTTCAGTGTTTTCTTTGAATAAATGAAGAACTGTATAGATTTATTTTTTTAGTAGTTTTAGTTTTATAACAAAATTGAGAGGAAGATACAGAGATTTACCATATACTCTCTGCCGTATACACTCTGTGCCCAGAGATGCACAGTCTCCCCTGTTATCAGCATCCCCCACAGGTGAGTACATTTGTTACAACTGGTGAACACACATTAACACGTTGCAGTCACTCAGAATCCACAATCTAGACTAGAATTCATTCTTTGTATTGTACATTTCATGGGTTTAGAAAAATATATAACGATATGTGCATGCTAAGTCACTTCAGTCGTGTCTGACTCTTTGTGACCCTATGGACACCCTTTAGCCCACCAGGCTCCTCTGTCTCTGGTGATTCTCCAGGCAAGAATACTGAGTTGCCATGCCCTCCTCCAGGGGATCTTCCTGACCCAGGGATCAAACCTGCATCCCTGCATTATAACATCATATAACATCATACAATTTATGTTTACTGTCCTAAAAATCCTTTGTGCTCTGCCTATCCAACACCTCCTACTCCACCCAACAACCAGTGATCTTTTTACTGCCCATGGTTTTTCCTTTTCCAAAATGTCATACAATTGGAATCATATGTAACCTCTTCAGATTGGCTTCTTTCTCTTATTATTAGGCATTTATGGCTTCCCAGGTGCCGCTAGTGGTAAAGAACTTTGCCTACCAATGCAAGAGACACGAGAGGTGCAGGTTCAATCCCTGGGTCAGGAAGATCCCCTGCAGAAGGGAATGGCAAACCACTCCAGTATTCTTGCCTGTAGAACCCCATGGACAGAGGAACTTGGCAGACAGTCATGGGGTTGCAAAGAGTCAGACATGACTAAAACTACTTAGCACGCAGCACAGGCACTTACCTTTCCTCCATGGGTTTTCATGGTTTGATCACTCATTTCTTTTTTGTGCTGAATAATATTTCATTGTCTGGATATACTACAGTTTACCCATTCACCTGTTGCAGGACATCATAGTTGTTCCCAAATTTGAGCAGTTATGAAGAAATCTGCTATAAACATTCACATTTAGGTTTTTATGTATGGACATAAATTTTCAACTCCTTTGGGTAAATACCAGGGAGCACAATTTCTGAACATATAATAAGAATATGTTTAGTTTCATAAGAAACCACCAAATTGTTTTTCAAAGTGGCTAGACCATTTTGCATTCCCACCAGCAATGAATGAGAGTTGCTCCATATCCTCACTAGCATTTAGAGATGTAAATTTTCCAGATTTTGGTCATTCTAATAGGTGTGTAGGGGTATGTCATTTTAATATGTATTCCTCTGAAGGCATATGATGTTGAAGCATCTTTTTATATGTATGTTTGCCATCTATTTATCATTCCATCTTTATTGTAAAACAAAGATTTTTATCTTCCTTTCAAATCTGTATACCTTTTATTTTGCTTTCTTGGCATATTGCATTAGCAAGGACTTCTGTTATGATGTTGAAAGGATGGTTAAAAGAGGACATCCTTGCCTTGTACCTGATCTTAGTGGGAAAGCTTTGAATTTATCACCTAAAGTATAATGTTAGCTCAAGGTTTTTTGTGAATAGTCTCTATGAAGTTAAGAAAGTTTCCCTCCTTCCTAGTTTGCTGAGGGATTTTATCGTGTGTGTTAGATTTTGTCAAATCATTTTCTGCATCTATTGATATGATCATGTGGTTTTTCTTATTTAGCTTGTTGATGTGATGATTACTTAATTTTTGAATGTTGAACTAGCCTTGCATGCTTGAGATAAAACCTAGTTTGTCATTGTATATAATTCTTTTTATACTTTTTTGGGTTGATTTGCTAATATTTTATCAAGGATTTTTTTCATCTGTGTTCATGAGAGATGTCTGTAGTTTTCTGTTCATGTCTTTGTTTGGTGTTGGTATTAGAGTGATGTTGGCCACATAGAATGAATTAGGAAACATTCTCTCTGCTTCTTTCCTTTGATTCCATATAGTTTTTGACTGCTGGATTTTCATAGAAAATTTAGTAAGACCAACTTCTGCTCAGAGAATATGATTTGATTTTTAGTTTAGCATACTTAACATTTAACATATATTGAATATACATGGTTATATTCAGAGTCACTATCTTGGCATTTCCTGGAGACTTTAAACTCCATAGTGTCTTTTACTTACAGAAGTCTAGATATACATCAGCAAAACTATCATTTTTCATCCAAGCTTAGTGATACCTATATAGTAAATGAGGTGGTAAGTCATTTGAGTAGGTCATACCTATGGAATTTCTCTATGATAATAGTCTGCATTTGTTTTACCACACACCATTTAGATTACTTGATCCTTCTATTTCCTTGCATAATGTCATTTGTTTATATTAGAACACAAGAAGAAAGAGTTTCAGTGTATTGACTGAATTTGTTCACATTAAAACAAAAAGAAAAAAGTTTTAATGTATTGGCTGCATTGCCTTAATTAATGGGGTCCTCAGATAGTACACTGTAATGGAGAAAGAGCAGATGTCTTGGGACTGTATGATACTTTATATGACGTTTCAGGTTCATCTCAAGTGCAATATGCACTTATGGATAGCTTTTTTAAGAAATAAAATTATCCTCCCACCTTTGTTAATCTTACTTCCCAGTTGTAATGCATTTGTAAAGATGCTTGGGGAAGGTGAATTACACTTAAGACACTTTGCCAGGTTTTCTTCTGAACTTTTCTCACTTGTCAATATAAATATAAAATTACAAGTATAGATGAGAAATAAGAATTTTAAATGGGAACTTTTATTAATTAACATGGCTATTTCTGTAAGAATTCTAGTTTACAACCATTTGCTTCTTTTGGATGTATAAAAAGCAACTACAGATGGTCATTGTTATTTATTTGACAAGAAAAGTAAGTGGTTGAAATAGAAACAAGTCATATAATAGCTTTTATACCAGCCTCACAAATATCTCTGGGCTATGAACCATCAATTTATGAAATTTCTACCCAAAACAACACCAATTCTGATTTGGAAATTCCCTACAAATAGTTAAAGAAAGAAAGAGAAGATTCTTGGTCTTTTCTTGTTTTGTTTACCATTACTGGATTGTCCCATTTTATTGGAAAGTCTTTTAACTTTAACATTGTAGCATGGCATGGGTCTACTTTTCATCTCAGTAAGAATAGTATACCATTAGGAATGTGTGGTTTTGAATCAGATTTCCTGGATTAAAACTGACCTTTGCAATTTATTAGATGTGTAAATTTAGGCAAGTACTTTAACCTCTTGCCACATTTTGTTCATCTGTAAAATGGAGATTAAAATAGTCCCTACCTCACATAGGATTATTATGAGAATTTAATTAGTTAGCATGTGTAGTGTTTACATTACTTGGCACATAAACATTCACTTTTGGTGTTAGCTACTGGTGCTATTATTTTATTGTTGAGATGAGTCCGTTAACTGTATGGTTGAGATCAGATTGTGTTTGGTTCTACTCATTCTGTCTTCGTTTTTAAATATTTGTTAAATATTTTTTGTTCCAGAAGTGCATAAAATATATGCACTATTAAATTTCATGTTGAATGGAAAACGAACACCAAATAATGAGTGTGAAACTGATGGAAAGTCAATATAAATATATATTTATGCCACAATGTCCTCTCTACTTACCAAAGTTAATTTGCAAAATTACTTGGAATTTCCTGGGGACAAAAGTATCATATTTTATCCATAATATAAGTTTCAAATTGATTAATAATTTTGTTTCTTTCCATATATTAACTTGTTTGCCTGGGCAAAATTTCACTGCTTTAGTTTCAAATTCATCCTCTTTATTTATTTTTTAACATTTTTAGGTGTTTTTTACTCTAAAGTTTGTAAATGAGATACTCTAGCAAAGAACAAGAAAAGAAAAGATACTTGTCAGTGCAACTTGGAGGTGTATATGTTCAGGTGATTGGCATAACCTGATTACTATGATTTTTATTACCATTCATATGCTCTTAAGCTATTACAGGACGTTATATTCCACTAGTTGTTTTTCAGCCCCCAAATTAAAATTTCTAACTCAGTGGAAATTTCAGTCTCACTCCCAACATTTTGAGCTTATCCTCAAAGTAAATTTTTGTTTCTATTATCGTAGTAGACACATACAGTGTACACTTGGTACCTTTATCACTGAAACTTATATTTTCCTCCTAGTAACAGAAGGTAGAAATAGCAATGGCATATGCAAGTCAGAGGTGAGTAGTTTAAAGGTACAAAAGCTTAGCAAAGTCATAAAAAAATCAGGATCCTTCTGATTTTGTAGGGCTTCCCTGATAGCTCAGTTGGTAAAGAATCCGCTTGCAGTGCAGGAGACTCTGGTTCGATTCCTTGGGTTGGGAGGATCTGCTGAAGAAGGGATAGGCTACCCACTCCAGTATTCTTGGGCATCCCTTGTGGCTCAGCTGGTAAAGAATCTGCCTGCAGTGTGGGAGATCTGGGTTCAATCCCGGAGTTGGGTAGATCCCCTGGAGAAGGGAAAGGCTACCCACTCCAGTATCCTGGCCTGAAGAATTTCATGCACTGTGTATTTAGTCCACGGGCTCGTAAAGTCAGACACGACTAAGCGACTTTCACACACACACACTCACTCTGTACTTTTTAACTCCTTAGCACTGGCTTACATGATTAAGGCTATAGAATGGCATCTGGAGCTCCAGTAAACACATTTGAGGTAGTGGAAAAGGGAAGGATGCAAGAATCAAAAAAGGGAAAAGAAAATCGAGACAGGTGTCTGTCTCACTTTTAAGGAGCTCTTCTGGAGATCCTCCCCAATAACTTGCAGTAACATCTCTTTAGTTACCCCTTGCAGCCAGCTGGAAGGAGATCTTGGGAATGATACCATGAGGAAGGTCACATTTTTCCTAGGACTAAACTGAAATTTTATTGGTAAGAAAGATGAGTGGATGTTGCAGAGAGAACTCTCAAGTTTTGTCGTAATCCCTGACTTCTCGTATCTTCTGCTTGGTAGGTTCCAGTGTTAAGTTTTTTCAACATTTTCTCTTTGAGCAGGTGCTATTGCCAGTTTTAGACAATAATATCCAAATTTAGCTTTGTTAATTGAAACCAAACCTCCTTTACTTGTTTACAAGGAGGGAGGTTATGGTTTTCTTACGTTTCTCAATCCAGCTGGGATTTTAGGAGGACCGACAGAGTGTTTTCCCACTTGATTCCTTCAGTTGGATAAATGTGTTTTAAAATGTGCCAGACGTACGGCATTGTGTTTTTTCAAGGCTTTAGCGGTCAAGTACACACTGTAAAATCCTGAATGGAGAAGAAGAGCAGCCCTATTTATTGAAAATAAGCGGGAAAACATCTACTCTCACTGACTTCCATCTGATTAAATGTTTCTTTGTTCCATTGGTTCTATTTTGGATCCTGAGGATTTCCTAATGGGAATCAGATGTGTGTCGCAGGTGTGGGGTAGCTCACCCTGTGCACGTAGCCCCTTCTATCACTAGTGGAAAAGAAGATAAGCAAGCAAAAATTGTCAAAACCTCAGAGGTACCCCCAAGGTGAGGTCCACCCCACACAGTGCCTTTTTGAGTATTTCCCCTTTCTTTCATTGTGGATCTAGGAAGAAGTAATCTATTGTTTTTATATACAGCCACTGAGGTTTACAGATCCTTTAAGGCATGTGTGATGTATTTAATGTGCCAGTTTTTCTTCAGATGCTTCTGTTGTATTTTCAGGGAATCATTTGTATGTTAATATAACAGAAAGCTTCCTGAACCTGCTGTTTAGGAAGAGAAGAAAATTACATGTTTTAATAACTGTATCTATAGGGCTTATGGCATCTTGACAAGTTTTTGCACAAGTGTACACAGTGCAAGAAACCCCTACATATTTATAGCAAAACAGATACTGTGCCAAGGCCCCCAGCCATAACTGAAGTTCTTATCTGAAAAGGCACTGGGGCATTGTGGTTGAGAGAATAGCTTGGTGTCATACACACCTGGATTTGAATCCTGTCCCTACCACTCAGGCAAGTCATAACAGTCCTAAGCCTCAATGGCCTCATTCAGAGTTTCAGTAGAATAAAAATGAGATAATGCATAGTAGATAGTAGATGCCCTGCACTTATGTAATTACCTCCCCTTGAGCCTGGGCTGGATGAAGTGAAGCTGACTTTTAGGAAGATTGTGGCCTCTGTCATGGGTGCTATCTTGCTCTCTCAGGGAGCTCCTGCTATGTCTAATTCTCCCCTGGGTTCCTCGCTTTGGGAGAAGTCAGCTCTCATGTTACTAAACAGCCTTGCGGAGAAGCTCACATGAGCTCTGTTGAAAGTGGATGTTTTGAGGTCTATCATCAACCACTCAGTGAGCTTGGAATCAGCGTCTTTCCCAGCTGAACTTTGAGTTGACTGCAGCCCCAATGATGCCTTGATTGCAACCCCTCAGTAGAGACCATGCATGAGAGGCACTCAGTTAGTCTGCACCCAGTTTCCTGACACACAAAAACAGGGAGATGATTAATATCACAGTTTCTTGTTTTGTTTTAAACCATTATTAGGGTGATTTGTTACACAGTAATCAATAACCAAGGGCTTCCCAGGTGGCCCAGTGGTAAGAATCCACCTGCCAATGCAGGAGACAGGTTCTATCCCTGAGTTGGGAATATTCTCTGGAGAAGGAAATGGCAACCGACTCTAGTATTCTTGCCTGGGAAATCCCATGGACAGAGGAGCCTGGCAAGCTACAGTCTAGAGTAGCTATAGTCCAGATCGCAGAGTCAGACTCTACTTAGTGACTCAACAGCAACAACAAATGGATAACAAATATCACACAGAGGCAAGTTCACCAGTGCACAGCAGGTAGTGATAGTCACACTGTCCTCAGAACAAGAGAAGATTAGACTTGATCCAGCATTACGGACTATTCATTTTGCGCTGTAAATCAACTTTTTTAATATATGTGTGCAGAGAGCTTGCAATAAAGCCTTTTGGGGAACTTCCTGGTAGTCCAGTGGTTAGGACTATGAGCTTTCACTGCCAAGGCCCGGGGTTCATTCCCTGGTCAGGCAACTAAGATCCCACAAGTTGTGAGGTGTGGCCAAAAAAAAAGAAGTAGGTTTGTGGACAGTCCTTTGTCTGCCTTTGTAAGTTGAAACATAAAAGACAAAATGTATCAGTCATTTGAGAATTTTAAGATAGCACAGGAAGACAAGAACACCCAGAAGTCATGTAATTCTTTCTTTTCTTGAAAATAAGATGAAATTTAAATTGCCAAAAAATCAAAACAAAAAAGGATATAGAAAGTAATTTTAAAATATTGTTCCTTAGATTAGCACAAAAGAATTGCTAAAATATTAACTTAAATTGATGAAAATATGAGTTTATGTTTGTTGTGCTTGACCAATTTGTTACTTAACAATATTTGTTCAGGATTTTTGTGTTGTTTAATTTACAAAAGATCAGTGAGCTTTGCAATGCTTTTGCACTAACCATGATTTGAAAATATGTAGAAAAAGGTTGTTCATGGCTTGGGAACATGTAATAAATTGTATTTAACACTTTATGTGGAAATGTCATATTAAAATTGGTTAGTCTGTCTTGCCAGAATCAATCCATTTTTTTATTTGAGATAAACTCTTACCATTGAACTCTGGAAAGTAGGATATGGAACTTAATAGGTAAATACAACCTTATGGGTCAGAGCCCTAAGGTAGAATTTCTATGCAATTACTACTTTACTATACAATTTTCCACATGGTGCTAGTGGTAAAGAACCCACCTGCCAACGCAGGAGACATAAGAGTCCCAGGTTTGATCCATGGGTCAGGAAGATCCCCTGGAAAAGGCATGATAACCCATTCTAGTATTCTTGCCTGGAAAATTCCAGGGACAGAAGAGTCTGGCAGGTTACAGTCCATAGGGTTGCAAAAAGCTGGACACAACTGAAGCAACTTAGGGTACATAACACTTACAGTTTTAATTACCTTTACTTTTGTTGTAAGATTTTCCTAAATCTGTGGCTTTTTTCAGATGTTTTGGAAATTGTCTGAATTAGAAGTAAAGCAGTTGTTACCAGAATTATTTTCTTTTCAAATTTATTAAGCTTTACACATGGAACCTTCTACTAGAAAGTCTAGTGCCTGTTATCAGGGAAACAAAGGTAAAACATTCACTCACTCCCCCAGTGCATCCTTTTCTGGCCTAGTGGTCTTGCTTTAACTTACAAGACTGAATAATGTGCCTGCACATTAAAGTCTGGAATACATATTGGTTTATGCTGCCCAGATGATTTAGTGAAGAACAAAAATGAGTGTTCCCATTCCCACATGGATTCTGTGGTAGTTTGGGATAAAAAGGCAGAACTGCCCAAGTATGTAGAGCTATAGATGACTCAAAAAAAGAGAATTTACTTACCCTAAGACATCTTAAAAACAAAAGCAAAACAAATCAAAACTCACAGTTCTTTAGTTGTGGCCAATAGGATTTAAGACTCTTTTATACCCGTTTTTCACTTACTCTAAAAGAGCATCTGTAATTCATCTTGTGCTTGCTGGCAAGTTACACAACTTCTTTATATGTTGATAGATTTTTACTAAATAGATTAGATTTGAAATATACTTTAAAGTTGAAAAGTTTATCAAAGAGGAAAGGAGATGTGAACTCTGGATTGAGTATTCAATAGACATGAAAGTTCTTTGAATGTTCTGATAAAGATCAGGCCTACATTTCAGAAGTTCAGGTCAAGGCACCTGGCATTGCCTTAGATCAAATCACTCTTCTGATCATATTGAATCTTTTAGAGTCAGAGTCATTCTAAACATATATTTCTATATCACTATTATCCTGAAGTTGGTTCAGAATCTCTTTCAACATGATTTATAATAATGACGTAAAGCTGAAGCTGCAATACTTTGGCCACCTGATGTAAAGAGCTGACTCATTGGAAAAGACCCTGATGCTGGGAAAGATTGAGGGCATGAGGAGAAGGGAGTGACAGAGGATGAGCTGGTTGGATGGCGTCATCGACTCAATGGACATGAGTTTGAGCAAGCTCCAAGAGATGGTGAAGGACAGGGAAGCCTGGTGTGCTGCAGTCCGTTGGGTCGCAAAGAGTCAGATACGACTTAGCAACTGAACAACAATAGTTGTATTCCCAGAGAGGGAGTTTTCTATGTCAACTTCAGCTTTACATACAGTATATATTTCTTGCAGTTCAATTTACTTATCTGAAAATATAAAGAAAAGATTATTACTTATCTAAAATATGTAGATGATTTTAAAAGAGAAACTCATTATGATTATAACATCAGTAATAAGACATTTACTATTGAGACTCCATTAATGCTATGATAATATTACAGGTAAGTCTAAATTTTTCTTAAGCTGAAATGCAGAAATTGAGGATATAGGATATTGGTGGTATTTAAAGCAAAAATGTTTAGATGTCACAATAAAAATAATTATCGCTAAAGAGTAACAATCATATTCAAGTCTATCAGCCCCTAATGGGATAATTTCATGAAACGAACTATGAGTATGTGTGCACATTAAGTTTTAAAACTGATACAAGAGACAGGATATTTATATCGTTCCCCCAGAATGATTGTCAGCACCTTTCTGGTCCTAGTGCTGGTACTCAAGTTCATTGTCAAAATGTAGTGAGGCCATAGTAGAGTTTCTTAAGTAAAGATAAACTCAAGCTAATACTTGTAAATATATTTTGAAGAAGTGTATTTTTTAAGTGTAAGACAACATATTATTGTCCTTCAGTCACTAAGTTGTGTCTGACTCTTTGCAACACCATTAACTATAGCACACCAGGTTTCCCTGTCCTTCTGTATCTCCTGTAGTTTGCTCAGACTCATGTTAATTGTGTTGGTGATGCCATCCAATTATCTCATCCTCTTTTACACTCTTCTTCTCCTGCCCTCAATCTTACCCAGCATCAGGGTCTTTCCCAATGAATCAGCTCTTCACACCAAGTGGCCAAAATATCACAGCTTCAGCTTCAGCATCGAACTTTCCAATATTCAGGGTTGATTTCCTTTGTTATTGACTGATTTGATCTCCTTGCAGTCCAAGGGACTCAAGAGTGGTGCTGTGATTCCCAGTGCCAGTTTGAAAGCATCAGTTCTTTAGTGATCACCCTTCTTTATGATGCACCTCTCACATCCATATGTGACTACTAGAAAAACCATAGCTTTGACTATATGGACCTTTGTCAGCAAAGTGATACTAGGTTTGTGGAACTGGTCTGTTAGCAATTCAACATGTCAGTTTTCCAAAATTGTAAAATGTAAATGTTAGACTAAGCAGCCTCAAAGTCTCTTAACATTAAAATTCCAAGATTATGGGGGACTAAGGAGAAACTGAATCAGTGCAACCTTCTCTCTATATACACATTTTGTTTTGAATCTAGGGGAGTTCTCAAGAAAAATTGATTTGGGGGGCATTTTCCAAAGTATGCTTTATACACACACATGATTCCAAGGTCTAAAAGTTTGAGAAACATTACTTATGCCCTAGCCATTTTGGCAGCTCACAATGCTTCTTATTAGCACTAAGGCTCTGAGAATTTTTATATAAAAGGAACCCTTTTTTATCTTTCATTTCCCCAGTTCCCTCCAGTTCATCATATCTTAGAAATGCCAGCACCTTTCTAAGAATCAGCTTTTATTTCTCTTTTCCTTTCATCCACACACTTCCTATCCATCAGTAACTCCAGTCGGTCTTATTTAAAAATAGGACCAACTCTTAAGCCTCTACTACCAATAGTCTGATTAACTTTACGTTTTTTCCCAGGCCAAAAATTCTGATTGGATTTTCTTCTTCCACTCTTGCCCCCTCTACAATCTCTTGTTCCCAGTAACGAGTTGTGATTTTGTTGTTGTTGTCATTGTTTGACAATGCCACATGGCTTATGGGATCTCAATTCTCTGATGTGGGATTGAACCAGGGCCAGAGCAGTGAAAGCTCGGAACCAGGGAACTCCCTACAAGTGTGACATTCTTCAAACATAGAGTATGGCCACACTTTCGCTCAAAGCTCTCCAGATTTTCCCCATGCCCTGTAACACACACCCTCCTACTCTAATCACTGTCTACTTCTCTGATGCTCTCCTATCCTACCAGTCCCCCCTTGCTCATTTTGTGCCTATCTTATACTTACTGCCACTCCTCACTGAAACCAAGTCTGAACACACATTTTGGACTTTTCTCTTGTGTTTTCATCTGCTTTTGACTTACTTTCCTGATGTTTTTGCATGGTTCCTTTCCTCCCTCACTTCTCTTTTGTTAACATCTTTTTAAATTTATTTATTTATTTGGCTGAGCCAAGCCTTAAGTGTGGCACAAGGGATCATTTCATTGTGACAGGCGAACTCTTTATTGCAGCATGTGGGATCTATTTCCCTGATCAAGGATTGAACCCGTGACCCCTGCATTGGGAGCATAGAGTCTTAGCCACTGGACCACCACTTCTTTTAAGTCTCTTAATTACCACCTTTTCCAAGTGGTATTCTCTAACCATCCCTCCAGAAAGATCTCCTCTCTGCCTCTGTCAAATCCTCTGCTCTACTTTGTTATGTTTTATAGTGTTGATCTTCACCTGAAGAATATTAATTTGTTGTCTACTCAAGCTAAAATATGAAGTGTACAGTAGCAGAGAATAGTCTTCTTTACCACTCTATTTCTCTAGTGCCTGAAGCAGTGCTTGGCACATAGTAGGTACAGAATAAATATTGAATAAATGAGTGAATGAAAGACTATATGACTACTCCTAAGCTCCACTAAACTCAAGTGTCACTTCCTTCCTCGGTGTCACTAAACAGTCTGTCTTTGTTTCTGCTCATCTGCTTTCCTAGATTTTTTTCCCCACATCTTGTTTCTCTTTAAGAAAACAGTCTTGATATTCTCTTTCAGTCTCTTCAAATCCTCCTCAACCTCTATGAAGGTGTCTCTGCTACACTCTCCCGCAATGATCTCTCCCCAATTCTGACCTTCCGTTGGACTAATCTTTACCTAATTGTCATTACCTAGTTGTTCTTTAATGGTTGTGTGTGTCTCTTCAAAAACATTATAAACTTCTTAAGGACAAGGCCACTATCTGTATACTTTTGGGAAGTATACATATACATATACATATATATATATATATATATACATATATATATATATATAAAACGCACAAATAGTAGCAGTCTTAACTTTTTTATTGATTAGCTGATTGACCAAGTAATTAATGGATTAGCTCCATGTCAAGCATGTATATAAATGAAACAACAGCTTGAAGGCATGTGTGTATGATGTGTGTGTGTGTGTGGTGGGTGTAAATAAAGTCAGAAAAAGAGAGGCATTCATATCCAACTAACATTGTTAAAAGGGCAGCATTCAAAAACTGAAGAACTGTTTCATTTATCAGAAGGTAAACAGTCCTTCTTACCTGATATGATGTAACCAACTGGAAAACCTGCCTGAGTACAGTTCCAGATCATCATACTTGACCTTTCTTCAATGCCCATGAAAGAAAGAACTTATTAGTGACTGTGCAAACAGAATCCATTAAACATATTACTAAACTTAAAACATATGTTTATGAGTAATTTTCTATCAGTAGATTTGCTGGATATTGCTTTTTAAAAGCATAAGTTTAAAATATGCAGAAGGGAAGTTTGGAAAAGTAACTGATAAAAGTAGACCTATTTTCACATCTTCTGGTATATCTTGTTGTTGGTGAAAGCCCAGAAAATACTGAAATCACAATTAATACTCTGTATTTTAAATTCCATATATATTAATTATATACATTCATATATTTTATATACATATATATTCAAAAACAAGTGTCAGATTTTCTGGGATGTAAACAGTGTTCTTAACAGTCCCATTAAAATAAGCTATGTTTGTTTTTAACTAAATCTGAATTTTGCTTTTTTGACCAGAATAAGTTGACTATGCATCCTATTATGTTTTGGTGATAGGAAATAAAAGCTAAAGTCTAGAGCTGTGTTGTTTTTCTTTTTCTTTTGCTGTAGCATGAAATACTAATGAAAAGTAAATCTAATATAGGGAGTTATTGAAAAACCATGTCTTCTTACCCTCTAACCTTAATATTAACTTTTTACAAGCCATATGTATGCTTCTAAATGGTTTTCAGCAGTATGCTAGCAAACTGAAGAGATGACAAAGGAGGGAAAAAAAGATTTTTAAAGTCTTGGTGTCCATTTCAGACATCTCAGAATTTCCAGGGTTGTTTTTTCAGGTTTCTGAAAGAGCTGAACAATAGCTGAAGCAGCAGTAAGTAGAAGGGAAAACAGTACAGTTAAAGCTACAATATATAAAAAGATTGTAAACCCAGAGCCAAATATGTTTGCCACCATACTCTGGACATAATATTGTCAGTATGAATTCACAGAATACAGATTTTTGATTCACTTTGAGATGAAAGCCACAAAAACAGAACTAAGCCTCACTCTTCAAGGGGGCAAAAAGAATTCAATATTTTGCCACAATTCTCCTTGTTTCAATAAAGGATAATAAGGTCATGCCTTATTCCAATAAAATAGAAACTGTTGAAATTCAAGAATTTTCAGTTTGATGTACTTGTTTTAGAAAAAGGAATTGTCCCTGAACTGTAAGAGAAAGGCCTCAAGTGTCCCCCTCATGGACATGGTCTTAAGTACCAAATGCAGAAAACACTGCCAAATTGGAAGCTTAGATTTGAGATGGCCCAATTCATCTTCTTCCTCAGAGTATCTTTGTTACCTTGTTTGCTCGTTAAAGTGCTGAACTCCTATTAATTGAATGGATTCTTGCCTTCAAACAGTTCTGGGGAGACTCAGGAAAGATGTGAAGTTTAGCAACCTAAACCCAAAGTCAGTACATCTGTCATCTTACGGTGACTACTTCCAGGGTGACTTTTAACACAGGCAAGAGAAAGGAGTGCTTGGAAAGTTTAAATAGAAGTCTCTCAAACTTTTTTGTCCTTGTGCATATCCCTGCTTTTTACAAAATTACAGGATATTCATTCTGATGCATAATCTAGAGGATTGTTATTTAGAGGATTATTACAGTCGTAGGTTGATTGCTAGTTTGTGCAATTATGAGTTTGTGCTATATGGTCTCAAAAGGAAAAATTATTCTCAGATATTAAATCAGTTTGGCTTTTAATAGAACTCCTGATGTTTTGGGGACATGGGGGGCTTATAAAAGATTTTGAATTTTTTTTTCCCAATTTATTTATTTATTTATTTATTTATTTATTTATTTATTTTTATTAGTTGGAGGCTAATTACTTCACAACATTTCAGTGGGTTTTGTCATACATTGATATGAATCAGCCATATTAAATCTAACATATATATGTAATGAACCATAGTAATAAAAGAAAAGCCAACTCCAAAATAAATCTACATATTTCATTCTGACTCTCCCTTCTGAATACAAGTGTCATCAGTTTTGGTTGCATAAGTTTCTTGTCTTGAAATGTTGGCAACTCCATGAAGCCAAGGAGATCAAGAAGCAAAGAGCTCCCCACCTCCAGCAGCAGGAACATTCACAGCTGCCTCTGCTAAACTGTCTCTGATTATGACCCGGAGAAGATAATGGGATTCCCATTCATCTAGAGAGGACAAACCACCTCCACAAATTGTTTTAAGCCAAACCGTTTCAAAGAAAAGTATCGGGAGAACACAGAAGGATTCCAGTCATGAATGAAGATCCTGTAATCAGCCTGTGTAGACCCCCTCTAAGAATCTTAATATCTGATTTGGCATATAAAACAAATGGAAATACTAAAATGAGTGAATTAGAAGTCACCAGTGGATCATCAAAAAAGCAGGAGAGTTCCAGAAGAACATCTACTTCTGCTTTACTGACTACACCAAAGCCTTTGACTGTGTGGATCACAATAAACTGGAAAATTCTGAAAGAGATGGGAATACCAGACCACCTGACCTGCCTCTTGAGAAACCTGTATGCAGGTCAGGAAGCAACAGTTAGAACTGAACATGGAACAACAGACTGGTTCCAAATAGGAAAAGGAATACGTCAGGGCTGTATATTGTCACCCTGCTTATTTAACTTATATGCAGAGTACATCATGAGAAATACTGGACAGGAATCAAGATTGCTGGGAGAAATATCAATAAACTCAGATATGCAGATGGCACCAGCCTTATGGCAGAAAGTGAAGAAGAACTAAAGTGCCTCTTGATAAAAGTGAAAGAGGAGAGTCAAAAAGTTAGCATAAAACTCAACATTCAGGAAACTAAGATCATGGCATCTGTTCCCATTACTTCATGGCAAATAGTTGGGGAAACAGTGATAGACTTTATATTTTTGGGCTCCAAAATCACTGCAAATGGTGACTGCAGTCATGAAATTAAAAGATGCTTACTCCTTAGAAGAAAAGCTATGACCAATCTGGACAGCATATTAAAAAGCAGACATTACTTTGCCTACAAAGGTCCGTCTAATCAAAGCTATGGTTTTTCCAGTAGTCATGTTTGGTTGTGAGAGTTGGACTGTAAAGAAAGCTGAGCGCCAAAGAATTGATGCTTTTGAACTGAGGTGTTGGAGAAGACTCTTGAGAGTCCCTTAGACAGCAAGGAGATCCAACCAGTCCATCCTAAAGGAAATCAGTCATGATTATGTATTGGCAGTACTGATGCTGAAGCTGAAACTCCAATACTTTGGCCACCTAATGCGAAGAGCTGACTCATTGGAAAAGACCCTGATTCTGGGAAAGATTGAAGGTGGGAGGAGAAGGGGATAACGGAGGATGAGATGGTTGGATGGCATCACCAACTCAATGGACATGAGTTTGAGTAAGCTCCAGGAGTTGGTGATGGACAGGAAAGCCTGGTGTGCTGCAGTCAATGGGGTTGCAAAGAGTCGGACACAACTGAGCAACTGAACTGAACTGAACTGAGTGCTTCTCAGTGGTAAAGAATTTTTCTGTCAATGCAGGAGACAGAAGAGATGTGGGTTCAATCCCTGGGTCGGGAAGATCCCCTGGAGAAGGGCATGACAACCCACTCCAGTATTCTTGCCTGGAGAATCCCTTAGACAGAGGCACTTGGCAGGCTGTGGTCCATAGGATTGCAAGGAGTTGGACATGACTGAAGCAGCTTAGCAGATAGTGTCCAACAAAAGGTTAATTTCTTGAAAGAAGGGGAAACTGAGGAAAACAAGACAGCTCTGACAGTGATGTTACTGTTGTTAAGGTCAGGTCCGGGGATTCTGTTGGGTCTGGAGACCAAACCACCAGATCATCAATCAAGTCAACATTCTTGGCGGTCTACTCTGCCAAGAATCACTTTGGCAGTCATCACAAAGCCGAGATCTCACAGCTTTTGATAAGCAATCATTAGTACCAAGCTTGGCATATGGAAAAAAAAAAAAAAAAAGCCTCAGGAATGGATTGAACAAACCATGAGGATAAGGGCTAGGATGCAGACATCATCATCATGCAAGTATTCAGTAGATGGCAGTTTTTCAGGTGATGACAATGTTCAGAAATCAGAGCTTGAAAATCAGTCTCCGTTAACCTCCAGCAAGCAAGTGACTGGACAACCCTAAAGTACATCTTTTGCCAAGATGAAGTGGTGTTGGCCCCTTGTTCTGACAGTTGCTCTTCTCATTGGGAGTTTCTGGTACATTTGTCCTCCTGAAGCAGAAACTATCACTATTCAAGGGTTCCAGAACTAGATGAAACAACAGATAAATAATTACCAAGATCAAGATGAGAAGCTGTGAAAAAGGAACCTAACATTCCTAGAAAAACATCTTAATAGCTCCCAACCATGGTCTCACCCTTCTATCTTGCTGCTCACTGCTGACCAAGATGCTGAAGAAGCACTCAGGTGTCTGAACAAATCACCGATGCCTATTCATCCAGATTGATGGATCAGGCAAAGCAACTTAAGACAGTGATATTGTCAAACAAAAGGTAGATCAGGAACTGAGCAATGGATTCTGAAATGGCCAGAATACAGTTGTGGTCCACAACTTTGAGTCACTGCCTGCAGGGTCTACTTTGACCTTCTATAAGTATTGTGACCATGACAATGCAACTTTCAAAGATGTAGCCTTAGTCCTGATTGTCTTGTTGGAGAGGAGACACTTGGAACCAATCTAGTCCTAAAGAAAATCGAAGAAAAAGTAAGGGCTTTCCTCAAAGTCAAGTTCAGCAACTGTGACACACCCAACTCCTACAAACATATTTGTTGCTGTTCTGACGCTAAGTCATGTGCAACTCTATGCGACCATGGAGCATGGTACATCAGACTCTTCTGTCCACTGTCTCCTAGAGTTTGCTCAAATCCATGTCCATTGAGTCGGCGATGCTATCTAACCATCTAATACTCCACTGCTCCCTTCTCCTCCTGCCTTCAATCTTTCCCAGCATCAGGGTCTTTTCTAATTAATCGACTCTTCACATCAGGTGGCCACAGTATTAGAGGTTCAGCTTCAGCATCAGTCCTTCCAATGAATATTCAGAATTGATTTTCTTTAGGATGGACTGACTGGTTTGATTTCCTTACCCAGACAAATAGAGTGGGCTCTGGAGCAGTAGTTCTTACTTAGTCCTGCTGTGTAAAACCTGATGACAGAAAATCATCAAGTTCTGAGAATTTTTCAAATTTTCTAACTAGAAACAGGATTCAGAGCTTTTTTTTTTTTGAAAGAACTGGTTTCTTTTTTAAAAATTATTTTTCACTGGAGGATATTTGCTTTAGAATATTGTGTTGGCTTCTGCCTTGCAATAATGTGCATCAGCCACAAGTACGTATATGTCCCCTCCCTCCTGAACCTCTCCCCACCCTTCACCCTATCCCACCTGTCTAAGATTTCTTTTTAAAGGAGGTTAAGTTCTTAGGTAACTATGGAACATCTAAATCATATATTCAGCCTAATTATCTGTTATTTGAGAGAACTGTTTCCCTGTTTTCTCTGATATCTGTGTTAATGATATCTGAGAACTAAATTCTATGCAGTCACATAGAGGATCTACTTAGATTCCAGGTTGAATCATTATTGCTATGGTATGATGAGTGGGAGGGATCAGGCTCCTTCCAATGAATCCTCCCAAGTTTTTAGCTTAGTTTTTTTTTCAAACTTTAAACTTTTTTTGTATTGAGCTTTAAATGATTAACAATGTTGTGGTTTCAGGTAAGCAGGAAGGGACTCAGCCGTGTATATGCATGTATCCATTCTCCCCCAAATCCCCCTCCCATCCAGGCTGGCACACAGCATTGAGTAGAGTTCCATGTGCTATACAGTTGGTCCTTGTTGATTATCCATTTTGAATATAGCAGTGTGTACATAGCCATCCCAAACTCCCTAGCTATCCTTTCCCCTGGCAACCATCAGTTTGTCTTCTAAGTCTGTGAGTCATTTGTATCATTTCCTTTTAGGTTTTGTTGAGTTATTAAGCTCCCTAAAAACAAATGTGGGTTTCCTCTTTTACATCATTTAGATGTAAATTACTTAGCTTCTGCTTATAGGAACAGAAATAATGAAAGGCCATCTGAGTGTGTGTTTGTTTTGTTTTTGTTTTTCTGGTTTTGGAGGGCAGGGAGAAGGAAACAAGGGAAAAGTTGTGGAATGGGAAGGAAAAGTTGGGGGGCGTCTTCAAGATGAAAAGTTAAAATAAGCCACTAAAGTAAGCTACTAAGTTAAAATAAGCCTGACAGTCCAGTGGTTAGGACTCCCAGCTTAGCTTCCACTGCCGAGAGCCGGGTTCCATCCTTGGTCAGGGAACTAAAATCCCACAAGCTGTCCTGCACAACCAGGAAAAAAATGGTCAGTGAGGCCTAAGATTAGTCAAACATAGTTATGTGAACTCATTCTTAGCGAAGTCTGTTAGCACTTCCTTCTCACATGTCCTTTCTTTTTTTCTTCCTTTAAGAAATTTTTAGTCCTCCCAAAGATTTTGAAGCATATACCTGATGAGCGTTAGTGTATTTGCTTATTTGGCTTTTAAGAATGGGTAAATTCAGGCAGTTTGTTTTGGTCGTATCCTGAAAGTTTTGTTAAGAAATATAGTTTCAGGAATTGGCAAACCATTTGTTAACCAGATCTCCTGGGCTGTTGAAGAAGGATTTAATTTTCTACATGTCCACTTGTTGCAGTCTGAATCCTTTAATGACACTCTTGAACAAAGTATAAAGATTTACTGTGCATGTGATAAATTCTACAGAGTACCTCCAGCCAAAAAGAAAGGAAAGTTTGCCATACATGAAGGATGTGAAAATACACTGCTGTGCATTATTGTGGAATTTCAGTTCTAGCGTTGCATCTCTAACAGCTTTCTCATCTGTCAACTGCTTTATTTTTCTTAGAATCTTAAAATTCTAGATCCAATTTAGTTTTTATTTTTTATTGTCTATAAACCTTTAAATGACAATATTGTCTTTAGAATACTAGAGCCTGTCAGTGCCCTCATCATTTACCTTTTGAGGATCCCATATCTAATGGTAGAGTATGGTCTCATTTCTTCCCACTAGGACTATCAGTATTCATAAATTTATACTCTTCATTGTAGTTTGTTCCTGAATATCAGAAGTCAGATATCGTGATTTATAGAGGATTCTAAAATAAGTTTCTGAAAAGGCTTATCTTATATATGTGTGTTATGTGAAGGAACTAATGTTTCTATTAAATGTTTCATTGACCAAAATCTTAAAGTAATTAATCTGCCTGCAATGCAGGAGATGCAGATTCAATCCCTGGGTCAGGAAGATACCCTGGAGAAGGGAATAGCAACCCACTCCAATATTCTTGCCTAGAGAATTCCATGGACAGAGGAGCCTGGTGGGCTATAGTCCATGGGGTCACAAAGAGTCGGACACAACTGAGTGAGTAACACTATATCAGGAAAAGTAATTGTAGCAGCTGATTTGTAAATGATTTTAAAAGCTATTTTAGTGATTTAAATAAATTTGCTTTCTTGTTTTGTACTCATAAAAAAAATAATGTTATATTGCTTATTAATGTAATTCAAGGCAATATACTTTTAAATTTTGCTTAGTTTTTGCACTTTATGGGAAAAAAAAAAAGAGTATCAGACTATCTGTAGTCTGATTTTTTTCCTTTTTAAATTCAATTTTATTGAAAGTGTTTACTGCGTCTTGAGAAACCTGTATGTAGGTCAGGAAGCAACAGTTAGAACTGGACATGGAACAACAGACTGGTTCCAAATAGGAAAAGGAGTATGTCAAGGCTGTATATTGTCACCCTGCTTATGTAACTTAGGTGCAGAGTACATCATGAGAAACGCTGGGCTGGAAGAAGCACAAGCTGGAATCAAGATTGCCGGGAGAAATATCATTAACCTCAGATATGCACATGACACCACCCTTATGGCAAAAAGTGAAGAAGAACTAAAGAGCCTGTTGATGAAAGTGAGAGAGTGAAAAAGTTGGCTTAAAGCTCAACATTCAAAAAACTAAGATCATGGCATCCGGTCCCACCACTTCATGGCAAATAGATGGAGAAACAGTGGAAACCGTGTCTGACTTTATTTTGGGGGGCTCAAAATCACTACAGATGGTGATTGCAGCCATGAAATTTACAGACGCTTACTCCTTGGAAGGAAAGTTATGACCAACCTAGACAGCATATTAAAAAGCAGAGACATTACTTTGTGAACAAAGGTCCGTCTAGTCAAGGCTATGGTTTTTCCAGTAGTCATATATGGATGTGAGAGTTGGACTATAAAGAAGGCTGAGCACTGAAGAATTGCTGCTTTTGAGCTGTGGTGTTGGAGAAGACCCTTGAGAGTCTCTTGGACTGCAGGAAGATCCATACAGTCCATCCTAAAGGAGATCAGTCCTTGTTCATTGGAAGGACTGTTGCTGAAGCTGAAACTCCAATACTTTGGCCACCTGATGCAAAGAGCTGACTCATTTGAAAAGACCCCGTTGCTGGGAAAGATTTAGATCAGGAGGAGAAGGGTATGACAGAGGATGAGATGGTTGGATGGCATCACCGACTCAATGAACATCGGTTTGGGTAGACCCTGGCAGTTGGTGATGGATAGGGAGGCCTGGCGTGCTGTGGTTCACAGGCTTGCAAAGAGTCGGACACAACTGAGCGACTGAACTGAACTAAACTAATTTATATCCTTCTAAATTATTAGATGGTATGGTTGGTAAAATGGTAGGTATATGTGATATGCTAAAATTTATTTACACAGTTGTAGTAATTAAAATAGCCTATTTCCATGGGCTTCCCCAGTGATAAAGAGAATGAAAGTGTTAGTCTCTCAGTTATGTCTGACTCTGTGAACCTATGGACTGTAGCCCACCAGGCTCCTCCGTCCATGAAATTTTCAAGGCAAGAATATGGAATGGGTTGCCATTCCTTTCTCCAGGGTATCTTCCTGACCCAGCAATTAAACTCAGGCCTCATGCATGGCAGGCAGATTCTTTACCATCTATGTGACCAAGAAGTCCACCAGTGGTAAAGAATCCGCTTGCAGTGCAGGAGATGTGGGAGACTTGTGTTCAATCCTTGGGTCAGGAAGATCCCCTGGAGAAGGGCATGGGGACACACTCCAGTATTCTTGCCTGGAGAATCCCATGGACAGAGAGAGGAGCCTTTTGAGCTACAACAGTTCATGGGATCACAAAGAGTCTCACCCTACTTAAGTGACAGAGGACTGATATTTACATAGGGATAGGGTGAACTCTCTGTGGAAGCTCAATAGGGAGCCTGAAGAAAGATTCAGGCATATATGGAAATCTGATTTACGATAGAAGTAGCATTGCAGATGACATGTTTTTCAGCTCAAGCAATTTCTGTAAGATATCGTAGCATACAGAGGTCTGTGTGATAGGTGTTCACAACAGCATTTTGCTAGTATAAAAGCAAAAGATTAGGAACAATCCAAATGTCTGTCAATAGTATAATTTTTAACTAAGTAATAAAATAATCCCTTATATATATTAAATTATAACTATAAAGTGGAAAATTATACAATGGTTTAGACAAAACAGGAAAAACCAGTCCTTTCATACGCTACATCTGGGACTAATAGGTGGCTCAGATGGTGAAGAATCCACCTGCAGTGCGGGAGACCTGGGTTCAGTCCCTGGTTTGGGAACATTCCCTGGAGAAGGAAAAGGCTATCCACTCCAGGATTCTGTTCTGGTTGCAAAGAGTCAGACACGACTGAGCAAGTTTCACTGTCACTTGCTCTGGAAAGCAATTTGGTAATAACTATCACAGTTTACAATATGCAGATCCTATCAAACAACCTGATTAAAAATGGGTGGAAGAACTGAATAGAGATTTTTTTCAAAGAGGAAGTGCAGACGGCAGACAAACACATGAAAAGATGATCAACATTGCTAATCCTCAGGGAAGTGCAAATCAAAGCCATGATGAGATATCACCTCACACCTGCCAGAATGACTATCATTGAAAAGAACAGAAATTACAAGTATTGGTGAGGATGTGGAGAACACTGAACTCTCATACGCTGTTGGTGGGAATGTAAACTTGTGCAGCCACTGTGGAAAACAATATGGAGATTTCGCAAAAAACTAAAAATGGAGTACGATATCACCCAGCAATTCCACTCCTGGGTATATAGTTAAAAACAGAAACACTAATTTGAAAAGATACATGTTCCCAAATGTTCATCCCAGCATTATTTATACTAGCCAAGGTATAGAAGCAACATCAGCGTCCATCAACAGATGAATAGTAAAGAAGATGTATATATAGACACACACAATGGAATATTGCTCAGCAATAAAAAAAGAATGCAACTTTTCCATCTGCAGCAGCATGGATGGACTTGGAGGGCATATTAAGTGAAATAAGTCAGAAAGAGAAATACTATATGGTATCACTTATATGTGAAATCTAAAAAATACAATAAACTTGTGAATAAAACAAAAAAGATGCAGATTCACATATATAAGAACACACTACTGGTTACCTCTGCGGAAAGGGAAGGGAAAAGAGACAATGTAAGGGTAGAAGAAAAAAACAGGGTTATTATGAGATTATATGAAATCGTCCATGTATGTCAGAAGCTTTCTATCTCCTTTATACTTTAATAAAACTTTATTACACAAAAAAATAAAAAATAAAAAAACTGAAAATTACAAAGCATTACAGAATTTAAAGAATCTTCTATTCAATAAAAAATAAATATTTTTTAAAAAGGACTGGATATGAACGGCTGAACAGAAGTAACTGGCTAGGTGTCTAATCAGAACACTGGCATTCCCCATGAAGAATGCTGCCAGCTACTCTGGACTCTGGAGCACTGAAAACAGCAACTGCGCTGACAGTAGACAAAAAATGAATTATAAGTACTTTGGCATCTAAAAGAGAAGTGTGTGCCTGATCACCATTGGCTGTGATATTTTTGGTCAATTACCTACAAGTATCAGAAGTATTACCTTTCCTCTATTAATGAGATTTTTTGTTAATTGTGTTTATTTTTCACACATTTACTGACTGCCTTGTATATTGCATCTCTTGGTTTTTTTTGTCTTGCTCCTCTCATAGCCTGTTCTTCACACAGTGCCCATGTGAACATGCTAACGTGTTCACCCACAATTACATTATATATTATAGCATATATCATCATAGTATTTTGCATCTAGAAATAAGCTATCCAAATCATATGATGTAGAAAATCCATGTATTAGAATCCCTCTAGAAACCCTTGAACATCTGAAGCAAATGCACCCTGGTTGAAATTTCTTTGTTGCTGCAAAAATAAGGTTAAATTGAAATAAACTTACATGTCTATCAATGGGAGAGTGGCTAAATAAATCATGGAATACAGTCAAGCAATTTCTTAAAAAATGAGATAGGAAAAATTTCCAGTAATGGCAGTGGAACAAAGTGATTATGTAAACCCTCCCATGGTTAACAATTACAGCATCTGGACCAAATATGTTTTAAAACCCATCTTTAAATGCCTGGAAACATCCAAAGTAGATAGAAACCACTAGGAATGTACTCGACCTGGGTGTTGGTATACCCTTCTGTGCTATTTGAATTTGGACCAAGTGTAAAATAATTTTTTAAAACTTCAAATAATTAGCTTTCAGTATGCTTTATGTGTATTAAAATGAAACTTTAAAAAATTTCAAATGTCTACTACATAGCTTTTAGATTGTTAGGCATGTTTTTACTTTTAGAATTAAAAGTGTACCTGTCATTTCCTAGTAGATTGCTTTGCTCTATTTGGGTTAAGTATTTATTGATTCATTCAGTCTTAGAAAATATTTATGGGATGCCTAACATGTGACCAGACCTTCTTCTAATGCTGAGGTACAATAGTCATCAAGACAGAGAAGCTCTCTGCTCACTTGGGGTTTACCTTGTAAAGAACTGTCTTACTTAATAAAGACTTGTAAACAGAGGGTATATATTTACCTAAAGTTATCGAAGGAATGGGAAAAAAAAAACAACCATGAGGAAAAAGGATAAGCAAGAATCTGTTTCTGTATGTACATTAAAATCCCTAATATTAGAGGGAGTCTTAGTAGTTTTAAATCTTTTACATGAGGATTTTGATAAATATACTGTATTCTTTTTTATTAATTCTTAGGATACATCAACATTTTAATCTTCCATTTTTTCAGTCATTTTAGAAATTAGTGGATTATGGATGTGTAATTTACTAGAGAATTTTTGTTTGGATTTGACCTTTATGTTGAGGAAGCTTATGGGAGGGATATGTCAACTTTTACATAAATATGACAGGTGTGTATTGTGAAATGGAATTTATTTGGCTTTCTTTTGCATTTATCCATTCTTCTATAACCTGTAACTAATATGTTGTTGTTGGTTATTTTTATACCATGAGCAATTTTTTAAGGCAGAAGAATTAGAAAGTTTTTTTGATGTAGTTAATAATCCTTAACATCATGAAAGTTTTTATATGACTTTTGTTACTAAACCTCTAGGATTTTGTTCACTGCCTTTGTTATTAACACACTAAAATTATCCTAATAAAAAAATCTCTGACTCAGCAGATAGACCAAGTCAAATTTAAGTTTCAACAGTATCAAATATTCCTTAAAATACTCCTTTTCCAGGAACTTTCTCTAATTTTAGGATATTGTGTGTGTCCTCACTTATCCTTTGTCCCAGGTAAACTTAGGCCTGTTGTAATTATACTGTTTTTCCCTACTATGTTATTCTTTTGTCTTTTGCATCTGTTATGTTTTTATGATATTTGTGGATGTCTTGTCTGTATATTCATTACGAAAATGGTATTTTAAATACTATTTTATATTTTCTGAAATCACTCTGATCAAATTTATGGTATTTTCCAGTAGCTGAATATCAACATCATTTATAAACTTGTAACAATTATCATTTCATCTTAGATGATAGACCAAAAATAGTGACTGCACTATCTCTGAGTTTAAAGCACTGTTTGATTTTCTAAATCAGCATCTGAAAAGTTTTGTCTAGTGGGCTTCAGTGGCATACTGTTCTTTATCCCTCAACTAAGTATATTCTTTTTTCTTTCTCTCTCTCTCTTTAAAAAAAAATCAACAGCTTGACCAAGTCATCCGCCAAAGAAGCCTGTCCAGTTTGGAACTGTTCCTTTCCTGTGCTCAGAAACAGTTAAGTGCTTTAATAGCTACAGAACCAGTTGACATTGAATAAAGAAAACGTGACAAGCTAACCCACACTGGCAATGGATAAATCATTAGACCTCTAAAATACATGCTCTGAATTATAAAGATGTTTTTGTTTTCTTTCCAAACCTTGGAATATTGGTTTCCACTTCAAGGATAAACTAAAGCAATATTTAGAAGAACAAGAGATATAATTTATTTTCTTTTATTTTCTCCTTTACGTTTAATGTTATTTTATTAGTAGCAATAGTAGCATCTACAGACAGTATGATGTGCCCTCAAAGCCATTGAAAATTACCAAAATTTAATTAAATAAACTTTATAGCTTCTGGTGGCCGGTTACATTGTATTTGGCAAAAATAGTAAATATCTTTACTTATCATTTCACAGTGACTCCGGATGAGATTCTAAAATGTCATCATACATTTATTTGATTTTGAGGCTATAAATAGCATGGTTTTCAACGTCACCTTTTTATCTGTGTAACTTAGCTATAAAGCATGGATATGCCAGAGAATCATTCTGATATTACCAGCCTCTTCTATAGTGGGATCCATATGTTGTCATTGGTAGCAATTAAAAACACTGAAGATTATTAAATTAATTCAACTTTGATCTTATGTACCACCTAAAGGAATATATATGTATAATGTACTTATCTCCTATTTCTTTTCTTCACAGTCACTATGAATCAATAAAATCTTTTTTCTTACAAATCACACCATGAACTTAATCTCTAGAAAGCAAATATAACTTAGGAGATTTATATTCCCTGTTATATATAAATATAATGGAATCAGGTCCAAATATGTGATGCGAAATCCTTTCCTAGTACTTCAGGATGTACTTAATTCATGAGCAGTGTGCTTCAGTGCAAAATCATGAGGTGTTTGTTTTCTCTTTTAACATCAAAACTAAAATATCATTTAAAATGTTTGCAAACATTTTTGTTTTGTTTCCTGAAATGCTCCTACTTTCATTGGCTTTGTGCTTTTCTGGGATTTCTCAGTGTAATAAAGAGAGCTTCAAATCTTATTTGGTTATTGTTATTTTTAATACTTTAAAGTTTTTTCTTTAAATTTTTTTTTCTAACTTCTGTATCTATGGATGATGATGTTTTTAAGTTATACCTCCCCACCAAGAATCTTTTAACAAGTGCTTATTTTACCAAGGGCTTCCCTGATGGCTCAGGTGGTAAAGAATCCACCTACAATGTGGGAGACCTGGGTTTGATCCCTGGGTTGGGAAGATCCCCTGGAGGAGAGCATGGCAGCCCACTCCAGTATTCTTGCCTGGAGAATCCCATGGACAGAGGAGCCTGGGGGGCTGCAGTCCATGGGAATGCAGAGTCAGACACGACTGAGCGACTTTTACTTCACTTCAAGGATCTTTAAATTGTTAATGACTACTTAGTTGTTTTATCTTACAAATTTAAATAAGAAATTAAAACAAGCAGGCCACTGATTTGAAATGCAGCATAGTTAAAAAGGGGAGAAAGGGCTTTTAATCCAGAAACAAGTTAATAAAACAATGTTATGGTCATGTTTAAAATCAGTTGACTCTGTCATCAAATTTAAAATGATAGGATATTTTACAAGTTACTCGGGTATGAGTTCAATGAAAATGAAGCACAGAAGGTCACTGAAACTAAGACCCAGAGATAGAGGAAGTATCAGGAGAATATAATCATCTCCACCTCTCTTTCTATCCCAACTAGCACAGGATGATTTTTTTGTTCTTCTATTTGGAGTTCTAGTTTTGCTCTTGATGTAGACTAATTATTGTCTGAAGTAATTTGGAACAAATTGATACTGAGCCGTCTATGAATATTTGCAGAACACCCACCATGCACAATAATAAATTCTTAGATTGCTACAATATTTTTATCCCATGGAGTTGTCCTTAAAGATAACTGAGAATAATCATCTGGACATAGAACTGTTTAATACATTTATCCTTCCAAACTGAATTAGCTAATAATCTGTTTCAGTGATATTCAATTACAGGTTTCCACATTTAGAACTGTATTCTCTTTTTGTTCTGGTTATCACAAGGACATAAACCATGTCAGGTAGCATTCACTAAGAGAATTAGACTTAAACATTTAAACCTAATGCTTAGAATTTAATTTCTCACAATTTAAGCATTGTGCTGTTGTTAGGGGAAGCACAGTTGTTAGTGGACTGAAACCGCCCATCCTGGCCAGGCACCATAGTAACCATTTGCTTGAGTTGTTTTGACAGGAGGTCCTGGTAAGGAACAATGAACTAACAAACCATCAACCAGAAAAGTTCTGGAAAGGTCAAAAGGAGACACCACATGTCAGACCACCTCCCAGAATCCTTCTCACTGGCATCCATATAGACTGAACAAGGCATGCAGCACCAGGAAGGACTCTGAGTCAGAATGATTGGCTAAAGACAACCCAGAAACTAATCCCATCCCCACAAAACATAAGACTGCTATGTGGCAGAGCAGTTCTCCTAGGTTCTCTTATCCTACTGCTCTCTGCCCAGGCCCCCAATAAAATTGGGGATTTTATTCCCAATAAAATATCTTGCTTTGTCAGCACATATATCTCCCCAGACAATTCATTTCTGAGTGTTAGACAAGAGCCCAGTTTAGGGCCCTTGAAGGGGGTCCCCCTGCCTGCAACACTGTGACCAAAGATAGATTCTCCCTGAAATATGAGCTGAAAGTCTCAAAGGAGTCAAATGTTTTGTGTCTAAAACTCCCCTTCTATTGTGTGATTTTCTTACCACTTTTTATAGCATTTCCTACCTTTATGTCTAGGTGAATAAAGCACCATCTTGAAAGACTGTGGGTAAGACAGTAATTAGACTTTTTGAGTGACAAAGCACTGTCAAATTGTGACTCCATTTTTAGTAACATGCTTGAGGGTTCATTATTAGAAGAGTTATTTCCTCAAAAAACAAATGAGTATCTGCTTTGAACCAAGTATTTTCACATTATTATCTCAACACCCCTGTGAAGTTGAAATAACCCTGTGCAGGAGATGGTATGTCCACATTGATTAGTATAGAAGATTAGGTATTTAATTGCCCATGAGGACCAGGTAGAGTTGGGTGGGATTCAACCCTAGATCTTTCAACAGGTAGTTTTATTCTTTCTAGTATAAAATTGCAGATACCTAACATCTCTCCATGAGAAATTATCTGTAAATATTTATCCAAATAGTCATCACATTACTTTAAAGAAGGAGACTAGCCCCCTTTTATAAGCCTAGTTAGAATTCAAGCCCTGCATCATTCTAACTGTGGAACATTGGACAAGTTGCCTAGCCAAATGGAGTCTCTGTTTTCTCATTTGTGAGGTGAAAATAGTGATTTTAATAGACTTTAAAAAAAAAAAATTAAGCTTGTAAAATGCCCCATAGAGTAGACCTCATTGGTATGGCCTCCAGTTCACAATAAGCCCCCTTTTTCTGGGAACCGCCCACAAAACACAGGTGCAGTTGCCCACAAGCAACTGGCTAAACAATATTATTCTGCCCCTCTGACTGACTGGCTGGTCCACAGGTGAAGACCCAAACTGGGCCTCTTGTGAAGAGTCATGTGCTGAGATTCTTCAACTATTTTACTCTAGGGAGCAAGACATGAACTCTACTTCTGAGGGCAGAAGTCCCCTGATCACTGTCTTTCCTGAGTCTTGGATTCTTTGAGCTACCCAAATATTCTTCCAATATGCCAGCACCACTTACTTTTTTCCCTTAAGCTAGCCAGAGCCAGTTTCTATTACATGCAACCAATAAAGTATTAACCAAAGCAGTTCAGCACAGAGCCCAGCTCTCAATCCCTGGATACCTGGCACTTGTAAATTCTTCATTTCCTCCACCATGCTAATCCTCATCCAAAATGGGAACATTCTTTGATTTATTTTAAGGAATGTTAAAAATATAACTGAACCAAAGCCCCTATTGTCTAATAAAGCCAAGTAAATCACAGATACCTAAAACTGTGAACAAACAGTGCCCTATTTAGAAGTTCTCTGTCACTCAGAATCTGGAATAGAGGTTTAAACTCAGCCTCGATAAATGCTGATTCATGTTGCAGTTCAGTGAAGCCTTACTCAGTAACTGCTTTGAAATCAAAACCAGAACAGTGTCCCTATGATTGATATGATTCTGCACTGAGTCAGGTATCTACAGTTAAAACTTTTTTCTGACAGTGATACTGACTGGAATCAGGAAATGCTTAATATGCTTTAAAGAATGACAAAAGAATTACGCATTTGCTAAATTAAAAGAAGTCTTTGCATAATAAATCCTGCATAAGAAAAAAAAATATGTACATACCTGGAAGACATTTATAAAACTACAAGAGAAAAACTGGAGTTACTGGATCTAAGCACTTAGCCCCTAGTCTTCTGTTTACATACAAGTAAACAACTCCAGACTACTCAGAGGAGCAAGAAGCCAAAATAAATTAATAATTCTTAGATTGGGAATTGGATTTATGTGATCACAATGAAAATATAATTTTGTCAAAAATTAATCTCTAATGAAATTGTAATTTCCTATGGAGTACATATAGAATGAAATAATAATTTGTGTTTGTTGTTGTTTAGTCGCTAATTCATGTCTGACTCTTTGCGACCCCATGGACTGTAACCCGCCAGGCCCCTCTGTCCATGAAGTTTTCCAGGCAAGAATACTGGAGTGGATTGCAGTTTCCTTTTCCAGGGGATCTTCCCGACCCAGAGTTGAACTCACATCTCCTGCATTGGCAGGTGGATTCTTATACTGCTGAGCCACCAGGGAAGCCCATGGAGTACATACAGAATTAAATAATATTTTGTGTTAGTTGCCACTTATAATTAATAATATGTGTTCTTATTTGCTTTATACATATCTTTCTGAAGGAAGAGCCCACATCTGTCTTGTTTATTATATCCTGAAGGAATTTCCTTGTACTTAGCCTGTGTGTGAACTTGGTATATAGTAGTGAGTTCATAAATAACTGATCAGTAATTCCACTAGTAATAAATTAAACTTGAGCTAATAGAGTCTGAGTGCTAATTTAAAGGAATAGCTAAAATTGCTGTGGTTACAATAAGAAATGAGGTCCTATGAGAAAGTTATAGAACTGTCATAAAACAGTAACCTGCTTTTTGAACCCTTTAACATGAACCTGCATTTCCAAATGCTACATGGGATAACTAAATCACAGCTACTAGAATGCTACTAAATTGATATTCTACCCAAATTTACAAGATCCCCTAAGAGTGTAAGTAGGGTCTGTGTGCTATGCTTAGTTGCTTAGTCATGACTGACTCTTTGTGACATCATGGACTGTAACCCACCAGGCTCCTCTGTCCATGGGGATTCTCCAGGCAAGAATACTGGAGTGGGTTGCCATGCCCTCCTCCAAGGATCTTCCCAACCCAGGGATCGAGCCCAGGTCTCCTGCATTGTAGGTGGATTCTTTATGGTCTGAGCCACAGGGAAGCCCAAGAATACTGGAGTGGGTAGCCTTCCCACTGTCCCTTCTCCAGGGGATCTTCCCAATCCAGGAATTGAAATGGGATCTCCTACATTGCAGGCTGATTCTTTACCAGCTGAGCTACCAGGGAAGCCATATGAAAAATTATATGTCAAATAATTTCTTACAGTACCAAGCTATACCTGGCCTCCCAGTATTGGGAGTGAGCTATAAATACTAGACTCACTGGTCCTGGTCCATCAGGTTTCAGCTACAATAGGAGGGAGGAAGAAAAGGTAGAGAAGGGATTGTATGCACAGGATTTTAGAGTCAAGAATAAATAGGAGATCCAGAGGACCCAGCAGGAGCTGGGTAAGGGATGGGGATGGGGACAGGGACAGGTGAAGAGAAGGGAGGGTTAGGGATCGGGTCAGAAGTGGAAATATTCAGAACAATGTGGTGTGAGTCTTGGTGTTAATGGATGCTGAAGGATAGCTAATAGGCTTTTAGACTCCCACTCTGACTGACAATTGTGGTGCAAACTAGTCTTTTATTTTTGAGAACTACACAGAGATCAAGGAACAAAGTCATTCAAAAGATAGGAAAACTTGACTCAGTCCTGGCAAAGATTCAGGTCTCAAAAATCTGGAAGCTGATTTAAAAAGAAATAACTGAAGCTACAGAATGAACAAATCATTGACAACAAGTTCACATACTGAAGTGGATTATAGAAAATGTCTTGTGGCAAGATGTATAGTAATGAATTTTGAGTTTTTGCTGTTTTGTGTAGGTATTCTTTTCTAAAAATGTTAGAACCAAATACAAATGTTCACCAAATACTGTGAAACATGCTACTTTTATGAAACATACTTTTCTGTAATTTTCTGTATCTTTCTTTTTGTCTGCTTTCCATAACTTCTAAAAATGTAAAGATTTATAGATTTATTTTAAAAAATATAACAGGGATGCAAGTAGTACACTTACAGTAATTGTCTCTGAGCTATTTTTTGGAAGTAATTCTACATTATAATTTTACAGGCAAGCCATATGTTTTTTTGTTCATGGCTTTTTATGTAGCTAAAAATAATACTTTATTTTTCTTATAATTTTTCTTTTTTCTCATAAAGGAAGCCATAGACTTTTACACTTTGTATCAAATCAAAGCTGACATTGGCAGCAGTTTTATAAAATGACATAAGCTAGGTAGAAATATCAAATCAAAATTCTTTAGAGAACTCCAGTCCTAGCTGCCAAGAAATCCAGATAACCAGCTACAGTTATTGATGAGAGAGAGACACGTTCTCTTTTATATGAATTAAATTCAGAGTGTCACAGGGATTCTACCTTGGTAATGCTGGCAGTTCCCCACACGAATTCTTGTGCTCAGAAATGTCTTTATCTTTATTCCTTAGAAATTGAAAGGCATATTCTCATGTTAAGTAACATAAAGCCTAAAAATTCTCTATAACCCATAATGCAGTGTTATATAGACCTTAATCTTAAATGTAATGGGGCTGATGCCCTCATTTCTTTATTCTCTCTCTGTTTCTCTTCTGATTCCACAGTTTTGCATACTTGCCATAGGCTAAAAGACCATTGACTTTTAAGCCCAATCTTATATCCATCTGCCCGATTAATGTGGTACCCAACATGTCAAAAACAGGTCTCTTCCTCACCACCTCACCCCTGCCAACCAGAGGTCTTTCTCTGTCTTTTGTAATATTTCCCATCTCAACAAATATATCATCCTTCCCCATTTCTCTCTTTTATCTCATACTCACTCCCTAATTCAAATTTAGTCCTGTCAGCTGTACCCCAAGACTTTTCCTGAATTCATCTACTTTTTTCCATTCATTCTCACAACTATCTTGGTAACCAAAGCCTTTGTCATCTCCTGCCTTGTTGTTCAGTCGCTTAGTCGTGTCCCACTCTTGGCAACCCCATGGACTGCAGCACTCCAGGCTCCCCTGTCCTTCACACTGCTTTTGAAATAGCCTGCTAAGTG
This sequence comes from Cervus elaphus, assembly GCF_910594005.1. NCBI lineage: Eukaryota > Metazoa > Chordata > Mammalia > Artiodactyla > Cervidae > Cervus > Cervus elaphus. The sequence continues at coordinate 37,874,019 of NC_057836.1, forward strand.
AGTCCTTATTTTCATTCTTGCTCTCAAATCATCAGTTCTCCACATTACAGCTAATGATTTCCTAAAGCCTAAATGTATTGAACCAACTAATGTGTCTATGGAAAAATACATTCATAATTTTACTCGGAATGCTAGGAACATATACAAAGTAGTAAATAGTTTCAAATCATCGGCAGTGGTTTCAATCACCAGGGCAGGGATACTAACAGGATCAAGTGTAGGTGGTGAAAGTATGATTGGGCTGAAGAAAGGAGAAAGTGGGGAGGTGGGAGTGGGGATCGGGATGGGGAATACATGTAAATCCATGGCTGATTCATGTCAATGTATGACAAAAACCACTACAATATTGTAAAGTAATTAGCCTCCAACTAATAAAAATAAATGAAAAAAAAAAAGAGAAAGTGGTAAATGAATGGTTGAGACTTGCAAGTGTGCAATGACTTTATTCTCTCTCTGTTTCTCTTCTGATTCCACAGAACTCTACAATTATTAACTTTTCTATACCAAAATGTTTCTCCTTAAAAGGTTTGCAATGGAATAGAATTCAACATTAAAATATCTGTGATCTCTTAGCAGTCTCCAACCTGTTTGGCAGGGGAGATGGTTTGGGGGTGGTTCAAGCACATTACATTTATTGTGCACTTTATTATTACACCAGCTCTATCTCAGATCATCAGACATTAGATCCTGGAGGTTGGGGACCCCTGTCTTATATAATCCTTTTCAAGATTGGTTAAGGATTTTATTCACAGTGGTGGGAAAAGTGTAAGCAAAATATATTCCTTCCCCCCACCCCCACCCCCACCCCCAAGGGTGAATCTTTTCATCCAATATTACGTGTACTACAAAGGAACATGCAGTTTCAGGCCATTCTGGGCATTTTCTAAGTTAGCCCTGGCTTGCAGCATGAAGGACCAACATTTTCTCAACCTTTCTTAGCTACCTTCTGGGGATGAGAGACAGAGGCTTCTCAGGCCTCATGAAAAGTTCACTTTCTCTTCTTGCCATGTGGCACCACCAATCCTGCCATTATGGTAAACAAGTAACAAGGTAGGAAGCTCAAATAAGATGGGGACCTGGGGTTGTAAGAATGGGGAAAATAACAAAATTCAAGAAATTCCAAACAGGAGCACCCTGTCCTTTTCTAATTACCTGTTCTAATTATTATCTATTCAATCGACTAACAGAAATACTTGAGAAGTAGAATGTATCAGGTACCCTCTGGGCAATTAAGCTTGCTTCAGCATGCTGAGATCACCGTCGGATGGCCATGCTTCTTTCCTCTATGAAATAGAAGACATGGGACCACATAAGACCCCAAGGTTGGAGCAACTCCACGAAATAGTCAAAACAAGGACTGGGAATAAAAGCATGAGATGGTCTTCAATTTTACGTTTTGTGCTGTAAGTATTTTTGCATATTTCTTTCTCTTAAAAAATAAGAGAAAATAAGAGGAAGATAATAACTTATTATGCTCAATGTGAAAGAAAAATAATCTGGGGCTTTTACCATTAATCGTGTAGCAGTGCCTCTGGATAGAACTTTCAGAGATGAAAGAAACTTTATATATATGCATTATGCCATTTGGTAAACTACTAGCTGTAGGTCAGTACTGAACACTTAAAATTTGGTTTGTGTGACTGAGGAAACTAATTTTTAAATTTAATTTAGTTTAAATTTATACAGCCACATGTGACTAGTAGCCACCATACTGTGCACTATGAATCTAGAGATTTTCTTGCCAGGGAAGAAGCAGTGATGAGGTTTGTTACCCTTGATCTTCAACACAGTCAAATTTGTTCACTTCCACCCTTCTTAAGATTAGTCTGGGGACTGAACAGGTCAAGAGTTCAAATGCGTGTGGAATTCTTTAAGGAAAGATATCTCACCAGCAGAAGGCTGAGAAGGCAGTGCTGTTGATACATTTAATTTTATCATGACTAAAGAGTAAAAGACCTACTAAGTCAGAATAACCCTCTGACTTATTATGACTCTCAGAGCTAGGAGCATTTCTAGTTTAGTGCCTGCAAAGAAGAGCCATTTATCTTTGGCCAAGATAATCTGAAAAATCAGAAACTCACCTTCTAGATTTGAGGAAGTACTTTAAATTCAGTCTTGGTTTGCTGTTGAGAGGGACGTGGAGAATCAATATAACTTTAATTTTTAAAATTAAGCAGAAATTGAATAATGTTATTATTCAATCAATTTAGAATAATTCAATTTATTCATCGTTCAGAATTGAATACTAAGGATTCAGACTTCCAAAATAGATTTTTAATTAATAAAAATAATGTCTAATTAGTTATGTCTTTCAGAAATATTTTATGTACACTTTTTTCCCAGTAATTGAATTTGTTGAGAAATAGCTTGTCATTTAAAAAATAAATGTACTGAGCTCCTACTGTGTGTCATGCATTGTGTTTGGCAAATACAGCTAATTTATGCTGTTTTTTAGAAGAGGAAAATAAGGCTGAGAATAGGTCAGTAACTCACCAGTGATCATGGCTTGACAAGCACCACTTCATAAGGTGTAAAGCCAGATTCCAGCTCATGTCTACCTGATGACAAGTCCATGCTTATCAGAAGGCAAAACATTTCCTTCTGCCAGTTACATTCACCTATTTTATTTAACCAAGCTACTCAGTTTGTTTGGGTTCACTTTTGTGATGTATCTCCCACCAAAGGATGCTGATGATCTTAAAGAATTTACAAGTTCCAGGCTTAGATTCTTGGCAACCAGACTATGCTGACTGATGCGTCATCACACCTGGCACTAAACCCTGTAGCTTATTGGAGTGCCAGGGTTTCTGCTAATGGGGCAAAGTTATGGGAAAATCATTTCCCTTCTAAGCCAAATTCCATTTAATTGCTCTTGTTTACCTGGTGGGAAAAGATTTACATTCCACAGCTCAAGCAAATCAATACTGTGATTTAGCCTGGAGTTACATTAGCTAAATGACAAGAATATAAAGTCAAGAGATCAACTTCTACAGTATTGGCTAAGATAATGTAACAGTAAAGAGTCTGCCAAAAGACTAATCTTCTCCCAAGCTCTAATCAATTCTTAAGGGAAATTGTCAGTCCAAATCAATAAGAACTTGATGGTATGATGAGCATTATAACCTTACATTTTTGGAGAAGGAAATAGAAAAGGTTTGAATAAAGTAATTTAATTCTCTTCTAAATCTTAGTCATAGAGCACATAACACAGAGCCAAGAACCACTAGCTCCTTTTCTCCAATTTTACCTATTATTTGAAATTGATACAGCTCTCCAGTGATATTAACATCAGAAATTACATCACATATTAAGTAATTTGGAAATAGGCAAGAGAGTATTGTTTCCATTGCAAAACTTTAATGAGAAGGTTTGTATTCTTCCCTTTCGTAACTTAGCACAGGTTGTGCAGGATGGAGCCTGGATGTGTGGGTTCAAGTCTCAGGTCTATCATTTACCAACTTAATATTTAACCTGTTTTCTGCCTCAGTTTTAGACTAGAATTCATTTCATAAGCCTGTTAGGTTAATGTGTAAAGCCATTAAAATATTGTCTGACCCATATTTCAGAGTTTATCTTCTGTATTCATAAATAATAAAATTGCTATTTTTATTATCTTTAAAATTTTTTGTTATTATTTTTGCTAATGTTTTTCATATTGATTGAATGTCATTTTTTAGCTTTTAAAAATACTTGCATTATTTTGACCCATTTGTTCTGATTCATGGTTTTTCTCTTCTGTCAAACCATGTCTTTATTTATTTGAAACAGATTTATGATCTGTCATCTTTCAGCCACATGTCCCATTAGATTCCAAGTAAGAAGCTTAGAATCCTGTAAAACTTTGTCTTCAGAGAGGGTGAAAATAATGCTTCCCCAAATGATTTTTTTTCCAGTGGCAGCAAAAATTTTGAGAATTCTAAAACACTCTTTCCTTCAACAGTTATCTAAAATTAAGCCATGCACATCTGACCACCATGCAACCTCCAAATTTCACTGCTATGATTGTCTCAGGTATGTTTACCTTCAACAGACTTAGCCCCTCCTCCTCCTTCTCCTCCTCCTCCCCCCCAGCCTGCTGAATTCCTGTTTGCTGTGAAGAGTGGTGACAAACCCTAATCTGAACTAGACCACATTTAGATGAAGTCAGATGGAGGACTTGGCCTCACACCAAACCTTAAAGCAGAGGGGAAGGGTGGAAACTGCTGTCTTGTAAATAGCGAGCCACCCAGTGCGTAAGCCCTGAAAACATGTAAATAACACTACGTCTCATATGCTTTAATTCTCAATTTTGTTATGCTACCTTTGCCAGCTAGTTTAACTGAGTATGATTTGCAATGTTATTTTATTGAACATTTTTTGACAATTTGAATACAGCTTTGAACTCAGTATTAAATCCTCTTCTGGCTCGGCAGATTGCAAAATTTCATGCTCTGTCTACACATCAAATCCTACGTCTGGAGGGGAATTCAGACTTGACCTGGTCCAGCACATCCAGAAAACACTGCATTTGAACTTTCTTATAACAGATGGTATCTCAAACTATGCTAAATGACATCCATATAAGAATATTAATTGTATTATTAAAGACTTTCTCACAAAGGTTAACATTAAGTTTGGCTTCCATTTCTTATAAATTCATGTAATTTTGTCTTCTTGTTTAAGGATCTCTAGCCAATTCCAGTGTCTGGACCAGTAAGTTTAATCACCATTTTGTGACTAAGGAGGAAACAAAATATCATAAATTATGTTAACAATTTAGTTATAAATTTTTGTGTCAGCTTTATGTGTCAGGTTTGGGACTGGTCAATTTTTGTTAATCCATCAGGGATCCAGTGTTGGAAAAGTCCCAGAGAAAAGCTACTCTGAAGAACTCTCAGATAATCAACTCAATCCTGGCAGTCCTTTTATAGGGATTTTGAAATGACCAGAAACTCTACCAGCATAATACCTGAAGCTTTGGCCCAACAGGAATTTAAATTATAACTACATTACTTTCTAATGTTTTTGTGAGAATTACATAAGAAAAAAAAATTTATGTGGTCAAAGGAAGGAAAGTTTGCTTTAATCAATGCCCCAATGATTGAATAGCATATATTCAATAACAGTGAAGATTTACCTCAAAACCATTGGACCTTCTATCCTCCTAGTTTCTATTATTATTTAGAATTATTTTTCAGTTATAAGTTGACAAAGATATGTTGCTTTAAAATATTAAATATATGACATTTTAAAATCACATTGATTTTAAACTTCGCTTTAGTTACATTTTTTTAATGTATTCAAATTGTAGAATACTTCATAATCAGCATCTAATAGCTGTTCATTTCATTTATGATTAAATAGTCTTTTCATCAATCTATTTATTTTCTAAAGTCATTTTCCCCTCAAAAGAAACGAATTGCTGTGTTGTGTGTTTTCTTGGGAACCATTCAAGCTGTATGTGGAGACTTCTGTTCTTCTTCTCTCCAATTGTTCTCTGTTTCTGAGACAGAGGATGGGTTGTATTTCCCTAAGCCATGGCAGTTCAGTGAGGCACTGCTGAGGTACTAAAGAACGATGAACAGAACTGAAGTGTATCATGTCCAAGCCAAAACATTCAGTTACCGCTGCCAGACCCACCAGCCCAAAGCTCTCTTCCCCTGCTGAGTGACAACGGAAGAAACCTTGTGTTGAAATTGTAGAGACACGAGATCAAAACAGCCTACATCACTGAGTTGCCTCAAGAAGGACAGTTGTTGGAGGAGACCTATGTCCACACTTGGTTTTAACTGAATGAGAAATGAACTTTTTTTTTTTTTTGTATGTTAAGTTGGAGATCTGGGAGCTTTCTATTATTGCAGGAGAACTTGATCTATCTTAATATAACTAGAAAGAGATAAAACAAATCTCAGGATAAACTAACTTCCTTGGGATTCTTACTAATAACCTATTTAGACCTTGTCTCAAAGAGATCAGTCAACTTCCACAACAAGTGTTGGTTCAGTATCTAATATTTCTAGACACTACACAAGATACCTGTGAGAGAAAGATTGTGAGGATACAACCCCTTGACTTTAGATCATATAGAAGTACTTCCTAGGGTTTTGTTGAGCCATTCAGTGTTGGGAAACTTTACTGAAAACATTTTTTTTATTACCAAAAGAAATTTGTTTATCTGAAAATGGTGCATACACACATTGTGTGTACACATCATACATCCTTAATGCACTCAGTCTGCATGAATGTTTTAAACATAGGTGTATGTATATATTTGAAGGAGTAGAGGGGAGAGAGAGAAAGATACAAGGCACCACATTCTTCACTTGGTCTTTTGCTAAATTCCAAAAGCCAGACAGAAGAAATTTGTAATCAGTATAATTGTGATCTACTTGACACTGTCTTGCACAGAATAAAAATGGTTCCCTGATAACATGGAAATCACATATTTTATTTCCAGCCAGTGTCTAACTGGTCATTTCGTTTGTTTTTTCTTTATTTTGTAGAACAGGTTGAAATTGTCTGAAATGAATTAGTGCAATAAATAAATAAATATATATATATATATAATTTTTTACTATTACATTGTGAGTGCTTAGTCACTCAGTCATGTCCAACTCTTTGCAACCCCATGGACTATAGCCCACCAGGCTCATCTGTCCATGGGATTCTCCAGGCATGAATCCGGAGTGGAGAACTTCCCAACACAGGGATCAAATCCAGGTCTCCCTCATTGCAGGCAGATTCTTTACCATCTTGAGCCACCAGGGAAACCAGTGTATATATTATGTACATATTATTACATTGTATGTACACTTAGTTGCAGTTTTTTGTCCTAAATTAAATGTAGATTTTATTGAATTGCTATTAATGCCAAAGAACTGCTGTTCAGTCACATAACCATTTCATAGTTGCACCTTACCTTGCCTCTGACCTATTACCTATGCCACTGGGCAGTGACATACCCATCATATTCACATAAGTAAAAATACTAATTTGTGGGAAAGAAACTTATGGAAAATCTGGCCTTAGCTTTTCTTTATTTAGTTGAATAATCTAGTTATTGAAATGATCAACGATGAAGAGATTATTATTAACATTTCTATCATCCTTTTCTGGCATCCGGTCCCATCACTTCATGGCAAATAGATGGAGAAACAGTGGAAACAGTGGCTGACTTTATTTTTCTGGGCTCCAAAATCACTGCAGATGATGATTGCAGCCATGAAATTGAAAGATGCTTACTCCTTGGAAGGAAAGTTATGACCAACCTAGACAGCATATTAAAAAGCAGAGACATTACTTTGTCAACAAAGGTCCGTCTAGTCAAGGCTATGGTTTTTCCTGTGGTCATGTATGGCTGTGAGAGTTGGACTATAAAGAAAGCTGAGCACCAAAGAATTGATGCTTTTGAACCGTGGTGTTGGAGAAGACTCTTGAGAGTCACTTGGACTGCAAGGAGATTCAACCAGTCCATCCTAAAGGAGATCAGTCCTTAGTGTTCATTGGAAGGACTGTTGCTAAAGCTGAAACTCCAATACTTTGGCCACCTGATGTGAAGAGCTGACTCATCTGAAAAGACGCTGATGCTGGGAAAGATTGAGGGCAGAAGGAGAAGGGGACGACAGAGGATGAGATGGTTGGATGGCATCACTGACTCGATGGACATGGGTTTGGGTGGACTCCAGGAGTTGGTGATGGACAGGGAGGCCTGGCGTGCTGAGGTTCATGGGGTCACAAAGAGTCAGACATGACTGAGCAACTGAACTGAACTGATCATCCTTTTCATGACTAAGTGTTTTTAAAAACATGTATTTCAACCCTACAGTACCTCCTTTGAGTGGCTGATGGTGTTCTCATGTCACATATTAGAAAAGTAGGACTAACTAACCTATCTTAAGACACACAGGTATCAAGTGAACAAACTATCATCCAAACTTGGATCAGTACTCTGCTAACATATGTCATCACATTTTTTAATATAAAAAATCCTATTTGCAAATGTGCAGGCATGCTCAAGCCATGTCTGACTCCTTGCAACCCCATGGTCTGTAGCCCACTAGGCTTCTCTTCCATGGGATTCTCCAGGCAAGAATACTGGAGTGGACTGCCATGCCCTCCTCCAGGGGATTTTCCCCACCCAGGGATTGAACCCAGGTCTCCTACATTGCGGGTGGACTCTTTACCATCTAAGCCACAAGGGTAGACTCCAGTTTGCTCTAGAAGTGCCTAAATAATCTCTAACAGCATTTCTAGAGCACTAATGATGGGTCACCTGCATCAGAGTCAGCCGAGGTACTTGCTAATAATGCAGATTCCTAGTCCCCTACCTAAACTTGATGAGTCAAAATCTTCTAAAGAAGGTTTCATAAATTTTCATTTTTTACTTGTTTTCCAGATGACTCTAATACACAGTAAAGTTTGAGAACTGCTGAGACATACTTAATCATTCCCAAACAACTGGGAGACTCTCTCAACCCTTACAGAAGTGACTGATTTTATCATGAGAACACCTCAATAAGCTGCCTATGTTTGACCACTTCACCTGTGTCAAGAATCTGAACAGTGAATGCAGTTTAGCTAGTAGTAGGGGCCAAAGAGATGCAGTGGTAACCAAAGAGTAAGTGGTAACAAGAGGAATGTGTGTTAGTCGCTCAGTAGTGTCCGACTGTTGCAACGCTGTGGACTGCAGCCCACCAGGCTCCTCTGTCCACGGGGATTCTCCAGGCAAGAATACTGGAGTGGGTTGCCATCCCCTTCTCCAATACTTTTTCTTAATTTGCAGAATAATTTGAAGAAACACTTAACATAAGTATACTAATGGGTTAATCTTAAATATGACATTGAATGCTATCTTTAGGAAATATTAAAAAAGCCAAAATGTATAAATTTGGAGACTTATGCTAAGGAAGAATTGGAATATAAAAAATGAAAATGAAACAGGTGGCTGGGAGTGGTGTAGTGTAGTTAGTCAAGCAGTTGTCTACCCCTGGGTGGAGAGAAGAGAAACAGAGACAAGTAGAGGGTGTGGAGAGTAGCATTTGAGAACAAAACACTGTCTTTACACAAATTCTTTTAACCCAGGGTTAAGTGGTGGTATCCTGTTTTGCAGTTTCAAAATTTGAGTCACAGAGTTCCATGAATTGCCAAAGTTCAATCGGTTAGTCAATGGCAGAACCAACCATACTCCAGTGACTCCAAACCCACTGCTTTTCCACCCAATTATGTTGCATTTTCTTTTGTTTTAAGCCTTCCAAATAATTTTCAGTTCATCTGAAGATATTGTATCTGTCCGAGTCAATTTGAACTAATATGGAAGAGCACTGGTAAGCACTTAGCATTTTTGAGCATTTCTTGCAATTTTTCTCCCTTTGGAATAATTAAAAACTGTTGTGTTTTAATTACAGTGATTTTTAAGATGCTCCAGATTTCTTCCAAAGTGCTTTTATATTTTCTTCCTCTACCTTTCATCATAAGATTTCTAAACTCTTCTGTATCCCAGTGGAATTTTTCCTTAAGAAGAAACACTAAACTGATATAGTCCACCTGAGTAACAGGGTGGAGGAGGACACAAAATAAGCTCCACTGAATAGTCAGTGGAAATGATTTCAGGTAGCTCTTCCTGGTTGAAAACAGTGTAAAAGAATACTCTTGCTCCAAGTCATTTGGAGACAATTTACAGGCAACAAACAACATGGTCTACATAAAAGTAATAATTCTGATTTCCATGTGTCATCTGCACATTGCACAACTCTGCAAATTGTTCATAGAAACAGAAATTAGGGGAAAGAAGTAATTCTGCAATATGCTATGATTAAAGAGTCACCAAGCATCCCTTACTTGGCTGATAGTTAAGATATATGTTTGTTTATTTAAAAAACTGCAAATTGAATAGAATGTCTCCAACTATAATGTGCAAATAAAATAGGTAATTGTATTTTGAAGGTAGCAGTGCCCTTCCCACAAATAATCAGGCTTTTCTACCCATTAAGAATCACCTTAAAAAAAATAAATAAATAAAAAATAAAATAAATAAAATTTTAATAAATCAAAAAAACAAACAAACAAACAAAAAGAATCACCTTCCTGCAGTATATTTAGGAAAGAAATGACAGTTTATATTTATTTCTGAATCATCACTGATTGCTACTCACTTGAGGTATATGGTTCTCATCTCTCCTTCTTGATGTGTCACTGCCAGCTCTTCAAGGGATTCCACAGAACAGGAGATGCTCAAGCAAGTGGTGGCTGAGCATGAGATAGCCCTGAATTCTATTGATGGTTTTGTCATTTCAGTCTTTTTTTAAAAAACCACTTTGTTGTGGTATGATTGATGTGTAAAAGCTACACATATTTAGTAATATGCAACTTTCTGAGTTTGAGGATAACTATTCACCATGAAACCAGCACCATCACCAATAGACACATATCCATAACCTCCCAAAGTTTTCTCCCATTCCCTTTTTATAATAATAATAGTAATTTATTATTTTTGTTATAGAACGTATAACATAAGTTCTACCCTCTTAGAGAATTTTAAGTATACAGTACAGTATTGCAATCTATAGGCACTATGCTGTGTAGCAGATCTCCTGAACTAATTTATGGTATATAACTGCAACTTTGTACACTTTGTAATATTCCCCACATCCCCATAGTTACACCTGGCAATCACCAGTGTGCCCTGTGCTTCTGTGAGTTTCACTGTTTTAGATTATATTGGGTTAACCAAAAAGTTCTTTCGGACTTTTCTGTAAGATGTTACAGAAAAAGTTGAATGAACTTTTTGGCCAAACCAATAGTAGCTCAGCTGGTAAAGAATCCACCTGCAATGCAGGAGACCTGGATTCGATCCCTGGATTGGGAAGATCCCCTGGAGAAGGGAACGGCTACCCACTCCAGTATTCTGGCCTGGAGAATTCCATGGACTCTATAATCCATGGGGTCACAAAGAGTTGGATACAACTAAGTGACTTACCGATAAATATAAGTGAGATCATACAGTATTTGTCTTTCTGTGTTAGACTTACTTCACTTAGTATAGTCTCCTCCAGATCTATCTGGGTTGCTGTAAATGGTAAGATATCCTTCTTTTACAAGGCTGAATACTCTTATTTATTTTATCACATTTTCTTTATCCATTCATTTGTCAATGGACATTTAGGTTGTCACAATATCTTGGTTACCGTGAATAATGCTGCAATGAACATGGGAGTACAAGTATCTCTTTGAGATCCTTATTTCAGATCTTTTGGATAAATACCCAGAAGGGGGGTTTCTGGGTTATCATATGATAGTTCTATCTTTGATTGTGTCATGGCCTTCATCACTGCCATCTCACGATTATGGACATGTTGCTGGCTGTTCTTAAGCACTACAAAGAACAAAAGAGAATTGTAATTCTTGCAGAAAAAATTTTGACCAAGCACTTAGTATTTCCATAATCTAAAATCCCCAAATTTAATTCCTTATACCCAGTATCATATAGCCACCAATGCCTTGTGCTGTGCTTACACTCAGTCGTGTCTGACTCTTTGCAACCCCATGGGTTGTAGCCCACCAGGCTCTTCTGTCCATGGGCTTCTCCAGACAAGAATACAGGAGTGGGTTGCCATGTCCTCCTCCAGAGGATCTTTCCAACCCAAGGATTGAACTGAGGTCTCCTGCATTGCAGCCAGATTCTTTACCAGCATAGCCACTTATAGGAGTTCCTAACCTCCTCACTTCTTGTCCCAAGTCTCACTTTTCTGTCCAAGCTATAACACCATTTTTTTTATTCCTCTACCATTTGAATACAAAACCTACTTTTGGGAAAGTTTCAGTCATTATCCAAAAGGTTTATCATCTCAGGACTCAACTCCTTAGCAGTACTTTCCTGAAGTCTAAGGTTTTCTCTTGACTGCTAAAAAAACAAGAAGAAGAAACTAAACATAGCAAAATTTATGGGTTTCGGCAAAAGCAGTGCTTAGAGGGAAGTTTTTAGAACTGATGTCCAACTCTTTTGTGACCCCAAGGACGGTAGCCCACAAGGCTCCTCTGTTCATGGGATATCACAGGCAAGAATACTAGAGTAAGTTGCCATTTCCTTCTCCAGGGAATCTTCCTGACCCAGGGATTAAACCTGCGTCTCCTGCTTGGCAAGTGGGTTCTCTACCACTGAGCCACCTGGGACCCCGAAGTTCTCACCTTTGTTGTTCAGTTGCTCAGTTGTGTCCCACTCTTTGCGAGACTATGGACTGCAGCATGCTAGGATTTCCTGTCCTTCACCATCTCCTGGAATTTGCTCAAACTCATGTCCATTGAGTCAGTGATGCCATCCAACCATCTAGTCCTCTGTCATCCCTTTCTCCTTCCACCCTCAATCTTTCCCAGCATCAGGGTCTTTTCTAATGAGTCAGTTCTTCGCATCAGGTGGCCAAAGCATTGGAGCTTCAGCTTCAGCATCTGTCCTTCCAATGAATATTCAAGGCTGATCTCCTTTAGGATTAATTGGTTTGATGTTTTTGCAGTCCAAGGGACTCTAAAGAGTCTTCTCCAACACCACAGTTCAAAAGCATCAGTTCTTTCGCACTCAGCCTTCGTTATGGTCCAACTTTCACATCCATACATGACTACTAGAAAAACCATAGCTTTTATTATATGGACTTTCATTGGCAAAGTGATGTCTCTGCTTTTTATAACTCTGTCTAGGTTGGTCATAGCTTTTTTTCCCAAGGAATCTTTTAACTTCATGGCTGCAGTCACCATCTGCAGTGATTTTGAAGCCCAAAAAAATAAAGTCAGCCACTGTTTCCACTGTTTCCCCATCTACTTTCCATGAAGTGATGGGACCAAATGCCATGATCTTCATTTTTTGAATGTCAAGTTTTAAGCCCGCTCTTTTCACTCTCCTCTTTCACTTTCATCAAGAGATTCTTTGGTTCTTCTTCCCTTTCTGCCATAAGGGAGGTATCATCTGAGTATCTGAGGTTATTGATATTCCTCCTGGCAATTTTGATTCCAGCTTGTGCTTCATCCAGCTCAGCATTTTGCATGAGGTACTTTGCATATAAGTTAAATAAGCAGGATGACAATATACAGCTTTGATGCACCCCCTACCCCAATTTGGAACCAGTCCATTGTTCCATGTCCAGTTCTAATTGTTGCTTCTTGACCTGCATACAGGTTTTGCAGGAGACAGGTAAGATGATCTGGTATTCCCATCTCTTGGAGAATTTTCCAGTTTGTTGTGATTCACACAGTCAAAGGCTTTTGCAGAAGTAGATGTTTTTCTGGAATTGTCTTGCTTTTTACTATGATCCAATGGATGTTGGCAAGTTGATCTCTGGTTCCTCTGCCTCTTCTAAATCCAGCTTATACATCTGGAAGTTCTTGGTTCATGTACTGTTTGAAGCCTAGCTTAGAGGATTTTGAGCATTACTTTGCTAGCACATGAAATGAGTGCAATTGTGCAGTAGTTTGAACATCGTTTGGCATTGCCCTTCTTTGGGATTGGAATGAAAACTGAAAGAAGGAGGGGATATATGTATTCTTAGAGCTGATTCACATTGTTGTATAACAGAAACCAACACAACATTGTACAACAGCTATTCTCTAATAAAAATAAAATAATTAAATCCAAGATAATCAAAGGTAAAGAACTAATAAGAATTATAGCAGAAATCAATTAAAATGAAAAGAGAACCAATAGAGAATATTAATAAAATCAAATAATATGGTTCTTTGATAAGATCAATAAAATCAATTTTTCTAGTCAGGCTTTGAAAAAGGGAGGATACAACCTGCTAATATCTGAAATGAAAATAGGGATATCATTACCAATCCTGCGGATATTAAAAGGACAATAAAAGAATCCTATTAATATGAACAGGTCTATATCCACAAATATGATAGCATATATGAAATGGTCCAATTCCCTGAAAGACACAATTTGCCAAAACTAACACAAGAAGAAATAGGCAATCTGAATAGTCCTCTCTTTATTTAAGAAATTGAATCAATAACTAATGATCTTTCAAAACAAAAAGCACCAGGCCCAGATGGGTTCACTAGTAAATCCTACCATATATTCAGGGAAGAAATAATGCCAGTTTTCTACTCTCTCTTTCAGAGAATAGAAATAGAAGGAATGCTTCCTAATTCATTCATGATGCCAACATTACCCTGATACCAAAACCAAAGACAATAAGAGAAATCTACATACATCTTTCATGGCATAGATGAAAAAATCCTCAAAAATTTAGCAAATCAAATCCAAAAAGGTATGAAGAGAATTAAACACAACCACTAGGTGGGATTTACCCCAAGTATGTAAACAGGTTTAATATTTTAAAAATTAGTCAACAGGTTGTTGATATCAACATTAATCATATCAATAGCATAAGTCTTTGATAAAATCCAACACCCATTTTTAATGAAAACTCTTAGCAAACTTGGTGTAGAGAGGATATTCAACTTGATAAAGAATGTATATAATAAACATAAAGTTAACATCACACTTAGTAGCAAGAAACTCAAATCTTTCTGACCAGGATAAGGTAAGGATGTCTCCTCTTTCAACATCTCCTTTTCAACATCATACTGGAAGTCCTTGCTAATGCAATAAAACAAGAAAAGGGAATAAAAGGTATACTTATTGGGAACAAGAACAAAAGCATCCTCATTCACAGATGATATGATATTTTATGTAGATAATCTGAAATAATCAGCAAAGAAATCTTGAAACTAATAACCAATCATAGCAAAGTTGCAATATGCAAAGTTAATATACAAAAGTCAAATGCTTTCCTATATAACAGCAATGAACAAATGGAATTTGAAGTTAAAAGCACAATACCATCTACATTAGCACCCCCCAAATGAAATATTTAGGTGTAAATATAACAAGTATACACAAGACCTGGATAAACAAACTGTAAGACTCTGATGAATAAAATAAAAAACTAAATAAATATAGATATTCCATGCCCATGAATAGGAATACTCAATATTGTCAAGATATCAGTTCTCCCCAACTTGATCTATAGATTCAATGTAATTCCAACCAAAATTATGTCAAGAAAATGAGAAGACAAGCCACAGACTTACAAAAGAAACATCTGATAAAGGACATTTATCCAAAATATAAAAAGAATTCTTAAAACTTAACCAGAAGCAAACTACCCAATGTAAAAAAAAAAAAAAAATGGTCTAAACACCTTAACATATATAGATGACAAATAAGCATATAAAAAGATGCTTCACTTTATATGTCATTAGAAAGATGCATATCAAAACAAGAAGATACCACTACACCGTTTTTAGAATAGCCAAAGTGTAGAACATAGACAATACCAAATGCTGGTGAAGATGTGGAACAATAGGAATTCTCAGTTATTCCTGGTGGAAATATTAAATAGTGGAAATTCAAAATGGCAATTAGTGGAAAACAATTTAGTGGTTTCTTACAAAACTGGACAAACCCTTATTATATGGTTCAGTGAATCCACTCCTTGGTATTTACCCAAAGAAGCTGAAAACTTATATTCACACAAAAATTTGCACATGGATGTTTATGGTAGCTTTATTTATAATTGCCCAAACTTAGAAGCAACCTAGATATCCTCCAATAGATGAATGGATAAATAATGGAAATCCATGGCTGATTCATGTCAATGTATGACAAAAACCACTCCAATATTATAAAGTAATTAGCCTCCAACTAATAAATATAAATGAAAAAAAAAAAAAAGGTGAAACAATGGGAAAAAAAAAAAAACTGTGGTACATCCAAACAATGGAATATTATTTAACACTAAAAGGAGATAAACTATCTGATCATGAAAAGACAGGAAGGAAACTTAAAAGCATGTTATTAAGTGAAAAAAGCCAAGCTGAAATGGCTACATATAGTTTGATTCCAACTATGTTACATTCTGGAAAAGGTGAAACTATGAATATAGTAAAAATAATAGTGGTTACCAGGATCTAGGGTGGAAGGAGGGATAAATGAGTGGAGCACAGAGGATTTTTAGGGCAGTAGAAATATTCTGAATGATACTACTGTGGTGGATACCTTTGTCCAAATTTGTAGAGTGTACAACATAGAGAGTGAAACTTATTGTAAACCGAGGACTTGGGTGTTGATGTTGTGTCAATATAGGTTCATCAGCTGTAACAAATGGAGCACTCTGGTGGGGAATGTTGATTACAGGAGAGGCCGTGTGTGTGTGGACGCAGGCAGTATATGGGAAACTGTACCTTCCTGTCAATTTTGCTCTGTATTTAAAACTGTCTTTAAAAAAAGAAGTCTTTTATTAAAAGAAAAAAAAAAACAGTGAGAGCTAACTCAGCTGCAAACTTTCTAATGCTGCTGCCTTAGTGGTAACTGGAAACTCTATCATTACACTAAAAACGTAAAACCTGGCGGAGCAGCAGCTGCCACCCCAGCATGTTCTGACTCACCCACACAGACAGCTCAACCGAGAGCCATATGCACAGTGGTCTTGGGAGACATTTCAGCCCTAAATAAGCACAATATGTAAGGAGGGAAAGAACTCTGAATGTTGATGAACAAACCTGGGCCTCTCTCCCGTGGAATTGCAGAGAGCGTGCTCAGCAAAGATGGAACAGATGCTAAGAACTTAGAGCTGGACCACAGTTGGCTTGGACAGCATCAGAGCAGAAGGGGTGGTTGGACCCTGACCTGGCATGAGATGGGAGA
Source organism: Cervus elaphus (assembly GCF_910594005.1). Lineage (NCBI taxonomy): Eukaryota > Metazoa > Chordata > Mammalia > Artiodactyla > Cervidae > Cervus > Cervus elaphus. The sequence goes on from NC_057836.1 coordinate 37,890,697, forward strand.
TTCAGCTGTGGGACAGTAGGGCATATTCTGCACTGGAGCAAATTCTCAGTCACAAAACCCTGGTTCTATTGTGAGAGGTGGAGGCTTAGATAAGCAGGAGAGGGAAAAGGCGCCAGCAGGAGATGGGAAGGTAAGGGAACAAGGTCTCAGACAGGAAAGCAGGCAGTGGCTTGGAGAAGGCCTGGGAATGGCTTTGAGTGTCTGAAACCAGGGTTGACCATGGATAGTTCTCTTCTAATGCCATTAGCTCCCCTTAATAAGTTGCATCAACTTACCTGCATTTTCCATCCTAAGGGCACAGCAAAACTGCTGCCTCTTGGCACCACACTCATGGTGCTGATCCGTTTCTGCATGGTTTTTCTAGGAAGGGTAGAGTGTCATGATGGGTTGAGGCTGCCCTGGGACAAACATCAGGCGCTCGACTTGCTGGTGGCCAGAGACTTGCCTGCGGTCACACATCAGAGACAAATTAATGCTGGCACCAATCTTATATTTATTTGAGAGACGGGCTCCCACGTGCTTTCATATCCCCTCTCCCTGAATCCTCGGATCACATCTGGTGCTGCTCAGGCACATCTGGAAGGCCAGGCGCGGGTGGACCACATCTGTAAGAGTCGGGGTAGAGAGACACATCTGCGCTCTCCTCTCCCCACCTTCCTCCCTATCACTTTCTTCAGAAAGCTCGGGGCAGGGTGTCCGGACACCCTGGCTTTAAGCCCCGTTCCCCACCACTGATTAACCGTGAGTTCAAAGGCGAAGTCACACCACTTCTCTGGGTGTGGCTGCTCAACAGGTGATTTCTAAAGCTCCTTCCAGCTCCAGGGTGCTATGATACTGTGACAACCGGGAGAGCCAGCCACCCTGGACACCCTGCTATTCAAAGAACTTCAGAATTCCCACCACCAGGTTCACAGGTGGTACATGTCTCTGGATACTTTCACTTTGTGTTTTTGCCACAGTATCACACACACACGCGCGTGTGTAAGCACATATGTGGATCAATATTGACCTGCTTGGCTCTGGCTCAAATAACCAGATACAGATGAAAGAATCCATGCTTTCAGCTAAGCCGTTCTAATTACTTGGACAGTAGGTGGCTAAATGAGATCTCACAAACTGACAGCCTGCAGACAGGATTTGCCCTGAAGGCCTGTGTTATGTGGCTGCCCTAGTGTTTCAAAAAAAAAAAAAAAAAAAAAAAAATTCTTGTTGTTATATTTTAAATTTGGAGTATTTTACATAAAAAATCAAATGTTCAGATTCACTTAAAAAGCCAAAAGTTCTGGCATCGTGGCATTCAGTGGCTGAAACAAGTTCATCATTATATTGTCCTTTCAGTTCATGTTTTCCAACCCTGGCACTGTTGAGATTGGGGGCTGCATAACTCTTGCTTGTAGGGGTCTGTCCTGTGGAGTTTAGCTGTCCAGGCCTGTGCCCGCCAGGGGCCCGTAGTGGTAGCATGTTTGTGTCTGTGTGACAACCAGTGGTGATATTGCCAATGTTCCCCGGGGGGGCCACATTGCCTCTGGTTGGGAACCATGACTGTCAGTATTTGAGCAGGAATCCCTGGACAACAGAACTTTAAGTGTCCCAAAAGGTATTGTGCTACCCTCTTCTTTTACAGAGAAGGAAGCTGGAACTCACCTCTTAGGTGGAGTAACTAGCTCAAAGTGACAGGACCAGGACGGCCAGGGGCAAAGCTAGGGCTGGACCCCAAGACTTCTGAATCCTTCTGCAATGCACTTCTCACCTCAGCTTGTTGCCTCCCAGGCTCCCACATGCCTGCCAGCACCTACAGCTTTAGTTACTGACCTAAAAAGTCGGCTCCTTACCACCCTCCCCCATGGACACTGATCCCTGCTCAGGTCTCCCTCGTGAACGAGGAGTAGCCCTTCACTCATGGGAGCATCCTCCCAGTGAAGGCTGCCTGCCCTGTCTCACTCAATGGGAAAGGCTCTTTCATAAACACTGACCTTGTTCTCTGCTCTTTCAGCAAGGATGGTCCTCATTCCCAGCTGATTGAGATCATCAGCCTCTTCTGTGCTCTTGAAGCAATATTTCCTCTAAAGCCATTTACACAATGTGCAGCCAGACTCAAATGTTTATTTGAACTCATTGGTCACTCTGCAAACTCCTCAGGAATGTGGTCAACCTACAACAGTCAGATGACGTTATTTATACACTTAGAACTTGTTTCACCATCACAGGTCTTGTCCTTTTGATAAAAATGTTTTTAAGGACAATTTCATGATTTCTCATAAGAGATATTTTCTTTTCAGAATAAGAGATTCCTCTGATGTCAGGAAGTATATGATGAGGCTTGTTGGGTCAGGAGATTCCAATACTTAGGTTTTACTTTTGACCCTGTCAGTTGGTATGGGCTGGGCAGGTACATAGCCTTCTCAACTATAAAATGCTGTGTGTGAGAGTGGTCACAAGATCTTTTGAAGCTCTTACGTGGATACTTATATTCTTGTTTCATCTGTTAGTCAAAGTGTCCATGTGAGATCTCTCCCCCATCAAGTCTTGTTCTAATTGATCTGTTGTATTTTTGACAGAGAAAGCCCCAAAGACACCTGCTTTAAAATGTAATTCTTTAACAAACCTTCAGGGTGCCATGGGCTTCCCAGGTGACATTACCGGTAAAGAACCTGACTGCTAATGCAGGAGACATAAGAAATGTGTTGATCCCTGGGTCAGGAAAGTCCGCTGGAGAAGGGCATGGCAACCCGCTCTAGTAATAGTTGTTCCTTCAGTTTGTGACTATATCCTCCTTGGACATCCCACTGAACTGAGGGTCATTTGAGCATGGAATGATGCATGAGTCACTCTCTTCCCCCTTCTCTCCGCCCCCAATGCTCCTGTCCAGTGTAGTAGGACTTGTCATATGTTCTTCTATACTGTGATTTGGAGTTTATGGAGGACTGCCGTGTGACCACTCACCACCACATGTGTATTTTTATCATCTGAGTTTCTATTCTGGCTACATCTCTCTCTGGTATAGTTTCCTGACATCTGTGCTTCTGATCATCTCATCCCTTTTCTTTTCTTGGAACTCGGGGAAGAAAGAATCACTGCATGAGAGGTAATGATCATAGCAGAGTGTATATAAGCATTGTTGGTAACACTCCTTTGTGTCATATTTTGGATCAATCTGATCATGAGTGTGTCTGGACAAGTGGAGATGGAGGAGAAGAGGCATAAGAGCTGAGATGCAGGAAATAATAAGACAAATCAGGCATTCATGGTGGGCTGCAATTTGGATTCACCCAAGACACACCTGATTCTGAACCTAGCTCTAGCTATAAAACTGGCTAGATAACCTGATCAGGATTGGTTGATAACCTGATAACCTGATCAGGATTGGTTGAGGAACTGGGCAAGGCTGGGCCCATAGGTAAAGCCTTCCCTGTCTAAAACTGAGCACGGCCAGTAATCCAGGGCAGCACAAGTCATTTTATCTCCAAAGTTCAGTCGTGCTTAATCTGACCCACACTGTGTCTGTGTGGAGGTACATATACCTTACGTCTCTTTATTAAGAACAAAATCAAATTGATTTAAGTTTTTACTTAAAACTTAAAATAGTTTAGAAGAATTATACAAAAAAGATCTTCATAACCCAGATAACCGCAATGGTGTGATCGCTCACCTAGAACCAGACATCCTGGAATGTGAAGCCAAGTGGACCTTAGGAAGCATCACTATGAACAAAGCTAGTGGAGGTGATGGAATTCTAGTTGAGCTATTTCAAATACTGAAAGATGATGCTGTGAAAGTGCTGCATTCAGTATGCCAGCAAATTTGGAAAACTCAGCAGTGGCCACAGGACTGGAAAATGTCAGTTTACGTTCTAATCCCAAAGAAAGGCAATGGACAAAAAACATTCAAATTACCACACAATTGCACTCATCTCACTCGCTAGCAAAGTAATGCTCAAAATTCTCCAAGTGAGTCTTCAACAGTACATGAAACATGAACTTCCAGATCTTCAAGCTGGACTTAGAAAGGGCAGAGGAACCAGAGATCAAATTGCCAACAGCCACTGGATCATTTGAAAAGCAAGAAAATTCCAGAAAAACATCTACTTCTGTTTCATTGACTACACCAAAACCTTTGACTGTGTGGATCACAACAAACTGTGGAAAACCCTTGAAGAGATGGGAATGCCAGACCACCTTACCTGCCTTCTGAGAAATCTGTATGCAGGGTGAAAAAGCAACAGTTAGAACCTACATGGAACAACAGACTGGTTCCAAATTGGGAAAGGATATGTCAAGGCTGCATATTGTCACCCTACTTATTTAAATTATATGCAGAGTACATCATGCAAAATGCCGGGCTGGATGAAGCACAAGCTGGAATCAAAGTTTCTAGGAGGAATGTCAATAACCTCAGATACTCAGATGACACCTCCCTTATGGGAGAAAGGGAAGAAAAACTAAAGAGCCTCCTCATGAGAGTGAAAGAGGAGAGTGAAAAAGCTGGCTTAAAACTCAACACTCAGAAAACTAAGATCATGGCATCTGGCCCCATCACTCCATGGCAAATAGATGGGGAAACAGTGACAGACTACTTTATTTTATTAGGCTCCAAAATCACTGCATACGTTGACTGCAGCCATGAAATTAAAAGACTCTTGCTCCTTGGAAGAAAAGTTATGACCAACCTAGATAGCATATTTAAAAAGCAGAGACGTTACTTTGCCAACATTACTTTGTCCGTCTAGTCAAAGCTATAGTTTATCCCGTAGTCATGTATGAATGTGAGAGTTGTACTATAAAGAAAGCTTAGCACCAAAGAATTGATGTTTTTGAATTGTGATGTTGGAGAAGACTCTTGAGAGTCCCTTGGACTGCAAGGAGATCCAACCAGTCCATGCTAAAGGAGATCAGTCCTGGGTGTTCATTGGAAGGACTGGTGCTGAGGCTGAAACTCCAATACTTTGGCCACCTGATGCAAAGAGCTGACTCATTGGAAAAGACCCTGATGCTGGGAAAGATTAAAGGCAGGAGGAGAAGGGGACGACAGAGGATAAGATGGTTAGATGGCATCACTGACTCGATGGACTTGAGTTTGAGCAGCCTCTGGGTGTTGGTGATGGACAGAGAAGCCTGGCGTGCTACAGTCCATGGGTTCTCAAAGAGTTGGACATGACTGAGCAACTGAATTGAACTGAACTGAAATTTTTACTTAACAGTGACTTTGTATCAAATGTTTTATGTATGGTATTTTAGAAGAAGTCACAAGAAATGCTTAGGATAATTGCTAGCTGCCCTTGAGTTGTTCCTTTCTTCCTTACTAAAAATGCCCTGAAGTTTAGCTGGGCACACAGCACCCCAGCTAAAGACTCCATCTTCTAGCATGCTTACAGACTGATGGGGCCTCGTGACTGACAATAGCATGTGAGCAGAAGAGATACAAACGACTTGCGCCCTTGAAAAGGGAAGGATTATGCCTCACTTCCCCCTCTCCTCTCCCACTGACTGTAGCATAAACGTGAAAGTAAGAGATGGGAACAGACAATTTAGTCCTGAGATGAAAGTTGAGTGTTTAAGATGCAAAACAGGATCAGAGGAGACTGGTCCTGAAACAGTGGTTCTCCTCTCTCAGCTTGGACAGGTTATGGTCAAACAGTATCATGAGAGAGAAACTCCTGCCTCCATTGAGCCACAATTATTATAACTTTTGTTACAGTAGCCAGATCTGTTTTCTAACTAATGCTTGCGTTCGTTTTTATATCCTTTGTACAAATAATCATCTGAGCCTCAGAGGCAAATAACTTCCCTAAAATCACTTATAGAACAGTCCCTCCAAGCAACTCAAATGTGATGCTTTCTCTTAGATGTCATCTCTGATACGGAAATGCCAATGTAATTATACAGCTCTCTCCCCACACCAAGAGGAATGTCATAGTCTGAAGCAAGGATGTGTTCTGGAACATCTCCCTGGGTGAGTGGGCAACAGTGCTCTCTGTTAACCTCTATCCTGGGACTCCAATCACATCAGAGGATGAGTTAGTTTGCAATGAAGATAATCCATATGGTAGTTCCATACATCATAATCCTAATCATCTCTACTTTGTACCAATATCATTACTAACACTTTACATTTAAGTGCTTTGGTTTGGAATTTTATATAGTTAAAATGAAATTGTTTAGCACCAAAATAGAGAATTCATTCCAAGATATTTTATTTGTTCACTTGTTAAAAAATGTTAACATTGCATGTTAGTGAGACCTCTCATGGCATCTCTAATATATTTCCTTCCAGGGGGCCTCAGAGGCTACATATGAGATGCTAAAACAGTAGCACTCCCTTGGTTATCTCTGACCAGCTTTCTCGCACCTTCATGGTGACCTCAGTGCTTCTAATGCCACTAGGAAATTTCTGGACTTGGTCTAAGTCCAGAGCTGCAGGACAGCTCAGTTATATCTTTGAGCCATAATTGAATGTCAGTCATTCCTGAAGCTATTTCCAAGTTAGGTGGGATCATATAAGCAGACAAACTGACAGTCAGAGAGAGAAATTTCTTTGCTTCTGCATATGCAAGCACTGGTTAGCCATAGAGTGCAACAAAAGTCAGGTGTTTTGTTGACTGTATTATTGGAAAAACCCTTGCATCAACACTGTGTTTAGAAACTTATGCTTTTACTTTTGCCATTTCTGAGCACTGAAGAATTGATGCTTTTGAACTGTGGTGCTGGAGAAGACTCTTGAGAGTCCCTTGGACAGCAAGATCAAACCAGTCAATCCTAAAGGAAATCAAACCTGAATATTCATTAGAAAGACTGATGCTGAAGCTGAAGCTCCAATACTTTGGTCACCTGATGTGAAGAACTGACTCATTAGAAAAGACCCTGATGCTGGGAAAGGTTGAAGGCAGGAGGAGAGGAGGATGACAGAGGATGAGATGGTTGGATGGCATCACCGACTCGATAGACATGAGTCTGAGCAAGATCCAGGAGTTGGTGATGGACAGGGAAGCCTGGCGTGCTGCAGTCCATGGGGTTGCAAAGAGTCAGACATGACTGAGCAACTGAACTGAAAAATGTCTCATTAAATGTTTCTCACTCCTCTCAGTGTTGTCTATAAATTATCAAATGCCACTTAGTTAGAGCATCTGAGCTCTCATTCACCAGACTTTTTGAAGTTTATTGTCTTTATTTAGAGATCTCACCCATTTTATACAACTTCCTTTATCAACAGTAAGTGAAATACAGATCTTATATTTCTTTTTCTTCAACAGTTCTTCATTGCTCAGAGAAATATATTCTTATGGCAACATATTTGTGGTTGAGGGGCAGTGATAGTAAGGGGGAATAAAAATTATTTTCAACTGATTAAAAGGTAAGGCTTATTGTCTGTCTTGTCAGGACTGTGAGCGGTCACACAACTTGGAAGCAAGACAGGATACATTTATTCAACTACAAATATTCTTTTTTTAAAAAAATTGAAGTGTAGTTGATTTATAATATTAGTTTCAGGTGTACAACATAGTGACGATATTTTTTAGATTGTACTCCACTTAAAGTTATGACAAAATAATAGCTATATTTTTCTGTGATGTACAATGTATCCTCATAGCCTATTTATTTTGTACACAGTAGTTTGTATTTCTTAATCTTTTGCCCCTACTTTGCCCCTCCCCACTCCTGCCTCCCCACTGGTAATCACTAGTTTGTTCTCTATATCTGTGAGTCTGTTTTTCTGTTTTGTTATATACATTCATTTCCCTTATTTTTTAGATTTCACATGTACATGATAACAAAATATTTGTCTTTCTTTGTCTGGCTTATTTCACTAAGTGTAATACTCTCCATATTACTCAAAGAAATCTACAGATTTTAATGCAATCCCTATCAAAATACCCATGACAATTTTCAGAGGACTAGAACAAATAACATTAAAATTTCTATGGAACCACTGCTGCTGCTGCAATAGACCCTGAATTGTCAAAGCAATCTTGAGAAAAAAAGAACAAAACCGGAGGTGTCATGCACCCTGACTGAAGACTATACTACAAAGATACAGTAATCAAAGCAGCATAGTACTAGCATAAAAACAAATGCATAAATCAATAAAACAGAATAGAGAACTCAGAAATAAACCCACACAGTTATGGCCAATTAATCTATGACAAAGAAGGCAAGAATATACAATAGAGGAAAGACAGTCTCTTCAATAAGTGGTGCTGGGAAAGTCAGCCAGCTACATGTAAAAGAATGAAGTTAGAACATGTCCTTTAATCATATGGGGCTTCCCTGATAGCTCAGTTGGTAAAGAATCCACCTGCAATGCAGGAGACCTAGGTTGGGATTCAATTCCCAGGTCAGGAAGATCCACTGGAGAAGGGATAGGCTACCCACTCCAGTATTCTTGGGCTTCCCTTGTGGCTCAGCTGGTAAAGAATCTACCTGCAATGTGGGAGACCTGGGTTCGATCCCTGGATTGGGAAGATCCCCTGGAGAAGGCAAAGGCTACCCACTCCAGCATTCTGGCCTGGAGAATTCCATGGACGGTGTAGTCCATGGGGTCACAAAGAGTCGGACATGACTGAACAGCTTTAGGGGCTTCCCTGAGAGCTCAACCCTGGTTCAATTCCTGGGTCAGGAAGATCCTCTGGAGAAGGGATAGGCTACCTACTCCAGTATTCTTGGGCTTCCCTGGTAGCTCAGCTGGTAAAGAATCTGCCTGCAATGCGGGAGAACTGGGTTTGATTTCTGGGTTGGGAAGATCCCCCAGAGAAGGAAAAGGCTACCCACTCCAGTATTCTGGCCCAGAGAATTCCATGGACTGTATAATCCATGGGGTTGCAAAGAGTCGGATATGACTGAGTGGCTTTCACTTTCATCATATTAAAAAAAAGAGATAGCTCCAAATGGATTAAAGACTGAATTGTAAGACCTGAAACCATAAAACTCCTAGAAGAGAACATAGGTAGAGCACTCTTTGACATAAATCACAGCAGTACTTTTTTGGACCTATCTCTAGGGCAAAGAAAATGCAAACATTCTTGAAAGGTTTCCATGTTCCTCTGCCTTGGGATAAAACTTTGATAAGAATCTACCTGTAGCTCATGAAGCTTATAGTCTATGGGGTAGCTAAGTAAAAAGTGATTTTAAAACTCTGGACTTGGGATGTCAAGAGGATGATTACAGAGTGCCAGAGGAGCAGGTAGTAGTGACACCCAACTCAGACTTAAAGAATCAAGGATGGCTTTCTGGAAGAGAGGATGATGTTTAGGTGAGACTTGAATAGAAGTGGCCCATGTGAAAAGACAGAGAATAGTATCACAGGGCTCCAGAGATGAGGCAGAGTGATTTTGGAAACAGTGAGTAGTTCCAGAAATCTGGAGCATGGAGATGGAGTGGCTGACTAATGACAAAAGCAGGGACCAGCTTCAACATCCAAGGGAGCTGACATGTCAAGTAGGTAGGGGTCAGAGGTCAAAACAAACAGGTATCCAACCAGGCTGAGGAAGTTTCATCCATACCATTTTAGGGTGGGGTTGCTGAGGGGAGTGTTAAAAGAAAACCTAGAGAGATTTACTTGATATGAATATTTTATTAGGTGAACAAATTGTTCATGATCAGGGGTACTTCAAACCCCAAACTTGTTTGAAGGTGCAGATTCATGACATTACAAGAAGCTTATAATGTGAAAATGAGGAAGGTGTTCCCCATCACAGTGATGGGTTATTTCTGTGGTGGTTTCCAGATGGCAGAAAATTGGTTACAAGTCATTATCTTAAACCATTTAAGGAAGATGAATTACATTTCTTTTATGATTATCTGCGGCATTTATAAGAAATAACCAAAGTTAAGCTGTGCTTATGTTCATAAAACAAGCTAGATTTAATTTTGATTACATAACTTAAGTGGTTTTGTTGATTTTGGAGATTTTCAAGCCTTTTCTCCATTTTATTTTGTTTTAAGAAAAGGAAATAAAAATTTGGAATGCCTACTATCTGTCAGATGTGGTATACTACCTAGTCAAATTCTCACACAAATCCTTTAGAAGGTATAATTATCAAAATTTCAGAGCTAAGGAACATGGTCTAGAAAAGGTGTCACAAAATTGATGAGGAGTACATCCAGGTTTTAAAGCGATTTCATTCTGAAGCCTGTGTTCTTTCTGTCAATAGCAATGACTTCAGAGAAAGGGGTCAGCCAAGACAGGGCAGGCTGTAATGAATTGGATAGAAGTAATTTTAGGGAGTCAGACCTGGGCTTTATGCAATCACATGGGGACAGGGTAACATCTGACACAAGACTTTTAGGGAGAAGGCTCTTTTTGGAAAAACATATTGATAAACTGACCTGGGTGTGGGACAGGAGGTCCCAAGGGCAAGGTCTAGAAGAAGAACAAAAGCAACATCAAGTTTCTCCCCAGAGGAAGTTAACTGGAATCTGAGATATAAGCAAAATGTTAGACAGAAAAGAGGAAGAGTTAAGAGAAGGGACCAAGCGTGGTGGGAGGTGAAAGTTACAGATAAAGGTGACCTGGGAACAAGGTCCCTGGTGATGAGCTTGCTGCAAAGTTTGGAAGCCCAGGAATGTCATTTAATCATAAGTTGGTTGCTGCTCTATAAACCTAAACAGTTGCCCCTATTCTCCTATAACAGTGTGGTGCACACACTTACACAACTTTGTGTTTAAGACGAAACAAGAAATGTCAAAACAGGAACCAGGAGGCTGCTTGGTGTGGCAGCACAGGGAAAACAGAAGGGAGACCAGGCATAGACAAGCAAGGAGCCATACATGGAGCTGTCTGGCTTTAACCAGAGGCAGCCAGGACAATTGTAAACAACCTCCTGCCCACATGCCAAAGATTAACAGAGTTTGAAAGAGTTGCTAAATGGCTTACCTCATAAGGCATGAGAACTCAAAACAATTTCATTTAAATCTAAAAGGGCAAGTTGACTTTAGCTGACATCTGGTTTATGAAGGGAAGATATTTCTAAAAGAGCTACTCAGGATCAAGTGGGTGACCTCAAGCAGCAGTTAATTTTCCATGCTTGGAAGTGTCTAGGGAAAGGTAATACACACCCTGCGTATGACAATGGCAGGGCAGGTTCAAGTGTTAGATGAGTATAGACTATAGAACGTTTTGAACTCCCTCCCGACCTTGGAGTCCAAATTCTAAGTCTAGAAAAGCAACTTCTAAGGCTTTTAAACAAATCAAGTGTCCAAGAAAACAGGGCTCAGATTGGGAATGCATGGTGTCAGTGACAAAGCTTAGAGCAAAGGATTGAAAAGTCCACCCTAACAGGATCAAATTAAAACAATTCACATCTAAGCCATTTTATTGAGATAAGTTTCTGGTTCAATGCAGACTTGCACATGTATTCTCTGCCATTCCATAACTAATGGCTTAGTGTAGGCAGTCAGGATTTGGTCTCAGAGCATGTAGCAGATACACCTGCCTGAAGATGGATATAACCTGGTGATGTCCTTGTCTTTTGAGATATAAATCCAGACCCACTTGACCCAGCTCATCCGTGATGTCCACAGGGCTGAGGCACCTTGAGGGATGGAAGCCCATCACCTTCAAGAGATGAAACAGTGGTAAAAAGAGAAAGACTGAGAAGCTGCACAATCAGCTCTCTTTCTTTATGGCTCAGCCAGAAAAATCCCCCCAGATGCCCCTTCAATCCTAGACTGTTTCCAAGGACAAAGTACATATCAGTCACTAAAAGATATCTAAAATGATTATATTAAAAACAAACAAAAAAAGCTTTTCTAATTATCTTTCAAAACATGCCTAGAAGAGTATATATATATATATATGCAAGTCAGAGAAATATACCTAAGTAAGTATGATATCCTGCCAACACTCAAATTTTACATGTAGCTAGGGATGAAGACCTGGGGTACCTGAAATTTGTAGATGAGCATACACTCACAAAAAGCAGACTTTATTGGTTTGAATTTCAGTGTGTAAAAAGGTTTTTCTCCACCCACTCATGTTAGAGCAACAGTGAATAGTCAGAAATAATGAAGGAGAAAGAGAGGCAAATGACTTGTCAACCGCAGATGAGATCATCAGCCCTGGAAAGCTGAATGTAGGTCTCAGATAAGTGCTGATATTTTAATTAAAACTATAAGTCCCCACATGAAACCAGTCTTGGAAAGGCATTCTTGATGATTCTCATAGACTCTCTCTTGTGTTAGATTCCTCCACTGAGCAAGACTGAACACAGATTTGGGGGCCACACCCACATAGATTAGGCTTGAGACCAAGGAGTTTCATTCTTTTCCCAGAGTGTCCTACTTTTGTGGTAACCAGCAGCAAATTGACAAACTCATCTACTAGTTCCAGAAGACCGAATCACATTTAAGCTGTCACTCAGCTTCAGAAATGTTTTTCTTCCAAGAAGCTATTTTTGAATTAGTGGAAAATGTTAGGATGCATGCTCACCTATCCTTTCATTTAAAAGCATTTTTGAGTCCCTCTCAAAATCCAGATATTGTACTAGATTTTTCAGGTACAAAGAGGAAGGCCTTGTTGAAATTGCCTAGAGTCCAGTGAATAAGATATTCATGTGAACAATGTCAAAACCCAGCAAACCCACCTCTCAAGTCAAGCCTGCCCCAAGTGCCTGGTGTGTCCTGAGCTTTGTGAGAAGCCTCACAGCCCAGGAGCAGCCTGGGCTGAGCAGCTGATATGTGAGTGGGGATTATCAGATGAGAAGCAGATGAATGGCATTGCAGGATGAGGAAGTAGTACCAAACATACCCAAAAGGGGAAGACCACAGCAGTGTATAAGGACAGTCAGTGGTGCCATGATCAAAGTAAGAGGGGGTACTCCCTGACTGCACAAGAGTTTTCCGGGAAAATGAAAAACTGCTTGGCAATGCTTATTAGCTTTCTTACACTCGAAGTTCAGCAAGTCTAAAGATACTAATTCAGAGCAAAAGGAAATAAAAACTTTTCACTCTTTCTTTGTGATGCCTCAACACATATGCCCAGGGACTTAGGGATTATATCTCTAGATTAGTCATGGGTGTGTGACCTGCAGTCGACAGGACCCCACGTTCAGACTTCTACACTTGAACAAAAGCTCTGTTGTTCCTGCCTTGAAAGTCTTTAATGCTTTTTGTTCAAAGTGTCCTGCACTTTCATATTTCACTGGGGCCTGGAAATTATGTAGCTGATCCCGAGAATAGGACATTTTCACAGGATTTGAAACAGTTCAGTTTTGTTGTATACAAAGTAGAGGGAGGGAGAAGTGACTGATGAAGTCACAGGTAGGTTATGGCATGTATTGGAAGGTCTGGGAGGAGAAAAGGACAAGACGGTAAAGTAGAAGTGCTTAAGCTCATATCCTTTTATGAAGACACCAAAATCACAACTAACTGCCAAACAACCACTGATGAAAAAGACTGGGACCTACCAAATATGTTATCTGACATCCAAAGACAGAAAAGAAGCCATGGTGAGATGGTAGGAGGGGTACTTTCACAATATAATCAAATCTCATAACCACTGGGTGGGTGACCCACAAACTAGAAAATAATTCTATTGCAGAGGTTCTCCCACAGGAGTGAGAGTTCTGGTCCCCATGTCAGGCTCCCCAGCCTGGAGCTCTGGCATCAGGAAGAGGGGACCCCAGAGCATTTGGTTTTGGGGGCCAGTGGCGCTTGAGTGCAGGAGGTCTGCAAGGCTGGGGGAAACAGTGACTCCACTCTTGGAGGGCTCACCCAAGGTTTCATGTGCCCTGGAGCCCAAGGCAGAGCAGTGACTTCATAGGAGCCTGGGCCAGACCCACCTGCAGGTCTTGGAGGGCCTCCTGGGAGACAAGGGTTGGCTGTGGCTGGCTGTGGGGACAAGGACATTAGTGGGAGAAGTCCCCAGGGATATTTATCATTTTGAACTCTCTTAGAGGCCACCATTTTGGTACTGAGTCCTGGCCCAACTCAACAGCCTGCAGGCTCCATTGCTGGGACATGTCAGACCAAACAACCCACAGGGCAGAAACACAGCCTCACTCATCAACAGACAGGCTGCCTAAAGTCATCCGGGGCTCACAGTCACCTCTAGACACACCTCTTGACACAGTCTTGCCCACCAGAGGGGTAAGACCCAGCTCCCCCCACCAGTGGGCAGGCACCAGTCCATACACCAGGAAGCCTGCACAACTTTTTGGACCAACCTCACTAACCAGGGGGCAGACACTAGAAGAAAGAGGAGCTACAATCCTACAGCCTATGGCATGGAAACCACCAATGCAGAAAGTTACACAAAATGAGGGGGTTTCCCAGGTGGCACTAGTGGTAAAGAATCCACCTGCCAATGCAAGAGACATGGGTTCGATCCCTGGGTAGGTAAGTTCCTCTGGAGGAGGGCATGGCAACCCACTGCAGTATTCTTTCCTGGAGAATCCCATGGACAGAGGAGCCTGGTGGGCTACAGTCCATAGGGCCTCACAGAGTTGGACATGACTGAAGCAATTTAGCATGCATGAATACAAAATGAGACAGCAGATAAATATGTACTATAGAAAGGAACAAGATAAAATCCAAGAAGAACAACTAAATGAAATGGAGATAGTAAAGAGAATTCAGAGTAATGATAATGAAGATCAAAGATCTCAGAAAAAGAATGGAGGATAAGATCTCAGAAAAAGACTGAGAGGATAAAAGAAATGTATACCAAAGAGCTAGAAAATTTAAAGAACAGAGTTGAATAATACAATAACTGAAATGAAAGGCCTGGAAGTCTGGCTAAGCATTTAATATTTGCCTGTAGAAGGACAGTTACTGAAGACTTTGAATAAGAAATTACCATGAAGAGATTTGACTTTTAAGTCACTGTTGTAATGAAGGCAAGAGTGAAGGTAAAAATTTTTAGTGCCTTTTCATTGTTCAAATTTCATTTCTTGAGGTTACAGTTTTGATCCAAAACAGAAAGCTCTCTGAGAGGAATATCTACTGTGCTTGATTTACACTTTAGGGTAAATTAAGAGAGAGAGATCTCCAAGCACTTTTGAGAACTGGAGGTAAGAAAAAGAGAATTGGGAGAATCAGGAGGCAGAGGGCTCTTTGTGGAGATTGGAGGCCACAGGGAGGCTGGTTCTTCAGGGGAAAGCTTAGATTTCTTCTCACTTTGCACAATATCAACCTGATCCACATGTATTTTTTCTTCAAATTGCTTTTAGCCCCTGATACCCAGATTCCTGTACAATGTCACGAACCTCCGTCCATAGTTCATCAGGTACTCTGTCTATCAGATCTTGTCCCTTAAATCTATTTCTCATTTCCACTGATTATCATAAGGGATTTGATTTAGGTCATACCTGAATGGTCTAGTGGTTTTCCCCACTTTCTTCAATTTAAGTCTGAATTTGGCAATAAAGAGTTCATGATCTGAGCCACAGTCAGCTCCCAGTCTTGTTTTTGTTGCCTGTATAGAGCTTCTTCACTTTGGCTGCAAAGAATATATTCAATCTGATTTCGGTGTTGGCCATCTGGTGATGACCATATGTAGAGTCTTCTCCTGTGTGGTTGGAAGAGCTGTATATTGTCACCCTGCTTATTTAACTTACATGCAGAGTATATCATGAGAAATGCTGGGCTGGAAGAAGCACAAGCTGGAATTAAGATTGCCGGGAGAAATATCAATAACCTGATATGCAGATAACACCATCCTTATGGCAGAAAGTGAAGAAGAACTAAAGAGCTTCTTGATGAAAGTGAAATAGGACAGTGAAAAAGTTGCCTTAAAGCTCAACACTCAGAAAACTAAGATCATGGCATCTGGTCCCATCACTTCATGGCAAATAGATGGGGAAACCGTGGAAACAGTGGCTGACTTCATTTTTTTGGGCTCCAAAATCACTGCAGATGGTGATTGCAGCCTTGAAATTAAAAGATGGTTACTCCTCGGAAGGAAAGTTATGACCAACCTAGACAGCATTTTAAAAAGCAGAGACATTGCTTTGTCAACAAAGTTCCATCTAGTCAAGGCTGTGATTTTTCCAGTTGTAATGTATGGATGTGAGAGTTGGACTATAAAGAAAGCCGAGCACCGAAGAATTGATGCTTTTGAACTATGGTGCTGGAGAAGACTCTTGAGAGTCCCTTGGACTGCAAGGAGATCCAACCAGTCCATCCTAAAGGAGATCAGTCCTGGGTGTTCATTGGAGGGACTGATGTTGAAGTTGAAGTTCAAACTCCAATACTTTGTCCAGCTGATGTGAAGAACTGACTCATTGGAAAAGATCCTGATGCTGGGAAAGATTGAGGGCAAGGAGGAGAAGGGGACGACAGAGGATGAGACGGTTGGATGGCATCACTGACTCAATGGACATGAGTTTGCATGAACTCTGGGAGTTGATGATGGACAGGGAGGCCTGGCGTGCTGCCTTTCATGGGGTCGCAAATAGTCGGACACAACTGAGCGACTGAACTGAATTGAACCCAGATTCCTTTATTGCTGTGGTTCTCAAAGTGCGGTTTCCAGGAATGCGGCATCATTGTCATGTGGAGTTTGCTAAAAACACATTTTATGTCCCACCTCAGCTGTACTGACTCAGAAATATTGTATGACATCCCTTATATGTGGAATCTAAAAGAAATGATACAAATGAACTTACTTACAAAATAGAAAGAGACTCACAGACTTGGAGAATGAACTTATGGTTGCCCAGGGCAAGAATGGCGAGAAGGCATAGTTATGGAGTTTGGGATTGACATGTCTACACTGCTATATTTAAAATTGATAACCAGCATGGACAGACTGTACAGCACATGGAATTCTGCTCATTTGTTATGTGGCAGCCTAGATGGGGCGAGGGGGAGTTGAGGGGAGAATGGATACATGTATATGTATGGATGAGTCCCTTTACTGTTCACCTGAAGCTATTACAATATTATTAATCAACTATACCTCAGTGGAAAATAAAAAGTTTAAATTAAAAAAATATATGTTATCTATGTCTCTTTAACTCAGATATAAAAGAAGGTGGAAATGCCTGTTTGGTATTATAATGAATAATCAAATGTGATTTTAATACCAAGAGAAGTTCAGCATTGTTCTAAATATGCTTTTACATGGATGTATGTTCAGTGAATGATCTAGGATATATATGACTACAATACCTTCATAGATGATAACTCCATAATTCTAGACCTGGTTTAAAAAGGCATATATTTTTGTACTAGTTATGAATCATAGCTGCTGGAGTTAATGGTATTTAGCAAAACAAAATAAAGATGATCCTTTTTTTCCTACACAAGCATGGTCACTATACACATGAGAAGAATGTTTAATTTGTCCCATCATCTTCCAAATAATCATCCCTGCTGATAATGCTATAATTTTTCATTTCTTTGTGCCTACAAAGCACCCAAATAGTATTGCAGCTATGTTAATACATGTTGAAAAGTCACATTCATTTACACAGTCTGTAATATTTCTGAAATGCAGTCTGAGTTGCTACTAAAACTAGAATTTCTCAGATTCTTTCGGTTGTCTTCCATGAGTAATTCAATATACATGGAAGGATAAAAAAGTAAACACTTTTATGATAATCCAAATTTTTCCAATGGAATTTTAAACAATTTGACAGTCCAGTCTTGTTAAAAAGTGATATAAAATATATGCTTCTTAGCAAACAATTGTCCAGTAAATATTATAATTCTGTCTCATATTCTTGTACTGGATTGTTTTCTGAGCCTTTCAATAGAATTCTTTCAAATTAGAGCTCAATGATCTTCTTTATATTTTATCCAAGGTTCGAAATACATGAACCTGTCTGTACTTATTTGAACAATGGCCTCTATTATGGTGTCTTTTTCTTTAAATCCAAATATTATGCTCAGCATTTTAGGAATTCTCTATTCCAAATACAGGCAATTAAATTGTCTGTAAGTTACTCAGAGTCTTAGAAAATGAAATGAAACAAGAGTTCGTACTTTGAAATGAGTTCAAAAATGTATACCATTTGTCAATGCTAGTTCCTTTCAAATAGCCCTCTTTATCTTCTGGTTCTGCTGTTAACAGATGAAATAATCTGACACAGACTTCTCTAACAAAGATGCTTCCTTCCTAGGAGAAGTCTGGCCTTTCTCAACAATCAGGAATCAAATTCTTGACCTTGAAAATAGGAGAGAGAACAGAATGTTTCCTGATGCCAGTAAGCCGAATGAAACTTGAAACAGCCCCCAGGATAAATAGGGGGACACATATAGGCATTTCTATTGTTTCTGCCAACTTCTAGGACTAACTGGAGCTGATAGCCAGGGAGCCTCTACAGTAAGAGATCACAAATCTGGAACTTGGGAAACCCTGGAGGTAATGCCTGAAGACAGGGCTCAGATGCAAGTTCACATCAGTGTCCTGGCCTTCATTTGGTGTCATGGCTGTAGATTGATACCAGAAAAAAGTTATCAGCATCTTTTTCTGTTCAGTCCACCATTTTTGCATTGATTTTATAATCTAGTGTTCCAAGAGCGTGGTTCTGTTCTTCTCTTAGAAACCTTGATGTAACAAGGAAGGAAGCGTTTATGAAACCAATTTACAGGAAGAGATGAAAGAATGATGGTCTCATTTTGAGATATTTAAATATTAACCAAATGAATTTAATTGGTAGACTTTTAAGCAGCATGGAGAAAGTGTTTGGGGAGGAAGGATTTCTCCTTAAAGAGGATAGGATCACATTTTTATTTATTATCATTTTCTCTCTTTTCTCCCTGAACCACCCCACCTCCTTTCACATCTCCTTCTTGGCTGGGGATAAGGGATGCCCATTGTCGCTGCTGTATTCCTCTTCCATCACATCCGAGTCTAGTGTCTGAAGCTCAGACTGTTCTGTCTTAACTTCATCTTTTAGTAATGGACTGTAACAGGAGAGCAGTTCTTCTTAAATGTCTCAGAGGAACTATAAATTACAAGTCTGAAAAATTCACTCCCTATACCCAGTATCTTTTCCTTACCTGGAAAGTGAAAGTTGCTCAGTCGTGTCTGACTCTTCCCAACAACATGGACATATACAGTCCATGGAATTCTCCAGGCCAGACTACTGGAGTGGGTAGCCTTTCCCTTCTCCAGGGGATCTTCCCAATCCAGGGATCAAACCCAGGTCTCCCGTATTGTGGGCGGATTCTTTACCAGCTGAGCCACAAGGGAAGCCCTTACCTGGAAGGACCTCTGACAGTGGTCCTAGTTGGCCAAGTGAAAAATTTGGAGATACTTGATTCTCTAGGAGGTATTTAAAAATAGTATAAGGGCATGGGAGCTTTTATGGAACACAGATAGTGGGGAGAGGAGATATTTTGGAAGTCAGAGGTTGATTATAGCCTGTAGCATGCAAAGCAAGACAGGAGACAGGGACTGAGGTGTGGGCTTTGTGCAGGAAGGGTTGAGTGTAACTTCTGAAAACCTCAGCTAGTGTGGAGGCTACAGGGCTAGGGAAGGGCAGTGGAAGGAGAAAAAGGAGCACCAATTCTAATGAGTGGGAGGAGGGAGGTTGCACACTTCTTCCCTTGAGCAGATAGCTCCTCTAACCCTCCAGACTCAAAGAAAGTTCCCATTTCCTTTCCTCCTCAGTTTCCATATCACACATGGAATCATTTCAGAGACAGACCAAGGTTGTACCAGACAAACATGAGACCAGGAAAGCAGTCTGATTCCCACCTCACGTAGAACACAATCTGACAAGCAACGGACATATAATCTGAACAAATTCATATTTTCACTCAGTCTCTCAGGACACAGTCAAAGGTGGGGACTGAGGTAGGGGAAGGACATTTTTATGCCATAGAAAAATAGCAAAACATGAAAATCCATTCTTCTCTACTTTCACTACTTTGCATAGTCACCACTCTCTAATATTTTTTAAAACCCTCCCCTACTCTTAACTCCCAACCTCAATTCCCACTCTCCTTCCAATATAAATTTTCTAGTTTGTCCAGATTGCCCCCAGCTCTTTACTTACATCAAACTATAAAATGGTCCAGGTGAGTGTGTGAGTCTGCAGAGGGGGCGGGGGGGGGGAGGGCTGGGCACAGAGGGGTGTCAGGAGGGCTTTCCTTGGCTGTAGGAAGAATGAAGAATGAGTGGAGGGAAATGGGCCGACTCCTTTACATTTCTCTCTGCCTAGAATGTTCTTTGCCCAATCATCTCTCCATGGCTCTTTTAAAAAGAAAAAAGAAAAGCAAAACTTGAAAACAGAGGAATATGTGATCAGCGTGCCCTTTCAATGTCTTATGGGTACATTGTCTAATAGGCTCAAGATAGTATTCATTACTTAAGGGATGTACTTTTGTACTTTATTTGACTTACTGTTTACTATTGATTAAAAGTCCCAGATGTAGCAAAGTTACTAAAGTTTTTTTTTACAAAGTTTTTTTTTTTTTTAATGAGAGATCCAATAATTTTTGTCCACTAGGAAAGATGACTCCAAAGAACATAGTTTATTATCCTGTGGGACATTTACCAGTTTGGTCTTTCTTAGTTGAACATTGTGTTATTAAATTTTGTTTAAATATCAGATACTTGAATGCCTTTTGAACCACTTTTTTTTTTTTTTTGGTTGCATCCATGGCATGAGGGATCTTAGTTCCCTGATCAGGGATCACACTTTCACCCCCGGCAGTGGAAGCGCAGAGTCCTAACCACTGGACTGCTGAGGAAATACCTGAACCACTCCTGGTATCTTATTGTTTCCTTATTACTTAGTGAATAGAATAAATCTTTGACATATGCTCAGTTCCTAATCATGCAAGAGTCACTTTTTGACTATTTGAAAATTTTACTTTTAATAACTCTCATTGAATCCCAATTTCCTTCTAATACTTGCTCAAAATGCCACTTTCTTATGAAAGCTCTTTGACTACACTGTATAAAATAACACCCAGAGAGAAGTTCAGCATTCCCTAGCCCCCTTCCTTTGTTTTATTTTTCCCACAGCACTTACCTTCACCTGGTATTTTATTTTGATTTATTACCAGCCTTGCCTCAGCAGAATATAAACTCTGTGAGATTAAGGACTCTGCTTGCTACTACCTGGAGCAGTACCTAGCATGTAATGAATAATCACTGATGTCAAATTAATGCATTAATATACTAACATCATGTATCTCTGCCTCACTAATCAACCCTATACTTGGAATTATAGTGTATATTAGAAGGTGCAGTACTGCATACTGAGAGAAATTTGTGTTTTCTTCTGTCTCCACTGAATGATTTATTCTGAGCCCTTGAATGAGACAGACACCTTTCAGTTCAGTTCAGTTCAGTTCAGTCACTCAGCCGTGTCCGACTCCTTGCGACCCCGTGAACTGCAGCACGTTAGGCCTCCCTGTCCATCTTTACAATTTCAGTTTTTACATCTGTTAACGGGAGCAATAACACGCCTGAGAGTGCATCTACAACCTGACATACACTTGAACTTTCCATGAAAAGTGAAAGTAAAAGGTGAGCAGTCACATCCAAGTCTGCGACTGTACAGTCCACGGGATTCTCCAGGCCAAAATACTGGAGTGAGTAGCCTTTCCCTTCTCCAGGGGATCTTCCCAACCAGGGATCAAACCCAAGTCTCCCACATTGCAGGCAGATTCTTTACCAGCTGAGCTACCAGAGACGCCCAAGAATACTGGAGTGGGTAACCTGTCCCTTCTCCAGTGGATCTTCCTGACCCAGGAATCAAACTGGGGTCTCCTGCATTGCAGGTGGATTCTTTACCAACTGAGCTATCAGGGAAACACCTATATAAAAATAAATGCCAAGTGAAATTGTCATTGTTGTCTTACTGCTTGTACTATTAATAGTGATTATCTAGGAGTGATAACTTTCAGGCAGTATGACGTCTTTGAGAATCTTCAAAACTAATATTAAACCTGAAAATTTCCTCCTCTTGCTTATTAGCACATCCAGGGAAAGTATTTTTTCAACTGATTTTACTTTAGTGTAAATGGGCCTCTTTCCTTCTTATATAGCATGTGAATAAAAGATTAAACTAACCTATTGGGTATTTTATCATCTTGCCTAAATAAGGGAGAAAAATGTTCTAAGAAATCTCATGGCCTAAGTGAACTTAAAGGTAAGTGTACGTCTTGGCAATTTCTCTGAAAAAAGCACCTCTTTTATATACATATTTTTGCACCTCAATATCAGAAAAAGTCATTTCCAATAGTTATTTTTCCTGCCCAAGAGCTAGAAAATGTCTAAGGAGTGAGTGCCTTCCCTAAAACAACAAACTATCTCTGCCCCCAGACAAAATAAAATGGCCTCAGAGACTTGTGTTTCCACAGCTTCAGCAGTTGTAGATAATAAGCAGACTAGCAGGAGACTTCTCACCAGTGGTAATGATCTAGTGATAAATGTTTCATTGCCCCATTTTAGAAGCTAAAATCAATGGGAGATCCTTGACTTGAGAAGACTCTGAGGTTTAGCAGCTTAGCTAGCAGAGTGGTAAAATGGTAACAAAGAGAGTGGTGAAAACCAGGCAGATGGTAACTAGACATCATGGTGATCATTTTGAAATGTATAGAAATATTGAATCACTATGTTGTGCACCAGGAACTAACATAGTGTTACAAGTCAGTTATACTTCAAAAACAAACAGATACACTCGTAGGAAAAGAGATCAGATTGGGGGTTAGAGGCATGGGTTGGTAAGAGGGAGTATTGGTTACAGGTAGTTAAAAGCACAAACTTCCAGTTATAAAATAAACAACTATTAGGGATGCAATGTACCAGACAATAAACATAATTAAAACTTCTGTCTTATATATGAAAGTTGTTAAAGTGAATCCGGAATTCTCATCACAAGGAAAAACACACTTTTCTTTTTCTTTATTTTTATCTATATAAAATGAAGGATGTTCACTAAACTTATTGTGGTTATCATTTCATGATGTATGTAAGTCAAGTGATTATATTGTACACCTTGAACTTATATACTGCTGTATGTCAATTATTTGAAAAGACCCTCATGCTGGGAAAGATTGGGGGCAGGAGGAGAAGGGGACGACAGAGGGTGACATGGTTGGATGGCATCACCAACTCAATAGACATGGGTTTGGGTGAACTCCGGGAGTTGGTGATGGACAGGGAGGCCTGGCGTGCTGCGATTCATGGGGTCGCTAAGAGTCGGACATGACTGAGCTACTGAACTGACTGAACTGATGTCAATTATGTTTAACAGAAAAGGAGAAGAAGAGGAAGTGGAAGAGGGAGAGGAGGGAGAAGAAGGAGAATGGAGAAGGCAGGGAGAAGGAGGAGGAGAAAACCATAACCACATTAGAAACACTCTAATAATTGTAAGCACAGAATATCTCTATCCAAGTTCAACAGAAGTTATGAAAATTCTCAAATCACTTCTCCGGGGAATAAGAACATCCTCCATGCTAGAAATTTCTAAGCAGAAAGTAGAGTGGCCTGGAACCTTTTTGAGAGAAAAGCCAGAAGTTACCAGGGTGCTTAACTCCACTCACCTTAGTGGAAAGGCTCCCTAAGAACACTTTCCTGCTTTCCTCTGGCTATTTCCTCTTTAAATTCCTTATCAACTGTCTCACCTCTTCCAGATGGACTTGAAGATTTTAGCAAGAGGAAAATAACTTCTTGATATAAAACAAAAAAGGTAAAGATTTCTGCCTTATGCCATCATAAGACTAGCTGATGGGTGGTAGCATTTTTAGTGGAGAAGGCAGTGGCACCCCACTCCAGTACTCTTGCCTGGGAAATCCCATGGATGGAGGAGCCTGGTGGGCTGCAGTCCGTGGGGTCACAAAGAGTCGGTCATGACTGAGCGACTTCACTTCCATTTTTCACTTTCATGCATTAGAGAAGGAAATGGCAATCCACTCCAGTGTTCTTGCCTGGAGAATCTCAGGGACGGCAGAGCCTGGTGGACTGCCGTCTATGGGGTCGCACAGAGTTGGACACAACTGAAGTGACTTAGCAGCAGCATTTTTTGTGGAGAAGGAAATGGCAACCCACTCCAGTATTCTTGCCTAGAGAATCCCGTGGACAGAGAGGAGCCTGGTGGGCTGCTGTCCATGGGATTGCACAGAGTCAGACACAACTGAAGCGACTGAGCAGCAGCAGCATTTTGGTGTCTTAGTGTAAGCAGGTTCACGCTGCAGGGTGTATACTTCATGGGCTGATGGATTAAAACTCCTCTTCACTAAGATGACAGCAGGCCTATTTGAAATGTATATCTCCTGTCAAAATAATACTGAGAGTAACACTTACTATACACAGAGAGAGCATCATGGTCAAGAGCATGGACCATAGAGGCAGACAGGTTTCTGACTCCACTGCTTACTGTCTGTCTCCTAAGCAAGTTATTTAACTCTGTGTTTAGTTTGCTCCACTAAAATGGAGATATTAATAAGGAAAACAACATCAGCAAACAATTTCAAGTATTTACTACAGGCTAAACATTATTTCCCAGGTGGCACTAGTGGTAAAGAACACACATGTCAATTCAGGAGAGGTAAGAAACATGGGTTTGATCCCTGGGTTGGGAAGATCCCTGGAGAAGGAAATGGCAACCTACTCCAGTATTCTTGTCTGGCAAATTCCATGGACAGAGGAGCCTGGCATGCTACACAGTCCATGGGGTCCCAAAGAGTTGGGCGAAATGAAGCCCACACATATACACACACAGACACTAGCATTATTTCAGGCTTTCGACTTCATTAACTATATTTAACACCTTCAGCCACCCTATGAGGTGGCTGTGCCTTTGTTATGTGGTCCCTGAGTCTCCTCTACTCCCCTGCCCTGAGCACCTGGACACGCTGGATACAGGTAAAGGGTGATGACTGCTTTATGAGCCTTATTTCATTTAATTTTCACATCAATCAAAAGGGGGAACACTCTTATGTGACTGGTTTTACACTTGAGGAAGATGAAGCACAGAGAAGTTAGGCAGCTAACCCAGAGAGAGTTAAGAAGTGGTGCTGGGAATTACAGTCAGATGCTAACCGCCATGCTTTTAAATATTATACATCGTGCCAGAGGTCCCCATTTGTTAAAGGGGGATAAAAACCAACTCAAATCACATGTTTGTGAAAGGGAAACATTTAAAAAGAATGGCTGAAGAGCTGCCTTCAATGCTTGCATCAAAATAAACAGAACTGATAGACACAATCAAAATCTCTGGCTTTAATTTTGTTGTTGTTGGTTTTTTTTCCCCCCCTTTGGTACTGGATTTTATGATGAAGTTTCCATGAGAAAAGGGATCCTGCGGTCATGTAAAATAATCAACAAAAAGAATGCAGGAAAGGGTACTGGTAAGCCATATGAGGAAATAGCTAACAAGATGTTTGTCTCTATACTGACCTGAAAGCCCCCAAGCTTACTATTTCACAATCACAAGATGGCAAAAAGTTGCCCCTAGAGGGCGCCAAAGTGATCGTCACGCCTTTTTTTTTCTTTTTCTATTTTTTTGTTATTGTCCTTTTTTAAAAAGAGTATTATTTCTGTAGATTGGGATCTGGCATGGACCCCCCTGCATCTCTGAGGGTTTCTAGATGGTCCTTAAAAAGCTCCTCAGGGCCTTCCTCTGGTTTGGGGTGTGGGCCAGGGTCACCCAGAAAGCTTACATGCAGTCGCTGGGTGATAAAAGCCCTGCGGTAACTTGACTTCCCTTAACCGCAGGGCGGCGGAGAGCGTCTAATGCAACCACAAAGTGGTTTCCTGGCACAGAACTTTCCCAACCTTTGGAACGAGATCCTAGGGGATGTTGTTTAGTCTCCATCTTGGAAGTCTTTCTCTTGGCGAGAGGAAAATTCTGATACCCCTCAGCCTGAAAGCAGTTGGACAGAACCTGCGGTGGAGGCAGGGACAAAAAATACTGCCTGTGGGGGTCTCACAACCCCAAATCTAGGAACTGAAAGGAGATGCTTACCCAGTTAGTCCTGAAACAAGCAGGCACACAAATACTGGTGGGATTGACAAATAGAATATCAGAGTTCTTTGCCATAGGGCAGACTGGTTTTTCTAAAAATGTTAAGAAAAATTAAATTTTAACACAGAATTCTCAGTCCTCTGTAAACCTCCAGAGGCTTCAGGTACACTGGCAACCCCTAGCATTCTGCTGTCAGCTTGACAGGCACTCATTCTAACGGATGCCCTCTGTCAAGGTCACTGTGTGGGGCTTAAACAGAAACACAAGCCTCTTGCCATCAGGTGGCCACTTTGGGAACCCTGTTCTGAAGAAACTGAGATGGACAGTCTTAAGACCTTGAGTTTTTTCTTTAAACTACTGCCACTGCTTATTTTGCAGCGCTGCCTTTGAGCTAGAAATTGATGTACTTAATGGTTGGTATTGGCTGATGAGACTAAATTACCTGAAAGAATGGCTTTCATCTTATTGCTCAATTTAGGGATTTCTTTCATTTCAAACGCAAGGTGAATTACCCCTAGGAAATGTTAAGCAATTATCCACTAATAATAGCAGGGAAGGTGCTCTTGGAGGAGTCAATTCAAGCCGGAGGTGATGACTTTTAGATTTGAATGAATGCTGAAAAAAATAACTGTTAAGTTTTTAAAGACTTTAATGGGCAGAGACAAAGCTGCTACTTTTGTCCTTCTGTGGCCTTGGCCATCTGTTCACTCCATTGTTTTTTCTGAGGAATTGGAGGAAAGACCTACTTGATACACATTTCATGGAATGCTGGTAAAGACTTAGGGCAGAAAAAGAAGGGGGCAGCAGAGGATGAGATGGTTAGATAGCATCACTGACGCAATGGAGGTGAATTTGAGCAAACTCCAGGAGACAGTGAAGGACAAGGAAGCCTGATATGCTGCAGTCCATGGGGTCACAAAGAGTTGCACACGACTTAATAACTGAACAACAGCAGCGTGCACATTCCATATGATTTTTGATGTTCCCTCCTCCTCTGACTGCTTAAAACCTAGCATGGATGTGGCTCAAGTCTCTGATGATGAGTGGGCAGTCACAGAGGTGGGAGCTCCACATTTAAGGTTGCTCTGTAGTAAAAGTGCACACACACACACACACACACGCACACACATGCACAGTACTGAGGTATCTCACCTCAGGTCACTAAAGGTGGATCAAGCTCTCAAATAGAATTCTCTGCCATATGCTCATGTCAAGATTCTATGGCAGGTGGATATAGAGAGTTGAACAATCAATGCCTCCTGTTCTTCCTTTGATTCCTTCAGCACAAGGAGTAAGGCTGTACTGTATGTAGAGTCCATTCATTCTTGCTCAGCTTTCCTCCTTGCTATGGACCCACAGTTCTCATTCCACTCCCATGCTCCTTAACCTTGGAGGAAAGCTAATCAGCAGATACCTGGAGATGCTTTGGAGAATGGGCCCAGCCCGGTGCCTAAGGAGGGGCCATTGAGATGTTTCTGTATCAGTGGAACTGGACAGGTGACACGTGTACACCACCTAATTCTTTCTCTCCAGAAAAAAGCAATTCCCTGATTTCATGGGCTAATCCTAAAATGATCTTAGAATCTCCAAATGAAAGCTCTTTAAAATTACAGCATTATTCTTGCATGTGCTGAGGCCTAAATATGATAGAGTTTGATCTTTAAGCTGAAGCTCAGAGTTTCGAGGATCCTGCAAGGAAGAGAATCAACAATATTACTAGTTGCCGACATAATGCGGGGTCTGTTTTTGGACAGTTTACCACCTACTGCTCAGACCTCTTTGAACACTAAAAGTAAAGAAAAATAAGAATACATCATGTAGCAGGTTTGCCAGCTAATGCAGAAGGAAATATAAATCCTTTTTAGACGGAGAGTGAAATTAGTTAAGTTCACTTTACAGAAACTGCAGTCTAAACAGACTTATTTTCCTTCTTATTCTGTGAAGTTCCCAGGGTATTTTGTCACTTAACTAAGCAAAGCTGGTTCCAACCATTGCCTTTTTCATAAGCCGTGTTCTAACTTTTCCACAACTTTGGGTCTACCTATTTATTTCCAGTTGTGAAATATCACTGGAATGTCAAATATTAAAGCTGAAAGGTTCAGTGTCATCCTTTCATTTTATGAACAAGGAAACAGAGACTTAGAGAAGGGAAGTGACTTTCCTAAGTCACACAGCTGGCTAATGGCAAGATTGGCATGGAAAGTCGGCCTTCCCGACTCCCAGTCCAACAAAGGTGGGCTTGTCTACTAAAAAAGACACAGAACTTGAGAGTTGCAAGTGGAGTCTTATTGGGGGCAAAATGAGGACTGCAGCCGAGGAGGCGGCACCTCAGATAGCTCTGAGAGACTCAAAGAGTCAGTGGGGGAAGGGCAATATATAAGATTTTGGTGAAGGGACAGTTCAGTGCAATCAAGTTCTTACTTTACATGAGGAGCTAATATCACCATGAAGGGATTTATTGCTTTATTAGATATGAAGAGATAAAAGGATTGAGATCATGAAATCGGTTCCTGAAAATATCCATCTAAAGACCTGTTCCACCAGTTTCCCTGGAGCACAGAGTGCCTCACTCTCCACCCTGAAATCCCCTCAGGGAGCATTGAAGGTTAGAAGCTGCAGGAGCGCAGGGTTCAGTCTCTGCAGAGGCAGATGGCAAATGGCCTTGTTGTTGTTCAGTCACTGGCAATGCTTTCGGCAAGTGCCAATTTGTAGTTGAGAGGCCTCACATGTTACCCATGACACGAGGCCTTCCCTGAGATGGGAGCAGTGACTGCAGGCCTCCTGCAGTGAGGAGCTGAGGGCTCTAAATGCAGCCACAAAAAGGAACACATGGGACCAGACGGAGGTTTTAGATCTCCCAGGCCACGCGTCCTAGTCTTTGCTTCCTCTCAGTATTGGCTCTCTGGAACAAAGTCCCATTATTCTGACTCGAGAAATCATCCTGACCCTCTTTGGATATTGAACGTTCTTTCTTTCCTTCTTTTTTTAACAAAGTATAGTTGATTTACAATGTTGTGTTGATTACTACTTTATAGCAAAGTGATCCATTTATACATTCTATTTTTATATTCTTTTCCATTATGGTTTTTAACAGGATATTATGTATAGTTCCCCATGCTAGATAGTAGGACCTTGATGTTTATCTGTCTTATATATAAAAGCTTACATCTGCTAACCCCAGCCTCCCACTCCATGCCTCCCTCAACCCCCAGCTCCTTGGCAGCCACCAGTCAGTTCTCTATGTCTGTGATTCTGTTTTGGTTTCATAGGTAGGTTCATTTGTGTCATAGTTTAGATTCCACATATAAGTGATAGCATATGGTATTTGTCTTTCTCTTTTTGACCTCACTTAGTATGATAATCTCTAGTTGCAGAGCTAGGAATGTTCTTATGTCCTCATAAGGATGCCATGGGAGTTACTACATTTGAATCTAATGTAAGTAAATAAATCTAAAGTTAAATCTTTAAAGGAAAATTTAGGCATTGCAATATAGACTTCAGTTCAGTTCAGTCGCTCAGTCGTGTCCGACTCTTTGCGACCCCATGAATCGCAGCACACCAGGCCTCCCTATTCATCACAAACTCCTGGAGTTTACTCAAACTCATGCCCATCGAGTTGGTGATGCCATCCAGCAATCTCATCCTCTGTCATCCCCTTCTCCTCCTGCCCCCAATCCCTCCCAGCATAAGACTTAGCCCATGCTTATATACTATGCAAGTTTGAGGATTATATGGTACCCATTCATTTATTCATTTCCCCATTGATTCATTCAACCAATATTATTGAGCACCTAGACCATGTCAGGTGATACAGTGGTGATCAAGACAAGCATATCCCTGGCTCTCTCAGAACTCATAATTTAGTAGGTGTGACAGATATTCAACAAACATTAACAGTAAATTATGGGGGACACACCAAAAATCTGCACCAAGCCCCTAGATTGATATTCTGGCTCATGGTTCTTAAGAGGGGTAGTTTGGAAAGTAGTGAGGATATTATGGGGTGTTATAATGCTGGGAAGAGGGGAAGCTACTGGCCTCTGGGAATCAGGATGCAAGGTCTCTGGATGTCTTGTACTGCAATCCCCAGCCCCACAATGCAGAAAATTTCCCGACACCCTTCATGATCTTTGAGTCCTCACTGGACAATCACAAAGGTGAAAAATCTATTTGTGATTGCTCAAGCCTAAACTCTAACTCTGTGTTTTAGATCTATATGAAGTATGTTTTGCTCAGGTTGAGGATATATTGAATCTTCAAGGAGTGCATCTAATATGGAAGACTACATTTTGTTTTGCTCAGAACTTACAAGCACTGTCCACAATTTCATTAAAGAAGTACCGCCTGTCACCCCCAGTATGGACACTGCCAATAAAGCACACCTCAGTCAGGTCACGCTTCCAACTACCTCCGTCATGAAGGTGGAGCGCAGAGATGTATTGAAATGGATGCTTAATTGTAAATTACTTTCTTTTTCATACTCCATTACATCAGGATGATATATTGACCTTTTGCATCCACAAATGACCATAAGTCATTTTGCTTGTGAATTTCATTTCTGGTTGATTTGTGAAAGAGAGTGAACAAGGTCTTAAGGACCAAATAGAGAACTGTACTATTCCTGCTCTCTGGTGTCTAATGATGTCTTTGATGCTCTGCCCACCAAATAAAACTTTGTTAGGAAGGGTAGAGGTGCTTCTGGATTGTCTCTCTTCATGTTTCAATGGCTCTTTCTCAAGAAGATGACAGATTGAAAAGAAACCCAGAGACTTGAAGAGGTGTGGACTGCATGATTGCCCACCTCTGTATAGTTTTCAGGCGGCACAAATCTGAAAGCATGTGTCAATCTAGATTTCGGCTTACTGGAACACTGCACTCAGAGAAAGTTCATGTTACCAGTGTATATTCTGTGGGGTTAGAGCCACGAAAAGGGTCCCAGATGCCAAACGGTGGCAGCGAAGATAGGAACATCCAGGAAGGAGGGACAGGGAGCCCACAAGCTTTAGGAACATCAATCTTTTCTCCAGCTTTATCTGCAACTCTTTTTCTGGCTGAGACAAGGCAAGATCTCTCTTGCCTTGCCTTGTCTGCATCAATGAAACAGTAGCAGGTTCTGGATTGTATACTTAACAACGATCCTTAGGGGGCCTCAGTGTCCTTCAGAAAACCCCCAGACCTCCACCCCACGAATTCAGCCTCCTCAGTCACCATGAAGTTCACAGGCATTTTTCTGATAACCTCTTATTTCCTAACCTTCTGTGAAACAAGGGTATGGCAGAACAGAATGTAGCTGTCAGAAACGGAGATAGCAAGACTTTGCTTACCTAACTTAATTCTTGTTTCTGTGCGAACAAAACCATTTTATAGGTAGCAGCTAGACAAGCAAGGGCAGAGCAAGATCCAGGCAGATGGGGCATTCGTGAAAGCCCTGGAAGATGCCTTCCTTGGAATCCTCAGCAGCAGGGTGGACTTGGCCCCTGAAAAACAACCCCTTGATGGCTGCAGTAGCTGACCACTGTCAAGCCACCATTTTCTTTCTTGAAGGAAGAATTAACCTTGCCATAGAAGAGTTCCTTTAAAAAAAAATTATTTTCACTGTGCTGGGTCTTCCTTACTCTGTACGGGCTTTCTCTAGTTATGGCGAGCGGGGGCTACATTTTCATTGCGGTGGCTTCTCTTGTCGCAGCTCGGACTCTAGCTGCGGTGCACAGGCTTAGTTTTTCTGAGGCATGTGGAATCTTCCCATACCAGGGATTGAATCCGTGTCCCCTGCGTTGGCAGGCAGATTCTTATCCACCTCACCACCAGGGAAATCCTGGAAGAATTCTTTAAAAAAATAAAACTTTCTTTTTTTAAACAAGCAAAAGAAAAAAACCTCTGCAATCTTGACTCCCTGGAACCTGGCCCTTCTGGTCACAGAGCTGGAGTTGTGATTAGAGCATCTTTAAAATAACGTTAGTGGATGTGTATCTCTGCTGTGAAAGGGAATCTATGGCCTGACAATGGGGAGTGTCATTGGATTCTTGACTTTGGGGAGATCAGCTCTCCTGGTCACTAGGATGAGATGACCACTTTGTTTTGCCAAGGCTTCCAAATTGTCTCAAATGGCAACTAAATTGAGTTGAAATGGACCCCTGTCCAAATCTGACCCAGGGGCTGAGAAGAGTGAGGCTCCGTATCTCATTACAAGAGCTCTCCAGAATCTCCAAAATATTGTATATTAAATCCTTATAATAAGCTGCTTTGTGAGTCTTGGTGCCGGTTCAGTGTTTCCCTTGCAGTGATTATCTGATGCTCTGCTGGCCAGCTGAAGTTGGAGTCTGCTTTCCCTTGATATGTTTCCATAACATCTCTCATCGGCCCAGTGAAACTTGTTGTTAAGGGCAGAGCTAATCTATTGCAGCCTGCCTTGCTGCGTCATGCCAAGAAATTTGGTGTGTTTCTTTCCGCTATTTCCGGAAGGACAGTGCATTTCTTTGGGAGAGTTTTAGCCCTATTGAGCTAGTGAACAATCCAGCTGCAAAGAAAGCTCTTAAAAACAACCTCCTCAACCCCTTCTAAAGGCGGGGGCCCCTCACCTCCAGCAACATCAAAGTGATTATTTTCACATACACGGGGCTTTAATATATGTGCAAATGTGAATATTTAAATATCTGCGTGTTGTGCTGAAAGGAATCTGTGAGGAATTTTTGTTAAAGCCCTGGGATTTACGAATCCTGGAGTGATATTGTTTCCTAATTCTAATTCCACGTCCACCACCCTCCATTCCATAGCTGGTAGCTTGCTGGGCACTGGTGATAGAGTGATAAGGTGTTTCCAGTCGAGTAGGGTAGAGAAACAAACAAATAAGTTAGACTTTTGGGTGAGAAATGTGGAACAGGCAAAATAACTCAACAATACCAACTAATCTGAAGAGAGAGCAGCAGAGTATGCTTTGATCGTGAGGGCCGAGAAGTAAACACATGTGTCCACAGCTGGGCAGCAGAGTGTCCCAGACGAGGGATGTGCAGTGAAGCATCTCCACTGGTGGGAGTGACGCGGACCATGGGAGGACCCCGCGAACCACACCCCTCCCTTGTGTTTTCCCCAGCAGCTTGTTTATGAGACTTTCTCCGTTGTGATTGGTCTGGGCCTTTATTGTGATTCCCAGCACCAGCGACTATTGGCTCCACCTCCTCTCTTGGACCGGCCCCAGGAACAGCACTGCTTCCCTAGCTGAGCATCCTCCCTACCAATCCTCAGGGGCTTCTCCCCGGGCTGCCCTCTACCTGATCCCTTGTTTCCAGGTGCCAGGGCAGCTCCAGCCACACCCTGCCTCCCCTCAGTTCTCTGCAGGGCCAGTGGGCTTGTTTTGGTTTGGTTTTGCTTCCTCCTCAGATCTCACCCTCTTCCTGCCATTTGGAAAGAAAATCCAGGGCTCTAGGCATCAATAAAACAAACAAACTGGCAGATACATTGAAGAGCCAAAGTCTGTGTCAAAAATCAAAACAAATCAAAATTAAATCCTAACAATTTTTTTTTTTTCTTTTCTTATAGGACCTGTGCCCTTAAAAAAAAGAAAATGGGGG
This sequence comes from Cervus elaphus, assembly GCF_910594005.1. Lineage (NCBI taxonomy): Eukaryota > Metazoa > Chordata > Mammalia > Artiodactyla > Cervidae > Cervus > Cervus elaphus. Next base: position 37,924,129 of record NC_057836.1, read on the forward strand.
AGTATAGTTGATTTACAGTGCTGTGTTAGTTTCTGGTGGACGGTAAAGTGAACCAGTTACTCATACACACACATCCGCTCTTTTTTAGATCCTTTTCTCAGGTAGGCTGTTACAGAGTATTGAGTTCTATGTGCTATACATAGGTCATTATTACTTATCTATTTTATACATAGTAGTGTGTATATGCCAATCCCAATCTCCCAATTTATCCCTCTCCCACATTCCCTGGTAACCATAATTTTGTTTTCTTCGACTGTGACTCTATTTCTGTTCTGTAGATAAATTTATTTGTACTCTTTATTTTTTAGATTCCACACATGGGTGATATCATATGATACTTGTCTTTTTATGTCTGACTTACTTTACTCAGTATGAAAATCTCCAAATCTGTCCATGTAGCTGCAACTGGCATTACTTCATCTTTTTATGACTGAGTAATATTCCATTGTGTGTATGTAACACTTCTTCTTTATCCACTCGTCTTTTGATGGACATTTAGGTTGCTTCCATGTCCTGGCTATGGTAAACAGTGCTGCTATGAACATTGGGGCACAGATATCTTTTTGAATTATGGTTTTCTCTGGATATATGCCTAAGAGTGTGATAGCTGGGTTGTTTGGTATAGCCACTATGCAGAACAGTATGAAGATTTCTTAAAAAAACTGTAACTGGGACCGGTGCCTTTTATTCCCAGGTGCCAAAGTATTAAGAGGCAATTAGTATAGCAGGTACTTGAGAAGGATCAGGTCAAAAGAGAGTCTGTAGAGGGCACCCCGGCTGTCATCCCTGTACCCAGAAAATGCTGCCTTTCACCAGAGGTCTTGTGCCTTATACTTTTAGGGCAGTTTATACCAATATTGTCAATAACATTATGATGTTAGCCACATATACAATTTTATTTTTTGATAGCCTCATTTAAAAAAGCAAAAAGATATTTTCAAAAATGAATATATATATATTTTTTAAATTTTTTATTAGTTGGAGGTTAACTACTTCACAACATTTCAGTGGGTTTTGTCATACATTGATATGAATCAGCCATAGATTTACACGTATTCCCCATCCCGATCCCCCCTCCCACCTCCCTCTCCACCCGATTCCTCTGTGTCTTCCCAGTGCACCAGGCCCGAGCACTTGTCTCATGCATCCCACCTGGGCTGGGGATCTGTTTCACCATAGATAGTATACATGCTGTTCTTTTGAAATATCCCACCCTCACCTTCTCCCACAGAGTTCAATAGTCTGTTCTGTATTTCTGTGTCTCTTTTTCTGTTTTGCATATAGGGTTATCGTTACCATCTTTCTAAATTCCATATATATGCGTTAGTATGCTGTAATGTTCTTTATCTTTCTGGCTTACTTCACTCTGTATAATGGGCTCCAGTTTCATCCATCTCATTAGGACTGGTTCAAATGAATTCTTTTTAACGGCTGAGTAATATTCCATGGTGTATATGTACCACAGCTTCCTTATCCATTCATCTGCTGATGGGCATCTAGGTTGCTTCCATGTCCTGGCTATTATAAACAGTGCTGCAATGAACATTGGGGTGCACGTGTCTCTTTCAGATCTGGTTTCCTCAGTGTGTATGCCCAGAAGTGGGATTGCTGGGTCATATGGCAGTTCTATTTCCAGTTTTTTAAGAAATCTCCACACTGTTTTCCATAGCGGCTGTACTAGCTTGCATTCCCACCAACAGTGTAAGAGGGTTCCCTTTTCTCCACACCCTCTCCAGCATTTATTGCTTGTAGACTTTTGGATAGCAGCCATCCTGACTGGCGTGTAATGGTACCTCATTGTGGTTTTGATTTGCATTTCTCTAATAATGAGTGATGTTGAGCATCTTTTCATGTGTTTGTTAGCCATCTGTATGTCTTCTTTGGAGAAATGTCTGTTTAGTTCTTTGGCCCATTTTTGAATTGGGTCATTTATTTTTCTGGAATTGAGCTGCAGGAGTTGCTTGTATATTTTTGAGATTAATCCTTTGTCTGTTTCTTCATTTGCTATTATTTTCTCCCAATCTGAGGGCTGTCTTTTCACCTTACTTATAGTTTCCTTTGTAGTGCAAAAGCTTTTAAGTTTCATTAGGTCCCATTTGTTTATTTTTGCTTTTATTTCCAATATTCTGGGAGGTGGGTCATAGAGGATCTTGCTGTGATTTATGTCGGAGAGTGTTTTGCCTATGTTCTCCTCTAGGAGTTTTATAGTTTCTGGTCTTACATTTAGATCTTTAATCCATTTTGAGTTTATTTTTGTGTATGGTGTTAGAAAGTGTTCTAGTTTCATTCTTTTACAAGTGGTTGACCAGTTATCCCAGCACCACTTGTTAAAGAGGTTGTCTTTTTTCCATTGTATATCCTTGCCTCCTTTGTCAAAGATAAGGTGTCCATAGGTTCATGGATTTATCTCTGGGCTTTCTATTCTGTTCCATTGATCTATATTTCTGTCTTTGTGCCAGTACCATACTGTCTTGATGACTGTGGCTTTGTAGTAGAGTCTGAAGTCAGGCAGGTTGATTCCTCCAGTTCCATTCTTCTTTCTCAAGATTACTTTGGCTATTCGAGGTTTTTTGTATTTCCATACAAATTGTGAAATTCTTTGGTCTAGTTCTGTGAAAAATACCATTGGTAGCTTGATAGGGATTGCATTGAATCTATAGATTGCTTTGGGTAGAATAGCCATTTTGACAATATTGATTCTTCCAATCCATGAACACGGTATGTTTCTCCATCTGTTTGTGTCCTCTTTGATTTCTTTCATCAGTGTTTTATAGTTTTCTATGTATAGGTCTTTTGTTTCTTTAGGTAGATATACTCCTAAGTATTTTATTCTTTTTGTTGCAATGGTGAATGGTATTGTTTCCTTAATTTCTCTTTCTGTTTTTTCATTGTTAGTATATAGGAATGCAAGGGATTTCTGTGTGTTAATTTTATATCCTGCAACTTTACTATATTCGTTGATTAGCTCTAGTAATTTTCTGGTAGAGTCTTTAGGGTTTTCTATATAGAGGATCATGTCATCTGCAAACAGTGAGAGTTTCACTTCTTCTTTTCCTATCTGGATTCCTTTTACTTCTTTTTCTGCTCTGATTGCTGTGGCCAACACTTCCAACACTATGTTGAATAGTAGTGGTGAGAGTGGGCACCCTTGTCTTGTTCCTGATTTCAGGGGAAATGCCTTCAATTTTTCACCATTGAGGGTGATGCTTGCTGTGGGTTTGTCATACATAGCTTTTATTATGTTGAGGTATGTTCCTTCTATTCCTGCTTTTTGGAGAGTTTTAATCATAAATGAGTGTTGAATTTTGTCAAAGGCTTTCTCTGCATCTATTGAGATAATCATATGGTTTTTATCTTTCAATTTGTTAATGTGGTGTATTACATTGATTGATTTGCGGATATTAAAGAATCCTTGCATTCCTGGGATAAAGCCCACTTGGTCATGGTGTATGATTTTTTTAATATGTTGTTGGATTCTGTTTGCTAGAATTTTGTTAAGGATTTTTGCATCTATGTTCATCAGTGATATTGGCCTGTAGTTTTCTTTTTTTGTGGCATCTTTGTCTGATTTTGGAATAAGGGTGATGGTGGCCTCATAGAATGAGTTTGGAAGCTTACCTTCATCTGCAATTTTCTGGAAGAGTTTGAGTAAGATAGGTGTTAGCTCTTCTCTAAATTTTTGGTAGAATTCAGCTGTGAAGCCATCTGGTCCTGGGCTTTTGTTTGCTGGAAGATTTTTGATTACAGTTTCGATTTCCTTGCTTGTGATGGGTCTGTTAAGATCTTCTATTTCTTCCTGGTTCAGTTTTGGAAGGTTATACTTTTCTAAGAATTTGTCCATTTCATCCAAGTTGTCCATTTTATTGGCATAGAGCTGCTGGTAGTAGTCTCTTATGATCCTTTGTATTTCAGTGTTGTCTGTTGTGATCTCTCCATTTTCATTTCTAATTTTGTTAATTTGGTTCTTCTCTCTTTGCTTCTTAATGAGTCTTGCTAATGGTTTGTCAATTTTGTTTATTTTTTCAAAAAACCAGCTTTTAGCTTTGTTGATTTTTGCTATGGTCTCTTTAGTTTCTTTTGCATTTATTTCTGCCCTGATTTTTAAGATTTCTTTCCTTCTGCTAACCCTGGGGTTCTTCATTTCTTCCTTCTCTAATTGCTTTAGGTGTAGAGTTAGGTTATTTATTTGGTTTTTTTTCTTGTTTCTTGATATAAGCCTGTAATGCTATGAACCTTCCCCTAAGCACTGCTTTTACAGTGTCCCATAGGTTTTGGGTTGTTATGTTTTCACTTTCATTCATTTCTATACATATTTTGATTTCTTTTTGATTTCTTCTATGATTTGTTGGTTATTCAGAAGCGTGTTATTTAGCCTCCATATGTTTGAATTTTTAACAATTTTTTTCCTGTAATTGAGATCTAATCTTACTGCACTGTGGTCAGAAAAGATGACTGGAATGATTTCAATTTTTTTGAATTTTCCAAGACCAGATTTATGGCCCAGGATGTGATCTATTCTGGAGAAGGTTCCGTGTGCACTTGAGAAAAAGGTGAAGTTGATTGTTTTGGGGTGAAATGTCCTATAGATATCAATTAGGTCTAGCTGGTCCATTGTGTCATTTAAGGTTTGTGTTTCCTTGTTAATTTTCTGTTTAGTTGATCTATCCATAGTTGTGAGTGGGGTATTAAAGTCTCCCACTATTATTGTGTTACTATTAATTTCCTCTTTCATACTCGTTAGTGTTTGCCGTACATATTGTGGTGCTCCTATGTTCGGCGCATATATATTTATAATTGTTATATCTTCTTCTTGGATTGATCCTTTGATCATTATGTAGTGTCCTTCTTTGTGTCTTTTCACATCCTTTATTTGAAAGTCTATTTTATCTGATATGAGTACTGCGACTCCTGCTTTCTTTTGGTCTCCGTTTGCATGAAATATTTTTTTCCAGCCCTTCACTTTCAGTCTGTATGTGTCTCTTGTTTTGAGGTGGGTCTCTTGTAGACAGCATATATAGGGGTCTTGTTTTTGTATCCATTCAGCCAATCTTTGTCTTTTGGTTGGGGCATTCAACCCATTTACATTTAGGGTAATTATTGATAGGTGTGGTCCCGTTGCCATTTACTTTGTTGTTTTGGGTTCACGTTTATACAACCTTTCTGCATTTCCTGTCTAGAGAAGATCCTTTAGCATTTGTTGAAGAGCTGGTTTGGTGGTGCTGAATTCTCTCAGCTTTTGCTTATCTGTAAAGCTTTTAAATTCTCCTTCATATCTGAATGAGATCCTTGCTGGATACAGTAATCTAGGTTGTAGGTTATTCTCTTTCATTACTTTCAGTATGTCTTGCCATTCCCTTCTGGCCTGGAGGGTTTCTATTGATAGATCAGCTGTTATCCTTATGGGAATCCCTTTGTGTGTTATTTGTTGTTTCTCCCTTGCTGCTTTTAATATTTGTTCTTTGTGTTTGATCTTTGTTAATTTGATTAATATGTGTCTTGGGGTGTTTCGCCTTGGGTTTATCCTGTTTGGGACTCTCTGGGTTTCTTGGACTTGGGTGGCTATTTCCTTCCCCATTTTAGGGAAGTTTCCAGCTATTATCTCCTCGAGTATTTTCTCATGGCCTTTCTTTTTGTCTTCTTCTTCTGGGACTCCTATGATTCGAATGTTGGGGCGTTTCACAGTGTCCCAGAGGTCCCTGAGGTTGTCCTCATTTCTTTTGATCCTTTTTTCTTTTTTCCTCTCTGCTTCATTTATTTCCACCATTTTATCTTCTACCTCACTTATCCTATCTTCTGCCTCCGTTATTCTACTCTTGGTTCCCTCCAAAGTGTTTTTGATCTCATTCATTGCATTATTCATTTTTAATTGACTCTTTTTTATTTCTTCTAGGTCTTTATTAAACATTTCTTGTATCTTTTCAATTTTTGTTTCCAGGCTATTTATCTGTAACTCCATTTTGTTTTCAAGATTTTGGATCATTTTTATTATCATTATTCTAAATTCTTTTTCAGGTAGATTCCCTGTCTCCTCCTCTTTTGTTTGACTTGGTGGGCATTTTTCATGTTCCTTTACCTGTTGGGTATTTCTCTGCCTTTTCATCTCGTTTAGATTGCTGTGTCTGGAGTGGGCTTTCTGTATTCTGGAGGTCTGTGGTTCCTTTTTATTGTGGAAGGTTTACCCAGTGGATGGGGTTAGACGATTGGCTTGTCAAGGTTTCCTGGTTAGGGAAGCTTGCGTCAGTGTTCTGGTGCGTGGAACTTGATTTCTTCTCTTTGGAGAGCAATGGAGTGCCCAGTAATGAGTTTTGAGATGTGTCTATGTGTTAGGTGTGACCTTGGGCAGCCTGTATGTTGACGTTCAGGGCTATGTTCCTGCGTTGCTGGAGAATTTGCGTGGTATGTCTTGCTCTATAACTTATTGGCTCTTGGGTGGTGGTTGGTTTCAGTGTAGGTATGGAGGCTTTTGGACGGTCAATTATTATTTACAGTTCCATGTAGTCAGGAGTTCTCTGGTGTTCTCAGGTTTTGGGCTTAAGTCTCCTGCCTCTGGATTTCAGTTTTATTCTTCCTGTAGTCTCAGGACTTCTCCAGCTATACAGCACTGATAAGAAACTTCTAGGTTAATGGCGAAAAGATTCTCCCCTGCTAGGCATACCCAGAGAGGTTCACAGAGTTACATGAAGAAGAGGAGAGGGAGGAGGGAGATAGAGATGAGCAGGAGGAGTAAAAGGGGGACTCAAGAGGAGAGAGACAGATCTATGCAGCTGTCTGTTCCCAGAGTGTTCTCCGTAGCCCAGTCACCTACAAAGATTCACAGAATTGGATTGGGAAGAGAAGGGGAAAGGAGGAAATAGAGGTGTTCTGAGGTAGAAAACAGAGAGTCAAGATTGGGAGAGAATAATCTTCGGTTTAAAAATAGGGTTTCTCTTCTTTTTTTTTTTTGTAAGGTTATAGTGTGTTGAAAATGAAAATTAAGGAGTAGTAGAGGAGTACTAGAGGACTTTAAAAGAAATAAGAGGAAAAGAAAAATAGAAAATAGAAGAGAAAAAGGAAAGAAAAAGAAAAAAAAAGAAGAAAAAGAAAAAAAAAAAAGAAAGAAGAAGAAAAAAATTTTTTTTTTTCCCCCTAATTAAAAAAATCGTAAAAATCTCCTTTGGAAGACAATGGGCTGCTTTTCTGGGCGCCTGATGACCTCAGCTAGCGATCAGAAGTTGTTCTGTGAAGTTTGCTCTGCGTTTAGTTAGTCTTTCAATGAATTTGTAGGAGAGAAAGTGGTCTCCCCGTCCTACTCCTCCGCCATCTTGGCTCCTCCCTCCAAAAATGAATATATTTTAAATCAACATCTCCAAAACATTCTCATTGTAAAATGCTACATGAGAATTAGCAAGAAGAATTAGCTCTAGGGATCGGCTACAGTCAACAATAAATACCGTATCATGCACTTAAAACTTTAAGATGGTAGGACTCATGGTAAGGGCAAACACAGAAAAGGGTGAACACCAGGAAACTTCCGGAGGTGATGGCTATGTCTGTTCCCCCTGATGATGGTGATGGTTTCTCGGGTGTATGCATATACCCAAACTCATCAGACTGTGTACATTAACTATGTGAAGTCTTATCTATGATATTTATACCTCAACAAAGTAGTTAAGCATTATTAATGAGACAAAAATATCATACTCTGTGTGTGCTTAGTCGCTCAGTCCTGTTTGACTCTTTGCAACCCCATGGGCTGTAGCCCTCCAGGCTCCTCTGTCCATGGGAGCCTCTGTCCATGAGAATCCATGTGGATTCTCCAGGCAAGAATACTGGAGTGGGTTGCCATGGCCTCCTCCAGAGGCTCTTCCCAACCCCGGAATCAAACCCAGGTCACCCGCATTGTAGGCAGATTCTTTACTGTCTGAGCCACAGGGAAGCCCAAGTTAAACATTATTAATGAGACAAAGTATCATACTAGGTCTAAGAAATAAACATTCAGATGAAAAATTTTCAACTAAGTGTATTATAGTCCTACTAAAACTAAGTTGTGTTTCATGGAAAAACAGTTTACAATGCTTAAGCTTCTTTATTTAAATTAATTAAACTATAGTAAAGAAGCTTCAGGCTTCCCAGGTGGTGCTAGTGGTAAAGAACCCATCTGCCAATGCAGGAGATGTAAGAGACTCAGGTTTCATCCCTGGGTCCAGAAGATTCCCTGGAGGAGGGCATGGCAACCAGCTCCAGTATATTTGCCTGGAGAATCCCCATGGACAGAGGAGCCTGGTAGGCTACAGTCCATGGGGTTGCAAAGAGTTTGACATGGCTCAAGTGTCTTAGCACCCACGCACAGTGAAACTTCTCAATTACACTAGCCACCATTTCCAGTCCCCAATAGCCACATGTGGCTAGTAGCTAACGTATTTGACAGTAAAACTTTATAAACAAAGTGCTTACTCGTCAGCTGCTCTTCACATCAGCTTCACAAAATACAGAAACTCCTTTGCCCAAGTGATCAGTGACAGTCACTGAACAGGAGGAAGGGAAGCTGATCCTACCACCATGCCCTTGGTCTCCCAAAATCTCCACCGATGCCATCAAAATCTGCAAATTATTTCCTGTAATTTTTAGCTTTTTTTCTTCAATGTAACGTTCTTCAAAGGAAAAAAAACACACACACAGCAGCTCAAATAAAACACAGATGATACTGACTAGTAAAATATAATCTCTTTTTCTCCATTAATTTGCATCTTGGCAACCTCATTAATTTACCAAAGGGTGTGCAGACTGTGCAGGGCATCAGGCTCCAAAAACCTGTCTTGGAGTTTAGGTTCATGCCTTTGGTCTTTTTTTAAAGCATGAATTGACTTTTGCCATAAGATTTCATCTACTTCCAGATTTCAACTACTACCCTTTCATCACATAACAGAAAAAAAGCAACTCAAATACAACATAGATGACACTGACTAGTAAAATATAATTTCTTTTTATCCACTAACTTGCCATCTTACCATGACTGGCAGCCTCCACCTGCTGTTCTCGTTCCTTAATGCTTGGAATCCCCACAGGAACTTCACATTTCCTGTTTCCCAAACTGACCGCTTTATTTTCCCTCCTACAGTCTCCAGTCCTAGCTTTCTGCTTTTTTTTTTTTTTTTAAGGCTTTAAATAATTGTTTATTTGTGGCTGTGCTGGGTCTATGTTGCTGTGCCCTGGCTTTCCTTAGTTGTGGGTAGCAGGGGCTACTCTCTAGATGTGGTGCGCGGGCTTCTTATTGTGGTGGCTTCTCTTGTTGCAGAGCACAGGTTTTAGATGCATGGGCTCCAGTTTGTGGACTCTAGAGTTGGGGCTTAATGATTGTCATGCATGGGCTTAGTTGCCTCCTGGCATGTGGAATCTTCCTGGACCAGGGAATGAACCCATGTGCCCTGCATTGGCAGACTGATCCTCAACCAGGGAGGTCCCTAGCCTTCTCTTGAAGTCTCCATCCCTTTCAAATGCAGGCATTTTCACAAGTCTTTATGGATAACCCCAAAGTGAAACAAGGACTAAGATGCAGGTGGCTTATCTGAGGGATCATTTCAGAAGTAAGAGTGAGGAGTTCAGAAAAGCCTGGAAAGGAGGAGGGGCCGAGGAAGTGAGCTACTGGTCTGATTATTACCGTAGTGGCTGAGGTTCAATCTCACTGGGGACCCTCAGGAACCACATAGAATATGCCTCAGATTTTTCCCTTTGGAGGACAGGAGGCTGGGACATTTATCCACCAATTTGCTTTCCTTCTGGGTTGATGTTACCCACCACCTCCCCTCACCTCTAACATCATAAATGTCTCGCCATTTCTGGGCTATTTCTGTGCTAGGAAGTTCCACAGTCATGAGGCAAAAAAAAAAAAAAACAAAACAGAGGCATCTAGGAGGTCCTTGAAGGAGGAGGCTGACAGCATGCACAGGAAGTGTTCATCACAGCTGCAGCCCAAGTCGCAGGTGGGCAGGGGGATGTGGAACTAGGCACCACCCACTCACCTCCCGGTTGTCCAGTGGTAAAGCCTCCTAAATAGAGCTGTCCATGATTTTCCCTTGGTTTCCACCCTCTTCTGTCCTCCTCCTCTTAGTGCCAAATCTGGATTGAACCCACCTACTGAATTTGTTCTCAAATTTAGTATGACTACTTCTACTGTATGTCGGTTAATCTATTTGATTGCACTTCATCCTCTCTGGTCTTCAATCACTTCCTCCTTCATCTTTTGTGTTCATCTACTCACCAAAACTGTCTTTCTAAAGTCTGAATCAGGTATTTGAGGCTTTTCATGGTTAACAGACTACTGACTGGGAGATTTTTGCAGAATCTAACACCTGTGGTGTTAATGTGTCTCCAGTTAGTGATGTGTTAATATCGCTGATGACAAATAGAGATGCCAACTCTTTTCAATCAAAACTTTTCTTGAGAGTGTCCTGCTGAAAGGGTTTCTAAGGCCCCACTCAGGCTCAGTGGGGAAAAGAAAGCAAAGTGCAAGTGTTAGTCATGCAATCATATCTGACTCTTTGTGACCCCATGAACTGTAGCCCACCAGGCTCCTCTCTGTGGAATTCTCCAGGCAAGAACACTGGACTGGGTTGCCATTCCCTTCTCCAGAGGATCTTTCCAGCCCAGGGATCAAACTAAGATCTCCTGCATTGTAGGCAGGTTCTTTACATCTGAACCACTAGGGAAGCAACTAGATGACTAATTCAGTGTTGCCAGGGATGAGAAGGGAGATGAGTCAACGTGCTAAGTACCATAAAGTAGCATAGGAGGATGGTCAGTACCTGACTCTGGCCCACTGCCCTTGCTTCTCCCATCTTCCCTTCCATACTTCTTCTCATGTCATTCTCCCCAGTCGTGTGGAGCTTTGTGGCATTTTCTGAATGGGCCCTACTCCTTGACTTTAAATTTATATCATTCTTCACTGTCTGACCTGGTTCATGGTCCATCATCCCTCAAGGGCCGAATTGAAATCTATCTCACTGGAAGATGTCTGTGACTCCCCAAGAAAAAGAAATCTGTTACTCCAGTTCCTCTGATCAGTTCCTGCTTTCTGTTTAACTTTAATTCATATAGAATTCTTTGTATAACCATATTTCCAGTAGAGCGTCTGTCCCTGCATCTGTCCACTGTCCATTAAATAAACAAACCAATACCGATTTGATTAATTCAGGTTGTGTGTGTGCTCAGTTGCTCAGTCGTATTTGACTCTTTGTGACCTTTTGGACTGTAGCCCACCAGGCTCCTCTGTCCATGGGAATTCTCCAGGCAAGCATACTAGAATGAGTTGCCATTTACTCCTCTAGGGGATCTTCCCAACTTAGGGATCAAATCTGCATCTTCCTGCATTGCAGGTAGATTTTTTACTGACTGAGCCATGTGGGAAACCCTAATTTGGGTTAGTACTGTGTAATCCCAGCATGGAGTTCTCTGTAGAAATACGGTAGAATTGAGCTGAAACATGAAGCCAAATATGTGCTTGTATTATTAATACAACCCCTAGAATGGAAATGTCTGGCTCCACAGTCTAGTTTTCATAGGTAGACCTGGTCCCTGCCGGGCCAACAAGAAGCTGGTGGCCCTGTGTGAACACACACAATGAGAAGACATGATCTGTTCCCTGACCCACACCACAAAGCAGCAGGCAAAAATAAGTGTTGGCCATGAAAAGTAATTAGACAGCAACAACCCCAATATTTCTCTTATATTTTTGATAATAAAAAGCAAAGCAGATGTAGAAAGTGAGTGCAGGGGGCAATCAAAACAGATCTTAATTAAATAGGAGACAGGTTCAGTGGTAAATATGAGACTGTTAAGAAAACATTGGTTATACCACCTGTTCAATGTTTAAGGGTAATCACTGAATAAAAGAAATAGAGTTATAAGTTCAGATCCAGCAAATGGGAGAACAGGTCAAAGAAAACGTGATCATTTCACTAGAAGAGAGAAGGAGGAAGATTTAAAGTAGAGGAAACAAAGAGAGCATGGTAAATAAAAACCAAAAGTCAGGGGGGAAATCACAATAAATTCAAAAGAGGTAAGTTTATCTATTTAGAGAGGCAAACTCTTGGGACTTCCCTGGTGATCCAATAGCTAAGACCCTGCACTCCCAGTGCAGGGGGCCCAGGTTCTACCCTTGGTCAGGGAACTAGATCTCACATGCTGCAACTAAGAGTTCATATGCTACAACTAAAAATACTGCATGCTGCAACTAACAGCAGGTGCAGCCAAATAAATAAATAAATATACAAAGAAAAAAAAGAAAAAAGTAAAGGACCCCGTTCTCTTTTTGACCAGGGAGAGTACAAAAAAAAAAAAAAAAGAATCTAGTTCTATGCTATTGATAAGAAACACTTATCTATGCTTATTGATAAGATGATTAAAGGGAAATAAAAAATGGACAAGGATATAGCAGATGTACTCACCCCTACCCTCTAATCTGATGTTAATAATATCTATACCTATCAACAGACTGGTTCCAAATAGGAAAAGGAGTACGTTAAGGTTGTATATTGTTACCCTGCTTATTTAACTTATATGCAGAGTGCATCATGAGAAACATTGGGCTGGAAGAAGCACAAACTGGAATCAAGATTGCCGGGAGAGATATCAATAACCTCAGATATGCAGATGACACCACCCTTATGGCAGAAAGTGAACAGGAACTAAAAAGCCTCTTGATGAAAGTGAAAAAGTTGGCTTAAAGCTTAACATTCAGAAAACTAAGATCATGGCATCTGGTCTCATCACTTCATGGGAAATAGATGGTGAAACAGTGGAAGCAGTGTCAGACTTTATTTTTTTGGGCTTCAAAATCACTGCAGATGGTGATTGCAGCCATGAAATTTACAGATGCTTACTCCTTGGAAGGAAAGTTATGACCAATCTAGATAGCATATTAAAAAGTAGAGACATTACTTTGCCAACAAAGTCCGTCTAGTCAAGGCTATGGTTTTTCCAGTGGTCATGTATGGATGTGAGAGTTGGACTGTGGAGAAAGCTGAGCGCCAAAAAATTGATGCTTTTGAATTGTGGTGTTGGAGAAGACTCTTGAGAGCCCCTTGGCCTGCAAGGAGATTCAACCAGTCCATCCTAAAGGAGATTAGTCCTGGGTGTTCATTGGAAGGACTGATGTTGAAGCTTAAGCTCCAGCACTTTGGCCACCTCATGTGAAGAGTTGACTCACTGGAAAAGACCCTGATGCTGGGAGGGATTGGGGGCAGGAGGAGAAGGGGATGACAGAGGATGAGATGGCTGGATGGCATCACCAACTCGATGGGCATGAGTTTGAGTAAACTCCAGGAGTTGGTGATGGACAGCGAGGCCTGGTGTGCTGCGATTCATGGGGTGGCAAAGAGTTGGACATGACTGAGCTACTGAACTGAACTGAACTGAACTGATACCTATCAAGACAGAATTTAATGTTGGGCTGTAATAGAGCTATTTAAACAAGTGAATTACAGCTATGTTAGCAATAAAGATAGATCCCCAAAACTTAATATTTAGTAAATAATACAAGTTGCCTAACAAATGAACATAATTTATGCATAATTTAAAAATGTATACAAAACAATACCATAGTTATTCCATGAGTATGTACATACATATGTAAATTTAAAAAAATTTAAAGGCTATACATCAACTTATAATAATGATTGCCTCTTAGAAATGGGAACTGTTTTGAAAAAGGGGAAGAGTTTAAAGAGCACTTCTATTTAAATCTGTAAGTTTTTTTTCTTTTGAGAAGACAATGTAGTCATATAGTAGTTTAATTTCTTTGAACATGTATTCATAGGAAGAAAATTGAGATAAAATAAAGCAAAATATTAATAGCATTTAATTGTCAATGGTGACAGTAAGAATGTCTGCCTTTTAATTCTTTGTATCTTTCAAGTTTCCGAAAGAGAAAATAAGAGAAAAATTCAAGAGGGGTGAATGGAGGGGGAACATGGCAGGAAGAGAGGCTATTTCCAGCTACTGTATTTTATGGTTACATAGCTGACACAGGCACAGAAACCTAAACCCAGAATGTCAAGGAGACCTTGGAAGATTCACAAGTGGTCACAGAAGTGACAATTTCTAACATTCTCTCACATAGCTTGTCTAAAGTAATCAATGCTTTAACAAAACAATGCAAAAGGTTTTGATTGTTTAAATTTTTCTTTAATGTTTTTTCCATTCAAAGCCATGTGCTTAATTAAAAGAATGTTCAGTACTGTAAGTTGCCAATGTGCTGCTGCTTTCAGGTTTCAAAGATGCAGGGGAGTAATATTTCATAAGCCCATAAAAAATGTTAAAAGTTTGTTACTATTTTCATTACATTACACAAAGTCATAGCTCCCTGCTTAATGGCTGTTGTATAAGAAAAGGAGCATTTTGGTAAATTCCAGAGTGTCCTAGTAAAGCAGGGACTACTACATTTTATTGCTTCATGTAACTTCACTTACAAGGTATATTTGCAATAAAACTTGCAAAACTTTTCATGGCCATGTCTATAGGATAAACTTACAAAGTGGTTATAGGTGTTCCATTTTAAGTATCAGGAGCACATTGCTGTGTTCTAACTTATCACCTGGCATATTCTGCTGCTTTTGAAATCACTAGTCAGCACTACTGAAATGCCTTAGATAGTTAGTGTCCAACTGGATAACAGCTTTCCAGGTTGCTCTTTTCATATACTATTACAAAAATTATTGTATTCTATTGGACAAGGTTTTATAATCAATCAGTCGAGTATTTATTGAGCATTTACTGATTTTCCCCTTCCTTCTGCCTCACAGAATCATTTTATTCCAATCTCTTATATGCAGTGTGTGTGTGTGTGTGTGTGTGTGTGTGTGTGTACATGGATCTAGATTCTTATAAAGGAAAGCTCTGTTTTTTAAGGTTAAAGCTGAAGTAGAAAAAAATGGGCCTTTCCAAGGCAGATTTTGTTTGATTCTATTAACATCATTGAACTGATACTTAAGTCCAAAATAGTACAAAATGACACTGAAGAAATACAAAATGAAGCAATTTCTTAACTCTTTGGGAGGGAATGGATCAGCAGACAGGACATGCTGATGAATTTCTGGAATACAGAAAACAGGTGGACTGTGGGGAAACTTCAGTCACAAGAGGAAATTGGCGAAGGCCAAATCCAGCTCCCTAGTTGAAACTCAAATAAACTCCATGCTTGATATTAGAGAGGAAAAAGGCAGGAGTATAGAGTGGGGCTACCTCTGGATACTAATGGCAGGTCAGCTATAGAAGGCCTGACCCTCCCGCCCCCTCTCTCTCCCTTATCTTGCCCCACCTCTGCATGTATAGAGTAGCTGAGAGCAATAACCATCCACAAACCACAACCAAAGAGATGCTCTTAAGAAGTTAAACAAGTTGCCTGGACATAAGTAGGCTTTAGGTGTGAATTGCATGCTCCATAGCTAATCTTTCCTCATCTTAGTCAATAATGGCCAGTTATCCAGTGGTTATCATCCAGTTGTCCCCGGTGACATGAGACTTACTCTGATCAGTGCACACAAGAACAGCCCTCCACTCAGCTGGGAGGTCTGCTGAAAGAACACTAGACTTTAAAGGAGGAAATCTGCACAAGTTATTAATATCAGTCAAGTAAATTCCTTTATTTCCAACATGAATGGAAAATCAAGACAGTTGAGAAAAGCAAACAGCAGACAGAGAAGGCCTGATAAGAGATGTCTTAACCCTAAAGAAAATAGAGACAATTCAGAAAACTGAAGAGGAGTTTTTAATAAATTGGGAAATTTATTAAATCCAAGGACAAGAAAGATTTATTTGAATTTAAAACTCTAATGGCCAAGTTTTTCAATAGAAGTCTGGAAAGAAACTCATGGAAATTATCCAGAATTCAGAGCAAAAGACAAGAGAAGAAAATGTAATATAAACACTTAGAGACATACAAGATTAATTCAGGAGATTAAATATCTAAGAGAAATTCCAGAATCAAAGAACAGAGAAAATAGAGGAGAGGAAATAATTTTTTAACTTTTCTGAAGGAAATTCTCCTACGCTGGAGAAAGACATTATTTTTTTTAATTGAAAGGTAGTATAGATCAAACTGAAATGAAAGAAAAGGCACTCATACTTGTGTATAGAGTACTGAAGCTTTTAAACACTGATGATAGAAAGAAGTTATAGAAAAAAATCTACACCTCCAATTAATAAAAATAAATAAAAAAGAAAAAAAGAAAAGAAAAAAATCTATAGAGTGGGGGAAAAATGAAGCAGGCAATATGGAAAAGAATAAGAATTTGATTTGCATCAAATTTTTTTCAGAAATATGGGATGCTAGAATTAATGATTCAATGCCTTCACATTCTGAGAAAAAAAATGTTGAAATTAGAAATCTATACAGTTAAATTAAAACTAATTTACACAGTTTTTCCAGTAGTCATGTATGGATGTGAGAGTTGGACCATAAAGAAGGCTGAGCACCAAAGAATTGATACTTTCAAGCTGTGGTACTGGAGAAGACTTTTGAAAGTCCCTTGGACTGCAGAGAAATCAAACAAGTCAATGCTAAAGGTAATAAACCCTGAACAGTCATTGGAAGGACTGATGCTGAAGCTGAAGCTCCAATATTCTGGCCACCTGATGCGAAGAGCTGACTCACTGGAAAAGACTCTGTTACTGGGAAAGATTGAGGGCAGGAGGAGGAGGGGACAACAGAGGATGAGATGGTTGGATGGCATCACTGACTCAATAGACATGAGTTTGAGCAAACTCTGGGAGATAGTAAAGGATGGGGAAGCCTGGTGTGCTGCAGTCCATGGGGTCGCAAAGAGTCAGACACGACTAAGTGACTGAATAACAGTGAAATTGTCAATCAAGACTGAAGACAAAGTAATGACATATTTAGACATGTAAGTCCTTAGAAAATGTTCCTCCCTTTTTTCTAAAAATGGTTCATTATGTATGTATAACTGCAAAATCAAAAATGGATCCAACAAAGAGTAAGACATGACAGTCAAGGACCAGTTGCTCTAAACAGAAATATTATGAAAACAATTCTTAGCATGACTGCTGTGCAGTGGGGTTAGGAAGCAATCACTCAAAATGAGAATAGGAAACCAAAGTTAGGTAGCATGACTTTAAGAAGGAAACAGGTTTTTTGTAATAGACAGCAGCTTCAAAGACCTGAGTGTGGTTAGTAGTCACTAGAAACACATTATTATCTACTGTCTTGAGAACTGTAAAAAAAAAAAAAAAAGAAAAGAAAAAGAAAGAAAAATGCAAGATAATTTGAAAAACTAAGAAAAAATCTGTATAAGAAAGTTATGGTATAAATATAAAGGAAACTAAAAATCACAAAATTTTGAGCACATAATAAAATGCAATCAAAGAGAGCTTACTTGAACTTTACCTTTGAGGTTGTTTCCTTTAAAAGTCCAGATTTTGTGTCATGAGATTACATTTTCTCTTCCAAGTTCTAATCATACTATGTATTTCTGCAGTCATTCATATTTGCATGATCATAATGTTATTAATGACATTTGGGAATTTTTAGCTTTTAAAATCATTTTGTTGACATAGTACAAAACACTCAATTATGGAAACTGAGCAAAATATATATATATATATATATATATATATATATATGTACAAATATATACATATTTGTTAAATTGGTATTTTTGGAGTATTGGTATAGCTTACAGAAATTCAAAGATAGTGGAGTTTGGACAGAGAGAAAAGAGAAAGAGAAGTATAGGAAAATTCATTTCTTAATCTTTTATCTAACTCTTCTTGAAGAAGTACAAATAGGTTTCAGTATATTAACTGAAATATACTGAAACCTAAAGATAAAAACATCTCCAAAGAACTAAAAATACAACTAGACATAGAGGAGAGATGGTAAAGAATCTGCCTGCAATGCAGGAGACCCGGGTTCAATCCCTTGGTTAGGAAGATCCCCTGGAGAAGGGAGTGGCTACCCACTCTAGCATTCTTGCCTGGGAAATCCCACGGACAGAAGAGTGTGTCCTCTGTCAGGCTACAGTCTTAGGATCACAAACAGTTGGACATGACTGACCAACGAGCATACACATGGAGGAGAGAGGGAGGGAGAGGTTGTCTTGGGCGAGCTAAGTCTGTACCTTGTGGAATAGGTAGAGGTTACCTGGAGTTACTGAGATAACCAAGGGCAGATTAAGCATGAAACTAATGAAACTTAAGTGTCAGAACTCCGTACTCCTCCAGGCCCCTTCCAAAGCCTGGGAATGTACACACATTGTAAGCTGAATTATTTTCCTTTAGAAGAGTCCCATAGAGTGAGTACATTTCAGGCCCCACAAAACCAAAATATGGCCCTGGAGAGGACAAGCTGAAAGGTGGAACACTTCACTTCTGGGGAAAGATTTGGGGAGAGGGAGATGTGAGAAATTTTGCCCTTTACTATGGCTCATTATTACTGTTTAAACTTTTGTTCATGTATTTGTTCGCGTTTAAGCAAACTGCTTATTTGGCAGTCTAATTTATGTTGACGTAATCATTAGAATGCTTTCACTCTTTCTGTGCCCCTTGTAATTCTTCTTGGTACCCCGGCATCCATCACTTCCCCATTTGCCTTCCACAATCGCCCTCCCTGAAATTTGACATCCACCATCCTAAACAACTAGACTTAAAGTCACTCACATGGGACACAGAAAACAAAGGCTGCAAATACTGTTTTGTTAATTTCAATAGGCACTTTTCTAAATGTAATGCAACTAAGGTGATATTTTCAGAACAAGATTCGTTATTGGTTTTTAAATCTCTAGCGAGCAGATTGAAAAACACCGAGGTATTGATGAAGAGGATGAGGGACAGAGACCCTGGTACATGAAACGAGGATGAGACATTGACAGGCACGCTTTGTTGACAGTGCCAATGCAGTCTGAATTAATGCCTCTTTGTCTTGTCAACAGCTAAGGACAGTTGTAGACTCCCGGTAGAGAGAGAGTTGCTTGAACACTCAGGATAGTGAGAGCACAAAGAACCCTCACCCTGACCAAAGTGAGTGTAGACAGAGGCAGGGGAGTGGTGACCACTATTGCCCCAGTCATCAACAGTACATTTATTACTATTTGTGTGTTGTATTTGATGCTGTGAGCTTTGGAAGGGGAGAAAACTGAATCTTAGCATGAATACTCTCCACCCTCCCCTCAAAAATGTTATGTATATTCAGTATGTATATTGCACAAAGATATATAACTTTGTGCAAAACTATTTAGCCACCTCTGGTTGTTTCCAATGCTAGTCTGCTGAAACTGAAATGATGGGGTCAAATGGTGTGACCACTTAAAAGTGCCTAGTGTATTGTGCCTAATAACTTTCAATAAGCCTTTGTGCCAATTTATGCTTCCACTGGCAGCATATGAGCTTACTTCCTCCAGGCAATGCTATTTTTACTGTTAGTTATTTTCAGAGGCCACATAATGAGGAGAAAAGAATTTATATTCTATTATTTCTATTATATTCTATTCTGCCTTCCTCTTCTTGGTTGTCAAGAGTCTTTGAAAGAACTCTTCATCTCCCCAGGCCTCCATTTTCTCACCTGAAGATTAACTGAGGTTGTATTAAATCAGTGATCCTCAAAGTGTGGTCCCCAGATAAGCAACAGAATCTGGAACTTCAGAGACATGTAAATTAGGGTCCCACAAATGAACTACTGAATCAGAAACCTTGGAACTGGGTGGGGCTCATCAATTTTGTGTGATCAAACCCTCATGGTGATTCCGATGCAGCTAAAATTTGAGAAATGGATGGTCTCTAAGCTCTCTCTATGTTAGTAGCCTTAATTCATCATTTTGAATCAGATAAGAAGAAAAGTAGAGGCATTTTCAGTGTGGGTTTGTTGGCATGGCTCACTGGCATACACAGAGAATCAAACCGAGCATAGACGCATTTGCATCTGACTTCCCAAACATGTTCAACAGCATCCTGTGTATCCGATTTTACTGCAGAAAGACAAGATCTCTAATGATGAGCAACAATGATCAAAAGCAAGACAGCATGTTAGGGAAGAGACTGTTGTGACATCAAATAAACCTGGGCTTGAATTGCAACAATGATGCCTACTAGCTGTAACCTTGAAATTCAGTGTTTTGAACTGCAAATTGAAGATAATTAAAGAGTATTGTTAAACTAATTAAATAAGGGGCCATTTGAGGTGATTCTAATGCCTTAGCAGTCTATTTAAGCAAACCAAAACTTAAGCCTGTAATGCCTTCGAGTTTAAGAAATCAAAACCTAAGGACCAACAATCACAAACAGCTAACTCAGTTTTTCCAAAAGAGGCAGCTTCTTTAGCTATAGCCAATTTCTTTGCTTTGCTTCCATGTGCAAAAGTCTCACCCTGGTTTCTGTAGGTGTAGCACTGATCACCCCTTCTAATAGAGTTTTGTTTAAATAAACTCTTAAAATTTTTAATGTGCCTCATTTTATCTTTTAACAGCTCATACCTCAAGAATTATTGTAAACATGAAATAAGATACTATGTGAAGTGAAAGTGTTAGTCACTCAGTCTATCTGACTCTTTGCCATACCCACCAGCCTCCTCTGTCCATGGAATTCTCCAGGCAAGAATACTGGAGTGAATAATCATTTCCGTCTCTAGGGGATCTTCCTGACCCAGGGATCAAACCTGGGTCTCCCGCATTGCAGGCAGATTCTTTATCATCTGAGCCACTAGGGAAGGTGAAAAAGATACTACATGTAAAGTACCAAGCCCAGTCTGGCACATAGTAATTGTTCAATAAATGTAACCTATTGCCTGTTAATAGGTTACTAAAGCCCACCTAGTGGGCTTTATACTTATATCATTTATACTTAATATATATATATGTATATATATATATATATACTTATATCATTTATACTAAAGCACAAGACCTTGTTATACCACAGGCCACTAAAAAATAAGTAACACTAACAGCTTGAAAACCATTGATTTGTGAATTAACAGTTTTACAAGAGAGGGACCAAAGCAATGCGGTCAAGCTGTAGAATGTTTGGATTTTGGAAACGCACAGTTGTAGGAACTATGATATATTGATATGAAGCATGTTATTTTTAGTAAAAGTATCTTGCAGCCATTTACAGCCTATCTTTGCTAAAATTACTATGGGATAGAAAAGAAAAAGAGTTTTCTCCTCAAAGCCCTATACTTTTCTCATTCTCGTTGGCAATTTTATGTCCCATTCCTTTTATTTTTGCATGAGACCTAACACTCTAGGAAAGGGTATATTCTTGATCAAATGACCTCTTTATCAGGCCTCTTCAGGGCAGCTATTGTGGTGTTGGAGCACTACCTAACATCACAGAACAAAGCAGGGTATTTCCTCAAGTGACAGCACACTTTTTAATCCCAAGAATTCCTTTCAGGCTCCATCTATCTTCTCTCAATCTTACACACCACTATTCCAGTCTACTAGACATGACAGCCCTTTTTACTCTGGTCTTTGAGTTGACATAAGTGGATTCCCTCAAATAAGCCACTTCTCTATGTCATTTTAATTCTCACAGGAGAAATAGGACACTTTTCTGCATTTTCTCAATTTCTCCACTGATTCTGGTGAGAATTGGGATTTGGAAAAATACATAAAATGTCCTGAGAAGTGCTGGGAAAGAATTTCTTCATGGAAACACTAATCCCTATAGTCTCAATCACATTTTGGAGAGAGATTACTTGTTTTTAACAACCAGTAAAATGTGCTCCTCCTGCCCTCAATCTTTCCAGAATCAGGGTCTTTTCCAGTGAGTTGGCTCTTTGCTTCAGGTGGGCAGGAGGAGAAAGGGGTGACAGATGATGAGATGGTTGGATGAAATTGCTGACTCGGTGAATGTGAGTTTGAGCAAACTCTGGGAGATTGTGAAGGATAGGGAAGCCTGGCGTGCTACAGTTCATGGGGTTGTAAAGAGCTGGACATGACTGAGCAACTGAAAAACAACAACAAAATATACTCACTCTGTTTTGTAAAGCGATTTGTCATATCGCTATTTTTGTTGTCACGCAAGCCTATGTGACTAACCTTACCCTCAAAAACTTAGTCTCTGATGTCCCTAAGGCTTACTGCAAGTGTTATCTATTGAATTGGCCAAAAATTTCATTTAGGATTTTCCCTAAGATGTATCAGAAAAATCAGAGTGAAACTTTGGCCAACCCAGTACATCCCATGTCACCAAAACTGGCTTAGTGAGAGGGTTTCTCTACCAGGGATCCTGAAAGCCCTCCAAGCTCATGTGAGACCATTCTCCCACCACAATATATTATTAATCCCCAAAGCTTAAGTGCCTACTAATTTCAGAAAAAAAGTAGTTGTAGAAAGAACATTAATTTGAAAAAATAGGACCCTATAATATCAAATCATTATATAAAAATGTATCGACCACATAATAAAAGCCGTGTGTCATGATAATATTGGGATCATAAAAAAAAATAAGATGCAGTGTCTGCCTTTGATTTTTGTATACATGAATGATTAAAATATGTTATTGTAGAGGTATGTACCCCCTCAAAGGGGGAGGAGATTTGGGAGAACTTCACAAAGTATGGTCTTACTGATGAGTGGGTGTTTATGTATAAGAAAAGTGAGAAATGCTAGTTTCAAGGATTTGCACATAGAAAGGCATTCCCTTTGAAAATCCTTATGAAACTGGAAAGATGGAGAAAGGCTTGATGTGTTTACAAATTAGCAAGGCATTTAATCAGCTAGAGCAAAGTGCATTGGGCAGAATTGCCTGTGTTGAAATGAAGATGGAGAGAATTTTTACCCAAAAAGGATGGCGATAGAGCTACCATGGGCCCCACACATCATGCTAAATTTAGATTATCTGTGAAGCAGTGGAAAGTTCATGGAGGTTACAGAAATTATTAAATTAGCTATGCCTCATTGCATTCTCCTATATAGCAATTGACAGAAGAAACTTCTGAAGCTTACCTGTGATTCTGTTAGAAAACTGTCAATTCAAGAAATTTACTTTGACTCAAATTTTCCTGAATAAACCAACTTACCCACTCCAATTTCAGTTGTGCTCAACAGATATTTATTTAAAAACAGTGTCCATACACCAAGCATTATGCTAGGTATTGTGTGTGTAGAGATGGATAAGGGGGTCTTCCTCCTGGATTATTTTGTAACCTACCAGAGCAACAGACATATCAGAAAGAATGTACAGAACATGATGGGCTTATTCTAGTGGGCTTTCATAGGGTATCATGAATGGTTTCCTATGTTCTTTTGTATTTGACTATTTACTGTGGGTCATTAATAAGTCCTTGAGAAGGAAATGGCAACCCACTCCAGCATTTCTGCCTGGAGAATCTCATGGACAGAGGAACCTGGCAGGCTACAGTCTATGGGTCTCAAAGAGTTGTACGTGACTGAGTGACTAAACCTCGCCTCACCTCAGTTAATAAGTCAGAGTCAGGATTCCAAAGATTAATAAGATTTGCTAGAAGTAGACGCGGGCACGGATGCTAAAGTAATTTCTTTCTCATCCTGCTTCCTGAAAACATAGTTTTTAAAAATAGGTGATCTTCTTTAAGAAACTATGCAAAAAGGTATGCAGTTTCAATATCAAAATAAATTATGAATTTTCTAGGGTAGTTTTAAAGAAATGTGGCTTTCAGAATAATTGGTTTTTTAAAATTGGAATTTATTTCAAAAATTAACAAGTGGGACAGCCTTATTTACCTAATGAGGGAACTGTTCCCAACTA
Source organism: Cervus elaphus (assembly GCF_910594005.1). NCBI lineage: Eukaryota > Metazoa > Chordata > Mammalia > Artiodactyla > Cervidae > Cervus > Cervus elaphus. The sequence goes on from NC_057836.1 coordinate 37,947,844, forward strand.
CTTTAAAATGTGTGTTTCAGGTTAAACATAGCGCTTCTTTGTTCATATTTGAATGATTCATTCTAGTCCCTAATTCATTGGTAAGCACAATACCTCTTCTGTGCAGTGAGTCAATGTAATCCTCACTTAAAAAAAATGAGGAAACACAGAGAGGGTAAGTAATTTATTCAAGGCCACACAGCCAGACAGTGTTTGAGAAAGAGCAGAATTTGAAATTTCTGACTCCTAATCCAAGATGCAGTTCATTAGGCCATGCAACTTCCTTTAGAAAATAGTTATAAACATGGTAAGGCAATTTTTTCTTGTCTGAACAAAACATGTAGTCACTGTTTTTTATACTAACCTCTTGGAAACTCTGGGAATGAATTAATTTCCTTGCAAATAATTTTTTTTAAAATTTGCCCACACTGGTTTGTTGTTGTAGGGCTGTTCATGGATGCTAGGGTACTGGCATTGTTTATTTATTTATTTGTTTTAAGGGAGCCATGAGTCATTTGTGTTTTAAAATGCATATCTAGAATAAGATCTCTTTACTCTCCTATTTTAAAACATGGGCTCTATTGGATAAAGTATAATGCCAAGAAAAGCTCTTTTCTAGATTTGCTGGGTGCGTAGCTGCATGTATGTTCAGTCATGTCCAACTCTTTGTGACCCCATGAACTGTAGCCAGCAAAACTTCTCTGTTCATAGGATTTTTCCAGTCAAGAATACTGGAATACTGGTTGCCTTTTCCTTCTCCAGGGGATCTTTCCCACCCAGAGATCAAACCCAAGTCTTCTGTATCTCCTGCATTGGCAGGCAGATTTTTTTGCCACTAGCACTGGGAAGCCCATTTGCTGGGTCTGAGTCACTCAGTCATGTATGACTTTTTGAGACCCCATGGACTGCAGCAGGCCAGGCTTCCCTATCCATCACCAACCACCAGAGCTTGCTCAAACTCACATCCATTGAGTCGATGATGCCATCCAACCATCTCATCCTCTGTCCTCCCCTTCTCCTCCTGCCTTCACTCTTTCCTGGCGTTTGGGTCTTTTCCAATGAGTCAGTTCACTTCAAATGGCCAAAGTATTGGAGCTTCAGCTTCAGCATCAGTCCTTCCAATGAATATTTACAACTGATTTCCATTAGGATAGACTGGTTGGATCGCTTTGTAGTCCAAGGGACTCTCAAGAGTCTTCTCGAACACCATAGTTCAAAAACATCAATTCTTTGGCCCTCAGCTTTCTTTATAGTCGAACTCTCACATCCATACATGATTACTGGAAAAACCACAGCTTTGACTAGGCAGACCTTTGTTGGAAAGTAATGTCTCTGCTTTTTAATATGCTGTTTAGGTGGTCATAGCTTTTCTTCCGAGGAGGAAGTGTCTTTTAATTTCATGGCTGCAGTCACCATCTGCAGTGATTTTGGAGCCCCCCAAAATAAAGTCTGTCACTGTTTCCATTGGTTCCCCATCTATTTGCCATGAAGTGATGGGACAGGATGTCATGATCTTTGTTTTCTGAATGTTGAGTTTTTAAGCCAACTTTTTGACTCTCCTCTTTCACTTTCATCAAGAGGCTCTTTAGTTCTTCACTTTCTGCCATAGGGTGGTTCATCTGTGTATCTGTGGTTATTGATATTTCTCCCAGAAAAAGCAGTTTTCTGGGTAGTATTCAGTTACTTCTGACTTTGTTCAAAATATTCTGACTTCAAAGTATTAGTCTTATGGGATAACATATTCTTATCTTCTCATCTACTTTTATTTATGTGTATTGGAAAAAGAAAATGGAAAAGATATCTTGAAACATCCGAATGAAATGAAAGACCCCAGGGCCCATGGCCAAATTGATTCTAAGAACCAAGTACTTCCTTTCTTGAGCAGAGATTGTGTATGTGGTCATTTTGTTGCAGATACCAGGTCAAAACAACAATAATTGCAATATATGGTGATTACTGTCTCATACTTTCCATCTCTGCACTCTGCCCTTTTCCTGCTCCTCCCCTTCTCTCCTCTCACTACCCTTTACAATTTTCCCTTCCTTTCTTAAGGTTCCATTTTGTGCCAGGAACCTGACAAACACCAGGAGGTAGAGATTAAAGACATCTATACTGTTCAGAAACATCTCATGATTTTCAAAAGTTGTTTCAACTTAACACACATACAAAAGTCAAAATGTTCACTGATCTTGTTTTCTAATTGTTATTTTTCAGTTAAAAAGAAAAAAGAAAGGAAAATGATAACAAAGAATTCGAGGAAATAGTATAATTAAATTTTTGCTTCATTTTGCTTGATGTAAGAAATCAAATCCTGATCCCAACTTCCTGAGCTTGAATTCTGACTCTGGGTTATGAGTTATTTCACCTCCTGAAGTTTATTCACCTGCAAAATGGGAATGTAAATAATATCTACATCATTTGGCTGCTGGGAAGATTGCAGTTTATAGAAGAGTATCTGGTGTTCAGTAGACATTGCATCATGTCAGCTATTTTTATGGTTACTATTATTATGAATAATAGTCTAAGTTATTTCAGGGCACTGGGAGGAATTCACTATTCTGGGAGGATGAAGTCCATATTCGAGAATCATGTATTAATTTTAAAAAATTATTGTTAGAGATACTATACTAGAAGCATGTTCAGGGCAAGTATCAATGGGTGCACAATGAAAAAACGATAAAGAACTAGCTTTATATATGTATTAGTTGTTGTAATGAACAACTGGAACTGCTCTAAGAAAACACAGAAAGTGTTCACCAGCAGAAAGCCAGCAGAAGCTTCCATATCAGAGGACCCTTAAATTCAGGGAATGGGCAGAGACTAGACTGAGTTCGGCGTAAGTCTTCTCACTCTCCCTATGCTCTTCCCTTGATTCTGAATACCTGAAATGACATCCCTACCAGAGATACTGTTGGAGGTGCTCTAGAGACTTGAAGTATGGTTGAACTGTCATCATAATGTGTAAACAAAACCTCTGGTATTCTTTGGTGGTAAATTTTTTCCCCCCTTTCCTTCCTCCCTCCTTCCCCCTTTCTTTTAAATACCCATCTTCTTATAATATTGAGTTACAAGTAGAGCATTGCTGGTTGTAGTTTCACTTCCTTACCTGCTCTCCAACTAGAAAGTATTGGGAGAGGCAATCTCGCATCAGCCCTGACTTCCCTGAACATTCTCACCAGTTATGCCAAGAATACAAAGATTTGGCCATTCTTTCCCTGGGCCACTTTTCAACTTTCTCATAGTCTAGTGTTGTAGCTGTGTTTTCATTGAGCGTAGTCTCAAGATTGTGTTTGCAGTGGTAACCTTGAAGGAGGAGATAACACCTCCCTTCAGGCAAAGAGTAGGCTTACTTATCTATAAAAGCAATAAATAGCCCATGCTCATTTTTTCCTCTCCTAAAGCTCATCAATCACCTCTCCCATAATATCTTGACAAATAGAAGGAAAAAAAAGTGGAAGCAGTGTCAGATTTACTTTCTTGGGCTTCAAAATCACTGCACACAGTGTCAGAAGCCATGAAATTAAAAGATACTTGTTCCTTGGTAGGAAAGCTATCACAAACCTAGGCAGCATATTAAAAAGCAGACATCACTTTGCTGACAAAGGTCTGTATAGTCAAAGCTATGGTTTTTCCAGTAGTCATGTATGGATGTGAGAGTCGGACCATAGAGAAGACTGAGTGTCAAAGAATTGATGCTTTTGAATTGTGGTGCTGATGACTCTTGAGGGTCCCTTGAATATCAAAGAGATCAAACCAGTCAATCCTAAAGGAAATCAACCCTGAATATTCACTGGAAGAACTGATGCTGAAGTTGAAGCTCCAATACTTTGGCTGCCCGATGTGAAGAGCTGACTCATTGGAAAAGACCCTGATGCTGGGAAAGACTGAAGGAAAAAAGAGAAGGAGGTAGGCAGAGGGTGAGATGGTTAGATAACATTGCCGTCTCAATGTACATGAATCTGAGCAAGCTCCAGAAAGATGGTAAAGGACAGAGAAGCCTGGTGTGCTGTAGTCCATGGGGTCGCAAACAGTCGGACATGACTTAGCAACTGAACAACATCAAAACCCAACAAAATGCATTTATAGATATCCATCTAATCCCACTTGTACCACACATCAGGTAATCAATGTAAACCAATACAAAGCTTAAGATTCTTACTGTGCAGTAAGTAATAAAGTCCTTTATCTCTGATCTCTGAATTTCATGTCTTATGCCAGCATCCATGAAACAGTAATAAGCCAACTCAGCTTGCCAATAGAGCAAAATGTCAGACCCATCAAAGACCATAACAGTAAGTATAAAACTTTACAGTTGAGACATTTTCAGTTTAAGGATTAAGGAGAAATTGTGTAAACAACCAGCAGGCATATGAGCTCTTCTTTTAAGAAATATACATTGTGGCTTGAGAGATGAAACTAAGGTTAATTTAAAACAAGAGGGAATATGACAACTCAAACAGCTATCATTTTGGATGCTTCATCTCTCAATTTTCCACTCATCCCTCTCCAAGATAAATATACATACTTCACTTCTTAATACTTTTGCTCTCTTTTCTTGGTTACAGTATCTCCATAATCATTGTGTTATCAGACAAAAGTAGTCTAATACAATTATGTCTTATTATTGGACCCAAGTGGCACTAGTGGTAAAGACCCACCTGCCAATGCAGGAGATGTAAGAGAAGTGGGCTTGATTCCTAGGTCAGGAAGATCCCCTGGGGGAGGGCATGGCAGTATTCATGCCTGGAAAATCCCATGGCTAAAGGAGCCTGGTGGGTTACAATCCATAAAGTAGCAAAGAGTTGGACCTGACTGAAGCGACTTAGTATGCACACAATGGACCCAACTCTTTGAAATCTATGAGCCATGGCACCAACTACATCACTTGTATGCAGATGACTTTACCAGTGGGGGGGGGCGGGGCGCAGATATTTGAAGTCCACTGGTGAAGCTTCATTTCCTTTTGATTATTTTTGGATCTTTATTGTAATTGTTTGTCTCCTTGATACTTTTGTGAACTTCTTTGGCTGACCCTTCTCCTTCCTTTCCTGAGTGACAGATAGTCCTTTAGAAATGTTAATCCACTTAATCAGAGGAATAATCTAGGAGGAATATGCACCATTTTGCTTACATCTCTTAAGTATTGATTTCTAATTATTAAGAAATAATTTTTAGTTACATAAATTTAAACTGTAAAAGTAGTATGTGCTCATGGCAAAAGATTAAACACTATATTATTAAATGAGAAAGAAAAGTTCATCTCTTCCCCACTTTTGCCATACCTCATTCTGTCTTCCCAAATATAACAACTGTTAGCTATTTCTGTGTAGTCTTCTAGACATTTTCTAAGCAAATGCAAGTAAATATATTTCTATATAACTTCAGATCTTAACAGAAACAGGAGTAGTCTAAAAATGCAAATTTCTTCATTCCGTTAATACACTGGCTATTATTCCAAATAAGCTCAATCATATCAACTTCATTATTTTATCAAATGTGTTTTACTCTAACATTTGAATATACACTGAAATAAGTACTTAAACAAACCTACACACCTATTTTGTAAGTAGATAGAGTATGGGGTCCCCAGAGAAAGAGAACTAGACATGGCTTTCTTGACTTAAAAGAAACCATTCTTGGGTAAGCCATTTTGTGATCTAAGCCTGACCACAGTGCTTGCTCTTGAACAGTTCTCAGTAACTAATGACCTTAAGGGAGCAAAAGAATGCAGAGACAAAAGACTTCCATCAGGCAGAAGAAACAATAGCAAAGATTCTGTGTCAAAGGTGAAGATTAGCCTGAAGCACTCCAAAGGTGAAGATTAGCCTGAAGCACTCAACTGCCAGGTCGACTGGAACGTAAGAGAAGATGAAGTTGACCTTTTCTGACCCTCCTGACTTCAATCAACTAAATCTTGGTTTCTGTGGACTGCCCAAACCCCTTCATAAATATGCTACACTTAACTTAAAACTTCCCCAGTTTTTTTTGTTGTTGTTGTTGTTTGGGGAGACCCTGCTTTGGGAAACAGCCTCAGTGTTCTCCATACTTACTGCAAGTAATAAATCCTTCCTTCTCCCAATCTTTGGCTCACAATCATTTTTTGGTTTGACACCCACCAAGAAGTGAATCTAGTTTTTCAGTAATAGTGTGTACCTGTGTGTATGAATTATGTATATTTTTAGTGTACCTATGTGAATATAATTGCTAAGTCAAAGGATTTATGCATTTTAGATTTTGGTTAATATTGTCTGATTGTGTTAAAGAGTAATTTTATTTCTCCCTTTTCTGGGTTTGGGGAGGGATAGACATTTCACAACAACCCTTAAGAAAAGACGATGCAAGGCAAAGGTGAGCATTGACAATTTGAATTTGAATATGGTCAGAGGAAGCCCCTAGGCTGGTAGAGATTTCCATAACAGAAATCTTATAAGATTAGGAAGGAAATGGGAGTTTAGCTGAAGGACTAGAAGGGTTGGAGAGAGAGAGGGCAGAGAAGGGGGAGAGAAACAGAGGTATAGATTTTAGAAAATTGCCACATACAAAGGAAGTGGACTGTGGGGATAAAAAGCATGCAGGGAACAGAACTTCAATTGTACTGCTTTAAGGTTTTAAGAAAGGGAATGTATTTGCATGTTACTTATGCAGAAAATAAAACCAGTAAAAAGAAAATGAATCTGACTCTTCTACATAGAGAATGAGAGGATGGATGTGCAGGAGGCAGATTTCACCTCAGTTGGAGGAAGGAGTTTTTTAATAAGGATGACTGTTCACACTGGGAACGGGTTGCTTTGAGCCTATTGGGTGGTCTAACAGAGGCTGGGTGCCCAACCCTCAGCCAAAGCCCTTCCTGCAGTGGGCAGGAGGACAAGGCTCTGTGAAATGACCTCTAAGACTCTATTATACTACCCTTCCTTGAACTAACATTGATTGTTTACTTTGTCCCAGGTGTTCCACTGGAGGGATAAATGTGGGTTATCTCACTGAACCTCACTGAGAGTCTATGAGGGAAAATGCTTATGTACAGTATTTTCATTTAACAGACAATAAAATCACAGTTGTGAGTCTTTTGTTTTGGTTGAGTTTTTTGTTTTAATCTGAACTTCCCCTCACCTCTGTGGCTTCCAGTCCAAGTTTTGGTTTGAATATGGTGACTCATAGACACCAGGAAGTCACAACATTCTTTAACTGGGAAGATATAATATAATACACTGAGAAAATTGGCCTCATGATGTTGTTTGTGTGAATGTTCCAAGGGGAGGAGGGAGAGAGTCTTCATTTGAAACATAATAATTGGTACCTCCTGTTGCTAGATACTGGGCAGGGTACTAGGGATACCAGGGTGACCTGGACTCAGCACTTGTCTTTGAGGAGGTGTTGGGTTAGTGGGAGATGCAGGCAAGTGAACAGAAATACAAAGCAGTAAGTGCTTGACTTGAAGTTAACACAGAACCTCCCTATGAGTTCTGGGAGCTCAAGGAGGACATTTTAGAATGAAAGGGCTGTACAACTGGAATTCTGGCTTCCAAGGAAGAGTGAGGATTACTTAGAGTGAGAGGGAGGTACAAGGAAGGGCTGAAGCTACACTTTTGGCCAACTGTGAGTGGTCAGTGTGGCAGAAGAGCAGAGTGGGAGGGGCCAGAGAAGCCAGGTCTGAGCTGGGAAGACAGGTGAGGCTTTTCCATGGCTGAGTATGGACCTCTTCCTGAGGGCAAGCCTTATGTATAGAATAGTTTTGTTGTATATTTACAAAACCAGATTGTAGTGATACTCCTATATTTCCATCAGTAATCCCCTTGTATCTGAGGTGACTTTAGCAGGGCTTCCTTTTTTCCAGAGGTTAAGAATCCAGTCATTTCCACACTTAGTGTTAGGTGTGGTGAGGCACTGGAGTTCACGTTGGCATTGACGTGCAATTTCTTCAGACTCTTAACCCAACAGTCTTGAACAATCAAACTGTAAGCACTGTCCTCACCAACCTTCCTGGATGAAGTGGGAGTTCAACAGAAAGGATCTGTCAGGAAGGAATGTTTTCACACGTGAGCTGTGGAAATGAGCACTAGGATGGCTCCTCAGGGTCTTGTCGTCAGAAGGCTTAGGGAAGCTGAGAAGTTGGGGAAGATGAGAGACAGAGCAGGAGGAGCATAGTCATTTGGAGGCAGGGCCTCATAGGAACCTTTGGTCAGCTTCACTTTTGTTTTGGAAGCCTAGGGCAAGAGGTACACACAGTTTGTCTCCTTCATGCTATCTTGTTAGTTACATCCTAAACTTCAGGCCTGGGTGCCCACTCATGTGTCAGTTGCTCTACTTGACGAAATAATACAATTCTTACTGGATTATGTAAGTTCTGGAAATCTATCTCAGGATGGTTGTTTCTCTTTGGTGATTTTCCTGCTTTCTAGAGTCTATGAAATCATGAAAACTAACAGATTGGTAGTCTGAGTTCTTAGAGACAGAAAGCACTTTTGTAAAACAACCTCTAAATAACTCTAAAATGCTCACACTGTCCCTCTTTCTGTGAAAGGTTCTACTGACAAGAAAGCCTATTGCTTATCTGTGAAGGGCTCCTAGTGAAGGACATCAGATGATGCAAGTAGTTTTCCCTTTTGCCAATCTTCCTATTTTACAATTTTCAGTTTTGCATAGAAAATATATAGCATCTGGTGAAATTATCTCACCCTATCTGAATTTAATTCCTCCCATCAGGAGATCCATGTAGATTTCCACTGACTTCACTAAAAATGCCACATATGTGTCTTAGATCAAACGGTACCCCATGGAGTTATATAGATCATAAAATAATGTTTCCACAAAGAAGCCTGCACATGAAATATTTATATGTTCCAGTTGTAGGATCCAGAAGATCCTTCCCAATCCTATGTGTGCTGGAGGGAATAACTGTATGCCCTTTCCCTCAACTCAAATATCATGCATGTTGAATAAAACAGGGGATTTGTAGGTATCAATTTTATAGTGATCCAGAAATGGTGCACTTTTTGAACACAGTGCTATGAGGTCAGTTAAAAGACTTCAAGGAGGAACATGGGATGTTGGGCTGAGTTTAAACAAGTTAAAAATTACATATTTGCAAATACATACTTGGGCTTCCCAGGTGGTGCCGGTGGTAGAGAACCTGCCTGCCAGTGCAGAAGATAAAAGGTATGTGGATTTGATCCCTGGGTTGGGAAGATCTTCTGAAAGAGGGCATGGCAATGCACCCAAGTATTCTTGCCTGGAGAATCCCATGGATAGAGGAACCTGGAAGGCTCTGGTCCATGGGGATGCAAAGACTCAGACATGACAGAAGTGACTGAGCATGCACTTGGGAAAGAGATTGTAATAACAAGGCAAGCGGCAGGCAGTTAGAAAGCTAGTAGTATGGAAGATGACAGTGAGCATGATTGGATGCAGCAAAGATGAGTTTTTTAGGAAGTGGCCCAAGGTGTGAGATCTGACCAATGGATTTCCTTCCATGATGTTGTACCTAAGGAAAGAGATTTCACAGTGTTCTAAGCTCAGAATCTAGGCGACCTAGTGGGTGGGTCACACAGATAAGGACTGGATAGTTCAGTCTAGAGTTGAAGATGAGACTTCGAGCAAATAAAGAGAACTAGGTTTTTTCTAGGAGGGAACCATTGGCTTGGGATATAAACTATAAAAGGTAACATTGAATATCAAGTTAGATTTATGACTAACCGAGAACTTGTAGCTCATCTATTGGTTTATATTTTTATCCCTAAACAATATCTTTGTCCTTATCCTGCAGGATCAAGCCAGTCAATCCTAAAGGAAATCAACTCTGAATATTCATTGGAAGGATTGATGCTGAAGCTGAAACTTCAATACTTTGGCTACCTGATGCAAAGAGCTGACTCACTGAAAAATACCCTGATGCTGGGGAAGATTGAAGGCAAAAGCAGAAGGAGACAGCAGAGGATGAGATGGTTAGATAGCATCCTGGACTCAATGGACATGAATTTGAGCAAACTCCGGGAGATAATGAAGGACAGGAAAGCCTGGCATACTGCAGTCCATGGGGTCTCAAAGAGTCAGATGAACTTAGCGACTGAACAACAAGCACCCAACTGCAGTAAAGTACAATGCATATTCAAAATGTCTGGTTCTAGAGTATGCTGATATGCATCTGTGAAGAGAAGGCATGCAGAGGAGAAAGGAAGAACTGAACTTGGGCTCCAAACCTGCGCACTAGGGAAAAGATCAAAATTTACACTCTTAAACAGGGTATAGTTGTTGCCTAATGTGCTATAATAAAGTACCACACTCTGGTAGCTTAAAGCAATAGGAGTTTATTCTTTCATATTTCTGGGTGCCAGGCATTTAAAATCAAGATGCTAAGAGTGTTTTGTGCTTTTGAGGACACTGAAGGAGACTATTCCATTCTTTCCTCTTAGTTTCTGATGACAGCTGACAAAACTTGGCATACATTGACTTGTAGAAGCATCATTCCAGTTTCTGCCTCCATCTTCACAGGGTGTCTTCACATAGAGGTCTTCTTATAAGGATATCAGTCACACAGGATTAGGTCCACTCAACTCTAATATGACCTCATCTTAACTAGTTACATCTGTAATTACCCTATTTCCAAATAATGTCACATTTTGAGGTGACATTACTTCAACATGTCTTTTGGGGGGGATTCAATTCAACTCATGAAACAAGGTCAGTGGTAAACACAGAAACCTCTGGGAAGTTGTGTCATAGCCAACAGTTAAGAAAACACACACTTCTATCCATGCAGCCATAATTTAAATCTCAAGCTGTTCTAGTCTCCAATGAGCTGAATCAATATACTGAATCAATATGTCTCCTACTATTTATACTTGAAAAATGAAGAAAGGAGAAGAAACAAACAAAATAGAGAGAGAAAAGGAAAAAACAGATGGAAAGTAAAGAAAGATGAAAACTTCTAAAACACTTTCTTGCTATAGATATTGTATTAAGTCAATAAAATCTTAATATTCTACTTGGATTTACAGAACTCCAAAAATACAGGAACGAATACACATTTGAAACAAAGAAGATGGAAAAGTCCTCAATAAAAATCATTGCAACCATTTCAAAAGTCCTCTGGGCTATAATAGGAAATTCAAAGCATGTTTTAGAATTTTCGCTTTCTCTGAAAGCCCAACAGTTAAAAGGATGACAATGATGAATGGGACTTGGTTCCAGTCACGGCTGTTTCACCATTACTAGTTTACCTGTTGGATCTGAACAAATCATGCCGATGCCTCTTCTAAAATGAGTCTAGCCTTCCACTTCCTATACATGTGTGTGTGAGTACTTAGGTGTTCAGTCTTGTTCAATTCTTCGCCACCCTTTGGACTGTAACTTGCCAAGCTCCTCTGTCCGTGAGATTTTTCAGACAAGAATATTGGAGTGGGCTGCCATTTTTTCCTCCAGGAAATCTTTCCAACCTAGGGACTGCACCCACATCTCCTGTGTCCCCTGCATTGCAGGTGGATTCTTTACCTGCTGAGCCATTGAAGAAATCCTTCCTATACATGATTAGGCCCTAAATTTTGCCTGAAGGTCCATGTGTGCAATGTGTTCTATATTGCTGCTCCCAAAGGTTTAATATAAATGTAACATTGTGTTGTGCAAAAAGAATTTCACTGTGATTTAATAACTAACATGCTCAGAGGGAATCATTATTTAAAACAGCATAAGAAGGCAAAAACCATTTGGATATAGAGAGTGGAGCCAATTGGGATCAGCTATCCTGTCATCATTCGTGCAGCAGAACATAAATCTGGATCAGATGAAAGGAAATGTGCAGGTCAAATGCTATGGGTTGTTCCAAACTGTCACAACAGAAAGATAATGCTTTGCTTGAGTAGAGAGGAAGAAATAAGTAGACGTTTTTCCAAATGTTAAATGCCAGAATGGAACCAAAGTTTTTGAACTGAAGCAATTGCTTCAGTCTAATGACTTCATTTTGTCTTGTAACCTGGGGAAATAAGATGTCAAAAATAATCCATTAAAAAAGCCAATCAAAATGTACAAGACCTATAGGAAGGGAACTAAGAAGACTTGAGTTAGTGGAGGGACATGTTGTGTTCTTAGATGCAAATACTGTAAAGATGTTCAATGACTCCAAAGTAATCTGTAAATTGTACACAATCTCAAAATTCTAACAAATAGTTTATGGAGCTTTATGAGTTGTTTCTCAGATTTATCTGAAAGAGAATATGTGCAAGAATAATTAACAGAAAAAAACTTAAAAGTAGAACAGTTATGGAGGCCTTCCTTAATTAAAACAGGGAGTACTGGTATAGCAATAGGAAAATTGATCATTGAAACAAAACAATGTTTATAATCAATATTTTTACACATACTAATTTTGATTATGACAAAGGTGGTATTTTGGATCTGTAGGATTAATAATTCTATGGGAAAAACTGATAGTCTATTTGGAAAGCACTACATTAAGATATCTTAACTAGCTCACATCACTTATTAAAAAACCCAAATGAATTATAAATGAGCACTGTGAAAAATGAAAATATAGAAGAATTAAAAGTAGATGGAAAAAAATTTTAAATCATGTGGGGGAAAGGCATTCTTACCACACAGAGAATTCAGAATTTGTAAAATAAAATAATAGATTTAATTACAAAATATTTTAAGAGCACTGTACTTATACTTAAAATGCCAGATTAAGTTGAAAAAAAATCTGCATCACATAATATAAAGGTTAATATTCATACCACAGTAAAAGCCCCTCTGAATCAGGAAGAAAAGATAAATAATCCAAGAGGTAAAACATAAGGTCAAAGTAAGCACTTCTCAGTGAAACAAGTAATTCACAAAGAAGACATTCAATTGCCCAGCATACGGATATGCCCTATTTCATTATCAATCAGAGAAGCTTATTAAGCACAATAAAATATTTTATCTATCAGATTATCAAAAGTAAAGATAATAATGCTATCTATTATTGCTTTTATGGCTGGATACAGGCACTCTCTGCTTGTCGGAGAGAATATTCACAATCTTTCCTTGGAAGTAAGTTGTTGTTGTTCAGTTGCTGTGTCTGACTATTTGTGACCCCATGGACTGCAGCACGCCAGGCTTCCTTCTCCTTCACTATCTCCCAAAATTTGCGCAAACTCATGTCCATTGAGTCAGTGATGCCATCCAACCATTTCATCCTCTGTCAACCCATTCTCTTGCCCACAGTCTTTCCCAGCATCAGGGTCTTTTCCAATGAGTCAGCCCTTTACATCAAATGGCCAAAGTATTAGAGCTTCAGTTTCAGCACCAGTCCTTCCAATGAATATTCAGGGTTGATTTCCTTTAGGATTGACAAGTTTGATTTCCTTGACATCCAAGGGACTCTCAAGAGTCTTCTCCAGCACTACAGTTTGAAAGCATGAATTTTTCAGCAGTTGGCCTTCTTTAGAGTCCAAATCTCACATCCATACATGACTACTGGAAAAACCTTTGACTTTATGGATGTTTGTCAGCATAGTGATGTCTCTGCTTTTTAACACACTGTCTAGATTTGTCATAACTTTTCTTCTGAGGAACAAGTGTCTTCTTTTTCCCCAAGAAGCAAGTAGATAATATCTATTAGAATATAAAGTGTGTGTGTCCATTGATTTTGAAATTCTATCTCTAAGACTATTCTAAAAAATATTGAAATATGCATAAAGATAAATATACTAGAATATCCTGTTTAGTATCATTTATTATATGAAAAACTAAAGCTAGACAAAATGATAATCAACATGAATTTGATTGAATAAATGAAGATATAGCTGTAGTTTGTAATATCATTTCAGGCAGGATGGGCTAGGTGATATTGCTATGAGAAAACAATCTTAAATTCTCAGTAAGCAAAAAATAAGCAAAGATTTATTTTTTACTCATGGTACATATTCATCTTAGATCAGCTAGAATCTGTGCTCTATCATGAGTCTGTGTCTCTGGGACCCAGACTGATTTAGCTACCAAAGCTCTAGTCACCACAACAGAAGATAGAGAGTGCTGAACTGCCATTCCTGATGAAGTCAAGGCTTTTTTTATATGAAAGAAGGGGGAATGAGAAGATACATATTGGGTGGTTAGCTCTTTATATCACACTCTTTTCATTGATAATGTAACATGAATATTTTCCCATATCATTATTCATTCCCTGCAAATATGCACCGTAATTTATCATACTACTATTCCCCAGTTGTTGGACAATTAGGTTATTCTTTGTTTTATGCTGCAATTAACATTCTTATATAAAAATTTATCTAAACCTCTAACAGTTTCCTGTTATCTTATGGTGCTGATGATATGAAATTTACAGTCTAGCTTTAAGGTTTCTTTTTTTTTTTTTTCTCTTCAGTTTAAAGTTATTAGGCAGCAAAGCATAAAAACCTTTTAGACACTTTCCAGTTACTTAGGATATGAATAAGTCTTCCCTAATTTAAGTTACCACAAGAACTTTTAGTCCAGGACTAAAGACTCTGTTTATTAAGAAGTATAAACACTCAGAGGCAACATTCAGAAAGGAGAGTTTTGAGACATTATCAATGTCTGTGCAGCTACATACGGTGGTGGGGGATGAAGATGGTGGTGTAGTCTAACAGTAGTGGTGGTAGCATTGCTGGTGGAGGCAAAGACACTGATGGTGGTCCTCACTGGGGGTGTGGAGGTGGTGCTGGAAGGCGGTGGTAGCGGCAGAGGTGGTGGAAGTGGTAAGGGAGATGATGGAGGTGGTTGTGAGAAAGATAGATGGTGGTGAAGGACTGGTAAGGCTGGCTGGTAGTGGTGGAGGTGGTGGCTAGAGATGGTGAAGATATTCTCGTTACTATTTCATATTTACCTTTTCATATACCTTGAAATACCATTTCAAGGCTATTTCATATGTACCTTTTCAAATCCTCTCTCAGAGTTAACTTCTTTACTGCAACCAGCCACTGTTGTAGCAATAAGTTCCGTGGAGGCTTTAACACCCTACAAGTATAACTTGATGTAATTCAAGAGTACTTTGTATAGGATCTTCCTGCCTACTTTGACTTCCTGTCCTGAGGCTTCTCTGATGCTGCCACATGGGATGCTTATTGACCTAGGCTTAGTACTTCTGTGTGTAGACTCCAGAAATGCAAGGAAGTTACCGTCCATGGAGTGATCCTTGATCAAAAGGGGATATAAACTGATGGGATAAATGCTTTCTAACTTTGCTTCTTGGGCAAGCCACCCAGATATGTATTTCATGAAGCTCCTTCAGAGAATTCCACAGAATCAAGTTCCATTTTCCCACACTGGAGGCCAACTCAATAATACATCCTTCAGCTGATTTTTTTTCTCCTTCCTTGCTCTCCTTTATTCCTGCTTTTTATTGCTACAGCCTAGGATCACATCCCATAATTTAATACCTGATCATAAGCCTTTGTTTTAGATTCAGTTTTTAAGGGAACCTGGTTAAGGCCAGGAAAGCTGTTTAAAGAGGGGCTTTACAGAATGACACTACCTAGGTTGATCATTCATGGTTCAGAAATGTATTTTTATTTATTTAACTATTGCAAATTTGATCCATGGGAATTTATTGCACTTGACATAGTATATCTCCAGGACCTAATATATTATTTAACACAAAGCAGATGCTCAGTAAAGCACCAGGAATGAATAAAAGAATGAATTTAAAGCAGCCAATTTTAAAACCTAAGGGCCAAGCTAACACCAACACATATATTTCAATCAGAATTGGTATCTACTAGTGAAACCAAATAAAATTAGAAAATTATTTGGTGAATCCAGAATTAGAAGAGAGTTAGCTAATATAAGAAATAAGCCTGTGAAACAAAAGCTAACTAACAGACCAAGCAATCTGACATGCACAGTATGACTCATTCTGGGCCTCTTCTCTGGAAAAAACTATATCAATCTAAAATTTTCTTACTCTCAAATGCTCTTTTTTGTTTTTTTTCTATTTCACAACTCCATCAACCAATCATGTGTTTCTGCTACCCAGTGGTAGTACTATCAAAATTTTCAAGCATAAATTGACCTTCCTTAACCTTGGCTACATTTAAAGGACATCTCTGTTGGCCTCTATACAGTCTATGGGGTTGCAAAGAGTCAGACATGACTGGGCAACTAAGTACAGCATATTGCATCATTAGGTGACTCCAAGCCACAGTACAAGATGGCCTGTCTGTCGGTCCATTCCTGCAGAAAGCTCATCCTATAGACCCTACTTGGGCTTTTGTATCTTGCCGCAAATTTTGACATAAAGCTCACTGTTGAGTCCTCTGTAACTGATAGTTTTAGTCTTATAGCCCTGGATCACCCTAAGCTGAAGAGGATAAACTCTCTGCTTTCAATTTTTTCCAAGCATAGAGCATGAAGATTGGGCAAAGGCCCACTGGACCACCTACTCTACCACCACACACACACACACAAATCTTGAGATATCTTTTCTCAAATTAATAATCATTGCTGAGGTTACAATTTAAAAATATTGATTCTTACATTTTGATTTAAAAACAACAAGTAAACTAAAATAAATTTGAAACACAAGTTTAGGCTGATTTTTAGAATGTATCTGTAATTGGCCACAGGACCACCTAGGACACAGAGGACCACCAGTGGCCCTGAGATCACAATTTGAGAACCATTTATGTATACCACAGCAAATGTACATCTTGGCAGAAACTGAAATGAAATAAACATGTTTAATTTTTGCTAATTTCACTTTCATCTTTAGAAAAACAAACTCTTTTTTATCCTTCTTGATTGGGTTGCAAGGAGTCAGACTTAACATTGTCACCTCCTTCAGTTCTGGGAAAACAGAATCTAGAAAAACAAGAAAAAGGTTAACAGCAGGCTTAAAGATCCAGTTTATAGCTTACTGGTGAATCTGAGAGTAGTGACTAAACCATCTCAGGGAGCTGGCTGAGGCAATTTGGTGTATATGTTTCTGAAGGTGATAAGATTTTTTCCAGTAGTTGTGTTACTGCATTTCATGTATGTTTGCTCATTAAAATACTCTGAAAAGTGTTAAACGAGTTGTGGCCAGGAGTGGTATGTGCTACTCTAACATTCATTTCCCATTCCTTTTGATATTTTGCCCAGTTGAAAGCCTAGATTTCCCAGCATCGTTCTCCCCATTTGTGGACCCAATAAGAAATACCAGGTCATGTTGTGTGGGGGTTCCAGGAAGTTTTCTTGAAAGGAAAAAGAGCATGAGAACTCCTTGATCATCTCCTTTCTCCTTCCTGAAATATGAATATAAAAATTAGAAGGTGAGGATCACAAGGATACACTCCTGCACCTTAACGTCCAAGGATGCTAAGAATGATGGAGAAGCAAGTAAAAAGGAACAGGGTGCTAGTAAAACCACCAGTAAATGGGAGGGACACTTTTATCTGGTTTCCCTATTTGGGTTTTGTTGACCTATGCAGTCAAACATAATCCTACAAAAGACAGGGAGTTAGAAAGCATATGACAGCATAGCTACTGCTCCATCCTGGTTTCCTGACTATACCATCACCAAGTATCTAGGAGGGAGGGGTATCTTCTCAGATCGTGGTGTGGGCAATAAAATGCAACCTCTTCCTTCCTTTAACTCACGTGTCACCTTTATAGGAGCTATTTAAAAAATAACACATCCAGACTTTTCTTCTCCTTTCTTGTTTCCTTTCCTTTCCTTACCTTCCTTCCTTCCTCATTCTCTATCTCCCTCCCCAAGACATTTTATGAACTTACTTACCATATTTTGGAAATTCCTTCTCTAGGAGCTTTGGTGGGGTGCAAAGAAATCCCCAAACCTCAGTTTTTCATTTCTCCCTCTCCTATAAGCATCAGCTAATTAGATGTGTCCACCTAGGGTTTTGAACCTGGAACTAATGACACGAAGAAGTAGGGATGGGAGATTCTCTATGGAGACAGTCGGGATGGTAACATCCATCGGGGGCGGTAAGTGGCACGGAGCTAGCTATGACAACTGTCAATGCCCTTTAGCCACCCATATCAAGTGTTTGTCACTCAGTCATGTCTGACTTTTTGCAACCCCATGAACTGTAGCCCACCAGGCTCCTCTATCCATGGAATTCTTCAGACAAGATTGCTGGAGTGGGTTGCCATTCCCTTCTCCAGGGGATCTTCCTGACCCAAGGATCAAACCCAAACCTCCTGCATTGCAGGCAGATTCTTTATCATCTGAGCCACCAGGGAAGCCCAGTCCCATATAACCTTGCCCATTAATCATGACTACTGGTACCAGGATTCAGCACTGGTAGTGGTCTCAGTCAGTCCACAGACTGGATGGGAATACCGGAGATATATAGGATTCCTGCTCTTGGAATCTCATGGGATTTCTTTTTCTTGTGTTGCCTCATCTGAAGCTGTATAACTTCCCATACTTTATTTGATTTAGCTTAAGTGATTTGTTCTGCCAAAGCAAACGGTTAACTAGAATCCCCTACTATTGGCCAGGAAGTGTTCTAGGAGTGAGGGGAGGGGAAGGCAATCTTCTTGCTTACCCCTCACCCCACCCCTACCTGCTTACAGGCCAGTGAATGAGGAGGCAGAGGACAGGTGACAAGGCCATAAATATAATGAAGTGACCAAAGTGTCAGGAGCTCTGTCATTCAGTTCCCCCACCTTCTTAAGTGTGAAGCTCCCCTGCCCTGGGGGGGTTGCCCTTCCCTTAGGCATATGGCTCTGGGATTGAGGTGAGAGTCCTGGTGGGAAGGCCTTTATAGGTGGGAAGGCCTATAAAGGATATATCATCTGATGAGCTCTGTGTGGATTTTAGATGCCTGTCTGGCAGTCATGGCCACTGACCTGGCAAGAAGAGGGGATGTGGAGCCAGGCCCTTCTCTCTGCTGCTGGGGTAGGCTCATCTGGAGCAGAGCCTGGGCTCAGGATGGACGCCACCTCCCGCCAGTCCTTGCTGGGTGATATGGGGCACCGTAGGCTCCTGGGTCCTCCAAGGATGCCTCCCACTTCCTTTCTTCTGGGCACAGCTCTCTTCCTTCTTGGGCAACCTCCTGGGCTCTGCTGGAATCCTCTGTCATCTCCTCAATTCTTTTCCTTTCCTCTGATATTAGGGAAAAATTCCCCCAGCCTGCCCTGCTTCCTCCTTGCAAACCTTCCTTTATCTTCTGAATCTTTCACAAAAGATTTGAAGCCTGCCCCAACCCTGAGCCACATCTGGGGCCAATGGAAACCTGCTTCGCTTTACTCTAGGGTAAGGAGGGCTGATTTTTCAAGTCTTCTCAGGAGGTCGGAAAATAGTTGTATTCCATCATTCACATGTAGAAAAGAAATTCAAGAAAAGCAAAAGAGCTTCATATATATATATTTATATAGGATATATAAATAGTAATCACAGGAACTACCGTAATGTTAACTGCACTAAGAGGACCTAAAGAGAGGACACCAAGTGAACTGACCCATATAGAAAGTGATGACTGAATGGAAGAATGGCTAGGTGTTTACAGACAGAAAAACAATCTAAGAAATTTCATTACAGGAAGAGAAAAGAGAAAACTGCATGTTTTTAAGCAGAGAGGCTTAATGGAATGGACATTATCTCATGAGAGCACAGTATATAGACTACTTTGGTTGAAAACAAAGAAGCTAGAAAATATGAGTTCTGTTGTTACCAACTGTGTAATCTGATTTCAGAATGCACAAGCACACAGACATAACAGCTAACATTTGTTAGGCATTTACTAAGCATTTAAAAATATTGTCCTTTCTCTTTTGCACAGTTGAATATGTGTAGTTGTGTTTTATGTCAGGCACTCTGCTGCAAAACAGTAAATCAGGACACAAACAAAAATATATATAGTCTTAAGTATAGAAGATGCTCTATCTTCCTTAATCCCCACAGCAACTGAGATGGATGCTGTTTATTATAGCTATTTTACAAATGGGAGAAGTGAGGCTGGAGACAGTGGGTCCTGTGGCCATTCTTATAAAAAATATAAAAATTACCTCTAAGTGATCCACATGTGGACAGGTGAATCAGGGCACATTTGAAGAATAGCTTTACTAAACTTACAGATCATATTTCAAAGGATGCAGGCAGATGGAGAACTTCGGGGGTCTCTGAGGAGCTGGCTGGACACATCAGGGTAACTTGGCTGAGAAAACGTGTCCACATGGTATTTGCTAGTTCATTTCACCCTCGCTGGCAAGGTTATGAGGAGAGGTCACTGAGTGTGAAGGACACAGAGCCTGGCATGGGGGCAAAGTTCCAACCATTAAAAACAGAAATGTGTTTCAGTCTTCTGGGTCAGTTCACAAGCTGTTGCTGTTTTTCAGTCACTAAGTCATGTCCGACTCTTTGCGACCCCATGGACTGCAGCATGCCGAGCTTCCCTGCCCTTCACTATCTCCTGGAGTTTACTCAAATTCATGTCCATTGAGTTGGTGATGCCATTCAACAAAGTCATCTTCTGTTGCCCCTTCTCCTCCTGCCCTCAATCTTTCCCAGCATCAGAGTCTTTTCCATTGAGTTGGCTCTTCACATCAGGTGGCCTGAGTATTGGAGCTTCAGCTTCAGCATCAGTCCTTCCAATGTATAGTCAGGGTTGATCTCCTTTAGGATTGACTGGTTTGATCTCCTTGCAGTCCACAAGACTCTCAAGAGTCTTCTCCATCTCCACTGTTTGAAGGCATCAATTTTTTGGTGCTCAGCCTTCCTTATGGTCCAACTCTCCCATCCATACATGACTACTGGAAAAACCATAGCTTTGACTAGATGGACCTTTGTTGGCAAAGTAATGTCTCTGCTTTTTAAGATGCTGTCTAGGTTTGTCATAGCTTTTCTTCCAAGGAGCAAGCATCTTTTACTATCATGGCTGCAGTCACCATTCAGAGTGATTTTGGAGCTCAAGAAAATTACCACAAGGCCATCAACCAATTGTAACATTAGGTTTTTCTCCTCAGTCCTGACCAAGGAGAAAACAGTTGTGGCCAAGAGTCATGGAAATTCCAGCTCTTTAGACTGGCCTTGTAGAAGGACAGCTAGATTCGCTCTTTAGGGGAAGCAGAGAGTGGTTGATACCAAAACTTTCCTTGAGCAAACCCAAAAAGGGATACCCAGGAGCTGAGGATCTCGGGATAAAATTTAAGATGGGTTCCAGCTGAAGCACACTCTGGCCCTTGAAGACCAGTCAGATACAGACAAGCAGAGGAGCTGAGGAGACTAAGTATCTGCCTCATGGGAGCTTTCTCTGTTCAACATTGTTTTTTCCATTTAGTGTTTATACATTACAATGTTAGTATGATAATAATAACAAATAACAACAACAGCTGCTACTATACTACACTTACTGCATAAGGAAGGTTTCTAAGCAGTTTTCACAAATTAACACAATCTTCAAAATGAATTATTGACAGTATCATTATAATCCCCATTTTGCAAATGAGAAAACTGAGGCATAAAGCAGTTAAATACTCTCTTGTGTTTACTCATCTAATGTGAAGGAAGAATCTAATCCAGGCATCCAGTTTCCAAAGCTGTGGACACTGCCTCTTCTTAAATACTTTTACACAACAATAATGAAGACAGTTTCCTTTCTTATAATTCAGGTTTGACTCAGTTTCCCCTTCCTAAAATGGGTATATATTATACATAATATAATCACCATCATGGGTGGTTACATTATATATAATATATAATATTATATATAATCCATCATGGGAGTTTTGGAAACATATTTAATGCTGGTATAGCACTTGGAGGCCCATTAAATGTGCTATAAAGTGTAGACAAAGAAACATTTTCAAATTGCTTATTGATGATGGCAGTGGAAGTTGAAATTTCCTTTAAACTTTCTTACTTTAAAGGTTCTTCAGTGGTTCCTTCTTTGTGGTATTTCCTATGGCCCCTTTTTCTAGCTCTCCCATGGAGAGGAAAATAGAATGGCAGAGGGGAACTGCCCACCCACATCAAGTCAGCCACTCATAATTAGCTTCCTTAATCAAAGGTAACCCTCCCTTTTTGATTAATCATCATTTTACAGTACAATTAAGAGGAAAAAGAACCAAATGAAAATATTAAGTTGGAGGCAATGAAAACTCATTCGATAATATTGCCATTACACTGAGCAAAGAAATACACAGAGCTCCCCTGGAAATATTTTCCCTGTCAAAATTTATGTCTTTTCTAAAGGGTGTGTGCGAGGGGGTGTTTTTCTTCACTCACTCTATGTGGATGTAATGAGTAAATGTTAGCTTTGTGTCTTAGTTTGGCCCATTAAGAGTTATGCACCATGGCAATTTACAAACAAGAGGGTGACCAGGTAAGCAGAGCCAACAGAAGTTTGATGAATCAGGAGAAAATGACAAGTTATTGACAAAACAATCTGGGAGCTGAGATTGTCATATTGCACTTTAGGGAAAGGCAATCAACCCCTAAGCAGCCACCACTTCGATCAGGTTAGGTTGGCTCTTATCTTTAATGACTGGGGGCCGTGGATTCACCCACCATTTGCAACAAAGCACTCCAATATTTTTCAGGAGCAAAAGCACTTTTCACTGGATGTTCCAGAGTAGCTCATTGAAGTAAGAGCCAGGCGTGTAAACGACCTCCTGAAAGAACTGGCAGGCTTGGAGAACACTGAGCCCCAAAGCGAGAGTTGTTTTTGAGGCGCTCCTCCAGCTTTAACTGGGGAGGGGAGGCCAGCAGGCAGGGAGGCAGGCAGAGGTGGGCGGCTGTCTGAGGGTGGAGGGGAAATGTTTATACAGAGCAAGTTAAAAGGTGGAGAGCAGACAAATCGCTGTGTGGGGCTGCTGGAAGGGTGAATTCGGGAGATACCTACTGAGCTCCCAGGAGAAAAGGAGAGATGCTAATGCTAGCTGCCTTGCAACCTAAACCCATCTTTCCCATCTGGGGTTAAAATCTTTGCACAGGCTCTCCTGCCCCCAACCCCCTTGGGCACAGGGAGTGCAGAAAGTTTTCCTTGGTAGGTAAGTTGTTTTTATGTGAAACCATTTTGGCCAAGGTGGAGATTTTTCACTTGGGTGTCAGTGGTGCCCTTCTGATGTTTATAAAACGTAGCAAATGTACAGTTTGAGCAGTTATTTTAGGTAAAAACGTCAATTTCTTCATAGAGTCAGGCACTCTAAGTTCTGTGTTTGAGACAAATTCTTAGATTTTCCAGTGTTGAGAAAACTTTCACCTTGCTTCACACGGTTCTCAAGTTGAGTTATGACCCCGACAGCCCTCGGCTCTTGAAAGTGCGCTGATGGGGGTCAATTAAAAACAACCAAAAAGAAGAAAACATAATTTTCTATCTCATGAAGGAGGGGGAATGATACAGAGCCGTTCAGGGTGGAATTTCTGCTGTCAATTGACCTTAGTATTCATTTCTCTTTGAGACTTGGTCCCCTTGCTAGGAGTCCCCTTGGCGGGGGTGGGGTGGGATGGTGGTCACTGCCTCAATGCTCTGTCTTAAACCTAACTTTCAAATCTCTCTCCACCTCAACTTATACCTACTGAAATGCATTTATGGTCACTAAAATGTCCAGATAAATTTGATATAAGGGGATATTTGTCTGAATCATGACCATTACCCCTCTGGGTTTGTGGTTTGTGACCTCTTTCCTTCCCCTTTGAATGCCTTCCTTGGTCTCCTGATTCTGACTTCCTTTCTTTTCTCTTTTCACTTCCTCCCAAGGCTGTTCAAAATCACCCTAATTCAATTGCATGATTATCTTGGGACTTGAGCTGTTTTAGCATAGAACTCTGCAAACTCCATGCCATCAAGACTAGAGATGTCAGTCTATTCAGTATTTCAAAAGTTCCTGAGAGAATGATTGCAAGGCATCACTCATTCATATGATGAGAGCTTCTCATATTCAGAAACTCAGGTGTTCTTCCTAAGCTTAAATCTATTTTCTCATAAAGATTCATGGAATGGTTTTTCATTCCTTTTCCCATACCATTTATAAATTTTGAGAGTGATTAGAGTTCTTAATTAGCCTTTTTCACATAGGATGATTCCATTTTTTTTTCCTTTTGCCACATAATTTATTTCCTGTTTCAAACTGTATAGTGTATATTTAGAGAATCTAGACAGGTGTTGAAAATAAAGGGTTGTATCTCACTTGATCTTTTAAGTGTAATTTTTATTTTATGTTTCAGTAGAGTTGATTTCCAGTGTTGTGTTGGTTTCAGGTATGATACATATATCCACTCTTTCAGA
Organism: Cervus elaphus; assembly: GCF_910594005.1. NCBI lineage: Eukaryota > Metazoa > Chordata > Mammalia > Artiodactyla > Cervidae > Cervus > Cervus elaphus. The sequence continues at coordinate 37,972,002 of NC_057836.1, forward strand.
TTCTTTTCCCATATAGGTTATTACAGAATATAAAGTACAGTTCCCTGTACTTACACAATAGATCCTTGTTGATTATTTTGTATAAAGTAGTGTATATCTGCCAATCCCAAACTCTTAATTTATCCCTCCCCCTACCTTTTCCCCTTTGTAACCGTAACTTTGTTTTTGAAGTCTGTTCTATTTTGTAAATAAGTTCATTTTTATCTTTTTTAAAAAAAGATTCAACATACAAGTGATATCATATATTTGCCTTTATTGATCTGACTTACTTCCCTTAGTATGATAATCTCTAGGCCATCCACATTGCTGTAAATGGCATTATTTCATTCTTTTTTATGGCTAATATTCCATTGTGTGGAAGATATATATATATATATATATATCTTTATCTTTATCCATTCCTTTCTCAGTGGACACTTATGTTGCTTCCATGTCTTGGCTATTATAAATAGTGCTGTACTGGGGTGCATGAATGTTTTCAAATCGTGGTTTTCTCTGGATATACGCCCACTTGATTTTTTAAATCTTCCTCCTTCTTTCTCAAAGAGGTTCTCTATGGGGATTGTTGCCATTTACTGATTATCTTCTCTGTTTTTATATTTAAGGGCTTCTTGGGTAGCTCAAATGGTAAAGAATATACCTGTAATACGGGACACCTGGGTTCGATCTCTGGGTCAGGAAGATTCCCCTGGAGAAGTGCATGGCAACCCACTACAGTATTCTTGTCTGGAGAAGTCCATGGACAGAGGAGCCTGGCAAGCTTGAGTTCATGGGATTGCAAAGAGTTGGATACGACTGAGTGAGTAACACACACACCATTTACTGATGATCTCTGTGTTTTGTATTTACCACCATATTTGCTCCTCACAGCCATTCCTCAAGATATATATTAAATATAGCTATTTTGTAGGAGAAGAAATGTGTTCAGAATGCTCAAAATACTTACCAAGATTCCTGGCTAGAATGCAGTGCAGTGGGGGTCACAGCCAGACCTGCCCACCCCCAGTCTCTGCTTCTGTGCACTTGTAACGGATAAGACTCGTGTGCAACCAGAAATGTTTATAAGCAAACTCTTCCCCTGAAGTTCAGTGGTGACCCTCTGACCTTTCCACAGACACTTGAGTGAATCCAACTGTATTCTCTCTGCTATTGTGTAGGTTTTTACTTGGCTGCATTTTTCTCTTATTATCTTTCTTTGATTCCTAATTGTTCACTTTACCAATTAGTTCAATTCGATGTCTCATCTTGTTCTCAGAAATGAGGAGAAAAATCAAATACAGGGAGAAAAGTCTACTTTGTAGCCTTTTAAAGTTTTTAAAAATTAAAATTCCAAAGTAGTACATGAGTACATGCCCTTTGTACAAATTTCAAATAACATCGAGGCAAAAGGAAGGAAAACATGAAGTCCTTCTTCACCAACTTGGGTACCCATGTAGTTTCACAGGGATCATTTTTCTATGCCCTCAAATTATTTGTGGAAATGAGTAGGGAATAAACAAACAGCAAATACTCCATTTGAACTTTCCAATCAAAACTAACCACAAGAGATTTGAGGGGCCTCCAGAGCTGTTTTATTCACCTATTAAATGAGAAACCAGTAATGTCATCTTTGACCACTTGTTGAGCTTCTTTACTTTTGGTTTTAAAAAGTCTGCTTTTGCTGCTCCTTCTGGAAATTCTAGGACACACTTTTTCCAGACTCATCCTTGGTTATCTCTCTGATCCTGTCTCACCACAACTGATTACCAATGTCTGCGGGTTGGATGCTATAGTTGGAGACCTATGCCTTTCAGAAAATGGTGGGCAGGCTTCTGAAGGGATGTTCTTCAGTTTTCAAATAGAATAGTCTCTGTATTAGAAAATCATGATCAGCCTTCATCTCCACCTTTGCTGCTGTACTTTCTTGTTTATTCTTGTCTTTACTCTGAGCCCTCCTCTGTTCATGTCCCCAACCATGCACACCCTCGCTTGAATTGTATTTGAACTCATGTCTTGTTAGAGCTTCCCTGCTGGCTCATATGATAAAGAATCTGCCTACTTTAAATGTGGGAGACCCGGGTTCAGTTCCTGGGTGGGGAAGATCCCTAGGAAAAGGAAATGGCTACCCACTCCAGTATTCATGTCTTGTACTTTGTGACCCTTCCTGTGCCTTTCTTTACAATTGCAGAATCTAAGTTTTAATATGAGGCCAATAAACACTGCTGTCTACACAGTGGTAACGTCCCCCATTGCTTTGTCTCTTCAAAACCGTACAATCTCCAGAGAAAATGAAACCAATTGTTCACTTTGTAGTGTAAACAGCATTCGGAAGCTGTGGCCATATATTTTCTCTTCGCTATATAATTACTTCCTGTGAGAACACTTCATAGGAAAGAGATTATTCTTCACTCTTGTTGTATCAGTGAGGATAGGCCCAGTTTTGTTGTAGTGATGTTGCAACCCCTGTGTCTCAGAGGCTCAGAGAAACAAAGGTTTCTCTCTTGCTCATGCTGCATGTCTATGTAGGACCATGTAGGGGCTCTGCTCAACATTATCTGAGGAAATCTTCCTATTATCCACTAGCTCTCCAAACACCTGCTTTGGTTGTGATAATTTTACCTAAAAGGAGTAGAATGAGCACTGCTGTGGTGATTCTTGTTGGAGATCTTGTGTTTAAATTTGCAAATAGCTTATATAATCTTACCTTTGCAAAAGTTGTTTCCTACACCCTATCCCTTAGGATTCCCTCATTCAGCAGTCATTTTATTAACCTTTTCTCATAATGTAAATACAGCTATAAAAGAAAACAAAAACTCCAGTCTTGCTTTGTTAGAATCTTAAATGTTTCCTTGTCTCTCTTTTAAGGTCTTTCCATATTCTTCTCTATCTGGTTTATTAAAGTCATGAAATATTTTGACATTATCACAATTTTTGCTTTTCAATCCTTTTGTGCATAAATACTTTCTCATTATTTATACCCTTATGAGGATACATGTTTTATTTTATTTTTCCACCTTCTTGTTCTAATTGGAACAAATTTTTCTTATGTCCTGAATATTGTGCCATTGAAGAATATTCAGTTAGTCTAAAATCTTTTTTGATACTTAGACTTTTTCCTCATGAAATAATGGCTTCCATTTCTTGGTATCATTGCTTGTTCCTAGTTCTTTCTTCATGATCATTAATTTTTCTTGTTTTAGAAATGATTCCTTCTTTGTAGCCAATGGTGTTTCTTTCCAACTATAGACTGTCATAGTGTCATAAACAGAATGATGTATAATAAGTGCTATGTGTGCATAAATATGGGCTTCCCTGTAGCTCATATGGTAAGAAATTGCCTGCAATGCAAGAGACCTGGGTTTGATCCCTGCTTTGGGAGGATCCCCTGGAGGAGGTCATGGCAACCCACTCCAGTATTCTTGCCTGGAGAATGCCAATGGACAGAGAAGCCTGATGGGCTACAGTCCATGGGATTGCAAAGAGTTGGACATGACTGAACATCTAAGCACAGCACAGTGTGCATAAATACATAAATACTTATCTTGATATTCTCAAAGGTATGCACATGTACCTGACGTGTTCTGAGAATGGTTCACTCAGATAAATATTTGGGGTGATATTTAAAATGTTTATAAATAGTCCTTCTCCTGGTCATTGTCTCTACTTACACTTTCAGTTCTCAATAAAGTAGAACTTACAGTTTGATTATGTGCATTTTTTTGTAGAAATGGCATCAATGTATTAATTATATAGTCGTGAACCAAAGACAGAACATCCCTGCCTGGAAACTGAAACAGGCCAATGACAGGAAGATATGTTGCTGCTATAATTTGCTGATTAAAAAGTTATATTAGAATAATATAGATCACTTGGCTATTTTCAGATATATATATATATGTAGCTAATATTTATTTTTCATTTAATACATGCTTTATAATATGAATAAGATATTAAGACTGAACAACTGAAAGGTGTTTTGAATTTATTTCCAGTCCACTAGAAGGAGTTTAGGCCTTCTGCTGAAGAACACATGTGGGGTAATTTAATCAAACACAATTTATGCCCTTTATGTGCTTTATTGTATAATTCTATACACCAAGGCAGAGAGATAAGTAGATGTGATTGCAAGAATGTTGAGCATGGGTTAATAGCTCCATCATAGCATAATGTCCTCCTGCATAGCAATATACATAGTATGCTCTGTGTGTGTGTGTGAATTTGGAAATGCCTGAGGATGACAGATGGAGACCAGTTACAGAGAAGCAGTTATTGCCCTCATGGCCAGAATGATTACTGAAGACGGCGCCTAGTGGGATGTTGGTGGTCAGGGGTCATAAGAGGTAGGAACTTCAACGTGCGTCTCATCTTTTATCATCGTTATCCATCAAGACCACTGTGTCACATATGACATTTTCCATTCTTTTTGCCTCTGTGTTCTGGTTCTGCTCAACAGCAGCAACCTGTTGATTCTGGACTGCTAAGTACTCCTGGCTGGCATAGGAGGCTGCAGGGTGACTTAACTGTGGGAGACAGACAGAATTGTTTCCAATGTACACCTAAGGAGGCCCTCAGCAAAGCAAACATTGATTTTGGAGGAGCAGTTTTTTTTCTGTATTTGCTTGCTGCCAGGAGCCTCTAAATAGGATCCCTATTTTTTTTCCTGTTAATATTAACCCATTTAAAGGCTGGACGATAAAGTTCAAGCCAATAAGTCTCACAGGATGTTGTAAGACACCATCAGCTCCCTAGACAGAGCACCTCCTGGTGAGGATTCAGTAGGTGATTGAACGTGAACTAAAACCTTGGAGGCCGCCCCGAGTGCCTGGGTGGCCTCTGGTTTACTGCTGGTTCACTGGGTTCCTTCTGCCTCAGTGGGCCAACTCCCAGTATTATAAATCATATAGATGAGAACTTCTTCCTGAAGTAACTTGTTTGCTTTATTTATTTGGAAAATTTCGGTAACTGCTCTCTGAACGGCCAGGCTGTTGAACTTGCCATAACTGAGGCTTACTCAAGAATGTTTAGTCTTAACACTGTGTGGTTTCCTTTAGTGACTCCCGGGCCACATTTTGAAGAGAGACGTGCTGGTACTAAAGTATGGTGAATTCACTTCCAGGTAACCCAGGGGCACCTCAAAATACCTTGGGTTTTGAGACAGAGTGGGTGGCAATGGTGAAGTGGAACCTCTCCCTAAACAAACCAGGCCCACGCAACCACAAACACACCCACACCCACATACACCTTGATGTTCGAGGGGCTGCATATGCAACAAATGAATGCAGTTCTCAATGGGAGTTTTCGACAGAGTAATTTTTAATATTTTTCATGTCAAGGTCGTCATGTAAGTCTGCCTCCTGAAATTAAACCTCTTCCACTTCCTCTTGGGGCACTGCATGTCTTAAAAAGTGTATTTGAATAAAAAAAAGAAAAGAAGTACCTAAAAATGAATAAAATCATTCATTGGTAGCAGTGATGTGAGTTTACATTTGGGGCTCCCAAGCCAAACTGTCAGAAAAGACCACATTATTCTTTGTAATTTGCCAAACAGCTTTCTGGTGGAGAGCAGAGTAAGATGCAGGGGTGGAGGTTGGGGGAGTGAGGGATTTACTTGAGGATGTGTCTGAAATGCAGTAGCCACTCACATGGCTTCTCGACTTGGGATTAGGAGATAAATGAGGACACCTTGGAAAACACTTTAAGTCTATGAAAAATGAGGTAGTCAGTTTTTAACTTCATGTGGAGGCATAGTGACATTTTTTTGGTGCCTGGATTTGGGACTTTTTCATGGATTCAGTTGCATTAGGAAAGCAAAATGAGTGTGGAGGAGGGAGGGATTTGGTGCTTCCCAGAGAAGGAGATCTGTTCCAAAGGATGTCACAAGGACATGCCTTTTGTTAGCTTTTATGGCTAAGGATAGGGAGTGCTCCTGCCCCTCTCTTCACAACCCCCAGTACCCCCAGCAGCCTGCAGTTTTTTAGATGATCTGTTTGTACTGAATGCTCAAAGACTGAACATCTTTATAACTGCTTAAATCCCTTCCCTAACTCTTTTAAAATGCATATTGCTGTCCAAAATGCTGTGTTCTAATAGCCAAGAGCACAATATGGAGAGAGTTAGAAATGCCAAATTTATGGTTTATCAAGCTCTGTTGGGTTCCTGGAGGGGGTAGATTGTATTACACAAAATATTCTTTGTTTTAAATATATATAGGATGACAATAAGAGGGCAGGGCATACATGGCAGAAGAAGTGAGGATTTAAAAAAAAATGACTTGAGAGGATTCCAGCAAAGAATGGAAGATGGCAGTCCAATCAAGAGTAATGGCTTCCATTACTTATGCTCAATATATATAGGATGACAATAAGAGGGCAGGGCATACATGGCAGAAGAAGTGAGGATTTAAAAAAAAAATGACTTGAGAGGATTCCAGCAAAGAATGGAAGATGGCAGTCCAATCAAGAGTAATGGCTTCCATTACTTATGCTCAAATGATGCAATCAAGTGAAAGTCAAAGTCACTCAGTGGTGTCCGACTCTTTGTGACCCCATGGACTACACAGTCCATGGAATTCTCCAGCCCAGAATACTGGAGTGGGTAGCCTTTCCCTTCTCCAGGAAATGATGAAATGAAAACTGATAAATGACTCAAGGGAAAAGTGAATTTTCTCTGGTGCGATCTCTTGGATTTTCATGTGTATACATGTTTGTCCAAGGGTGAAATTTTCTTTCAGAAAATCGCTACACTTTTCCAATCTTCCTGCTGCTAAGAGCATAATTAAGGAATTACAGAGTACAAATGGGCTCTTAAAGAAACAGAATAGCTCCTCGGCCGAGTGAGAACTGTAACCTATTTGAAAATACTAACATCTGTTCTTGTTATAGGCAAAGATATTAAAACAACTTAAAACAGCAAGTCTAACTCTAATGTGCCTAAGAATCATTTGGAAAGCATGTTCAACATAGATTCTTAGTTCTATTCTTGAGCTTTTCAGTCAGAAGGTTAGCAGTTGCAAAGGTTAGCAGCACTTCCTTGTGGTCCAGTGGCTGAGACTCAGAACTCACAATGCAAGGGGCCTGGGTTCAATCCCTGGTTGGGGAAGTAGATCTCATATGCTGCAACTAAGACCCAGTGCAGCCAAATAAATAAATAAAAATAATTTTTTTAATAAAAAGGTTACTAGTTAAGCAAGAGAATTTTCTATAGGCTCCTAGGTAAAAACTAACATGCTGTGGGTACTTGGACCACACTCTTTTTTTTTTTTTTTGGACCACAATCTTAATAGTGTGTCTTTAAAATGCTTTTGTTCAAGAAAATGAAAGAAGGAGGTGAAATGGAGTGGTGATAGATCAACAGTTGGGGTTAAGTAGTATTTGTTTTGGGCTTCCCTAGTGACTCAGATGATAAAGAATCTGTATGCAATGCAGGAGACCTGGGTTCTATCCTGGGTTGGAAAGATCCCCTGGAGAAGGGAACGTCTACCCACTCCAGTATTCTTGCCTGGATAACCCTGTGGACAGAGGAGTCTGGTGGACTACAGTGTTTGTTTGGGAATGTAACTCAAGCTCACACCATGACACGAAGATTTAACAGAGGGGCCCAATTTTAGCACAACGTGTGTCTGAGGCTGGAAGACTCTCCAAATTGTCCTCCACAATGACTGTGCTTGGGGAATACTTTGTTGAGATCTGGACTGTGAATTTAAATAGTCTTCACCCTTCATGGGCTCTTATGCAGCCTGGGTGTGAACCTTCCCTTGAGTATGCAGCAATTATGGGCATATTGACTGCAGGACTGCTTTTGAAGTAGGGCATCACAAGGCAGCCAGAAATGACAGCAGTGATGACCTCTAGTTCTTTTGATGGCTTGCATTGTTTTTGGAAGCAAATTAGTTGCATGGAGTGAGCCCCAAAGGTCTTAAATTCTTAGATAGTTTGCAAATGAGTAGGAAGAAGAAAAGTCTTGGAAGAATGACTTCCTGCTAATAAGATTGTGGTTGGGGGCAATAAGTTGAATTATTAGTTGGAATTCAATGTGGCCTTGTTTGCACCCCGAGTTTGCAGAGCATAGCATTCAAATTTGGAAGGGATCAACATGTCAATCAGATGGGAGATTAGTTGCCATGGAAGAAAAGAATAGAGAAGCAAACATGAGCATAGCATCTTCAGTGGTATCTGTAGAAGAAAGTGTGACCTGATCTACAAGTAACAGTATTTGTCCTTTCTGGAAATGCTTTTCCCAATGTAAGATAAAGTCATCAGGTAATTTCAGATTAATTATGCCTGCCATTTTGATAACCCAGTTCTACCCTCTGACTCAGAGTGCAGACTCATCAGCAGTTTTGCCAGTCTCCTTAAAGGGCTTGCTGAGATTGTTTTTTTATTGGAATTACATTAAACCTGTATATTAGTTTGGGCTTCCCTGGTGTCTCAGTGGATAAAGAATTTGCCTTCAGTGTATTAGATGCAGGAGGCATAGGTTCGATCCCTGGGTTAGGAAGATCCCCTGGAGAAGGGTATGGCTACCCACTCTAGTATTCTTGCCTGGAGAATCCCATGGACAGAGGAGCCTGACAGGCTACAATCCAGAGGGTTGCAAAGAGTCAGACACGACAGGAGTGACTGAGCACACATGAACACATAGAGCAATTTGATGGTAATCTATGTCTTTTTTTCTTTCTTATTGAAGTATAGTTGAGGTACAATATCACATAAACTACAAGTTTCAGTTCAGTTCAGTTCAGTTGCTCAGTCATGTCTGACTCTTTGTGACCCCCATGAATCGCAGCACGCCAGGCCTCCCTGTCCGTCACCAACTCCTGGAGTTTACTCAAACTCATGCCCTTCGAGTCAGTGATGCCATCCAGCCATCTCATCCTCTGTCATTCCCTTCTCCTCCTGACCCCAATCCCTCCCAGCACCAGGGTCTTTTCCAATGAGTCAACTCTTCGCATGAGGTGGCCAAAGTATTGGAGTTTCAGCTTCAGCATCAGTCCTTCCAGTGAACACCCAGGACTGATCTCCTTTACGATGGACTGGTTGGATCTCCTTGCAGTCCAAGGGACTCTCAAGAGTCTTCTCCAACACCACAGTTCAAAAGCATCAATTTTTCGGCACTCAGCTTTCCTCACAGTCCAACTCTCACATCCATACATGACCACAAGTTTACAACATAGCAATTCACAGTCTCCAAACTTATACTCCATTTGTAGTTACCACAAAATGTAACTATATTTAGTGGTAACTATAAATTATAAGCTATAAAAAATATACCTTGTATTGTACAATATATCCTTGTAGATTATTTTGTAAGCTACATAATTGTTTGTACTTCTTCTTAATTCCCTGTCCCTATATTGCCCTTCTCTTCTTCCCCTTCCCCAGTGGTAACCACTAGTTTGTTCTCTACATTTGAAATGTTTTTAGAGTGTACATATCAGAGATATCGCACAGTATTTGCCTTTCTCTTTCTGACTTATTTCATTTAGCAGAATACCCTCCAAGTCCATTGATTTTTATCACTGAGTAGAATTTCATTGTGTGTGTGTGTGTAACACATATACATATATATATCTCACATCTTCTTCATCTATTCATCTGTTGTTGGACACCTAGTTTGATTCCATATCTTGTCAATTGTAAATAATGCTGCTCTGAACATTGGAGTGTATTATCTTTTTGAATTAGTGTTTTTGCTTTTTTCAAATATACACCCAGGAGTGGAATTTCTGGGTTATATGGCAGTTCTATTTTTAGCTTTTTGAGAAATCTGAATACTGTTTTCCACAGTGGTTGCACCAATTTACATTTCCACCAAGTGTGTATGAGGGTTCCCTTTTCTCCACATCCTTGCCAACATTTGTTATTTGTGTTCTCTTCAATGATAGTCAGCCTCCCCTGGTGGCTCAGAGGTTAAAGCGTCTGTCTGCAATGCAGGAGACCTGGGTTTGATCCCTGGGTTGGGAAGATCCCCTGGAGAAGGAAATGGCAACCCACTCCAGTATTCTTGCCTGGAGAATCCCATGGACGGAGGAGCCTGGTGCGCTATAGTCCATGGGATCCCAAAGAGTTGGACACGACTGAATGACTTCAGTGATAGTCACCCTGACAGGCATGAGGTGATATCTCACTGTGGTTTTGATTTGCATTTCCCTGATGATTACAAATGTTGAGCATTTTTTCATGTGCCTGTTGGCCATCTGCAGTCCTCTTTGGAAAAATGTCTATTCAGGTCTTATGCTCCCGTTTCAACTAGGTTGTTTGGTTTTTTTGGTGTTGTGTTGTATCCTGATATTAGCTCCCTATTTGTCATATCACTTGCAAATATTTTTGCCCATTAAGTAAACTGTCTTTCTGCATTGTTGATGGTTTCCTTTGCTGTACAAAGGTTTTTAGGTTTAATTAGGGAAGAAGTTGACTTAAAACTCAACATTCAGAAAACTAAGATCTTGGCATCTGGTTCCATCACTTCATGGCAAATAGATGGGGAAACAGTGGAAACAATGACAGACTTTATTTTTTTGGGCTCCAAAGTCACTGCAAATGGTGACTGCAGCCATGAAATTAAGACACTTGCTCTTTGGAAGAAAAGTTATGACCAACCTAGACAGCATATTAAGGAGCAGAGACATTACTTTGCCAACAAAGGTCGGTCTAGTCAAAGCTATGGTTTTTTCAGTAGTCATGTATGGATGTGACAGTTGGACTATAGAGAAAGCTGAACACCGAAGAATTGATGCTTTTGAACTGTGGTGTTGGAGAGAGTCTTATGGACTGCAAAGCGATCCAACTAGTCAATCCTAAAGGAAATCAGTCCTGAATATTCATTGGAAGGACTGATGCTGAAGCTGAAACTCCAGTACTTTGGCCACCTGATGTGAAGAACTGACTCACTGGAAAAGACCCTGATGCTAAGAAAGATTAAATGCGGGAGGAGAAGGGGACAACAGAGGATGAGATGGTTGGATGGCATCACCGACTCAATGGACATGAGTTTTAGTAAACTTCGGGAGTTGGTGATGGATGGGGAGACCTGGCATGCTGCAGTCCATGGGGTTGCAAAGAGTCAGACACAACTGAGTGACTGAACTGAACCGAATTGAACTATATAGTTTTGCTTTTATTTCCTTTGCTTTAGGAGAAAGATTCCCACCCCACCCCACCCCCCAAAATTGCTATGATTTATATCAAAGTGTATTCTGCCTATCTTTTTCTCTAGGAATGCTATGGGTTCTGGTCTTACATTTAGGTCTTTTGCATTTTGAGTTTGTTTTGTATATAATGTTAGAGAATGTTTTAATTACATTCTTTTTATATGGAGCTTTCCAGTTTTTCCTGAACCATTTACTGAAGAGACAGTCTTTTCTCCCCTGTTGTATATACTCGCTTCTTTTGTTGTGGATTAACTAACCATAAGTACATCTTAACAACATTGAATAGCTATTAACATGTAGCATAGCAGTTTCATTCATTTTCCCCAGTAATGTTCAGCAGCTTACACAGTGGTGCTAGTGGTAAAGAACCTGCCTGCTAATGCAGGAGACATGGGTTCAGTCCCAGAGTCCCAGGCATGAGGTGATAGATATTTCATTGTGGTTTTGATTTGCATTTCCCTGATGATTAGAAATGTTGAGCTTTTCTAATCTCCAAGGAAGATGCCTTGGAGGAGGGCATGGCAACCCATTCCAGTATTCTTGCCTGGAGAATCCCATGGACAGAGGAGTCTGGTGGGCTACAGTCCTTGGGATAACAGAGTTAGACATGACTGAAGCAACACACAACACATACACACACACACACACACAACTTGCACAATATAAAGATCTTTCCATTTTCTTCATTGGATTAATTCTATGTTTTGATGCATTTTGATGCTCTTAAAACTAGCAGTCCTTTTACATTTCATTTGTATGTGTTTTGTTTGTCTGTTTGTTTTACTGATGTACAGAAATATGGGGCTTTCCAGGGGGCTCAGTGGTAAAGAATTAGCCTGCCAATGCAGGAGACTCAGGAGATGCAGGTTCAATCCCTGAGTCAGGAAGATGCCCTGGAGGAGGAAATATCAACCCACTCCAGTAATCAACCTTGCCTGGAAAATCCCAAGGACAGAGGAGACTGGTGGTCTGCAGTCCATGAGGTCGCAAAGAGTCAGACACGATTGAGCACCACACAGCAGCAGTGTACAGAAATATGATTGATTTGGGTTACTTAAGGGAGTCTGACTCCATGTTTTGATGTTTGCCTCCTGACTTCTTATAAGCCCCAATTGCCTCTTCCCCTTCTGTTTCACATCAGCACAGAACTGATAGAAAGCCCAGGGCAGCACCTTCTTTCAGCACATGTGGCCAATCCCCAGGCCTCTCTTTTGTTCCCTTGCCCCTAGAAAGGCCCACCCACTCTCTCTGCGATGCTTAAGCGCGCTTGGACTGTTTGTGCCCTACCTGCTCTTCACTCCCGTCGCTTGTGTGAGTAATGCACTCTCAAATTCCCTAGGTATATGGAATGTCATCTCCCTCAACATCCTATCTGTTCATTGGGAAGGGTTACATCCTGCCTCTCTGAGGTGAACACAAAGCAGGATATAGTCACCTTGTATCCAGCCTTCTTCCTAAATATTCATGATTTCTAATTGCTTGTAAATTATTTTGAACTTTTCATACACACAGTTATATCATCTGTGAATAGCAGCTTTACTAATTATTTTCCAACCTCTTGTTCTTAAAAGCATCTTCTTATATTCTTCTTTGAACTAGTTAAGACCTTCAATTTTTAATGAAATTGGTGGCTGTGGATTTCTGGTCTTGCCATATATGTACTATAAATTAGCTTTCTTCCAAACCATGATTCATTTTAACTTTTCTTAAGATGCCTCTTATTTTTTTTAAATTATATTTCAATCTATTTAACTTATTTAAATTTTCCTTCATGGTTTGTGTTTTCTGTATCTCATTTAGGACCTTCTTCCTTTATTGTCGTATATGTATGGCTATTTGCTTTTCTAACATTTTAAAGTTTGCTTTTAATTCTGTCTAAAATTTGCCTAGAATTTATTTTTGCATATTGTGTGATTTAAGATGCTTTTGAATATAATTAATCACTTTTAATAACTTTGAATAATCTATCTTTTTCCATTTATAATGATTGCACCTCTGTAAACATTGTTTAATTTATGCATAAATCTGGAACTCCATATTCTGTTGCCTTGGCCTTTATGTCTATCCCTCTGCCCTTTATACACTGTCTTAATTACTAGGCATCTATAATAGTTTTTCATATCTGCAAAGTCTTTTCATCTTTGTTCTTAAAAATATGTTTTTAGGTATTTTAGTTTAGGTCTTTCCACATGAATTTTTGGATCATCTTGTCAGATTTTACACAAAATAATGATAGTTTACTAGAATTGCATTGATTTTATAGACTAGCTTGGGAGAACATTTACATCCTTAAATTATCAAGTAGGACCATAGCTTACATCTCCATTTATTTGGGCTAATATGTGTCCCAAATATACATCACTCAGTGCAACTACCCATTTTCCTCATTATTTTGCAATCCAGGTCAAAATTCTTATTTAATCATTTTGTCTTCTGATTGACATGTCTACAAGAAAGACTGAGTGCAACTTGGATGATTTACATTAAATGGGGCTTTATGGTAATCATACTTTTATACATTAAACAGAATTTCTTTAACTGAGTAATATATTCTTGTCAAATTTAGACAGTATTGCTATCACACTATACAATCACATTCTCATAAAAGTTTCCAGCCAATCAGTTAGTTATAGTTAATTGGACTGTAAACATGGAAGTGAGACAAGATCTGGAAAATGAAAGATGAAGTGGTAAGGCAAAGCTAAGTGCCAGCTGGGTATGTAAACAAAATGAACAGTCTTAAGAAAAAATGACATCTTCTTGATTAATATTCCATTACCAGAAATAAACATGTCAAAATTAACCCTGGAATCTGTTTTGATGAAAAATCACTATAAACCAATATGACTAAGTAAGCAGACATTTAAACAATTTGCTCCTTGGCCAAAAGGGATGTTGTTTCCTTTCTTTGATCCCCAAATATTTATGATTCAAATGTTCTCATAACAATGATATGTTTATTTTTTCTTAGACATTTTATACCATTGTCCACATTGTTTAAGAAGATAATTTCTAGGCTACTATTTTCTTCCAACATTGAGACAGGGCAATCTCTTCCTCTTCATCAAGATTCCTAACCATAAAATAATTTCAATTATTTCAGCCCTTATATACTATCTGGGAGTACATGGTACCAACTTTGCTCATAGTCTACAAGAATTCCCTGAACCACCCTGAAAGCAGATTATTAAAAATGAGTTAGAAAGCTGGTTATTTAACACTTTTGTATATAAACCATCAAAGGATTAGATGAAGTCCTCTCTTACTCATAGATTTTAGGGTTCTAACAGGTAGTAAACACCAATTTATTCTCAAAGGGAAAGGTTGGAGGTCATCATAGTATCATTTATCTGCTGGGTGACTGAGCTTTTAATTTATACAGTCACATTATTATTTTAAAAGAAAGTATTTGGTTGACCAAAAAGTTCATTTGGGTTTCTCTGTAAGATATTATGGAAAAAGTCAAACAAAATTTTTGGCCAAAAACCCAATACATTGAATAATCTTTTCTGTTCATCTGCTTTACATTTATTATCTTCTTATAGTTTTCTATTATTTTGGCTTCTGTTTTTCATATCTGTTCCTCTCTTTACTACTTTTTGTCCCCATTTTAATGCTTTCTCATTATTGTTCTCCTTTTATTGTCTATTTGGGTGAATTTTCCTTTGGAAAAAAAGGTGAAAAGTATTCTTTGATTTTCATTAATGTTTGCAATATGTGTCTTCCTAGACAGTTTCTATAGAATGGTATTCTGTGAATAACGTGGGTAAAACAACCCTGGGTAGAATTGGTGTGTTCTTTCTAGGTAAGTCCTGTCTCTGCTGGTTTCTGGCTGTATTGTTACAGCTTAGATTATCTAACCTCTATCCTGCAGATGATATTAGTGATTATCATTTGGATTATTGAGAAAGATAAATAAGTCAGCATATGTAAAGCGTATATTCACCATGCAGCCAGGTTTTAATTGTGTGTACAGAGATATCCCTAGCTTCTTAAGTTAGCTGATGGCATTGAACATCTTTCACCCTCATAATGTTGATACCTTCAGCTTTAAGCAAAAATTCCACCCCTGTTCTCAAAATCCTTGGAATTCATTTCTGCACACATTCTCCAGTTTCTCCTCTGATATGAATGAGTAAATCCTTTAGAGTAAATTCCTTTAGAGTCTGAACCTTTCCTCCCACATTTGACTTTCAGATTGATCCTCTGAGGAATGCTGAGGTCTGACTCTTAGCCTAGATGTGGAGGTGACAGGTGGAAGGATGAGGTACTGGAGAAGTGGCATTTCCTTGGAAGTAATAATCTCCAGTAGGATTAGTCTGTGTCTTCCAGTTGGGAAGGACTTGTTTTGTCAGACAGCACCAGGGAGACTCCGTGGATTTAGGAATTGAAGATACTCTCTGTCTTCCATATCTGGCAATATTTGTAATTCTATTTCTTGGGGTTTCATTTTTTTCCCTGGTGTCATAATTTTCACAATTTTCAGCTGATTAAATCTTCACTGTAAGTTAGGTATTTGAAAATTTGTTTCTGACTGATTTTCTTTAAACTTTTTATTTTGTACTGGGGTATGGCCAGTTAACAGTGTTGTGATAGTTTCAGGCCAAGAGTGATTGGGCTTTAATCATACATATGTGTGTGCTCGGTCACTCAGTGTCTGACTCTTTGTGACCTCATGGACTGTAGCCTGCAAAGCTCCTCTGTGGAATTTTCCAGGTAAGAATACTGGGGCAGTTGCCATTTCCTACTCATGGGGATCTTCCTAACCTAGGGATTGAATTCGAGTTTCTTAGGTCTCCTGCACTGGAAGGCAGATTCTTTATCACTAGAGCCCCTGGGAAGCCCGAACCATATATATACATGTATCTATTCTCCCTCAAACAGCCCTCCAATCAAGGCTGTCACGTAACATTGAACAGAGTTTCATGTGCTACACAGTAGGTCCTTGTTGTTTATCCATTTTAAATATAGCAGTGTGTACATGTCCATTCCAAACTCCCAAAGTATTCCTTCCCCACTTTCTTCCCCCTAGAAACCATGCGTTCCTTGTCTGTGATTCTGTTTCTGTTTTGCAGGTAAGTTCATTTGTATCATTTCTGTATAGATTCCACTCATAAGGGAAGTCAAATGGTGTTTCTCCATCTCTGTCTGACTTACCTCACTCAGTATGACAATCTCTAGGTCCATTTGTGTTGTTGCAAATGTTATGCCTCTGATTTTTTATTACTCTAATACTGGGTCATTAAAGAGAGATTTTTCTGGACAGTCATAAAAGCTTCCTCATTTTCTGATCATTCTTGTTACTAAGAATTTAAAACCCCAATTCTGCAATTTAAAAAGTTTCACTGGGGGTTTTGGAAGTGACCACTCCATCTCTCATAGTCCTTATACTCCACATGCCATATGTATTATGTAAAGGCCATCACCACTTGACCTGCCAATACCACACTTTTAATTAGCATTTTATTCCAGGTGAACACAGGTAATACTTTAAATTTCCTTAGATTATCTCTATCTTATCCTTTAATACTACCCAGATTGTCACTGCTCAAAATCAAAAGGTGAGACATAAATAATCTAAACAGATTCTCAACCTTAAAAATCTGTTTCTTACAGCCACTTTTTAGTATCAAATACTGTATGTGTTAAGGCCAGCTGCAGATAACAGATGTCTCTAGCCAGTTTAAGGGAAAAAAGATATAGAATATTAAATGCTTTCAAAATATCTGAATGATCTAGAAAAAGCCAATGAACTGGGCTTCTATGAAGGATTCCCAGGAGAACATTACCCTATTGGCCTGCCAAGGAGGTTGTTGCTTCTATTGTGGTTGGTTAGCTGGGAAATCAGAAATCTGCGGCTACAAGTGTTGCTCCAGGATTTCAACACTGCAACTATGGCCCATGCCAGAAAATCAGATGCCCTGATTCACCTCTTAATAGGCATAAATCCCTGTGACCAGACACTGGGCAGAAAATGCAAATATCTTTGTGCTTGCAGGTGCAGAAGTGGGATCTCACTTCCACCTTCTACCTTTCAATAAGGTACTTTAGCCCTATGTCTATGCAATACATTTAGGCCAATGGCATTTTTTACAACCAATGTGGAGCAATAGAGCAGAGTTTATTTAACTACTCCCATTGGATAGACAAAGGTCTGCTAGGATAGACAAAGGCCCAAAGGATAGACAAAGGTCCCAAAGGACAGACAAAGGCCAATAAAGGTCCGTCTAGTCAAAGCTGTGGTTTTTCCAGTAGTCATGTATGGATGTGAGAGTTGGACTATAAAGAAAGCTGAGCACTGAAGAATTGATGCTTTTGAACTGTGGTATTGGAGAAGACTCTTGAGAGTCCCTTAGCCTGCAAAGAGATCCAGTCAATCAATCCTAAAGGAAATCAGTCCTGAATATTCACTGAAAGGACTGATGCTAAAGCTGAAACTCCAATACTTTGGCCACCTGATGTGAAGAACTGACTCATTGGAAAAGACCCTGATGCTGGGGAAGATTGAATGTGGGAAGAGAAGGGGACAACAGAGGATGAGATGGTTGGATGGTATCACCGACTCAATGGACATGAGTTTGAGCAAGCTCTGGGAGTTGGTAATAGACAGGGAAGCCTGGTGTGCTGCAGTCCATGGGGTCACAAAGAATTGGACACGACTCAGCATCTGAACTGAACTGAATGGATAGACATTTAGATTGTTTTTTTTATTTAATATAAAAAAATACTGAAATGAACATCTTTGTACAGACCACCTCAATTGCATATTGAAAGCTTTTACCCAACATAAAAACAACCAAGTGCAATCATAGAGAGTGCTCATCTTTAGTTTTAATAGATACTACTCGATTATTAAATGGCTTTCTTAAGTTGCCATATCAACTTACTCTCTCACCCATACTATCTAGCAAGCCTAGACAAATTTTGTAATTCTGTTTCTTGGGATTTTATTTCCTTACCAACATTTTATGTATTCTTGCCAACACTTGATATATTAATTTGTTAAAACTTGTTAGTTTCAGGAGTAAAATGTTCCACCTTATAGATTGAATTTGTTTGAAGTTGTGTTCAACTCTTTGTGACCCCATAGACTGTAGCCCGCCAGGCTCCTCTTCTACTCTAGTGAGTAGCTATTCCCTTCACTAGGGGATCTTCCCAACCCAGGGACTGAACCCACATCTCCTGCATTGCAGGCAGGTTATTTACCATATGAGTCACCAAGGAAGCCCCTGAATTTGTATACTACTGATCATATGTGAGATTGAGCATCTTTTTGCTTATTTAATATTTTACTTTTACTATGACTTTCCCAGTTTACATCTGTTGCTACCTATTTTTTGTTGGAAGGCTTTCTTTTTTCCCTTGATTTAATTTGCTTTTAATCTGGACATTAGTTATTTATACCTTTTAAGTTTCATAACTTATTTAAGCAGGTTTTATCTACCCTGAGGTCATAAACATTGTCTGTATTTTCTTATTTTATTTTTGTAGCTTTTGCTTTTTCATTTTGACTTTTAATTAAAATAAATGTTTTAATGTTGTGAGGTGACCTAACCTTATTTCTTTATTAAAAGAATTAGCCTTTTGCCCCAATAGCTTTTGGTCCATGCTGACTTAAATGCTACATTATCATAAATTAAACTTTTATATACACAGCCATATTTTCTTTGGTTTATATTTTATTTCACTGAATAATCCTACAAAATCACAGCCCTGTATTAATTTGCATAGCTTTAAAGTACAGTTTTATATCTGGAGGGTAAATGTTCCCCCTTCTCAGTCTTTTCATAATTATCTATTTAATTCTCGTATATGACTTTCTTATTTAACATTAAAATTTTCATAATATATTGAGATTTTGATTGAGACTGTATGGATTTATATATTAATCTTTTATTAATTTTATATTTTTTAAAATATAGAATCATTATATCTCTAATAGGGTATAGCTTTTTGAGTAAATTTTTAAAATTTTATCTCTATAAATATCTTCTATGTGTCAAGTTAATTTATGTGTTGGTGAAGGTTAGTTACTTTAACTGCCTCAACAAACAACCCCCCGATCTTACATATGTCATTGTACAACACGGGCCAAGTTAAGTAGTGTTTTGCTTCATTCAGTCATTTTGGAACCTAGACTGACGTAAGTGCTGTGTCATCAATGAGAGATTCCAAGGTTGCTCTGAGTCTTATCATCCAATAGCCAAATAGAGAAGAAAGAATGTGAGAGATAATTTGAGAGATTTATGACGAAACTTGGAAGTGGTGTGCATAACTATTGTCACATTCAAAACCTGGTCAATTGCCTCACATTGCTGGAAGTGAGGCAGGGAAAGTATTCTCCATGTGAGCCCAGGGGGTAAATAAGATGATTTTGGCAATCTCATAAAGTTGCCTCCCCACTTGCTTGAAAGTACAAGAGAATCAACTGAAAATCTATTCAAATTCGTAAGTGATAAGAGACCAAGATGACAGATTAGAAGGACACAGAACTTACCAGCTCACATGAACATTCAAGAAAACTTCTACATGTGAAATAATTCTCACTGAAAACTAACTGGAGACTGGCGGCAGACTCCCATACTACAAGGGCTGTAAGAAAGATTCACACAGAATCGAGTAGGAAGGGAAGAGAAGCAATCAGGTCAGGACCAGGGTCTCTGGGAAGGGACTCAGAGGATGAGGGAGATTACATAGAGATACTCCTTGGGTAGTGAATTGTTAGAACCATATATTGGCTGCCCCAGGTCTAGGGTCTGACACAAGGAAGATGAGCCCCCTTGGCTGGTTGTAGGACAGGAGAGATTAACAGGAGGCTAGGCAATGGCACCCCACTCCAGTACTCTTGCCTGGAAAATCCCATGGATGGAGGACCCTGGTAGGCTGCGGTCCATGGGGTCGCTAAGAGTGAGACACAACTGAGCGACTTCACTTTCACTTTTCACTTTCATGCATTGGAGAAGGAAATGGCAACCCACTTCAGTGTTCTTGCCTGGAGAATCCCAGGGACAGGGGAGACTGGTGGGTCACACAGAGTCGGACACGACTGAAGTGACTTAGCAGCAGCAGCATGTGAAGCCTAGACTCTGCTTATGAAGAGCACACCACATGCTTTCTTGTTCCCAAAGCAGGATGGAGAAGTTGGGTTGAAAATTATATGGGTAGCTGGATGGTTTCCCGTGACTACACTGCCATACACTCCACTCCAAGCCAAGTAAATTATTCAGCCCTGCTCGGGAGCTCCGCTGTGAGACATGGAGGTGGCTCAGACCTGAACTGGCAGCTGAGCAGGATGGGGCAGCAACTACTGGCACTTTAGGGGCAGCACAGGAGAAGCAGCCCAGATCTCTGTGGCCAGAGGCCCCACCTGCCCTGCAGAGCAGTTCCATACCAGGGTAAGGACAGCAGGGGTTTAGAGGAGAGATATGCTATAGGGTACAAAGTAGAATCTGAGCAGGTGGAGGCAGCCATTGCTGACACTTACACAGGTAGTGCATCAGGGACAGCCCAGATCTCTGGTCCTATCTGAACAGCCATAGCCTATACCTGGGCCTGTGCCGGGTACCCCTTGCCAGATCCTGTTGCTATTACACTTCTCCTCCCTGGGACTAGAGTGTCAGTGCTGGGAGCAGGGGATATGAGGGAAGCACACACTTAATGGGAACTGAGCCAGCTCAGATCCAACCTTCAGGGTTTTTGCTCTACTAACTGACCACGCCACCAACAGGACCATAAAGGTCACTGAGCAGAGAGGAAGCCACAGCTCATACCTGGTTTTGGACATAGCCCCTCCATCTCCAGCCCATCTACTACTCAGAGGATAGCTGCCAGTAAACCCTGAAGAAAGACATGACCTGTGTTCATGTCAGATCCATACCTCCCACCAAAGCCACTGGGTACATGGAGACTGTATAGGAATGCTCCCACATAAGGATACCCTTTCAAGACAGCAAAAGGTAATGGTTTCACCTGATCTCATAGAGAGAAAGTTAATCAAAGTGAGAAGACCTGAATTTGTCTCAATTCAAAGAACAAGAGAACATTCCTGAAAAATAGTAAGAAAACATAAATAATTTACAATATAAAAATTAAAAACTTTAGTAATAAGCATGATAACTGAATGAGAGAAAAGAATAGATGAAAACATTGAGAATTTTTTAACTAGTAGATATAAAAAAGAACCAGTCAGAACTGAGAATACAGCATCTGAGATAAAAGACATACTGGAGGAATTATTAACCGATTATGTGACACAAAAGAATGCACACGTGATCAAGGAGATAGAATAATGGAAATCACCCAAACAGAACAGAAAAAAATAAAAATAAAAACAAGAAAAGAGAGTAGCTTAAAGAAACTCTGGGACAGGATCAAGCTTACCAACTTTTAAATTATAGAAGTCCCAAAAGGAGAAAAGAGAGAGAAGTATGTATTTGTTGACATTTTGGCTGAAAAAGTCTCTAAACGAATAAGTAAACAGACATTTAAGCACAGAAAGAACAGTTGCAAACAAGATGGGCCCAAACAGACCCAAACCAAGACATGATCATAACTTAAATGGCAAAAGTTAAAGAGAGAATTCTAAAGGCAGCAAGAAGGAAAAAAAAGTCATGCAAAGGAACACCCATGAGACTATCAGCTGATTTTTCTGCAGAAATGTTGCAGTCCAGATGCAAGTGGAATGATATATTCAAACTGCTGAAAGGAAAGAGCCTGCAATCTAAGACACTCCATCCAGCAAAATTATTATTTAAAATTTAAGATAAAGAACTTTTCAGACAAGCAAAAACAGAGTTTATCAATACTAGAAAAACTAAGAGTTTATCATAAAACTAAAAGGGAAGAAATAAATAAGGAACAGAGAAGAAATACAAAAACAAATGGTAAACCAGCAATCAAATGACAATAAGTACATAATTATCAATAAGTACAATACTTTAAATGTCAGTCAACTAAATGCTCCAATCAAAGTCATAAGATGGCTGATTGGAATTAAAAAATAAGACATTTCAACATGCTGCTTACAAGAGACTCAGTTCAGAGCTAAAGAGACACTCAGACTGAAAGTGAGGGTATTGAGAAAGATATTTCATACAAAGAAAAATGACAAGAAAGTGGGGGTAGCCATGCCCATATAAGACAAAATAGAATTTAAAACAAATTTAATAACAAGAGACAAAGAAAGGTATTATATAATATAAAAGAATCAGTGTAAGAAGATGGTATTACACTTGTTAACATATATATGCAATCAATGAAGAGAGCACCAAAATATATGCAGCAAACATAGACATAAAAGGAGAAATTGACAATAGCATAATAAAAGTAAGGAACTTGAACACTCCACTTACACCAATGGAGAGATCATCCATACAGAAAATCAATAAGAAAACAGTAGTTTTAAATGACACAATAGATGAGTTGGACTAATTAGATATCTATAGAACATTCCGTCCTAAAACAATACACATTCCTTTCAAGTTCACATGGAACATTCTTCAGGATATATAACATGCAATGTGACAAAACATGTCTTAACAAATTTAAGAGGATAGAAATGATATCTAGCATTTTCCCCAACAACAACAGTATGAAACTGGAAATCAATTACAGGAAGAAAAATGGGGAAATAATCCCAAATACCTGTGAACTAAACAACATGCTATTAAAAAAAATCAATGAGTCAATGAAGAAATTGAAGAGGAAAGCAGAAAATACCAAAATAGATGAAAATAGAAAAATGACTTTCCAAAATTTATCAAATGCAACAAATAGAGTCCTAAGAGGGTTTATAGTATATAGGCCTACCTCAAGAAACAAGAAAAATTCCAATAAACAACCTAACTTATCATCTAAAGGAGTTATAAAAAGAAGGACAAACAAACCCTTAAGAGAAAGAGGGAAGTAATATGGATCAAAGAAGAAATAAATAAAATAGAGACTCCTCCAAATAGAAAAGATTAATGAAATCAAAAGCTGGTTTCATGAAAAGATAAATAAAATTGATAAGCTTTTAGCCAGAATCACTAATAAAAACAGTGAGGACACTTAAGAAGAGAAATAACTGACACCACAGAGATACAAAAGTTATAAGATAATACTATGAATAGTTGCTGCTGCTGCTGCTAAGTCACTTCAGTTGTGTCCGACTCTTGGCGACCCCATGGACTGCAGGCTACCAGGCTCCTCCTTCCATGGGATTCTCCAGGCGAGAGTACTGGAGTAGGTTGCCATTGCCTTCTCCATAGTTACCTGCCAACAAATTAAAGAAACTAAAAGACATGGACAAATTTCAAGAAAAATACAACCTTCTAAGACTCAATCAGAAAGAAATAGACAATCTAAACAGACTGATCACTACTAATGAAATTGAATTTATAATAAAATATAAAACCTCCCAGCAAAATAATTCATAATAAAACATAAAAATTTCCAGAAAACAGAGGCCAGCATTATCCTGATAGCAAAATCAGACAAAGAAACTACAAATTAATAAAATTACAGGCCAATAACTGTGATGAATACTTAACACAAAAATCCTCAACAAAATATTAGCAAAATGAATCCAACAATATATCAAAAGACTCATACAATGTGATCACCTGGGATTTATTCTAGGGATGCAAAGATTGTTCAATAATTGCAAATCAATCAATGTCATACACTACATTAATAAAAAGGATAAAAATCAATGATCATCTCAATAGACTCAGAAAAAGCATTTGAAGTTTCAGCATCATTCATGAAGAAAACTATCATCAAAGTTGGTATAGAGGGAACATATCTCAGCATAATAAAGAGCAATTTATGATAAATGCATAGCTAACATAATATACAATGGTGAGAAACTGAAAACCTTTCCTCTAAAATCAGGACCAAGACAAAGATGTCCACTTTTGCCACTTCCATTTAATACAGTACAATGTTGGAAGTCCTAGCCACAACAATTAGATAAGATAAACAAATTAGTCATCCACATTGGAAGGGAAGAAGTAAAACTGTCACTATTTACAGATGACATGATACCATATATAAACCCTAGAGTTTCCACCAAAATACTATTAGAACTAATGAATTCAGTAAAGCTTTATAATACAAGATTAATATAGAGAAATCTATTGCATTTCTATACACTAATAATGGATTATCAGGGAAAAAAAGCAAGAAAATATTCTCATTTAAAATCACATCAAAAAATACCTAGGTATCAAATATCTATACCCTGAAAACTGCAAAACATTGGTGAAGGAATTTGAGAATTCTACAAAGACATGTAAAGATATTCCATATTCATACATTGGAATATTTTAAACTGTTAAAATATTTATACTACCCTCAGTGATCTACAGATTTTAAGCAATCTCTGTCAAAATACCCATGGCATTTTTCAGAGAACTAGAGCAACTAATCCTATTGTGGCATATTGGGAACCACAAAAGAGCCTAAAGAGCAAAAGTAATCTTGCAAAAAATAACAAAGCTAGAGGTTTTGTGCTGCTTGACTTCAGACTAAAACACAAAGCTACAGTAATCAAAACAGCATAGTACTGGTACAGAAACAGAAATATAGATCAATGGAACAGAATAGAGAGCCCAGAAGTAAATATATACACTTATGGTCAATTAATCTATGCCAAAGGTGGCAAGAACAGTGGAGAAAAGACAATCTCTTCACAAAGTTGTGCTGGGAAAACTTGACTGCTTCATGTAAAGAGATGAAATTGGAACATTTCCTCACTCTATCTATAAAAATAAACTCAGAATGAATTAAGACCTAAATATAAGACCTGAAAACATAAAATTCCTAACAGAGAACATAGGCAGAACAGTCTGACATAAATCAGCAATTTTTTTTTTTTAGATTTGTCTTCTAAGGCAAAAGAAATAAAAACAAAAATAAACAAATGGAAACTTCTCTGGCAGTCCAGTGTTTAAGACTCCATGCTTCAAATTCAAGGGGCATGGGTTTGATTTCTGGTCAGAGACTAAGATCCCACATGCTGCACAGTGTAGCCAAAAACAGAATAAAAAATTGGACCTAATTAAACTTAAAAGCTTTTCCATAGCAAAGAAAACCATTGACAAAATGAAAAGACAACCTGCTGAATGGGAGAAAATACTTGCAAATGATATGACCAATAAAAGGTTAATATTCAAGGTATAAAAGTAGTTCATACAACTGAATAGTGACAACAACAAGAAAAACTAACAGCCCAATGAAAACCTGTATAGACATTTTTCCAAAGAATACATGCAGATGGCCAACAAGCATATGAAAAATGCTCAACATGGCTAATTATCAAAGAAATGCAAATCAAAACCACAATGAGATATCACCTAACACCTGTCAGAATGGGTATTTTCAAAAAGACCACAAATAACACATATTGATAAGGATGAGGAAAAAAGGGAACCTTTGTACACTGATGGTGGGAATGTAAATTGACATAGCCACTGTGGAAAAATATTATTCAGGTTCCTCAAAAATCTAAAAATAGAATTACCATATGGCCCAGCAATTTTGCTTCTGGGTATATATTTGAAGACAAAAACACTATTTCAAAAAGATATGTGCACCCAATGTTCATTACAGCATTATTCACAATAGTCAAGACATAGAAGCAATCTGTGTCCATCGACAGATGAATGGATAAAGATGTATATATACACACAATGGAATATTGCTCAGCCATAAAAAAGAATGAAATTCTGCTATTTGCAACAGCATAAGTGGACCTAAAAAGTATCATGCATTCTGAAATATGTCAGACAAAGACAGATAGTCTATATTGTCACTTTCATGCACGTATGCTTAGTTGCTCAGTCGTGTCCAACTTTTTGTGACCCCATGCAGTCCACCAGGCTCCTCTGTCCATGGGGATTTTCCAGGCAAAGATACTGGAGTGGGTTGCCATGCCCTCCTCCGGGGATCTGTGCAATCCAGGGATTGAACCCAGGTCTCACATATGGCAGGCAGATCCTTTACCGTCTGAGCCACTAGGGAAGCTCATATGATTATCACTTACATGTGCAATTTAAAAAATAAAATAGATGCATATTACAGAATAGAAGCAGACTTGCAGACAGAAAACAAACTAGTGCTTGCTCGTGGGGGGAGAGGAGGAGGCGGCAAGACATACTTCTATGTATAAAATAAAGAAGGATGTAGTGTATAGCACCGGCAAATATAACCTTATTTTTAAAGTAACTTTTAATAGACTATAACCTATAAAAATAGTTGGATCTCTAGTTTGTACACCTGGAACTAATATAGTATTGCAAATTAGCTATACTTTGATAGAAAACAAAACAAAAAACTGGTAACAGATTTTTAGCAATGTAATTGGAACAAAGATTAGCTTATAAAAATAAACTTGCTAAGCAATAGGCAGTAAGAATTAGAATAGTTAATATGATAGAATTTTCTTAGTTTTTAAATATTGTCTCCAAATAGTGAATATTTTAGTTCTTTCTTCCTGGTATTTTAAATCTCTCAGTTTTGTTTTAAATTTCAAGGCTGGAACATTTCATGATATTGAATTAAATGGGACTAACTCTTGTTTGTTGTAATAAAATTTAAATTGTTAAAGAAAAAAAATCCTGGAATGCCGCTGGCTGGATTTCTGAAGTGTCTGTCTTGTTGGAATTTTCTTTCTTCATAACAAGTCATGATTTTTAGATCATTCACTTGATAATGAACCCCTACTTGTGTGGTTCTGAGTTTTTACTCTCCAAAAAGACAATATTCTTATTGTTGAAGTAAATTTAACAATGATTTTGCCTAAAGGTTTCTGGAAATTTTTTCTTTTTTTGGGTGGTGGGGGGAGTATGGTTTTAGAAACTAACATTTGAACAAAAATAACAGTTGAGTGATAGTTTAAATATTGACTGTCTATCAGAGTTGCTTCTGCATTTTAGTTGCCCACATAACCTATAGTTTACTCAACTATATTGTTATTATTATTTATTATTTGAGCAAACTCCAGGAGATGGTGAAAGATGGGGAAGACTGGCCTGCAGCAGTTCATGGGGTCACAAAGAGTCAGACACGACTTAGCAATTGAACAACAAATTCGTGGTGGAAATAGCAAAATTTATAGGATTCAAGCTCTTCTTTAATAATTTATTGTCTTTTGGGGGCCAGCTACATTTTTTGTCTTGACTCCATTTTTAAGAGGCATTGAAAACATATTTCCTTCTGAACAATGTGAACTGGACAATGTCGTTCTTTGCTTTCTATTGTTATCTCATCTTTTTCAAGCTTTTTTACTACCCCTTTTTAATATTGCTGACTTCTCAAATTATGTCTTCAGCATTGATCTCCCTACAGAGATCCAACTCAGATTTAAAAATCCCTATTAGCATCTCCTTTGAATGAAGGACTAACACCTTAAATATACTTTCTCCAACATACAACACATTATCTTATCCCTCAAACTTGATATTTTCCTTATGTTCTCAAAGTTTATATATAACATTACTGTTCAAGTGGCAGTGTTGCATATAAATATTTTCTTAAATGATCCTATACACATGAAATACTTTATCTTTCAATTAAGTAGTGTTTACCCCATGCTTCTGGCAAAGCTGTTTTTAAACTTTTTGTCATACACATTATGAGGTTTTTTTTTTCCTCAATAAGCCTGGAGAATACTCTCAATCTTGATGACTTACAGTTATGAAAATCAACCCTTTCTGTAATTAAATTCATGAGCCAGAAATGCAGGATATATTAATTGTTAACTGAATAGTTAGGTTAATCACCCTAGGTCAAGCTTTCTCTCTAAGCTATGTTATCTCCTGTGAAATGACTTTTATCACAGATATGACATAAAATTACTTCATAAAATTATTCTCTTCTTTTCTCACTCCATTTATTCTCCATGCATGATACTATCCTCTCCTAAAACTTTAATTACTGTGTGCTTACCAAAACATCCCAAATTATTTCTCCAGCACAGGTCACTCTGACCGCTAGATCAGCATGACCACATGCTGATTGGACACTTAGATGTCCCATAGTTATTCAAGTTATTTATTGATTTTTCTACTCCATTTACTAGATGCTAAAACCAGAAGCTTTCTTGTCAATCTTGACTCTTTAAATAATCCACTACCTACATCGAATCAATCATCAAATTCCAGTCATCTTTCTCTCACCAGCTTGGAATCAGGCTACTTCTCTCCATCTCACTGGTATTAAATTAATGTCATCATCTTGTCTCATTCAAACTTTTGTGGTAACCATCTAACGGCTTACCTTGGCTCTGATTTGATTCACCTTCAATCCTGTCTCTAAATTTCTCTTCAAGCAAAATGACATTTTGAAAACTAAAATCTGGTCAAGTTATTTCCCTGCTCAAAGTCCCCAATCCTTCACATAGCTTATAAGAAGTATTTTATATTGTGTCTTCAGATTTTCTTCAAAGCCACATCTTTCACCAGCCACCTAACACATTTTACTAGGTTTCCAAATGTTTTGTGGACCCTGTCACCATGGGAGATTTGCTCCCTGAGCATGGCCTTTCTAATCCCCTTCCTCTCATCCTTTATATTTTCTCACATTCTTTCAATTCAGTTTCCCTGACCAGTCTTTTTGACCTCCTCTAGAGAAGGCAATGGCACCCCACTCCAGTACTCTTGCCTGGGAGATCCCATGGACGGAGGAGCCTGGTGGGCTGCAGTCCATGGGGTCGCTAAGAGTCGGATACGACAGAGCGACTTCACTTTCACTCTTCACTTTCGTGCACTGGAGAAGGAAATGGCAACCCACTCCAGTATTCTTGCCTGGAGAGTCCCAGGGACAGGAGCCTGGTAGGCTGCCGTCTATGGGGTCGCACAGAGTCGGACACGACTGATGTGACTTAGCAGCAGCAGCAGCAACCAAGACTCAACGTTTTCTCACTCGTGTCATCTGAGTATCCTTTACTCAGTCTCTATTTTCGTATGTATCACACTGTAGTATACAACAAATTGTGATCACTGTAATCTTGAGTTTCTCTTTTATCAAATTGTGGGAACCCTGAGGAGAAGGAGAGGGTTGTATTTTGTTCATTTTATAAACTTAGTGCTGAGGACTTCTCCTGGCATGTAGTATTCATTAATTATTTACTAAATAAAAAAATTAATAAGGACTACCTAAAATATTTGCAGACTATTCTATGTACATATTTCAAGTAGTGGTAATGAGGAACACCTTTTAAAATAAATGAAATTATTAATTTTTAGTTATGGCTACCCTTGCCTAATTTTAAATGAAGCCTGTGAAAGGACATATTCTTGTGGAGTTTTCTCCACTGAATTTCATGAACTTTTTCTCTTAAAGAAGATTTGTAGACCTGAATTCCAACGAAAAATTGTGTTAGCTCTTTCATGTTTAAAATAACAATTAAATATGCAAAGAAGTTCTGTCATAACTCTTAGGCCAGAACACACAGATTCTGCTTATAAAATTATATTTTTTGTAATAGAATTATTAAATGAGAGGAGAGACATCATTTTCTCTTTAAAACCACTGTTTTATTATGTTTGTTTATTATTTATGTTCTCTGTTAAGGTTCAGAATTTTCATTGGCAGTTTTTTCTTTACATATACTTTTATTTTCTATGCTGCTTACATTTCATTTAATTTCTCATCAACAACATGTTGAATTATCAATTTTATCTTGAGTAGTACATGCAAATAAAATATGGCCTTTTTATTGCCTAGTATATGAAGTGTTTGAAAGACATTTAGAGGCTGTATAAAAGGATATATTCCAAATAACCACCTAAGAGCATTTTTTTCAAATTTGCCATCAATAAAGAAGTGAATGAATATTCCCTTAAATAAGTGAAGTCATTGCTTTTGAATATAAAGCAAAGCAAAAGAAAACAAACCAAACAAAAGTGAAATCACAAAATGCTCTCCCTGTTCAGTCACCACACTGGGAACCCTATTTGTAGACATGCTCTGTCCCAGACAGTGTCCACTCAACCTCTTGCTGCCTTACTTTAACATAATAGAAACAAAGAGAAGCTTGCAGAAGAAAGGACAAAGTTCATGAAGCAAAATATTTTTGTTTTAAATTTACTTTCATCACGGAGGGAACAGTAGTTATTACATCCAAAATGTAGGAGCAGAACACCAGGCAAGAGGAATATCTGGGGAACAAGAACTCTCGGAAATTGAATGCACAAAAGCAGAAAACTTTTTAGAGGGGTTTGGAAGATCATTTGAAGAGATTTCATTGGAAATAGAAGGAAGAGACAAAGATAGGAAAAATATGAAGTCTGATTTTTAAAATGGACAATTAGAGAGGTGTGGACCAGATGGCAAAACAAGAAAACTGGAGCTCACCGCCTCCTACAAGCATACCAGAATTACAACTATTTACAAAGTAATTATATATGCAAATGAGATGCAGACTAGCAGAGAATATTTTCTACAACTAAAGATGTAGAGAAAGAATCATAGCAAGACAAATAGTTGGGGCACAGGTGCAGTATAGTCAAGACTCATACTGCTAGTTAGGTGACCCACAAATGGGAGGATAAACACAATAGCAGAGGTTCATAGGAATGAGAGTTTCAAGCTCTACACTGGGCTCCCCAGCCCAGGAGAACTGCACCAAGATGAGCCCCCTGAAAGCCTGGCTTTGTAGGCCAGCTGGGCTTGCATATGGGAGAGCCAGAAATCTACAGGAAAAGCAACTCCAGCCTTAAATGGCACACACAAAATCTCCAAGTCCCAGAGCACAGAGAGTAATTTGAAAGGAGGTTGGGTCAGGCACATTTAGTGAATTTTGGAGAGTCTCTGGGAGAGGCAGAAGGTAACTGGACCTCTCCCCGGGGACATAGACATGAGCAGCAGCCATTTGGGGGCACTCATTTTACCACAAGGTAAAATGGCAGGAGCCATTTTGGAATCTTCCCTCTAGCCTGTTAGCACTGGAAGCCTTCCAACCCATCAGAGGGCCAGTATCAACCCTGGATCCCCCGTTGGCCATGCAGTCAACTGCCCTGGAACCAGGTTCTACCCAGCAGTAGACAAGTACAAGCCTCAGACCCTGTAACCAGCTGCCTTGGGACATGACATCCCCCAGAGGTGGAGAGACACAAGCTCTGGGACTGCTGAGCCACATAGCTAACCACTCTAGGACTGGGTCCTGCTCACCAGCTGGCCAGCAGCTACTGCTTAAGGCACAGCCTGGCAGCCAGCCAGGCCAGGGGCCAGCCTCACTTCCCAGGCACTGGCAGTTGTCCACCCTACCATAATAGGAAGGCCCATGAAGCTCACACAGGGAGCAGCCCTAGCGCACAGGGCTCTGGTGACCAGAGGGGAGCGTACTATTGAGCCTCATGAGATGTCTCCTACATAAGGCTTCTCCTCTGAGACTGGAAAATATAACTGACCTACCTAACACTTAGAAGTACACACAGAATATTAGGCAAAATGAGGAGAGAAGAATACATTCCAAATGAAAGAATAAGACAGGACCTTGGAAAAAAAAAAACTAAAGGAAGTGGAGATAAGCAATCTACCTGGTAAAGAGTTTAAGGTAATGATCATAAAACTGCTCAATAAACTAGGGAGACAAACGGATAAACAACAATGAGAATTTTCACAAAGAGTTGGAAAATATGAATAAGAACCAAAGCTGAAGAATACAAAAATTGCAATTAAAAAATACACTGGAGGGAGTCAATAGTAGACTAGATGATACAGAGGAACAGATTAGTGAACTGGAAGACAGAGCAGTGAAAATCATCCAATCTGAACAGAAAAAATATTTTTTAAAAAATGAAGATTGTGTTTAAGAGACCTCGGGAACAGCATCAAGCATATTAACATTTGCATTACAGAGGGGCCCAGAAGGAGAAGAAAGAGATGAAAGGGCAGAAAACTTATTTGAAGAAATAATAGCTGTAAACTTCCCTAATATGGAAAGAAAACAGGCATGTAGGGAATTCTGAGCATAAAGGTGAAGGGTGATCCCAGATAACACAAATGGATCAGACTTTCATAGCAGCCAATCCACATAGAGTCAGGAAAAGGGACTCTCGTAGGGAAGAGAAAAGAACCTAAAATAATAAATTTTCTAATGTGTAGAGATAAGTTAGAAATCTATCATTTTTTCCAGAATTTGGAGTAATAATTGTGTTAGAACTTCAGTTAAAGTTTCAGTCCAGTTCAGTTACTCAGTCGTGTCCAACTCTTTGTGACCCCATGGACTGCAGCACACCAGGCTTCCCTGTCCATCACCAACTCCTGGAGCTTGCTCAAACTCATGTCCATCGAGTCAGTGATGCCATCCAACCATCTCATCCTCCATTGTCCCCTTTTCCTCCTGCCTTCAATCTTTTCCCAGCGTCAGGGTCTTTTCTAATGAGTCAGTTTTTTTGCATCAGGTGGCTAAACAGTTAAGAGTTTCAGCTTCAGCATCAGTTCTTCCAATGAATATTCAGGACTGGTTTCCTTTTGGATAGACTGGTTTGATCTCCTTGCAGTCCAAGGGACATTCAAGAGTCTTCTCCAAAACTACAGTTCAAAAGTATCAATTCTTTGGCACTCAGCTTTCTTTATAGTCCAAGCCTCAAATTCATATGTGACCACTGGAAAAACCATAGCTTTGACTATGTTTGTTGGCAAGTTAAAGTTTAGAGAGAGAATACCACTATGATGTATGTTCAGGGATAATTACTGGAATTAAGCCACACATATTGTGAGACAAGCTGGAAATGTAAAATCTAGAAGGGGCATTAAAGACTGAGAGAGGGGATCTTCCCAACCCAGGAATCAAACCCAGGTCTCTTGCATTGCAGGCTGATTTTTTTTACCATCTGAGCCACCAGGGAAGCCCAAAGAACTAGATAACTAAGCTACTAACCAGCTCTCCTAAAACCCTGGTACATGTGAACAAGTTGGAGCTTGTAGGAAAATCTAACAGGCCAAGTATGTCTAGCTATTGAAGTGGGTCCCTGAGAGGGGAGCTCATGGAAGGATCTGTGGGAAATTCTGTGTATGTATTTGGTGGTGGACATGCAGTCAGTAAAGCCTGTAGTCTAGAAGGAGAACTGGATAGGGAGCAGAGGAAAGTAAGACCAACCTGTAGCTGCTTGGCACCTCTGTGTGTATCTGTCATTGTTCTATCCATGAAAAGACCTTTGAAAACCAGTGCTCAGAGCTGCATCTCCACCTTCAAGATCTTGCAGTGTTATCTTGGAGGATGCTAATCTGGAACCATGCAGAAAAATGAATTCCAGAAAACAGTTTTCAGACACATCAAGTTAACAAAGGAATGCAACATAGGTAGGAAAAAGAGGTTTAAAAAGCAATTAAGGAAAAACTATCTTAGGCAACTATTAACTCCAGAGGAAGAAACGTTAATACAGGAAACAAATCAGAGCATTTCATTTGGCTCATCTGTGAATAATAATTACATAATCATCATGAAATTATCTGACATATTCATGTAACCAAAATTCATAGCTATGTTGCATGCATGGGAGGGGAGAATATTTGCATAAAGAATGAGGTAGAAAATAAGATTGAAGGCTGTTAAATCCTTATATTCCATAATAGGAATTCCAAGTATAATGAGTAAAGTTTTTTAAATCAGGATATAGTGGTATTATCATTTATACAGACTTAAGCATATAAATGTAAGGACACAACTAAAAATGCTGAAGTTGTTTTGGGGGAGGTGATGAGGGGTGGGAGATGAGACTACTTGTTTGTTTCCATAAGGTTTAGAGAACCAACTGACATCTTAAACTTGTACAGATAATACTGTAACAAAATGAAACATTTTACAGAAATAATTGGGGAGCTAATTCTATAATAATCTATACATGTAAACAGGGTTAAAGCTATAATGAGATATTTCTAGGAATATTTTAAGATATAATCAGTGGAGAAGGGATCTCTCTTCAAATCTGTGAAGAGGATATCACAAAAAAAGTAGGGACTAATAAAGGTGTCACAGCTAAAGAAATATTTCAGATTCTTTAGGAAAAAATTGCCATGTTCAGGTGCCATTAAATTTTAAGGAGAAACAATTTCATCCAACCAATGAGTAAAATCCATTTACAACTCAATGGTCAGAACCTAACTTACTCTGTGAAACAATAGCAGGTACAATCATAACTTAATTTAAAAAGTATTTTTATGATTTTGCTAGAGCTCATTATTGATAATTAAACTTGAATTACTTAATTGCCTTAGATCAGTAGCTAGCATGTAAATAGGTAATACATTGCTTTGTTCTGTCTGCAGTTTTGAGGGTGACCTTTAAGTAACACTGAATACATTATGTTTTAATTAAACTCAACTAACCACTTGAAGAATTCTTCTCACAGTGAGAATTTCAGATATGCAAATGAATTCTTAGGACATCTGTCATCGAAATAATCACAGTTTTAGCCCAAATGTTAAGACATTTTAAACCAATGCTTTTGAAAAAAATTCTTTACCTCATCAAATTGTTCTAGGTTGAGTTGCATTTAATGTTTAAAGTATTCAGGATAACTTAATAAAGAATTAGAACATATCTGAGAAGACAGAAGTATTTCCATTTAAGGGTACTTAAAAATTCACCAAGCAGGAAGTTATCAGCACAATATTCAGTAGCTTTTCCTCAAACCATCTGATCAATAAATACAATAATTGAAGAACAGTTTCATATTGTGACCTATGAATTTTGAGATAATATGAGCATTTTTAGGATTCTAGTCATTGGGTTAAACAACGTTCCTAGAAGACATTAGAGCATATTTTTTTGCTTGAGATTCTTGAAGATTATATGTTATAAGGCTATGCACCTTTAAATTCCTTTAAGCTACATCTTTGTGCCTTTTTACTAAGGATGAAAGAATAAGCTAATCTGTAGATAGAGTGAGGGAGAGATGGAAAAGTAGAGGGAGAAGGGTAATGGAACATACAGTTGTCCTTGAGTGTCCCTCTGTGGGGGATTGATTCTAAAATATACTCCACCATGGATACCAAAATCCCCGGGTGCTCAAGTCCCTATTATAAAATGGTGTGGTATTTGTATCTAGGTTACTTCCATGTCCTGGCTACTGTAAATAGTGCTGCAACAAACATTGGGATATATATGTCTTTTTGCACTATAGTTTTCTCAGCCTCCCATATGAAAATGAAATGAAATGAAATGAAAGTTGCTCAGTTGTGTCCAACTCTTTGAGACACTATGGACCGTAGCCAGCCAGGCTCCTCTGTCCATGGAATTCTCCAGGCAAGAATACTGGAGTGGGTTGCCATTCCCTCCTCCAAGGGATCTTCCTGACCCAGTGATCCAAACCACGTCTCTCATGTCTCCAGCATTGGCAGACCAGTTCTTTAACACTGGCACCATAAGCAGAGATGGGTTAATTGTAAGTAAATAAAGTAATTCAGATTGAGATGATCCATGTCAAAAGAAATTTTCCTCAACAGGCTAATCATTAGAGTATACTGCAAGTTTCAACTTCTTCTAAATTATAATATTAGGTCACAGAGTGGTTTTAGAATACAAATGTTATCAAGCAATGAACTGTACTGAAATAATGCTCTTTTTCCTTTCACACGCTGATAATAAAGTCAATCTTTTGCTCTTAACCTGTATATATGCTTCATCAGGGAAGCTATGCTTTCTAAATTGGTTTTCTGCCCACAAAATCATTTGACTATCAATATTTGTAGCTACTAATTAATAACAGTAGCATGATCTGCAGGAGAGGCCATTCAATGTGAGAGGTCAAGGTCATAAAGAAGCTGATGAGATGATTCCTTAAGAAAGACAGCAGCATCAGCCTAAGCAGCAACAGAAAGACCACCCAGAGAGGCTGCCTTTCAGCCAAGGCTCCCCCAGCCACACCCATGTGAGAAAGAAATGCTGACAGCCTAGTTAAGAGGCACAGCCCTCACAAATAAAAAGACTGTCATCAGCTTTGCAGATGGGCTCAGAAAAACATCTTAGCCTATGAAACATCGATCTTTCCCCCAGATATCCCTAGCTTTCTACACCTTTATTACGAGTCGTAAGTAAATGAAAGCAGTGGAGCCTGAAAAACTATTTTCTAATGTGAATACCTTGTGTCCAGACAGTTCTTTCAGGAACATTTTATTTGACCCTCTCAACAAACTATGAGAGACGCAACGGAGTTATAATGATTCTGTTTTGTTGATTAGCAATCTAGAGACCTCTATTGTCTTGCTCACCTGATTAATGCCACTGTGTTACTACTTAATAGAACACTTTTATAGCAATTATGTTAGGCGTTGTGGATTAAGCACTTTAAGTGAATTATCTCATTCACCTTCACAGAACCACTTTAGAGTAGATAATGTTTCAACATTCAGAAAACTAAGATCTTGGCATCCGGTCCCATCACTTTATGGCAAATAGATGGGGAAACAATGGAAAAATTGACAGACAATTTTTTTGGGCTCCAAAATCACTGCAGATAGTGACTTCAACCATGATTTTAAGAGATGCTTGCTCCTTGGAAGAAAAGCTATGACCAACCTAGACAGCATATTAAAAGCAGAGACATTACTTTACCAACAATGTCCATCTAGTCAAAGCTATGGTTTTTCCAGTTGTCATGTATGGATGTGAGAGTTGGACTATAAAGAAAGTTGAGCACTGAAGAATTGATATTTTTGAACTGTGGTGTTGGAGAAGACTCCTGAGAGTCCCTTGGACTGCAAGGAGATCCAACCAGGCCATCCTGAAGGAAATCAGTCCTGAATATTCACTGGAAGGACTGATGTTGAAGCTGAAACTCCAATACTTTGGCCACCTGATATGAAGAACTGACTCATTTGAAAAGACCCTGATGCTGAGAAAGACTGAAGGCAGGAGGAGAAGGGGACAACAAAGGATGAGGTGGTTGGATGACATCATCAACTTGATGGACATGAGTTTGAGCATGCTCCGGGAGTTGGTGATGGACAGGGAAGCCTGGCGTGCTGCAGTCCATGGGGTCACAAAGAGTTGGACACGACTGAGCGACAGAACTGAACTGAATGTTTCCTAATTTAGATGTGAGAGAACCTGGATCCAGGGAGGTTACTTGTGCAAAAAAGTCAGAAACTAAGCCTGGAGTCTAAAATACATGCGCTTCATGTAGTCTTGACTTGAATGTCCATTGTTTGAATTATTTTACTTAAAAAAATTGGGGTGGGGGCGGTACTGCCAATCTAACTAGTTTTTGTTGTCCTATGAGCTTAATTATTTCAGCACTTATTGTATGGGTATATGCTAGGCACTATTATAAATTTCGAGAAAATATTAGATTAAAAATGTCATGTTTTTTCTATTAACATGATTATACTTGCTTTTCTTCAATTTTTCGTAATTAGTTATGCAAGGATGATGTCTTCATTTTCACATATGGTCTCCCATATGGAATAGTAGGACAGTAGTAGGAATCTTGGGACTTAAGCAACACTGCAAGGATGTTTGCAGTTAAAAAACCTTCATTAAATATGCAAAAAGTAACAGGAGAAGGGACTTGTCTGTCAGTAAAATGATTGCTATTTGGGAGAGCACTTGTCTCCTGCTCATCACAGTTTACTGTAGAAGAAACCTCTGCTGGAGTAACTCTTGACCTCTCTCTGCCTCTTCACTTACCCTTTTCTGAGTTTAGTAGGAGGAACTGAAATGCCTGTCTCAATATTTTCTGCATTTGGTTTGGGGTCAGGTGAAGATAGTGGTAAAAAACCCACCTGCCAATTCAGGAGACATAAGAGATGTGGGTTTGATCTGTGGATCAGGAAGATCCCCTGGAGGAGGGCATGGCAACCCACTCCTGTATTCTTACCTGGAGAATCACTTGGACAGAGGAGCCTGGCAGGCTACAGTCCATGGGGTCGTAGGAGTTGGACACGACTGAAATGACACGTGCAAATAAAGAAACACATACAACTCTGTGTATGTAAAACTAATAAAATTTGAATAAGATTAGTGGATTGCTTTGATGTCAGTTTCATAGTTGTGATAATGTTCTATAGTTATACAAAATGTTACCACTGGAGAGACTAGGTGAAGAGTACACAAGATCTCTTTGTATTGTTTCTTAAAACAGTATTTGAATCTATAAATACTTCAAGAAGGAGTTTAATTAAAATAAAAAGACCCAAATGTAACTTTCAACAAATAAGTATTGAAAGATTGCACTGCTAAAGAATGTTAAAGATCATTCTTCTGAAAATAAAATGATACTATGTAGATACTTGGACCTGTCTAAGCATGAGAATTAATTGTGTCAGAAATTATAAATTTATGGGTAAATATAACATTTTTTCTCATATTTAATTTTTTATTAAAATGATATTTGAATGTTTAAAGCAAAATGGGTAACAATATTTTGTGGAATTAACAGTATATGCAGGAGTAAAAGGTATGCCAACAATAGGATAAAGACCAGGAGGAGGAATTGAAAGTACAGTATTGGGAGATTCTTCTCTGCATGAAGTTAAAATTAGACTCTGATAAATTAAGTATCTATATATTTTCAATTTGCAACCACAAAAGCAACCAAATAAATAAAAAGATAAAGCTAATAAACCAATGGGGCTTC
Source organism: Cervus elaphus (assembly GCF_910594005.1). Lineage (NCBI taxonomy): Eukaryota > Metazoa > Chordata > Mammalia > Artiodactyla > Cervidae > Cervus > Cervus elaphus. Next base: position 38,010,696 of record NC_057836.1, read on the forward strand.
CCTGGGTGACTGAACAACAATAATCTTTACTTTGAGTGTTTAAATAATTTATATCTTATTTAGTATTGATAATGTTGACTTTAAATCTTCAGTTTACTTTGTTTTTGCTTCGCCTCATCTACTCTTTGCTTACCTGCTTTTACCTAATTCCATGCTTTCTTCTGGATTATCCAGGAAACAAGGAGAAAACAAACTAGATTGCAGATATAAACTCAACATTATTAATAATAAATAAGACATAAATTATTTAAGTACTCCACTTAAAAGTAAAGATTGTTGTTCTTGCTGTTGTTCAGTCACCCAGTCATGTCTGACACTTTGTGACCCCATGGACTACAGCACACCAGGCCTCCCTGTCCCTCACCATCTCCTGAAGTTTGCCCAAGGTCATGGGACCCCTAGAGGTTCACCCAGAAGAAAGACCATGTAAGGACACAGAGAGAAGGTGGACATTGGCAAACCAAGGATCTGTGCTCAGTCATATCCGACTCTTTGCGACCCCAAGGACTATAGCCCATCAGGCTCCTCTGTCCATGGGATTTTCCAGGCAAGTCTACTGGAGTGGGTTGCCATTTCCTTCTCCAGGGGATCTTCCTGACCCAGGGATTGAACCCAAGTCTTCTGCATTCCAGTCAGATTCTTAACTGCTTGGGCCAACAGGGAAAGCAAGGAGCAAAGGGCAAACAAAAAGAAGCCAAACATCCTGACAACTTGAGCTTGGACTTCCAGCCTCCAAAACTGTGAGAACATAAATTTCTGTTTTTTATACCACCCAGTCCGTGAGATTTTGCTGCAGCACCCCAAGCTAACTAACATAGCTTGGCCAATGGTTTCTCAACAGGAGAATAGTACTCTCTAGGAAAGCATTTGAATATGTTTCACATTTTTTTTTTTTAATTGGGGCTTCCCTGGTGGCTCAGATGGTAAAGAATTTGTCTGCAATATAAGAGACCTGGGTTCAATCCGTGGGTCAGGAAGATTCCCTGGAGAAGGGAATGGCTACCCACTCCAGTGTTCTTGCCTGGAGAATTCGATGCACAGAGGAGCCTGGCGGACTACAGTCCATGGAGTCACAAAGAGTCAGACACAACTGAGTGACTAACATTTTCACTTTCACATTTTTTGATTATTCCAATGACCAGGGAGCACTTAAGTCTGCAATGAAAAGGGGAGGCAAAATTATTAACCATTGGCAGTATAGCCCTGTACAACTATTCAACAATAAGCTGTCATCTTTCTACTGACAAAAGCTTTCTTTCTGAGAATTGATGCTTAAAACAATCATGATCAACTGACTAAGACTGTGCACATTTCTATCCGGAAACAAAATCAAGAGTTCCATTAGTAAGCAAGAAAAAGATGCTCTTGGTTGGAGATCAACAATGCCTGCCATACATGCCTCGATGCTGTGGGGTCATTCCTGATACTAAAGAAGAAGGGGTAATTAAAGATTTCAAAGAAATGGAGATAAATTATTAATGTTTCTGTCACTCAAGAGATAGTGGATTATATATCACTTAAAATATTCTTTTTAAAGGCAATTCATTTTCTGAAGATCAATTTCTTTACGAAATGAGTGATACACAACATTTGACTTTCTTTTTAATCATAGAATTTGCCAAGGTCAAATTAATGATATATTTTTCAAGCTCATAATTTTCTAACAAATTTAGTTTGAAAAAGAACATATTAAAAGACATAATTTAGTATTGTTTAGTCGCTAAGTCACAACCAACTCTTTTGGGACACTATGGACTGTAGCCTGCCAGGCTCCTCTGTCCATGGCGTTTTCCAGGCAAGAATATTTGAGTGGGGTACCATTTCCTACTCCAGGGGATCTTCCCAACCCAGGGATAGAATCTGCTTTCATTGCATCTCCTGCATTAGCAGGCCGATTCTACAGTTGGATTTAAATCCACCGTCTTGCTTACTGTTTTTTGTTTCATCTGTTCCTTACTTGAAATCTACTGTCTTCTCTTGAATAAGTTGATTATTTTATATTATGTTATTTATCTTCCTAGTGGACTGTGAATATGTGTATATATATGTACATATGTGGTCTTCCCAGGTGGCTCACTGGAAAAGAATCTCCCTGGAATGAAGGAGACGTGGGTTTGATCTCTGGGTCAGAAAGATCCCCTGGAGGAGGGCATGGCAACCCCCTCCAGTATTCTTGCCTGGAGAATCCCATGGAGAGAAGCCTGGTGGGCTGAAGTCCATAGGGTTGCAAAGAGTTGGTCTTGACTGAAGTGACTGAGCATGCACAGACACACACGTACACACACACACACACACACACACACACACACACGTTTTTATATATATTCTTTTTCAGATTATCTTCCCTTATAGATTATTACAAAATATTGAGTATAGTTGTCTGTCCTTATTGGTTCTATTTTATATATAGGAGTGTGCATTAATCCCAAACTCCTAATTTATCCTTCCCCGTCATTTCCCCTTTGGTAATCATAAGCTTGTTTTCTGAGTCTGTGCATCTATTTCTGTTTTATAAGTAAGTTTATTTGTAGCTTTTCTTTGGCTCCACATTTCAGTGATATCATATGATATATGTCTACATCTGTCTGACTTCACTTATTCTGATAATCTGTAGGTCCATCTATATTGTGGCAAATGACATTATTTCATTCTTTTTATAACTGAATAGTATTCTATTACATATGTGTATCACATCTTCTTTATCCATTCATCTGTTGATGGATGTTTATGTTGCTTCCATGTTTTAGCTGTTGTAAATAGTGGTATAATGAACATTTTGGAGCATGTATCCTTTGGATAAAGTTCTCTCTGGATATATTCCCAGGAATGGGATTGTAGAATCATATGGTAACTCTACTTTTGCTTTTTTAAGGAAGGAACCTTCCTTCCGTTCTCCATAGTGGCTGTACCAATTTACATTCCCATCAACAATGTAGGAGGGTTCTTTTTTCTCCATACCCTCTCCAGCATTCATTATTTATAGATCTTTTGTTAATGGCCATTTTGACATGAGTCAGGTGATACCTCATTGTAGTTTTGATCTGTATTTCTCTAATAATTAGGGATGCATTTTCTTAGTGACTAATTATATTGGATATCTTCTCATGGGCTTTTGACCATTTTGTATTTTCTTTGGTAAAGTTCAAAATTTTTGCCCATATTCTTATTGAATTTCTTACTTTATTATAGTTAATTTTGAAAGTTTTTTAAAAATATATTCTTGGTACAAATCTTTGATCAGATATGTATATTGCACCCATATTCTTCTAGTTTGTGGCTCATCTTTGCAGTCTTTTCATTGTCTTTCAAAGAGCAGTATTTCTTAATGTTGATGAAGTCCAATTTATTATTTATTTCCTTTAAAAATTATGCTTTTGGTGTTGCATCTAAGAACTTTTCTCCTAACCAAAATATACCAATTCATCTTCCTATGTTTTCTTCTCCAAATTCTAGTTTTACAGTTAGGTCTATAATTCTCTCCAAGCTAATTTTCCTGTAAGATATGTGCTTTAGATTGAAATGGATTGTCTTGCTATGGACATTTAGTTGTTCAGTACTATTTGCTGAAAAATTGTGATAGCTAATTTTGTATATCAATTTGACTAGGCCAAGGGATGTCCACACATCTAATTAAAGATTTTTTTCTGGATGTGTTTGTGAAGATGTTTCTGTAAAAGATTAGTATTTGAATTGGTGGACACAGTAAAGCAGATGGCCCTCCTTAAGGTAGGAGGGCATCATTCAATCCTATGAAGGCCTGGGAAAGGAAAGTTGAATTTTTCTTCCTGCCTAACTGGTTATTCTGGGATACCAGTCTTCTGCCCTCTTTTGGGACTATCCACCCTCTGGTTCTCAGGCCTTCAGACTCATACTGAACCACACTACCAGCTTTCTGGATCTCTAGTTTTCAGATGACATGTCTGAGCTCTCTTCTGTTTCATTAGCTTAAAGATTTACCCTTTCTCCAATATGACTCCTAGTTAATTATCCATTACAATGACAAAAATAAGAAAAACATAAATATTTTAAATACATTCATCTTAAATACATTTGTGAATCCTCATGTCTGTGAGCAGCATCCAAGTCTAGTGTCATATTCCTTTTGGCTGAAGAAATACCTTTAATATCTCTTATAGCACTTGTTTCCTTGTGATGAATTTAGTTTTTGTTGTCTAAAAACTATTGTGTCTTTATTTCTGAAAGATATTCACTGAGTATAGAATTCTCCACTGGTAAGTATTTGTTTTCATTTGTTCCTATCAGTATTTTAAAGATATTCCTCACTGACTTCTTGGGAACTTTGTTTCCGATCAGGAATTTTCTAAAATCCTAATCTTTTTTTTTTTAATGTTTGTTTTTTCTTTCAGTGAATGTATCTTTCCACTCTATCTATTGTTAAGATTTTTTAAATCTTTGGTTTTCAGCATTTGATTAAAATATGCCTTGGTATTTTTTTTTGTTTTATTTTCTTTGTGCTTGATATTTGTTGAGTTTCTTGGATTATATTATATTATAATCTTTTGGATTATATTTTCCATCATATTTAGAAAATTTTCAGCCACTATTTTTTCAAATATTTTTTCTACCTGCCTCCTTCCATAGGGGCTCCAATTACATGTGTATTGGGTTAGTTGAAGTTATCACACAGCTCACTGATACTTTGTTTTTTAAATTTTTTCCTGTATATGTTTCTTTTAGTGTTGTTTCTAAAGCCATGTCTTCAAGTTAAGTAATCTTTTCTTTCATGGTGTTTAATTTACCATTAATCCTATCTGGTGTATTTTTCACCTCAGACATTATAGTTGTCAACTGTGGAGGTTTGAGGCCTTGTCAGTACTCTGTCCTGCTGACTCTAGCTCTCTTGGTTTCCTCAGACTCTCAGCTCTGCATCCTCAACTCAGGGGTGGCCTGGACTCTGCTGCTGTTTTCTTTCCTTGCTTTGAAGCATGTAAACTCATTAAAGGTACTGTGTCAGTCAGTCAGTCATGTCTGACTCTTTGTGACCCCGTGGACTGTAGCCTGCCAGACTCCTCTGTCCATGGAATTCTCCAGGCAAGAATACTGGAGTGGGTAGCCATTCTCTCCTCTAGGAGATCTTCCCAACCCAAGGACTGAAACTGGGTCTCCTGCGTTGCAGGCGGATTCTTTACCATCTGAGCCACCAGGGAACTAAGCCCAGGCAAAAATAGTATCCATCTCATTTGTTTCCAATTTTTCATGGATCATTGTCCATTACCCAATCTTCAGACAATGTTTTGAAAATGTTATTTCATAAATTTAGCTCAGTCTGTGGGGTTACTTTTTGGGGAAGGATGATAAATCTAATTTCTTTCAGTTCATATACATTAGAAGTGGAAGTCCTCTCTATTACTTTGGTAACTTCAAGTTATATAGCCATTTCCTTTATACATCATGTTCTCACCAGCCTCTGGCCTCTGTAAATATTGGCTACTCCATCTCTTTCAAACCCTTCCTTCTTTTCTCATCTGACACATTCCTTATCTTCTGTCACAGCCTACTCCTGAAATCTTTCCATTTTCTTATTCAGTTGATTGCTTTTGAAAGCTTACTAGATGTCATTTTATTTGATCCTCACAGCACTCACAATTTGACTTTCTTAAATTTATCCAGTCAATAAGTGATGAAAGAAGGATTTGAATTCTGATCACTCTGTCCGTGTTCTTTTCATTACGCAATATTTCCCTTCATAATTTTTGAGCTTTTGCAACTTTTCTAGCCTTGAATTTTAGAAGTGGTTCTAGTTCCAGAAAACATGCTACCTTTATACTCAAGTATCTTAAAATATGGTTGGTATTAACACACTCAAAACAAAAAGATAATCATTTAGGAGAAACAGTTAAAATGAGTGGCACAGAGGATCCTTGAAGTGCTTCTTAAGAGATCATAATAGGCTACAATAGTTGATAAGTGCTTCATGGATGACTTGGGAGAGGAATTAAGGGGAAGAAGAACTGGACAGGAAGAAAGATAATAAACTTAAGCAGAGCTCAGCCAGAACCTCACCCTGTTATATGCTACCCTATTTCCAATGTCATCTTTAGGAGTGGAGAGTGGGAAAGCTCCCAAGTTCTCTGCTCTGTTGTGGCATGGGAGGGACAGGAATGTGTCTAAGGAAGATACATATTAGGAATTCTCTGAGTACCTGAGATGCCCCATTTAACATTTTTGCACGTATTGAGATGTCTGAATTCCCAGCTGCTGAGGGTATTCCCTTATCCTCATCATGAGACCCTCTCAGTTCAGTTCAGTCGCTCAGTCGTGTCCGACTCTTTGTGACCCCATGGACTGCAGCACACCAGGCCTCTCTGTCCATAACCAACTCCCAGAGCCTAGTCAAACTCACGTCCATTGAGTCAGCGATGCCATCCAACCGTCTTATCCTCTGTCATCCCCTTTTCCTCCTGCCTTCAATCTTTCCCAGCATCAGGGTCTTTTTGAATGAGTCAGTTCTTTGCATCAGGTGACCAAAGTATTGGAGTTTCAGATTCAGGATCAGTCATTCCAATGTATATTCGGGACTGATTTCCTTTAGGATGGACTGGTTGGATCTCCTTGCAGCCCAAGGGACTCTCAAGAGCCTTGTCCAACACCACATTCAAAAGCATCCATTCTTTGGCGCTCTTTTATAATCCAACTCTCACATCCATACATGACTACTGGAAAAGCCATAGCTTTGACTAGATGGACCTTTGTTGGCAAAGTAATGTCTCTCCTTTTGAATATGCTATCTAGGTTGGCCATAACTTTCCTCCCAAGGAGTAAGCGTCTTTTAATTTCATGGCTGCAATCACCATCTGCAGTGATTTTGAAGCCAAAATAAATAAATAAATAAAGTCTGTCACTGTGTACACTGTTTCCCCATCTATTTGCCATGAAGTGATGGGACCAGATAACATGATCTTAGTTTTCTGAATGCTGATTTTTAAGTCAACTTTTTGACTCTCCTCTTTCACTTTCATCAAGAGGCTCTTCAGTTCTTCTTTGCTTTCAGCCATGAGGGTGGTGTCATCTGCATATCCCGGCAGTCTTAATTCCAGCTTGTGCTTCATCCTGCCCAGCCTTTCTCATGATGTACTCTGCATGTAAGTTAAATAAGCAGGGTGACAATATACAGCCTTCACGTGCTCCTTTCCCTCTTTGGAACCAGTCTATTGTTCCATATCCAGTTCTAACTGTTGCTTCCTGACCTGCATACAGTCTTAAAATTTGGTTTTCTCTGTAACTCTATTCTGACTAGCTGATTAAGCTACCAATGTAAGGAGATGAAGAACAGAGAACCTTACGCTGTTATTCCAATTTTTTTTATCAGTTCTTTATGATGTTTTGCCTCAACTTCTCTATTCAAAAAAGCAGATTTGTCATGTTTCCTTCTGATGACTAATGGTACCTGGGGTAAGGATACCATGTGGTTTCAATTTTTCAGAGCGTGAGTTCAGCTGTATAAGTTTCACCGTCAGCTTTAAAGATAGGAGGGAATTTTAAGTATGACTTTTCCTGAACTTGGCATTCATTTTCCTAATTTTTGCTTACCTGGTGCCTTATAATATGGTAATGTATTCCTATGACCTTGGGAGAGATGTATATTCAAGGTAGAGGCTTGTGTGGAAAAGATCTTTGATTTTATTTTTTAGAAACAGCATACTGCACTGATTCACTTTTATAATATGAATACCCTCAATGTGCTGAGTCCTCAAGGTTGAAAGACACTAAACTGGTCCACTTGGGCACCTGCAATTAAAAGCTATTAATGTCTAACATATATCCGATGCTTCAATTGACTTGGTTAGGATTGGCCCCTAGTTTAAAGAGAAAAGATTTCCTTGTGCAGAACCTTCCCTGCCTCCACTCAAGTGGGGAGGCCAGCCAGGAGAACGGGCTGTTTATTTTTGAGCCCATGTAAAAGGAGCTCGTGAGTAGGCATCTCCTGCTGTAGACCAAGCCTGTCTAAGAGGTCATCTTTGTTGCAAGTGTCTGAGGAATTGCCTCCCCTGCTGATGAATGAGGATATTTTTAGCTACAAACTCAAACTTTTCATTCTTTAAATTGTTTTCATTTCTATCCAAAGAGGAAAGTTTCATGAGTCCAGGGGAAAAAAAAAACAAAAACAAAATAGAAGGCATAAGCACTAAGAGGAGCCGTGTGTCTATGTAAAAAGAAACCTGATGAAATTGCTTCCCCTGGTGCTGATAATTTGGTCCTGGCACCAGGGTGGTTCTAATAGCTGTAGGCTAAAAGAATCATTTCCATAGTGCAGCTCATAAGGATAATGTAAATTTCACTTAAGTATACATGATTACAGAAAATTGCACAGAATTGCAACAGACTTTGTGCTGTACTGTTTATGGAGCAATATAGATTTACCAATTTTTTTTTCTCTAAATTCAATGTGAGACAAACTATTTTGACTTCAGGAGAGGATAAAGGTCTACAGCACTGCATTGATGTGTATTAACATTCTAAATCAGGCTTGCCACACATTCTACCAATGAGTTGGGAAGTGGTAGGACTCTATTACATTACCAGCTCTGAAGTGTTTCATGAAATCACCGTGTCCTCTCTCTCTATGGGTTCATGGCATATGGAAACTCTCCTAAGGGACTCACCATTCAAGAGTTGCATGATGATACACCTAAGGCATCTGCTAGGCCATGTGCACATATCTAGAGGCACTTCCTTGTCCCATCACATATCACCATGGTTGACATACATCCTGGGCATATCTATACTCTCTTGTATGTTTCTGAAGAACAAGCACTGTGTTTTTCTCATTGAGCTCAAGTTCTGTACCTTATCCCTGGTATATCTTCAATAACTATTTGTCAAATTAAATTGAACTGAATGTGATGATTCCTTCCATTAAAAACACAGGCACACTTGTGGGGTGAACTATTTAAATCATTATTAATCTTATTTGACTTCCCTGGTGGTCCAGTGGGTAAGACTCCTTGCTTTGAAAGCAGGGGGCCCAGGTTCAATCCCTAGTCAGGGAACTAGATCCCACATGCCACAACTAAGAGTTCACATGCCACAACTAAAGATCCAGCATGCTGCAAAAAAGATCAAAGATACTGCTTGCTGCAACTAAGACCTGGCACAGCCAAACAGAGAATAAACATTTAACACACATTATTGTATTCTTACAATAGCAGGGCTGTCTGTCAGATGTGGCAGAAAGACATGCTTATGGAGTGTTTTAACAGGGAACTGAGACCCAAAAAGAAAGGGAAAGGAACTAACCTTATCAAGAGGGATTAATGCTCATTCACTCATTCAATACTCACAGCAATTCTGAAGGAGATGTTTTAATTCTCTTTTTATAGATGAGAACGTTGAAATTCAGAGAGGTTAAATACATTTCCTAAGCTCATGTAGTGAGATTTGATTACATCTCAGAATAAATGTTCTAAGAATCCACCATCTTTATCCCACTTTCACTGAAAAAGAGGAATAACTTACCTGTGACCAATGACAAAACCAAGCTTCCATTTCCATTCCAAGTTACTTTCCCTAAAATGCTATTAATCAAGTAAGTTATCTTCAGAGAGAGGATTATAAGATACTGAATCATATTTCAGTCTAGAATCCAGGATGAATCCCATCAACTTCTCTCCCTTTATTGATGATTGATTCATATTATGGGTGATTCCTGGGAGTCACAGTGGCCTGTTGCTCATAGATGACTGACTCTTCCTCTTCCCCATGAGATTGCTTTTGGGATTCAACTGCTGTTCCTGGCTTACGGTGAATAACAACATTCCTTGGTGGTAATGGTAGCAGACAGGGATGCTGGAGTTAGGCAGAAAGCTTCCCTGAGGGTTTGGTGGAATTAAAAACTCAGGGAGAAGTAGATAAGAAAGGAGCATCATGTAGACTATGTACAGGAGCCTGCTGTAATAGAGAAGGATGACTCCCTGGCCATGAGTAATCTTTTAGGAAAAATGAAAGGAGAAATGCCAAAGGAGCACTTTATCCATTCCAACACACATCCCATTGCTCACCTATATACAGTAGTTAGTATGTTCATTTTCCAGGTATAGAAACAAAGGCCCTGTTTAATTATTCCATAATTAGCTGGAAATTATGTCTTAAGTGAATTTCTATAAATATTTCTAGGATGTTCAACTTGCTTTTAATTAGACGTGGAGTCCTTAAAAGAATCTGGGGTCTTTGAAAATGCTTTCCACTACTGTTTGTTACTGGTACCATATGAAACAGAGTACAACTGAGATGCACTATGACTTTTTGGTTTTTAGATACATGTATGTATGAGTGTTTGACAACAACCTAGCTTGCCCCTTGTTTTAATTAAAATCAATAATACTACATATTGATTTAAAATAGTACAAATTTGAGGTATGGAAATGGGACACATATATTTTCCTCTTCATGATCATAGTAGACACTTTACTTCCTTCTGCATGTGACTCATGCAGAAACCAGTAGAGTTAACCAAGTGGCAGGTGTAGTACAGAGAAGGGATTTGTGTCAGCCTGTCAGTGATTTTGAAAAGCTTGAACACAATGGTAAAATGAATTTATATTCATTTTCACCCTGAAAAGTTTCAAACTTAAAGACCATCTCTTACTCATCTTCATATGTATTCTTTGCTAACCATTATACAGTTCTTGCAATCCTGTGGTTTCTGACTTTACTAATTTTTTACATTTCTCAACTGAGACTAGTTGCTCAGTAAATAGTTTTGGAATGAAGAAAGGAAGGGAAGAAATGAGATGATTGAAAGCTATCACATTATTTATAATAAGGAGAATGGTATTCTGAAAGTCAATAACTTAAGTCTTTCTAATTTTCAAATGAGGGTTGAAAGTTAAAAGCTTTGCAAAATGTATGAAATGACAAAAAGCAGAGAAGTATCTCTAATCCCATTTTTTCTGAGAGTGAAGAATTAAGGAGGGATTCTTTTCTAGAATACCTCATTACTTTTATTTGAAGATAGGTTTCTTGTATCATGTGTATTAGATATTTCAAAACATTTATTATAAGATCTTAAGTTGAAAATTATGTGCTAATCAGAATCTGACAGGTAATTACATTTGATTATTATATTATTACCAATGTATTTTAGACAGTGATTCTCAATTTGCTGGTTGGTTTGGTTGAATTACATGGAGTTGGGAAAGTTGGAGTATTTTAAAAACTTTTCAAATAGTTACGGACATTCTTTGATACTATACCAAAATTTGACAAGGAATAGTTTCTTAAAGGTTAGCACAATGTGAAATCTGAAACCATATAAATGAAATCCTCCTTCACTATCATATTAAAATCAATTTGTCAATCTTGTGCTTTTTTACAAATTCATGATTTTTTTTTTGTCATTTGTAGTCATTTGCGGAAGATTGGTTTATTGAGTTAAACAGATTTTCCAGAGGTGACAGATTTTATTACATAAAGTAAACAAACAAACAAACAAACAAAACCACTGGTTAATAACTTCACCAATTTCATCAGAAAAGACAAGTAGAAGAATGCTGTTCAATTACCAGTGGTGAAGAAACATTTGCTGGCAACAAAACTATCTATTGTTTTCCTCCTTGTGATAGGCTCACTTGTTTTTCATTTTTGAGAGATGGTCAACCAAATGCCCAAATGTGAATAATCATAGTTTGTCTGTAAGTTGGTCTTTCGGATAAAAATGGTGTTCTGTGAAAAACAGCTATTGATTCAGTTCATCATTTTAAACATATTTCACAGAAAAGCTTTTCTTTTAAGCAACTTTCCTGTTTCTATATGTGTATATGTCAATCCTAAAGGAAATTAAACCTGAATATTCATTGGAAGGACTCCTGCTGAAACTCCAATATTTTGGCCACCTGATGAGAAGAGCCAGCTCATTGGAAAAGACCCTGATGCTGGGAAAGATTGAGGGTAGGAGAAGAAGGGGGCAACAGAGTATGAGATAGTTGGATAACACCACTGACTCAATGGACATGAGTTTGAACAAACTGTAAGAATTGGACCATAAAGCTGAGCACCGAAGAATTGATGCTTTTGAACTGTGGTGTTGAAGAAGACCCTTGATAGTCCCTTGGACTGCAAGGAAATCCAACCAGTCAAACCTAAAGGAAATCAGTCCTGAATATTTATTGGAAGGACTGATACTGAGGCTGAAGTTCCAATTCCTTGGCCATCTGATGTGAATAACTGAGTCATTGGAATAGACCCTGATGCTGGGAAAGATCCAGGGTGGGAGGGAAAGGGGATGACGAAAGATGAAATGGTTAGATGGCATCACCGACTTGCTGGACATGAGTTTGAGCAAACCTCGGGAGTTGGTGATGCACAGGGAAGCCTGGCGTGTTGCAATCCATGGGGTCACAAACAGTCAGACATGACTGAGTGACTGAATTGAACTGAACTTGCAATATGCCATTTTGTTTGCAAACATCAACCTGATGCAAAGGCAAATCATGTCTTAGCATCATCATGGAAATAGTTTTTAACCTTGTAGACCCTTGGAAGAACCAAATTTATTGAAAACAGCTGTTCTATAACAGATCAATTTGAATTCACCAAATAAGTTTTTGGCTTGTGTTCTGTAGAACACACTGGTTTATCAAAGTAGAAATATGATGCAGTCTTAGCACTTGAGAAGGGGCTCTGCTGAGCTACTTTTATTGAAAGTCCCATCAGCTTTATTATTTTTCATGACACAGGGAGCTCAAACTTGGCACACTGTGACAACCTAGAGTGGTGGCATGGGGTGGGAGGAAGTCTCAAGAGGGAAGGGACATATGTATGCCTATGGTTGATTCATACTGATGTATGGCAGAAACCAACACAATATTATAAAGCAATTAAAAAATAATAAAAAGAATAAAATCATATTACCTTTAAATCATGATTTCTTAAACAATGTTTCTTGGTCTATTGGACTTATGCACAGTGAAGGACAGTGAGGTGAACACAAATATTTAGTTGATATAGTATTTGAGATGCTCATGGTTGTGATAAGCCAGACAGCCCATATAGAGGTAACATGGTATGTGATACATTTTGAAAGAGAGACCCATATAAGACACATAGGTCATCAGGGAAAACATCAGTGACAGATGGATTGAATGAATTCTTTGGAAATGATTCTGCCCAAAGGACATAACGGTTGCCTCTGCAAATCATTTGCTCTATCCTTATCCCAGGCTGTCTTAATTATCTCTCCTGATTCCACTAACGCTGCTCATTCCTTCCCTCCATCCTCACCTCCTATTTTAGCTGTAATTCACTCTTTGTCTAAACAATGAAAAGAGCAGTGTACTTTTTTTCTTTCTAAGTAACCTGATCTTATGCACATATACACACCAGACAAAGTAAGTGGAATTGAGCTTCCAAGACTATATTAAACTCCATTACAGCCTTTCAACACAGTGCTCTTAGAAAATATTTCCTTCTCTGTGTTCTTCTAAATACCATAGAATAGCTGTGAGGCAGTAGGACACAGTTATTAATGTCAATAACAAAATAAAGGTCATCATTTGTTTCTTTTCATTCCAATATTTAAAAATTAAGATATATTGATTTCACATAAAGGGAGATAAACTAAGTATTAGAATATTCTTTATTTTAAATTGGGCTGATTTATTTGGTTTCATGTAATTATTGTATTTATGTCTTTATTAACTTCTTACATTTTGCTATCTTCCTGGTAAAGGCAGGCAATTATTTAGAGACTGCCATGGATCTATTATGACAACAAATACATATACAAAAAAAACATACTTATGTGTATTTATACATATGTATATAAATAGAGCGTCTCTGGTGCTCAGATGGTAAAAAATCTGCCTGCAATGTAGGAGACATGGATTCGATCCCTGGGTGAGGAAGATCCCCTGGAGAAGGGAATGATTACCTATTACAGTATTCTTGCCTGGAGAATTCCATTAATAGAGGAGCCTGGTAGGCTACAGTCCATGGGGTCACAAAAAGTTAGACGTTAAGCAATTAACACTTTCACTTTTCATGTATACAAATGGATAACAAGATGATTTATGGCAGTTACAATGTAAAGCACAAGAAGTAGGTACTCTGTTGAAGATTTTTGTGGATTGAAACTTTAGATTTACTTTTTTCTAAGTAGGAAGATATCAGTATCACAAAGTCATCAATATAATTTGGTGATGTTGTTTCTGGGTCCCCCGTGAAGTTTATTTAAGAGACTCAAATAATCTCTACCTCTAAGGGGTTATCTCTGGTTGTTTTGAGATAGACATGGATGGGGAAATTTCCTTGGTTGCTTCTTATCTATTTTCCATTCTGAATAAGGAGACATCTAAGATTCTGTTACTCCAGCCAGTGCTTTGTATTTTGAATAAAATTTTTTTTTTTAAATAATAGAGGCAGATCATGGACAGATGAAATGCTCACTGTAATAATATGAGCCAATATTTTTACTCCTTCATTATACATTTATATTACTCACCCAACTCGCTTTCTCAAGGGACTGGTCAAGATCATTCACAGAAAAACAAAACTTTGATTGTTGAGTTTGGCTTATTTGACTGTTTAGAAGGTGCGACAATTTTATTCCTCAAATGAAAGAGACAGACTTTGTAAGCCAGAACACACAAGGGAAATCCACTTTCCTTGAAAAGTCTGGCTTCTTTTTAACCTGGCACTGAAGTCAGTTCTACAAAAGGTCTACTTTCCATTTCTACACAGTTTCAAAGAAGTTTAAAGTTGGTTCAAAGGCATAACTGTATAGAATGGACTAGGATCATCAAGAAATGAAGAGTATTTGCTCACTACTTAGATGTCCTTAGGACTTTCTGTGTTTACCTGGCACACCCTTTGCATTAGGTCTGGAATAGAGATACCATATGTTTCAACCCCAGAACAGAACATAGGCCTTCATCTTTGTGTGATATTTCAAGACAACTGGATGAGCCTTATTGTCTACCAATGCCATTATTTCCCCAGAAAATTATGCTACTTCTTATTTTTAAATCTGGCAGTGCTGTGGGGTTTTCTCCAACTTTATTTGGTAGATTATTATAATATATTCAAATAGGAGAAGATAGATGCTAAAAATCTACCTTATATTTTTATAGCACTTGAAAGATTGTTGAAATATTCACAACATTAAACCATAAAATAACTCTCAAAGCATCACTAAAACTTTATCTGCAAATCCCTGAAAGTGGTGATATTTAATAAAGCAACCTCTGTTATCTATCCAAATAGCTCTGAATCTTGGCCTGAAAAACAGTATTTCAAATAAAATTTTAGTCTGTTATAAAAAATAACGTATCAAAGATCTCTTATTCAAAGATATAAAAAATGTTTATACCCAAGCATACTTTAGACACCTGCCACTTACATATTTGAGGTCAAGCTATCAGAAATGTAAAAACTAACTAAGCTCTGTAGGCATTTGTACTGAGAAGCTCTGAATGTTTGTTGGATAACAACCAATGAGGCAACCATTCTTACTAGCATCCTTTTGCAGGGGTATGGAAATTCAATTAAGATTAAAATGTCAAATTGTTTGCTTCCTATTCAAATTTCATTCTGTGTAGACATTTGACTGTGCTAGTGTCTACGTGACATGAATGCAATTAGTTGAAAAATGAGCTAGTTGCCTATTTCAGGGCTAGGCAACTGGTTTGATGGACACTCTTCAAGTGAATTGACTGACTTGGCTTGATATTTGGCCAACTTCTTTTTCATGTAGACACAGGCTAAGAGAAAAATAGCCCCACTTATTTCCTTTGGCACTTATCAGGCAAATAGGTTCCTGTAGTCAAGTTGTTCTCAAGTAATAGAACAGCTAATAAATCTGACCTGAAGATTCTTCTTGGGATACCAATTATCCCTGAGTATTTGAATCCTGTTTTTATCCACTCACAGTTTATAGCAAACTTGGTTTTTCTACCATTCGTAAATCCCTACTGTTCTTGGCTGTACAGGGATAGAATTTAGTTCTCTCTCTGAAACTTTAGAGTCTTAAAGAAGAAAATACAATTTCAAGGAATTGAACATTCACTATCTTAATGGTTTAATTGGTGGTTGTTTGTTTGTTTGTTTTAACTCTCATGCACTCTCCTTTAACTATCTATGCAAAAGTTCTGTGTCACTTTTTGACTCACTAACCAATCAGAACAATGCAGAAGCCAACTTTTGGTTCTAAATGGGAGTTTTAAGAGAGTAACTTTTCTTTTATCTTAATGTTCCCAAAAGAAAGAAGTGCAAACTCAGCCTGGATGAAGCTCATCTTTTAGGAGTCATATTCTATAAAATATTATACTAAGAAAACATGAGTTCTGAGAAGCAAAAGTTGCACTTTTAAGGCATTCTGCTTTCCTCATAGTCACTGTCCTGGAGAACTCTAACACTGCAGTGATAATATCAGAGAGTAGTCTATTGACATAGTGATTCTACATACCAACCATTGCCTCTGTTCTTACATTAGAAGAGAATTCCACATGTGAGTCTACCAGTTATTTCAATGGAAAGACCAAGTGGTTTGGATAAAACAAGATCTTAGTTGAACCTTTGCCTTAAACTGAAATTGAACCTGAATCTTGTTTGAGGTTCAAGAAGTTGAGTTAACTTTTTCCCCTTTATTTTAATTTTTTGTGCATCTCTGCACTTCCTGATTTTGGTTGGGAGTAGAAACCAAAATACCGCAAGAAAAGCTATTCTTGTTGCATTTCCAGCCTTTCAAAGCCAAAAAGCACTAGAAATCTCATGAAGAAAACAGTTCCCACCTAATTTCTAGCCCCAAAAGGTTCAGATAAGTTTGAATAAACTTTGGATAATGTTGTATCTATTACTTTGAGAATATCTAATATAAGCAGTGATAAAAAGCTTTAAGATATAGAAAGAAGGAAGGAAATCAGATGACAACAAATTGGACATTTATTCAAATTCAAGTAAGGACATTATCATAATCAAACCAGACTCTTTTTTGCTTCATGGCACAAAAGTCAGAACGTTATAAATTTTGGATGAAAAATTTGAACTCAGCTTTCTAACTTCTTGATTGTTGACATTCACAAAATACTCTTTCCATTGAGATTATTACCTTTCAACCATTTAAAACATAATCACCAAAAGCCATTTTAAAATAATTTCATTTGTCAGCACATCAAGGATCTGTGGGAATAAGGCATAATGTATAATTACAATGTTTTTTGAGTTTAATTGTCCGACTGTCAACTGACTCATTCAAGTCTATGCAATATCTACTCTTTTACTCAACAAGTATTGATTGAGGACTCACTATGTGTGAAGTGCCTTAGGAAGTGCTAGGGAGATGATGATGAGTAAGGTACATACTATCCCCCAAGAACTCACACTCTGGTGGCATTTACAGGCACCTTAACTAGCTGGACCTAACAGAGCTTGCTCACTGCTGTGACAGGAATAGGCAGAGAGGATTTGGGGAATTGAATGGAGGTCCCTAATCTGGTTTGAGTGCTCATGCAATGTTGCCTGAAGGAACTGGTTTTAAGGAGGATGTAGTGAATGGAATAAAGAACTGTTGCTCTGTTCAAAGTCTTTTTTTTTTCACTTTTTTTCCCCTAGAGATAACTTCTCAGAATCAGGACTTGGCTGGCAGCCAAACAGAAATGATAGGACTGTGAAGGCAAAATTGAAACTCTGGGAAGGAGTCTGAGGAGGCCAAAGGTCAAGCTGGGGAGAGGAAGAAGCATAGTGTTAGGACCATCTGGCAATAGGCAGCAACAACGGACAGCAGGGTGGACACTGGGGAGAGGGCAGGGCTGGTGCTAAGAAGGCTGACCCAAGGACAGAGGTCCAACTTCCTTTTGGACTCTGCAGTAACAAGACTGTTATTATGATTATTGATATTCTTATTTAATACAGTTTGGTGTTATGGAAAATAATGGGTTTTGGAATCAGACAGACAATTTTAATTCCTGGCTCCACATCTTATAAGTTCTGTGGCTTTGGATAATTTACTTAACTTTACTTAGCCTCTGTGTGATGGAGATGATGATATCCTGTCCTAAGGTTAATGTAAGAATCAAGTGGGAGCTGTTACAGGAGTGCGCCTGTCATGATCCCTAGGAGACAGCGCTGCCAGTAAATGAGAGTTTCCTTCCTTCTTGCTCCAAGGCCCACCCATTTGGCCTCTGCACAAAATTTCCCTTTGAGCTGCAGAGTTCCCAGTTTACCTACCTCTAGCTATCTGTCCTTAGGGATAGCATTTTCTTTTTTTTTTCACTACACCATTGGTTCTTGAGGATTCATAGTCATTTCTATTCCTCCAAACACCATTTTAGAATGAGGAAGCAGGTTCAACAGGTTAAGCAAGTTGCCCCAGGGTACAAGTGATAAATTATGGTGTTATCTTCAGACCTGAGCCTCTGTGAATCCTGTCTGTGCTCTTTGCAGAAATTTTCTCCTTGTATCTATATAATATGTAAGAGGTATACTTTACTAGGAACTTGCTTTTGTAGTTCGGTGTCTGTGCAGTGAGCTAGACTGCAAGGGCATTCATATTGAAAGGTCCCATTTAGGGAGAAGTCTCCATACATTTCCTTATTTTACCAATCAAGTGAAAACAGGATAAAGAAAATTTTCATAATCTTTACTAACAACCGGTAGGGATTGAGAATTAAGTGATCCACTACCGTTTTATCCAGGCGAGTGAGTGCTTTAGTCTTTGAAGATAAATACATATCTGTTTAAAAACATTCTGTATAAGTTGGTCCAGATATTAAAAATATGCAAGGCAAATAATCCTACAGTCAGTATTCTTGCCAAAAAAAAGAAGGAAAAAAAATGACTTTAACCTAAATACAGACAGCTCATATGTTGGCCACCAGGGCAGATGTGAAATTTAAGTCTGTCTGAATTCATTGCATGAATGTGCAATTTTTGCCATGGATTTCTCAGCTCCTTTTTAGAGGAGAGAGTTTATCATCCATAGCATGAGGGCTTGACGTTTTTTTCTCACAGTGGATGGATACTTTGTCCAAGGAACAACATTTTAATTATTTTTTATTTTGTGGCTGAGAGGTTGTCCCAATGGAAAGACATATTCCTAAACAAATGGTTTGATAAATATCTTTAGTCTTCTTCATATATTAATATAGCCCATATTTTTTAATTGACTTTCTCCTATGAGAGAACTCATTCACGCGTGCTAAGGAAAACTTTGTAAGTCAAGAAACACTCATAGTTGTCTGTTTGCCAGAAACTGCCGTTTCAGGTTTCTCCTGGGGAGGATGACCACAAATGCCACTTAGCAACCTAAATTAAAGTACTCATCTATAGCTGGTGTTTGAGGTTGAGCCATATACAAATAGAATTAAGGCCAGCCTTTACCAAGATGACTCAAGAGAAATGGCCTGTTTCTGCACTAGGCAGGGACTCTCATCTACAGTGGCCTTCCTCGGTTTTGTGGTATCCCAAGCAGAGTGTTTTGTGGACAGAAGGGGAGATGGTGAACAAGTTGGGGGAGGAAACTGCTCTGCATATGCAGAAGTCTCACATCTCCAACATTTTTTTCTGGAAACAATTATAATTTAATCAGAGAATAGGTTATAGGCTATTCAGTAGTGTGAAATCATTAATAAAGGAAGATCAAATCTCCTATTCTTTTCTCATATCATGGCCTGTTTTGAATTTCCTCCATTTCTTGGGAACATCTGGAGAAAATAATAATAGAAGGTACTTGCTATGGGTTGAATTATCTCCCTTCAAAATTCAAATTGAAGTGTTAAGTCTCAGCACCTCAGAATGTGACCTTATTTTGAGAAAGGGACTTTATGGGGATAATTAAGGTAAAGCAATATCATTATCCAATATGACTGGTATCTTTATAAAAAGGAGAAATTTGCAAGCAGAAATATGCACAGAGGGAAGATACAAAGAAAATGGCAAGCCAAGAAGAAAGGTTTGGAACATTCTACCTCATAGCCCTCAGTTCAGCTCAGTTCAGTTCTGTCACTCAGTCATGTCCGACTCTTTGCGACCCAAAGAATCGGAGCACGCCAGGCCTCCCTGTCCATCACCAGCTCCTGGACTTTACTCAAACTCATGCCCATCGAGTCAGTGATGCATTCCAACCATCTCATCCTCTGTCGTCCCCTTCTCCTCCTGTCCCCAATCCCTCCCAGCATTGGGGTGTTTTCCAATGAGTCAACTCTCCGCATGAAGTGGCCAAAGTATTGGAGTTTCAGATTCAGCATCAGTCCTTCCAATGAACAACCAGGATTGATCTCCTTTAGGATAGACTGGTTGGATCTCCTTGCAGTCCAAGGGACTCTCAAGAGTCTTCTCCAACACCACAGTTCAAAAGCATCAATTCTTTGGAGCTCAGCTTTCTTCACAGTCCAACTCTCACGTCCATACATGACGACTGGAAAAACAATAGCCTTGACTAGACGAACCTTTTTTGGCAAAGTAATGTCTCTGCTTTTGAATATGCTATCTAGGTTGGCCATAACTTTCCTTCCAAGGAGTAAATGTCTTTTAATTTCATGGCTTCATTTACCATCTGCAGTGATTTTGGAGCCCAGAAAAATTGAGTCGACCACTGTTTCCATTGTTTCCCCATCTATTTGCCATGAAGTGATGGGACCAGATGTCTTGATCTTAGTTTTCTGAATGTTGAGCTTTAAGCCAATTTTTTCACTCTCCTCTTTCACTTTCAAGAGGCTTTTTAGTTCCTCTTTACTTTCTGCCATAAGGGTGGTGTCATCTGCATATCTGAGGTTATTGATATTTCTCCTGGAAATCTTGATTACAGCTTGTGTTTCTTCCAGCCCAGCATTTCTCATGATGTACTCTGCATAGAAGTTAAATAAGCAGGGTGACAATATACAGCCTTGATGTACTCCTTTTCCTATTTGGAACCAGTCTGTTGTTTCATGTCCAGTTCTAATTGTTGCTTCCTGACCTGCATACAGGTTTCTCAAGAGGCAGGTCAGGTGGTCTGGTAGGCCCATCTCGTGAAGAATTCTCCACAGTTTATTGTGATCCACAGTCAAAAGCTTTGGCATAGTCAATAAAGCAGAAATAGATATTTTTCTGAAACTCTCTTGCTTTTTCAATGATCCAGCAGATGTTAGCAATTTGATCTCTGGTTCCTCTGCCTTTTCTAAAACCAGCTTGAACATCTGTAAGTTCATGGTTCACATATTGCTGAAGGCTGGCTTGGAGAATTTTGAGCATTACTTTACTGGTGTGTGAGATGAGTGCAATTGTGCAGTAGTTTGAGCATTCTTTGGCACTGTCTTTCTTTGGGATTGGAATAAAAACTGACCTTTTCCAGTCCTGTAGCCACTGCTGAGTTTTCCAAATTTGCTGGCATGTTGAGTGCAGCACTTTCATAGCATCATCTTTCAGGATTGGAAATAGCTCAACTGGAATTCCATCACGTCCACTAGCTTTGTTCATAGTGGTGCTTCCTAAGGCACATTTGACTTCACATTCCAGGAAGTCTGGCTCTAGGTGAGTGATCACACCATCGTGTTTATCTGGGTTGTGAAGATCTTTTTTGTACAGTTCTTCTGTGTATTCTTGCCATCTCTTCTTAATATCTTCTGCTTCTGTTAAGCCCATACAATTTCTGTCCATTATTGAGCCCATTTTTGCATGAAATGTACCCTTGGTATCTCTAATTTTCTTGAAGAGATCTCTAGTCTTTCCCATTCTGTTGTTTTCCTCTATTTATTTGCATTGATTGCTGAGGAAGGCTTTCTTATCTCTCCTTGCTATTCTTTGGAACTCTGCATTCAAATGGGAATGTCTTTCCTTTACTCCTTTGCTTTTCACTTCCCTTCTTTTTATGGCTATTTGTAAGGGCTCCTCAGACAGCTGTTTTTGCTTTTTTGCACTTCTTTTTCTTGGGGATGGTCTTGATCCCTGTCTCCTGTACAATGTCACAAACCTCCATCCATAGTTTATGAGGCACTGTATCAGATCTAGTCCCTTAAATCTATTTCTCACTTCCACTGCATAGTCATAAGGGATTTGATTTAGGTCATACCTGAATGGTCTAGTGGTTTTCCCTACTTTCTTCAATTTAAGTCTGAATTTGGCAATAAGGAGTTCATGATCTGAGCCACAGTCAGCTCCCGGTCTTGATTTTGCTGACTGTATAGAGCTTCTCCATCTTTGACTGCAAAGCATATAATCAATCTGATTTCAGTGTTGACCATCTGGTGATGTCAACGTGTAGAGTCTTGTCTTGTGTTGTTGGAAGAGGGTGTTTGCTATGACCAGTGCGTCCACTTGGCAAAACTCTGTTAGGCTTTGCCCTGCTTTATTCCATACTCCAAGGCCAAATTTGCCTGTTACTCCAGGTGTTTCTTGACTTCCTACTTTTGCATTCCAGTCCCCTATAATGAAAAGGACATCTTTTTTTGGTCCTCAGATTGAACCAATTCTGCTGACACCTTAAACTTAGATGCTTAGCTTCCAGAAATATTGTTCTTCAGTTGCTGAGTTATGTCTGATTCTTTGTGATCCCATGGATTGCAACACACCAGGCTTCCCTGTCCTTCACTGTCTCCCAGAGTCTGCTCAGATTCATATCCATTGAGTCAGTGATGCTGTCCAACCATCTCACCCTCTGCTGCCAGCCTTCTCCTTTGCCTTCAATCTTTCCCAGCATCAGGACCTTTTCCAATGAATCAGCTCTTCACATCAGGTGGCCAAAGTATTTTGAGCTTCAGCTTCAGATCAGTCCTTCCAGTGAATGGATATTCCAATGAATATGCAGAGTTGATTTACTGTAGGATTGACTGGTTTGATCTCCAACTGTCAGACAATAAATGTCTCTTACTTAAGCCACCCATTTTGTAGCACTTTGTTTTAACCACCCTAACAAGTGAATGCAGTACACTTACGAGTTAAGTGTTGTCTTAACCTGATTCATACGCATTGCATGCGTGTGTGCTAAGTCGCTTCAGCTGTGTCTGACTCTGTGCAACCCTGTGGACTGTAGCCTGCCAGACTCTTCTGTCAATGGGGTTTTCCAGGCAAGAATACTAGAGTAGGTTGCCATGCCTTCCTCCAGGGGATCTTCCCGACCAAGGATTAAACCCATCTCTCTTACCTCTCCTGCATTGGCAGGCGGGTTCTTTACCATTAGCACCACCCGGGAAGCCCTCACATTTAATTTTCATGAAACCTTTTAGGAAAAACTGTTCTTGCTTAAGGAAAGTTGTTATTAAACCCACTTAGAAGTATACAAACGGAGTCTCAGGAAACTAAATAATTTACCTAAGGTCACATATTGGAATTATATGATAGAACCAGGATACTTCTGAAATCCCTTGACTTCCACTCTGCCATGCACTTCATATGGCAAACAACTGATATTAGATTAGTGGGTGGCAGAGGATGAGATGGTTACATAACATCAACTCAATGGACATGAATTTGAGCAAACTCCAGGGGATATTGGAGGACAGAGGAGGCTAGCATGCTGCAGCCCATGGGGTAGCAAAGAATCAGACACAACTTAGTGACTGAAAAACAACAAAGATTACACATATCAAAATAACTTTACATATCAAATCGTTTGCATGTTAGGGAAATTGGTGTTAAGTTCTGAGGACTTGGTAACCACAATTCCTTTGAACTGAAAGCCTGTGATAGTTCTCCAGATTTATTCCCTGTTTGACATTTACCAGCACAGGTTGGTTGATGTTAGGGAAGCTATAGTAAAATAATTCTCTAGTTTTAAGTTTTTCTTCTCTTTGCCAGACCTTTTTAAATGCAGTACAATTGCTACCTTCATAAAGGAAAAAATTAGTATATAATACCTTTTTTCCATAAGTTTTCATTGCAGTTACTTGTTGATTGATCCTTTTGAATTTATGGTTTGCAATTGTATTAAAGATAATGATTAATAGTTGGTTTGGATTTGCCTGCTTACTTTCATGTGATTTCAAGTACAAATTTTTTTCTCACTAAAATACAGTTAAACTTCTCATTGCAGATCTAATAAACTATACACATGTGGGCATATATACAAATATATTTGAACTCAATTGCACTTATTATAATTAATGATCTGTTTGGCTTTATTCCTGAATTTCGTTTTGTGTCTCCTGTTTTCTATGGTTTCTTATTGTGTGTTTTTCCATCTTTTGTTGGAATACTTGACTTTTCTTTGTTCCATATTATTTTTCTTCTAGTGGTTTGGCAGTTGATATATCACATCCCAGCTATTTTATAGATATGTTCAGCATTTAATAAAATATTTACTGAGGCTACTGAGGGAGCCTAACCCTTCATCCCTTTTCCTCTTTGGATTTTAGACTCATTGAGAAATAGATAGAGCAGCATGTTAGAAATTGGAACATAGCTTTTACCTCAGTGCTAGTAAAACTGGGTTAGAGAAGGAGTGAGTCTGAGTTTGAAACAAAGCTTCCTACTCCTTTCCACACAAATGGAACATAGCCTCCTGTAAAAAGGAGAACAAGGAGCAAGCGACTTGTCCCTATGTGCTAGCTCCATGCGAGTGGGAAGAAGAGTCATGGGCAACTTCCCAGGCCAAAATGAAGGGGACAAGTAAAACAAGAGAGCAGAGGCAGAGCAAGAGTCCCAAAAGGGTCATTCATGAAGAAACAGAATTGTTGGTGACTTCCACCCAGACTCGTGAATCAAACAAATGGCTTCTGGGACTGTCCTAAGACCTGTGCAGGTCCTGGCAACTTTTATTCTAAAAGGTCCCTATGTCAAATCAAGTCTATTTATACACATTCACACTAATATACATATATATATAATACTTTTGGAAAGGTTTTTGTGATTTTTGATTGTGAAAGTATTTAGCTCTGATTAAATCTTAATTTATGCTCAGGTATGATGTCTTCATAATTATCGTGAAGACTCAGATATTCTGATTAAGAAAAAAAATAATCTATAATTGTTTCCCAAAGTAGCTAATTTCAAATACCATATTTAGCAGTTAAAAAGGTTAATATGTGGCATGTTAGGAAAATGATTCCACATCTTTTTAAATACTAAAATCTCAACTTTTCAGCATTATTTTTGGAGAAAATTGTTTTGTTTCTTTTTTAAATCAGTTTCAACATATCTCTGAGTTCTAGACACTGGGTCTATAGTTCCTTATGGGTAACAGTGTGATACACAGTTCTGTGGGGAGGAGCAGTCTGGGAGGGGAGTGGTTTGCATGATGAACATTTTCTAGAACTTCCTAGAACATTTCTAGAACATTTTCCTAGAACTTCTCTGAGGATATTAAAAAAATTAGTTTTAGGGACTGAGGATAGGATACTTCAAGAGTTGGTAAACTTCCAGAGACATCCTTATATTTCTCTATTATCTGTTGCTTTAATCAGTATCTATTTGTTATTGCTGTTCAGATGCTCAGTCGTGTCCAGCTCTTTGCAGGAGTCCTGCATGGACTGCAGGATGCCAGGCTTCCCTTTCCTTCACCATCTCCTTGAGCTTGCTCAAACTCATGTCCATTGAGTTGGTGATACCATACAACCATGTCATCCTCTGTTGTCCCCTTATCCTCCTGCCCTCAGTCTTTCCCAGCATCAGGGTCTTTTTCAATGAGTCAGTTCTTTGCATCAGGTAGCCAAAGTATTGAAGTTTCAGCTTTAGAATCAGTTCTTCCAATGAACACCAAGGACTGATCTCCTTTAGGATGGACTGGTTGGATCTCCTTGCAGTCCAAGGGACTCTCAAGAGTCTTCTCTAACACCACAGTTCAAAAGCATCAACTCTTCTGTGCTCGGCTTTCTTTTTAGTCCAACTCTTACATCCATACATGACTACTAGAAAAACCATAGCCTTGACTAGATGGACCTTTGTTGGCAAAGTCATGTCTCTGCTTTTTAATATGCTGTCTAGGTTGGTCATAGCTTTTCTTCCAAGGAGCAAGCATCTTTTGTTTCACGGCTGCAGTCACCATCTGCAGTGATTTTGGAGACTCCCAAAATAAAATATATATACACACACATACATATATAATATATATATATCTATGGGCTTCTCCCTGGAGAAGCAAATGGCATCCCACTCAGGTACTCTTGCCTGGAAAATCCCATGGATGGAGAAGCCTGGTAGGCTACAGTCCATGGGGTCACAAAGAGTTGGACATGACTGAGCAACTTCATTTTCACTTTATGGGTTTCTTCAATGCAGAAGAGGTAAAAGACCCCGATTCCATCCCTGGGCCAACAAGATCCCCTGGAGGAGGGCATGGCAACCCACTCCAGTATTCTTGTCTGGAGAATTCCAAGAATAGCCTGGGAGGCTATTCTCTTTGTGACTAGTGTCACCTGAAAAGCCCAAATGTGTGTGTGTAGACATACACACATATCCACATACCTGAATGGTCTAGTGGTTTTCCCTACTTTCTTCAATTTAAGTCTGAGTTTGGCAATAAGGAGTTCATGATCTGAGCCACAGTTAGCTCCTGGTCTTGTTTTTGCTGACTGTATAGAACCTTTCCATCTTTGGCTCCAAAGAATATAATCAATCTGATTTTGACATTGACCTTCTGATAATGTCCTTGTGTAGAGTCGTCTCCTGTGTTGTTGGAAGTAGGTGTTTGCTATGACCAGTGAATTCTTTTGGCAAAACTCTGTTAGCCTTTGCCCTGCTTCATTTTGTACTCCAAAGGTCAAACTTGCCTGTTACTCCAGTGTCTGTTGACTTCCTACTTTTGCATTTCAGTCCCCTATGATGAAAAGGACATTTTTTGGGGGGCAGGGGGCGCTAGTTTTAGAAGGTCTTGTAGATCTTCATAGAACCATTCAACTTCAGCTTCTTCAGCATTACTGGCTGGGGCGTAGACTTGGATTACTTGCCTTGAAAATGAACAGAGATCATTCTGTCATTTTTAGACTGCACCCAAGTACTGCATTTCAGACTCTTTTGTTGACTATCAGGGCTACTCCAGTTTTTCTAAGGGATTCTTGCTCACAGCAGTAGATATAAAGGTCATCTGAATTAAATTTGCTCATTCCAGTCCACTTTAGTTCACTGATTTCTAAAGTGTTGATGTTTGCTCTTGCCGTCTCCTGTTTGACCACTTCTAATGTACCTTGATTCATGCACCTAACATTCCAGGTTCCTGGGCAATATTGTTCTTTACAGCATCAGACTTTACTTCCATCACCAGTCACATCCACAACTGGGTATGGTTTTCGCTTTGGCTCCGTCCCTTCATTCTTTCTGGAGTTATTTCTCCACTCTTCTCCAGTAGCATGTTAGGCACCTACTGACCTGGAGAGTTCATCTTTCAGTGTCGTATCTTTTTTCCTTTTCATACTGTTCTTGGGGTTCTCAAGGCGAGAATACTGAAGTGGTTTGCCATTCCCTTCTCCAGTGGACCATGTTTTGTAGAACTCTTCACTATGATCCATCTGTCTTGGGTTGCCCTACATAGCATGGCTCATAGTTTCATTGAATTAGACAAGGCTATGGTCCATGTGATCAGTTTGATTAGTTTTCTGTGATTGTGGTTTTATTCTGTCTGCCCTCTGATGGATAAGGATAAGAGGCTTATGGAAGCTTCCTGATGGGAGAGATTGACTGTGGGGAGAACTGGGTCTTGTTCTGATGGGCAGAGCCATGCTCAGTAAATCTTCAATCCAATTCTGTTGATACACAGGGCTGTGTTCCCTTTCTGTGGTTTGACCTGAGACCAAACTATGGTAGGGGTAATGAAAATAATGGTGACCTCCTTCAAAAGGACTTGTGCACCCACTGTTGTGTTCAGTGTCCCTGACCCTTCAGCAGGCCACTCTCAACCCACACTTCTGCCAGAGACTCCCGGACACTCACAGGCAAGTCTGGGTCAGTCCCTTGTGGGGTCACTGCTCCTTTCTCCTGGGTTCTGTTGTGCACAAGGTTTTGTTTGTGTCCTCCAAGAGTCTGTTTCCCCAGTCCTGTGTAAATTCTATAATCAAATCCCACTGACCTTCAAGGTCAAATTCCCTGGGAGTTCTCAGTCCCTTGCCAGATACCCAGGTTGGGAAATCTGTTGTAGGTCTTAGAACTTTCTTAACAACATGAGAATTTCTTTGGTATAATTGTTCTGCAGTTTGCGGGTCATCTGCCCAGTGGCTCTATGGTGAGGTTAATGACTACCTCTACCAAGAGGGCTTATGTCACATGCAGTGTGACCCAGGTCTGCCACATCCAGATCCCCTGCCCATGTGGCAGGCTACTGCTGACTCATGCCTCCACATGACACACTTAGACACTCAAAGGCAGGTATGGCTCAGTCTCTGGGGGGTCTCTGGGTCCTGGTGAGCACAAGGTTCTGCCTGAGCCCTCCAAGCATCTTTGACAGGTATGGGGTTTGATTCTAAACACAGTCTTGCTCCTCCTACCATCTTGCTGGGGTTTCTCCTTCGCCCTTGGATGTGGGGTAGCTATTTTTGGTAGGATCCAACATTCTCCTGTTGATGGACAGTGAGCTACAATTTTGGAGTTCTTGTAGGAAGAGTGCATATCCTTCTACTCTGCCATCTTGCTCCATATATTCTGCTAGACCATTCAGTATGATCTAAATCAAATCCCTTATGGTTATACAGTGGAAGTGACAACTAGATTTAAGGGATTAGATCTGATGGAGAGAGTACTTGAAGAACTATAGACAGAGATTCATGACAGTGTACAGGAGGCAGTGATCAAGACCATCCCCAAGAAAAAGAAATACAAAAAGGCAAGATGGTTGTCTGAGGAGGCCTTAAAAATAGCTGAGAAAAGAGTAGCTAAAGGAAAAAGAGAAAAGGAAAGATATACCATTCTGAATGCAGAGTTTCAAAGAATAGCAAGGAGAGATAAGAAAGGCTTCCTCAGTGATCAATGCAAAGAAACAGAGAAAACAATAGAAAGGGAAAAACTCAAGGTCTCTTCAAGAAAACTAGAGCTACCAAGGGAACATTTCATGCAAAGATGGACACAGTAAGGACAGAAATGGTATGGACCTAACAGAAGCAGAAGATATTAATAAGAGGTGGCAAGAATATACAGACCTATACAAAAATATCTTAATGACCCAGAAAACCATGATGGTGTGATCACTAACCTAGAGCCAGACATCTTGGAGTGTGAAGTCAAGCGGGCCTTAGGAAACATCACTGTGAACAAAGTTAGTGGAGGTGATGAAATTCCAGTCGAGCTATTTCAAATCCTAAAAGATGATGCTGTGAAAGTGCTGCACTCAACATGCAAGCAAACTTGGAAAATTCAGGCATGGCCACGGGACTGGTAAAGGTCAGTTTTCATTCCAATCACAAAGAAAGGCAATGCCAAAGAATTCTTAAACTACTGCACAATTGCACTCATCTCACATGCTAGCAAAGTAATGCACAAAATTCTCCAAGTGAAGCTTCAACAGTACATGAACCTTGAACTTCCAGATGTTCAAGCTGGATTTAGAAAAGGCAAAGGAACCAGAGATCAAATTGCCAACATCATTGGATCATGGAAACAGAAAGAGAGTTCCACAAAAACATCCACTTCTGCTTTATTTACTATGCCAAAGTCTTTGACTGTGTGGATCACAACAAACTGTGGAAAATTCTTTTTTTTTTTTTTGAAAATTATTAAAGAGATGGGAATACCAGACCACCTGACCTGCCTACTGAGAAATCTGTATGCAGTTCAAGAAGCAACAGCTAGAAATGGACATGGAACAATGGGCTGGTTCCAACTCGGGAAAGGAGCGTGTCTAGGGTGTATATTGTTACCCTGCTTATTTAACTTACATGCAGAATGAATCATACAAAATGCTGGGCTGTATGAAGCACAAGCTGGAGTTAAGATTTCCGTGAGAAATATCAATAACCTCAGATATGCAGATGACACCACCCTCATGGCAGAAAGCAAAGAAGAACTAAAGAGCCTCTTGATGAAAGTGAAAGAGGATAGTGAAAAAAAACTGGCTTAAAACTCAACATTCAAAAAATGAAGATCATGGCTTCCAGTCCCATCACTTCATGGCAAATAGATGTGGAAACAATGGAAACAGTGACAGACTTTATTTGGGGGGCGGGGGCTCCAAAATCACTGCAGATAGTGACTACAGCCATGAAATTAAAAGACGCTTGCTTCTTGGAAGAAAAGTTACTACCAAACTAGACAGCATATTAAAAAGCAGAGACATTACTTTGCCAACATAGGTCTGTCTAGTCAAAGCTATGGTTTTTCCAGTGGTCATGTATGGATGTGAGAGTTGGAGTATAAAGAAAGTTGAGCACCAAAGAATTGATGCTTTTGAACTGTGGTGTTGGAGAAGACTCGAGAGTCTTGTGGACTGCAAGGAGATCCAACCAGTCAATCCTAAAGGAAATCAGTCCTGACTATTCATTGGAAGAACTGGTGCTGAAGCTGAAACTCCAATACTTTGGCCACCTGATGTGAAGAACTGACTCATTGGAAAAGACCCTGATGCTGGGAAAGATTGAAGGCAGGAGGGGAAGGGGATGACAGAAGATGAGATGGTTGGATGGGATCACCGACTTGATGGACATGAGTTTGAGTGAGCTCTGGGAGTTGGTTTCAGACAGGGAAGCCTGGTGTGCTGCAGTCAATGGGGTCGCAAAGTGTCAGAAAGGACTGAGCGACTGAACTGAACTGATATCCTCATACAATGAGATTGTATTCAGCTTTCAAAAAGAAAGAAATCCTGCCTTTTGCAACAACATAAATAAAGCTGGAGAACATTATGCTAAGTGAATTAAGCCAGACACAGAAACTAAAATATTGCTACACTTTACTTATATGACAGAGTATTTTTTAAAAAGTCAAACTCATAATGATATAGTTTAGGGCACTAATTACCATTGTCTGAGGTTTGTGGGGAAAGGGGACATTAAAGAGAGAGAGAGAAAATGAGAGAAAGTAGAATGGTACTTGCCAAAGTTTGAAGGGAGAGGGTCATGGGGAATTATTGTTTCGTGTATACAGAGATTTGTTTTTGCAAAATGAGAAGCATTCTGGAGATGGATGGTGGGGATGGGCTTGCATAGTAGTACGAATGTACTTTATACCATTGAACTATACATTTAAAAATAGTCGAGATACTGAAACTCCAATACGTTGGCCACCTGATGCAAAGAGCTGACTCATTTGAGAAGACCCTGATGCTGGGAAAGGTTGAAGGCAGGAGGAGAAGGGGATGACCGAGAAGGAGATGGTGGGATGGCATCACTGACTCAATGGACATGAGTTTTTTTGTTTTTTGTTTTTTTTTCATTTATTTTTATTAGTTGGAGGCTAATTACTTTACAATACTGTAGTGGTTTTTGCCATACATTGACATGAATCAGCCATGGATTTACATGTGTTCCCCATCATGATCCCCCCTCCCACTTCCCTCTGCATCCCTTCCCTCTGGGTCATCCTAGTGCACCAGCCCTGAGCACTTGTCTCATGCACCCAACCTGGGCTGGTGATCTGTTTCACACTAGATAATATACATGATTCAATACTATTTTCTCAGATCATCCCACCCTCACCTTCTCCCACAGAATCCAAAAGTCTGTACTATACATCTGTGTCTCTTTTTCTGTCATGCATATAGGGTTATCATTACCATCTTTTAAAATTCCATATATATGCATTAGTATACTGTATTGGTGTTTATCTGTCTGGCTTACTTCACTCTGTATAATGGGCTCCAGTTTCATCCATCTCATTAGAACTGATTCAAATGTATTCTTTTTAAAGGGTGAGTAATATTCCATTATGTATATGTACCATAGCTTTCTTATCCATTTGTCTGCTGATGGGCATCTAGGTTGCTCCCATGTCCTGGCTATTATAAACAGTGCTGCGATGAACATTGGGGTGCATGTGACTCTTTCAGATCTGGTTTCCTCGGTGTGTGTGCCCAGGAGTGGGATTGCTGGGTCATATGGCAGTTCTACTTCCAGTTTTTAAAGGAATCTCCACACTGTTCTCCATAGCGGCTGTACTAGTTTGCATCCCCACCAACAGTGGAAGAGGGCTCCCTTTTATGCACACCCTCTCCAGCATTTATTGCTTGTAGACTTTTGGATAGCAGCCATCCTGACTGGTGTGTAATGGTACCTCATTGTGGTTTTGATTTGCATTTCTCTGATAATGAGTGATGTTGAGCATCTTTTCATGTGTTTGTTAGCCATCTGTATGTCTCCTTTGGAGAAATGTCTGTTTAGATCTTTGGCCCATTTTTTGATTGGGTCATTTATTTTTCTGGAATTGAGCTGCAAGAGTTGCTTGTATATTTTTGAGATTAATCCTTTGTCTGTGTCTTCATTTGCTATTATTTTCTCCCATTCTGAAGGCTGTCTTTTCACCATGCTTATAGTTTCCTTTGTTGTGCAAAAGCTTTTAAGTTTCATTAGGTCCCATTTGTTTATTTTTGCTTTTATTTCCAATATTCTGGGAGGTGGGTCATAGAGTATCTTGCTGTGATTTATGTCAGCGAGTGTGTTGCCTATGTTCTCCTCTAGGAGTTTTATAGTTTCAGGTCTTACATTTAGATCTTTAATCCATTTTGAGTTTATTTTTGTGTATGGTGTTAGAAAGTGTTCTAGTTTCATTCTTTTACAAGTGGTTGACCAGTTTTCCCAGCATCATTTGTTAAAGAGGTTGTCTTTTTTCCGTTGTATATTCTTGCCCCCTTGGCCGAAGATAAGTTGTCCATATACATGAATTTATCTCTGGGCTTTCTATTTTGTTTCATTGATCTATATTTCTGTCTTCGTGCCAGTACCATACTGTCTTGATGACTGTGGCTTTGTAGTATAGTCTAAAGTCAGGCAGGTTGATTCCTCCAGTTCCATTCTTCTTTCTCAAGATTGCTTTGGCTATTTGAGGTATTTTTGTATTTACATACAAATTGTGAAATTATTTGTTCTAGTTCTCTGAAAAATACCGTTGGTAGCTTGATAGGGATTGCATTGAATCTATAGATTGCTTTGGGTAGTATAGTCATTTTGACAATATTGATTCTTCCAATCCATGAACACGGTATGTTTCTCCATCTGTTTGTGTCCTCTTTGATTTCTTTCATCAGTGTTTTATAGTTTTCTATATATAGGTCTTTTGTTTCTTTAGGTCAATATACTCCTAAGTATTTTATTCTTTTTGTTGCAATGGTGAATGGTATTGTTTCCTTAATTTCTCTTTCTGTTTTCTCATTGCTAGTGTATAGGAATGCAAGGGATTTCTGTGTGTTAATTTTATATCCTGCAAATTTACTATATTCATTGATTAGCTCTAGTAATTTTCTGGTAGAGTCTTTAGGGTTTTCTATGTAGAGGATCATGTCATCTGCAAACAGTGAGAGTTTCACTTCTTCTTTTCCTATCTGGATTCTTTTATTTCTTTTTCTGCTGTGATTGCTGTAGCCAACACTTCCAACACTATGTTGAATAGTAGTGGTGAGAGTGGGCACCCTTGTCTTGTTCCTGACTTTAATGGAAATGCTTTCAATTTTTCACCATTGAGGGTAATGTTTGCTGTGGGTTTGTCATATATAGCTTTTATTATGTTGAGGTATGTTCCTTCTATTCCTGCTTTCTGGAGAGTTTTAATCATAAATGAGTGTTGAATTTTGTCAAAGGCTTTCTCTGCATCTATTGAGATAATCATATGGTTTTTATCTTTCAGTTTGTTAATGAGATGTATTACATTGATTGATTTGTGGATATTAAATAATTCTTGCATTCCTGGGATAAAGCCCACTTGGTCATGATGTATGATCTTTTTAATATGTTGCTGGATTCTGTTTGCTAGAATTTTGTCAAGGATTTTTGCATCTATGTTCATAAGTGATATTGGCCTGTAGTTTTCTTTTCTTGTGGCATCTTTGTCTGGTTTTGGAATTAGGGTGATGGTGGCCTCATAGAATGAGTTTGGAAGTTTACCTTCTTCTGAAATTTTCTAGAAGAGTTTGAGTAAGATAGGTGTTAGCTCTTCTCTAAATATTTGGTAGAATTCAGCTGTGAAGCCATCTGGTCCTGGGCTCTTGTTTGCAGGAAGATTTCTGATTACAGTTTCGATTTCCGTTCTTGTGATGGGTCTGTTAAGATCTTCTATTTCTTCCTGGTTCAGTTTTGGAAAGTTATACTTTTCTAAGAATTTGTCCATTTCTTCCAAGTTGCCCATTTTATTGGCATATAGCTGCTGGTAATAGTCTGTTATGATCCTTTTTATTTCAGTGTTGTCTGTTGTAATCTCTCCATTTTCATTTCTAATTTTGATGATTTGGTTCTTCTCCCTTTTTTCTTAATGAGTCTGGCTAACGTTTTGTCAATTTTAGTTATCTTTTCAAAAAACCAGCTTTTAGCTTTGTTGATTTTTGCTATGGTCTCTTTTGTTTCTTTTGCATTTATTTCTGCCCTAATTTTTTTTTTTTAGTATCTCATTGTGGTTTTATTTATTTATTTTTTCTGCAAATGGTTTTATTTTATTTTTTTTTTATTTTTTTTTAATTTATTTTTTTTTTTTGGTCATACATTGATATGAATCAGCCATAGATTTACACGTATTCCCCATCCTGATCCCCCCTCCCACCTCCCTCTCCACCCGATTCCTCTGGGTCTTCCCAGTGCACCAGGCCGGAGCACTTGTCTCATGCATCCCATCTGGGCTGGTGATCTGTTTCACCATAAATAGTATACATGCTGTTCTTTTGAAATATCCCACCCTCACATTCTCCCACAGAGTTCAAAAGTCTGTTCTGTATTTCTGTGTCTCTTTTTCCGTTTTGCATATAGGGTTATCGTTACCATCTTTCTAAATTCCATATATATGTGTTAGTATGCTGTAATGTTCTTTATCTTTCTGGCTTACTTCACTCTGTATAAGGGGTTCCAGTTTCATCCATCTCATTAGGACTGATTCAAATGAATTCTTTTTAACGGCTGAGTAATATTCCATGGTGTATATGTACCACAGCTTCCTTATCCATTCATCTGCTGATGGGCATCTAGGTTGCTTCCATGTCCTGGCTATTATAAACAGTGCTGCGATGAACATTGGGGTGCACGTGTCTCTTTCAGATCTGGTTTCCTCAGTGTGTATGCCCAGAAGTGGGATTGCTGGGTCATATGGCAGTTCTATTTCCAGTTTTTAAAGGAATCTCCACACTGTTTTCCATAGCGGCTGTACTAGTTTGCATTCCCACCAACAGTGTAAGAGGGTTCCCTTTTCTCCACACCCTCTCCAGCATTTATTGCTTGTAGACTTTTGGATAGCAGCCATCCTGACTGGCGAGTAATGGTACCTCATTGTGGTTTTGATTTGCATTTCTCTGATAATGAGTGATGTTGAGCATCTTTTCATGTGTTTGTTAGCCATCTGTATGTCTTCTTTGGAGAAATGTCTGTTTAGTTCTTTGGCCCATGTTTTGATTGGGTCATTTATTTTTCTGGAATTGAGCTTCAGGAGTTGCTTGTATATTTTTGAGATTAATCCTTTGTCTGTGTCTTCATTTGCTATTATTTTCTCCCAATTTGAGGGCTGTCTTTTCACCTTACTTGTAGTTTCCTTTGTAGTGCAAAAGCTTTTGCCCTAATTTTTTAAGATTTCTTTCCTTCTACTAACCCTGGGGTTCTTCATTTCTTCCTTCTCTAGTTGCTTTAGGTGTAGAGTTAGGTTATTTATTTGACTTTTTTCTTGTTTCTTGAGGTAAGCCCATATTGCTATGAAACTTCCCCTTAGCACTGCTTTTACAGAGTCCCATAGGTTTTGGGTTGTTGTGTTTTCATTTTCATTTGCTTCTATGCATACTTTGATTTCTTTTTTGATTTCTTCTATGATTTGTTGGTTATTCAGAAGCGTGTTATTTAGCCTCCATATGTTGGAATTTTTAATAGTTTTTTT
Organism: Cervus elaphus; assembly: GCF_910594005.1. Taxonomy (NCBI): domain Eukaryota; kingdom Metazoa; phylum Chordata; class Mammalia; order Artiodactyla; family Cervidae; genus Cervus; species Cervus elaphus. The sequence goes on from NC_057836.1 coordinate 38,046,528, forward strand.
TCCTGGAATTGAGATCTAATCTTACTGCACTGTGGTCTGAAAAGATGACTGGAATGATTTAAATTCTTTTGATTTTACCAAGGCTAGATTTATGGCCCAGGATGTGATCTATTCTGGAGAAAGTTCCGTGTGCACTTGAGAAAAAGGTGAAATTGATTGTTTTGGGGTGAAATTACCTATAGATATCAATTAAGTCAAGCTGGTCCATTGTGTCATTTAAAGTTTGTGTTTCCTTGTTAATTTTCTGTTTAGTTGATCTGTTTAGATGACCCCATAGGTGTGAGTGGGGTATTAAAGTCACCCACTATTATTGTGTTATTGTTAATTTCCCCTTTCATACTCGTTAGCATTTGCCTTACATATTGTGGTGCTCCTATGTTGGGTGCATATGTATTTATAATTGTTATATCTTTTTCTTGGATTGAACCTTTGATCATTACGTAGTGTCCTTCTTTGCCCCTTTTCACAGTCTTTATTTTAAAGTCTATTTTATGTGATATGAGTATTGCAACTCCTACTTTCTTTTAATCTCTGTTTGCGTGAAATAATTTTTTCCAGCCCTTCACTTTCAGTCTGTATGTGTCCCTTGTTTTGACGTGGGTCTCTTGTAGACAGTATATATAGGGGTCTTGCTTTTTTTATCCATTCAGCCAGTCTTAGTCTTTTGGTTGGGGCATTCAACCCATTTACATTTATGGTAATTATTGATAAGTATGGTCCCATTGCCATTTGCTTTGTTGTTTTGGGGTCGCATTCATACAACCTTTTTGTGTTTCCTGTCTAGAGAAGATCCTTTAGCATTTGTTGAGGACCTGGTTTGGTGGTGCTGAATTCTCTCAGCTTTTGCTTGTCTGTAAAGCTTTTGAATTCTCCTTCATATCTGAATGATATCCTTGTTGGGTTTTGGTTATTCTCTTTCATTACTTGAAGTATGTCCTGCCATTCCCTTCTGGCCTGAAGAGTTTCTACTGAAAGATCAGCGGTTATCCTTATGGGAATCCCCTTGTGTGTTATATGTTGTTTCTCCCTTGCTGCTTTTAATATTTGTTCTTTGTGTTTGATCTTTGTTAATTTGATTAATATGTGTCTTGGGGTGTTTCGCCTTGGCTTTATCCTGTTTGGGACTCTCTGGGTTTCTTGGACTTGTGTGACTATTTCCTTCTCCATTTTAGGGAAGTTTTCAGCTATTATCTCTCTAGTATTTTCTCATGGCCTTTCTTTTTGTCTTCTTCTTCTGGGACTCCTATGATTCGAATGTTGGGGCATTTCACATTGTCCCAGAGCTCCCTGAGGTTGTCCTCATTTCTTTTGATTCTTTTTTCCTCTCTGTTTCATTTATTCCCACCATTTTATCTTCTACTTCACTTATCCTATCTTCTGCCTCCATTATTCTACTGTTGGTTCCCTCCAGAATATTTTTTATCTCATTTATTGCATTATTCATTTTTAATTGACTCTTTTTTATTTCTTCTAGGTCCTTGTAAAACATTTCTTGCATCTTCTCGATCCTTGTCTCTAGATTTTTATCTGTAACTCCATTTTGTTTTCAAGATTTTGGATTATTTTTATTATCATTATTCTAAATTCTTTTTCAGGTAGATTCCCTATCTCCTCCTCTTTTGTTTGGCTTGGTGGGCATTTTTCATGTTTCTTTACCTGTTGGGTATTTCTCTGCCTTTTCATCTTATTTAGATTGCTGTGTTTGGGGTGGCCTTTCTGTATTCTGGTAGTCTGTAGTTCCTTTTTATTGTGGAGGTTTCACCCAGTGGGTGGGGTTGGACGATTGGCTTGTCAAAGTTTCCTGGTTAGGGAAACTTGCATCGGTGTTCTGGTGGGTGGAGCTGGATTTCTTCTCTCTGGAGTCCAATGGAGTGTCCAGTAGTGTGTTTTGAGATGGGTCTATGGGTTTGGTGTGACTTTGGGCGGCCTGTATATTGATGCTCAGGGCTGTGTTCTTGTGTTGCTGGAGAATTTGTGTGGTATTTCTTGCTCTGGAACTTTTTGGCTCTTGTGTGGTGGTTGGTTTCAGTGTAGGTATGGAGGCTTTTGGATGATCTCTTATTAATTAATGTTCCCTGTTGTCAGGAGTTCTCTGGTGTTCTCAGGTTTTGAAATTTAAGCCTCTTGTCTCTGGATTTCAGTCTTATTCTTCCAGTAGCCTCAAGACTTCTCCATCCATACAGCACTGCTAATAAAACTTCTAGGTTAATGGTGAAAAGATTCTCCACAGTGAGGGATACCCAGAGGGGTTCACAGAGTTACATGAAGAAGAGGAGAGGGAGGAAGGAAATAGAGGTGAATAGAAGGAGAAAAAGGGGTATTCAAGAGAAGAGAGACAGATCTAGGCAGTACTCTGTTCCCTAAGTGTTCTCCACAGCCCAGGACACCCACAGTGATTCACAGAATTGGATTGAGAAGAGAAGGGGGAGAGAGGAAATAGAGGTGATCTGGGGGAGAAAAGGGAGAGTCAAAAGGAGGAGAGAGTAATCAAACCAATAATCACACTCCTGAGTAAAAATGGGTACTGAAGGTTGGATTCTTAAATGTCCAAAATTGATATCAAATACTGAAAAACAAAGATTAAAAATCTAGAGTAGAGGTTAGACTCTTAAAAATACGATATTAAAAAAAAACACAAAAAATTTAAGAAATACATATGAAGTTCTCTTTAAAAATAGGGGCCTTTTTCTTTCAAGGTTATAGAGGGTTATAGAAATGAAAATTAAGGAGTAATAGAGGACTTTAAAAAAAAGAAAAAGAAATTTTTTTAATTAAAAAAAAATAATAATAGTAAAAATATATCTAGGAATTTCTCTGGAGCTGTTGTGGGCAGTGTGGGTTCAGTTCAGTTTCAGATAGTTCCTTTTTCCAGCTTATACTTCTCAATATCTATAGGCCCCTTCCAGTGTAGTTGGTATTAACTACAGGGATTTTAATCTGTTGCACCTGTCACTTCTAAAGTGGTTCCCTTTGTTTATTTGGCTTCTGTTTGCAGGTCTCTACTGTGTCTAATTTCCGCCCTGACACAAGTGAGTGGAGGTAGTCTCTTGTTTAAGTTCACTTATTCTGTGGTGCTGTGGGCAGGGAGGGGCACTGCAAACAAATATCACTGGTGTGTGTGGGGAGTGCTCGCAGTGTTCAGGCCACACTGGGTTTGCCCCCGCTCATGGCGTGTGGGCTTTCCCCGTCTACATTGCTCAGGCTCCATGTTCCTCCACAGGGAGCGGGCCCTGAGTTGCGTGCACTTCCCAGGCCTAAGCTGCTCATGTTCAGGTTTTCAGGTACTCCACAAAGGCGCAGACTCGGTTGGGCCTGCGTTTTGTGCCTTCCCCGGTCTGAGCAGCTCCAGGAACCAGGAGCTTGATGAGCACACTCTCCCCAGGTATAGCGCGACTTCTCCCATCCCCATCCCAGCCTCGTTTTCCGGGATCCCGTCTGGTGCACTTTGTATCTCTTCTGGGGAGCTGATCTCTGGCTGCGACCCTCCCGGCAGATGTCAACCGTCCAGAATCTCAGGAAGTCTTTGGTTAGAAACTGGAAGCCTGTTTGCAGTTTGGTAGGGGATACCATCTCTGAGGCTGAGTATGCCCCTTTCCGGCTCTGGCTGGTGCCCGCCTCCCCACTGTCTCCAGCAGGGTTGGGCAGGTCCGCAGCCATCCAGCTCTTCTCTGGTATGGTACAGTCCTTTGCTCTGGGAACGGGCTGGCTGTGCCTTAGGTTAGGGCTTTTCACAGGTTAATTCTCTCTCTCTGTCTCTCTCTCTCTCTCTTGCTATCCCATGGTTTAAGTTGCTATCTCACGTTAGCTCCTCAGATTGCCTTCAGGGCATTCAGGCCTGGTCCTTACCCTAGGCAATGCCGCCCACCCCTCTCCGTTCAGCCCCTACTTGCTGGTAGCGGATGTGAGCGTCTGGGATACTTTTCTGCTGGGAGTTGCTTTTAGGCATGTAATCTGTGGGTTTTATTTATTTTTCCTCCCAGTTAAGTTGCCCTCTGAGATTCAAAAATTTCCCTCAGACCCACTGGTGAGCGGGTTTCCTGGTGTTTGGAAGCTTCCTCTATTAAAACTCCCTCCCTGGGATGGATCTCTGCCCCTAACTCTTTTGTCTCTCTTTTTATCTTTTATCTTTTGTCCTACCTCCTTCCAAAGACAATGGGCTGCTTTTCTGGGTGCCTGATGTCCTCTGCTAGTGATCAGAAGTTGTTTTGTGGAGTTTGCTTAGTGTTCAAATGATCTTTTGATGAATTTGTTGGGGAGAAAGTGGTCTCTCCATTCTATTCCTCCTCCATCTTAGCTCCTCCCTCCAATGGACATGAGTTTGAGTGAACTCTGGGAGTTGGTGATCGACAGGGATGCCTGGCGTGCTGCAGTTCCTGGGGTCGTAAAGAGTCGGACATGACTGAGTGACTGAACTCAACTGAACTGAAGATAGTGAAGTTCATGTTCTATATATTTTACCACAATAAAAAAAGAAAAAGTGTTTTATTTGTAAATTAATGGATTTGGTTTACTAACATTTTGATTGGAGCTTTTGAATATGTGTTATAAATGAAATTGTCAGAGGTTTGTCCTTTCTTACAATCCCCTTGTAAAATTTTTAATTAAGAATTCCTCAAATAAAGAATTGATAATACAGCAATACTCCTACATATAGCAATAATAATGATGCTTCTACATATGATAATATATAATAACACTCCTACATATAATAATAATAATAAGACTACTTATGTACCTTTAAGTTAGGAACTTCCAAAGACACGAACATGCACCTGGTTCCAGCAAGAAACCCAATACCTGTGCCATGAATATCAGGCATGAGTGAAATTGCAGCTGGTCCTCCATCTCCTATTACTGATGGTCCTTCACCTCTACCAACTCCCACACCTTTCTCTCCTCCAGGCAGTAGCTCCTCTTGCCTATTCACTCAATGCTAGCCCCTGTAAGCCAGCTGTTAGACTGTACTACTGTACTTTTCAAAGTACTGTACTGTAAGATTAAAGTGCTTTATTTCTTGTGTTTGTTTTATATATTATTTGTGTGAAACATATTATAAACCTATTACAGTACAGTATTATATAGTTGATTATATTCAATGGGTACCTATGCTAACTTCTCTGCATGGCTGCTCCAGCAAAGCACAGCCACTGCTACTTACCTTGGACATGGGGTCGCTCCTCTCTGCTACTGCCCTGACCTTGGACGTGGGGTAGCTCCTCTCGGCTGCACTTATCAGTGAAAGGAGAGGTAAGGGAAATCCAAGTAAGATGGTAGGCACTGAGAGAGGTCATCAGAGGGCAGACAGACTGAAACCACAATCACAGACAACTAGCCAATCTGATCACACGGACCACAGTCTTGTCTAACTCAATGAAACTAAGCCATGCTTTGTGGGGACACTCAGACAGACGGGTCATGGTGGAGAGGTCTGACAGAATGTGGTCCACTGGAGAAGGGAATGGCAAACCACTTCAGTATTCTTGCCTTGAAAACCCATGAACAGTATGAAAAGGCAAAATGATAGGATACTGAAAGAGGAACTCTTCAGGTCAGTAGGTGCCCAATATGCTACTGGAGATCAGTGGAGAAATAACTCCAGAAAGAATGAAGGGATGGAGCCAAAGCAAAAACAACACCCAGTTGTGGATGGGAATGGTGATAGAAGCAAGGATCGATGCTGTAAAGAGCAATATTGCAAAGGAACCTGGAATGTTATGTCCATGAATCAAGGCAAATTGGAAGTGGGCAAAAGAAATGGCAAGAGTGAACTTCGACATTCTAGGAATCAGTGAACTAAAATGGACTGGAATGGGTGAATTTAACTCAGATGACGATTATGTCTATGACTGTGGGCAAGAATCCCTTCTGGAGTAGCCATTAGAGTCAACAAAAGAGTTTGAAATGCAGCACTTGGAGGCAATCTCAAAAATGACAGAATGATCTCAGTTAATTTCCAAGGCAATCCATTCAATGTTACGGTAATCCACGTCTATGCCCTGACCAGTAATGCTGAAGAAGCTGAAGTTGAACAGTTCTATGAAGACCTACAAGACCTTCCAGAACTAACACCCAAAAAAGATGTCCTTTTCATTATAGGGGACTGGAATGCAAAAGTAGGAAGTCAAGAAACACCTGGATAACAGGCAAATTTGGCCTTGGAGTACAGAATGAAGCAGAGCAAAGACTAATAGAGGTCTGCCAAGAGAATACACTGATCATAGCAAACACCCTCTTCTAACACACAAGAGAAGACTCCACACATGGACATCACCAGATGGTCGACACCGAAATCAGATTGATTATATTCCTTGCAGCCAAAGATGAAGAAGCTCTATACAGTCAGCAAAAACAAGATGGGAGCTGACTATGGCTCTGACCATGAACTCATTGCCAAATTCAGACTTAAATTGAAGAAAGTGGAGAAAACCACTGGGCCATTCAGGTATGAACTAAACCAAATCCCTTATGATTATACAGTAGAAGTGAGAAATAGATTTAAGGGACTAGATCTGATAGACAGAGTGCCTGATGAACTATGGATGGAGGTTTGTGACATTGTACAGGAGACAGGGATCAAGACCATCCCCAAGAAAAAGAAGTGCAAAAAAGCAAAATGGCTGTCTTAGGAGGCCTTACAAATAGCTGTAAAAAGAAGGGAAGCTAAAAGCAAAGGAGAAAAGAAAAGGTATACCCATTTGAATGCAGACTTCCAAAGAATAGCAAGGAGAGATAAGAAAGCCTTCCTCAGTGATCAATGCAAAGAAATAGAGGAAAACAATAGAATGGGAAAGACTAGAGATCTCTCCAAGAAAATTAGAGATACCAAGGGAACATTTCAGCAAAAATGGGCTCAATAAAGGACAGAAATGGTATGGACCTAACAGAAGCAGAAGATATAAAGAAGAGATGGCAAGAATACACAGAAGAACTGTACAAAAAAGATCTTCACAACCCAGATAAACACGATGGTGTGATCACTCACCTAGAGCCAGACTTCCTGGAATGTGAAGTCAAATGGGCCTTAGGAAGCATCACTACGTACAAAGCTAGTGGTCGTGATGGAATTCCAGTTGAGCTATTTCAAATCCTGAAAGATGATGCTGTGAAAGTGCTGCACTCAATACGCCATCAAATTTAGGAAACTCAGCAGTGGCCACAGGACTGGGAAATGTCAGTTATCATTCCAATCCCAAAGAAAGGCAGTGCCAAAGAATGCTCAAACTACTGCACAATTGCAGTCGTCTCACACGCTAGTAAAGTAATGCTTAAATTTCTCCAAGCCAGGCTTCAGCAATATGTGAACCGTGAATTTCCAGATGTTCAAGCTGGTTTTAGAAAAGGCAGAGGAACCAGAGATCAAATTGCCAACATCTGCTGGATCATCAAGAAAGCAAGAGAGTTCCAGAAAAACATCTATTTCTGCTTTATTGACTATGCCAAAGCCTTTGACTGTGTGGATCACAATAAACTGTGGAGAATTCTTCACGAGATGGGCCTACCAGACCACCTGACCTGCCTCTTGAGAAACCTGTATGCAGGTCAGGAAGCAACAGTTAGAACTGGACATGAAACAACAGACTGGTTCCAAATAGGAAAAGGAGTACATCAAGGCTGTATATTGTCACCCTGCTTATTTAACTTCTATGCAGAGTACATCATGAGAAATGCTGGGCTGGATGAAGCACAAGCTGGATTCAAGATTGCTGGGAGAAATATCAATAAACTCAGATATGCAGATGACATCACCCTTATGGCAGAAAGTAAAGAAGAACTAAAGAGCCTCTTGGTGGAGGTGAAAGAGGACAGTGAAAAAGGTGGCTTAAAGCTCAACATTCAGAAAACTAAGATCATGGCATCTGGACACATCACTTCATGGCAAATAGATGGGGAAACAGTGGAAACAGTGGCTGACTTTATTTTTTGGGGCTCCAAAATCACTGCATATGGTGATTGCAGCTATGAAATCAAAAGATGCTTACTCCTCGGAAGGAAAGTTTTGAGCAACCTAGTTAGCATATTCAAAAGCAGAGACATTACTTTGCCAACAAAGGTCCGTCTAGTCGGGGCTATGGTTTTTCCAGTACTCATGTATGGGTGTGAGAGTTGGACTATAAAGAAAGCTGAGTGCTGAAGAATTGATGCTTTTGAACTGTGGTGTTGAAGATGACTCTTGAGAGTCCCTTGGACCGCAAGGAGATCCAACAAGTCCATCCTAAAGGAGATTAGCCCTTGGTGTTCATTGGGAGAACTGATTCTGAAGCTGAAACTCCAGTACTTTGTCCAGCTGATGTGAAGAGCTGACTCATTTGAAAAGACCCTGATGCTGGGAAAGATTGAGGACAGGAGAAGAAGGGAATGAGAGAGGATGAGATGGTTGGATGGCATCACTGACTCAGTGGACATGGGTTTGGGTGAACCCTGGGAGTTAGAGATGGACAGGGAGGCCTGGCATGCTGCGGTTCATGCGGCTGCAAAGAGTCGGAGACAACTGAGCGACTAAACTGAAGTGAACTATGCTAACTTGGTTGGATTTGTGAATAATTGGACTTAGGAATGTTGTCTCGGGGACTTAAATGTTTCATATTGTGAAAGAAAAGATTTACTGAACTTCTTGCTTTTTAAACTGGATTTATTTTTGGATTTACCCTTTGTTCTGTAATTCTTTTATAAAAAGTAGATCGACTTCAGAGCACACACTGGATTTAAAGCTATAGATTCAAAATTACATTTCTTTATGGAGAACAAACAAATGAACCTATAATTCTGGGGTCTTTTGTCTTTAGCGTTGCTAATTTAAAGACTGGTTGTAAATCTGAGACCTCTTATCCTTCTAAAGATGCCGTTCTTTAAAAATTTTTAAATGGCTTTGTTGGCATAGAATTTAAATGCCATAGAATTAATCTGTGTGAAGTATGCAGTTTAGTGGTTTTTGATATATTCAAATAGTAATGCATCTGTCACCTCAGTTATTCTGTGGTTATTGTGCAGCATGGTCTATAGTTGTCTGCTAGTCCTAGTTGGTTTATAGCATTGTTCCAGTGTTCCATAACTTTGTTGGACTTCTGCCTCGTTGTTCCATCCATTATGAAAGTTACATTGAAATCTTGGGTTATAATTGTTGAATTGTCTACCTCTCTCTTCAATTCTGCCAGTTTTTGCTTCATATAGTTTGGGGCTTTTTGTTTTGCTTTGTGCATATTTACAGTTATTACATCTTCCCAATAGATTGACAATTTTATCTTTATAAAATGTCCTTTGTATGTAGTATGACTACTACAATCCTATAGTAGCTTGCTCTATTCTAGTTCTCTCTTTCTTGTTGTTTGTATGGAAAGAGATATTCTGTGTTATGTGTATAAAATATATATTATATCATCTATATGTTATCTCATATTCCATATTAGATATTAATATTAGATTTCCTATTAGAGGGAATATCACTTTCCATCCTTTAGTTTTCAACCATTTTCATCTTTGAATCTGAATTATTCTCATTTAGCCTGTGTACAGTTGGATCTTGTTTTCTTTGATCCAACCTGACAAAGCCTACCTTTTATTAGATTGCTTAATTCATTTACATTTAATGTTGATATTGACATGGTTGCCTTACCTGTGTTATTAATACTGTTTTGCAACTTATTTTCTGTATGTCTCATGTATTTTTTGTTCCTCTATCAGTCTTACTGCTTTCTTTTGCATTAAGAAAATTTCTAGTGTAATATTTTAATTCTTTTATAGATTTTTTCACTATACTCGGTTCAGTTCAGTCGCTCAGTCGTGACTGACTCATTGTGACCCCATGAACTGTAGCACGCCAGGCTTCCCTGTCCATCACCAACACCCGGAGCTTTCTCAAACTCATGTCCATTGAGCCGGCGATGCCATCCAACCATCTCATCCTCAGTCATCCCCTTCTCCTCCTGCCTTCAATCTTTCCCAGCATCAAGGTCTTTTCCAATGAGTCAGTTCTTCACTTCAGGTGGCCAAAATATTGGAGTTTCAGCTTCAGCATCAGCCCTTCTAATGAATATTCAGGATTGATCTCCTTTAGGATGGACTTGTTGGATCTCCTTGCAGTGCAAGGGGCTCTCAAGAGTCCTCCAACACCACAGTTCAAAAGCGTTAAAATTCTTCAGTTCTCAACTTTCTTTATAGTCCAACTCTCACATTCATACATGACTATTGGAAAAAAACATAGCCTTGACTAGACAGATCTTTGTTGGCAAAGCAATGTTATACAATTATATTTCTATATACTACACATCCAACACCAATTATTAAAATTATCACTTTAATATTTTAAAATTTTATTTATTTAATTTGAGGCTAACTACTTTACAATATTGTAGTGGTTTTTTTTTGCCACACATTGACAAGAATCAGCCACGGGTATACATGTGTCCCCCATCCCAAATCCCCCTCCCACCCCCCTTCCCATCCCATCCCTCCGGGTTGTCCCAGTGTACCAGGCTTGAGTGCCCTGTTTCATGCATCAAATTTGGACTGGTCATCTATTTCACATATGGTAGTATACACGTTTCAATCTATTCTCTCAAGTTATCCCCCCCACCCTTGCCTACTCCCACAGAGTCCAAAAGTCTGTTCTGTATATCTGTGTCTCTTGCTGTCTTGCATATAGGGTCATCGTTACCATCTTTCTAAATTCCATATATATGCGTTAATATACTGTATTGGTGTTTTTCTTTCTGACTTACTTCACTCTGTATAATAGGCTTCAGTTTCATCCACTTCATTAGAACTGATATAGATGCATTCTTTTAATCACTGAGTGATATTCCATTGTGTATATGTACCACAACTTCTTATCCATTCATCTGCTGATGGACATCTAGGTTGCTTCCATGTCCTAGCTATTGTAAACAGTGCTGCAATGAACACTGGGGTATATGTGTCTCTTTCAGTTCTGCTTTCCTCAGTGTTTATGCCCAGCAGTGAGATTGCTGGGTCATATGGCAGTTCTGTTTCCAGTTTTTTTAAGGAATCTGCACACTGTTCTCCATAGTGGCTGTGCTAGTTTACATTTCCACCAACAGTGTAAGAGTTCCCTTTTCTCCATACCCTCTCCAGCATTTAATGTTTGTAAACTTTTTGATAGCAGCAATTCTGACTGGTGTGTGATGGATACCTCATGGTGGTTTTGATTTGCATATCACTGAAAATGAGTGATGTTGAGCATCTTTTCATGCATTTATTAGTCATTTATATGTCTTCTTTGGAGAAATGTTTGTTTAGTTCTTTGGCCCATTTTTTGATTGGGTCATATGATTTTCTGGTGTTGAGCTGCCTGAGATGCTTGTATGTTTTTGAGATGAATTCTTGGTCAGTTGGTTCATTTGCTATTATTTTCTCCCATTCTGAAGGCTGTCATTCACCTTGCTTATAGTTTCCTTCGTTGTGAAAAAGCTTTTAAGTTTAATGAGGTCCCATTTGTTTATTTTTGCTTTTATTTCCTTCCTTTTGGAGGTGGATCATAGAGGATCTTCTAAATCTGTGATTTATGTCAAAGAGTGTTTTGTCTACATTTTCCCCTAGGAGTTTTATACTTTCTGGTCTTACATTTAGATTGTTAATCCATTTTGAGTTTATTTTTGTGAATGGTGTTAGAAAGTGTTCTAGTATCATTCTTTTACAGGTGGTTGACCAGTTTTCCCAGCACCACTTGTTGAAGAGATTTTTTTCTCCATTGTATATATTTGCCTCCCTTGTCAAAGATAAATTGTCTATTGGTGTGTGGATTTATCTCTGGGCTTTCTATTTTGTTCCACTGATCTATATTTCTGCCTTTGTGCCAGTACCATACTGTCTTAATGACTGTAGCTTTGTAGTATAGTCTGAAGTCAGGCAGGTTGATTCCTCCAGTTTCATTCTTCTTTCTCACGATTGCTTTGACTACTCGAGGTTTTTTGTATTTCCATACAAATTGTGAAATTATTTGTTCTAGTTCTCTGAAAAATATCGTTGGTAGCTTGATTGTAATTGCATTGAATCTATAGATTGCTTTGGGTAGTAAACTCATTTTCACTATATTGATTCTTCTGATCAATGAACATGGTATATTTCTTCATCGATTTGTATCCTCTTTGATTTCTTTCATCAGTGTTTTATAGTTTTCTATATATAGGTCTTTTGCTTCTTTAGATAGATTTATTCCTAAGTATTTTATTCTTTTCATTGCAATAGTGAATGGGGTTGTTTCCTTGATTTCTCTTTCTGTTTTCTCATTGTTAGTGTATGGGAATGCAAGGGATTTCTGTGTACTAATTTTATGTCTTGCAACTTTACTATATTCATTGATAAGTTATATTAATTTTCTGGTGGTGTCTTTAGGGTTTTTTATGTAGAGGATCATGTCATCTGCAAACAGTGAGAGTTTTACTTCTTTTCCAATCTGGATTCCTCTCATTTCTTTTTCTTCTCTTATTGCTGTGGCTAAAACTTTCAAAACTATGTTGAATAGTGGTGAGAGTGGGCACCCTTGTCTTGTTCCTGACTTTAGGGGAAATGCTTTTAATTTTTCACCATTGGGAATAACGTTTGTTGTTGGTTTATCATAGATGGCTTTTATTATGTTGAAGTATGTTCCTTCTATGCCTGCTTCTGGAGGGTTTTTATCATAGATGGGTGTTGAATTTTCTCAAAGGATTTCTCTGCATCTATTGAGATAATCATGTGGTTTTTATCTTTCAATTTGTTAATGTGGTGTATCACATTGGTTGCTTTGTGAATAATGAAGAATCCTTGCATCCCTGGGATAAAGCCCACTTGGTCATGATGTATGATCTTTTAATATGTTGTTGGATTCTGTTTGCTAAAATTATGTTGAGGATTTTTGCATCTATGTTCATCAATGATATTGGCCTGTAGTTTTCTTTTTGGTGTGACATCTTTGTCTGGTTTTGGTATTAGGGTGATGGTGGCCTCATAGAATGAGTGTGGGAGTTTACCTTCCTCTGCAATTTTTTGGAAGAGTTTGAATAGGATAGGTGTTAGCTCTTCTCTAAATTTTTGATAGAATTCAGCTGTGAAGCCATCTGTTTCTGGACTTTTGTTTATTGGAAGACTTTTGATTACACTTTCTATTTCTGTGCTTGTGATGGGTCTGTTAAGATTTTCTATTTCTTCCTAGTTCTTGGTTCAGTTTTGGAAGGTTATACTTTTCTAAGAATTCATCCAGTTTTCCAAATTTTCCATTTTATTGTCATATAGTTGCTGATAGTAGTTTTTTATAATCATTTGTATTTCTGTGTTCTCTGTTGTGATTTCTCCATTTTCATTTCTAATTTTGTTGATTTGATCTTTCTCCCTTTTTTTCTTGATGAGTCTAGCTAATGGTTTGTCTATTTTATTTATCTTCTCAAAGAACCAGCTTTTGGTTTGTTGATTTTTGCAATAGTCTCCTTTATTTCTTTTTCATTTATTTCTGCTCTAATTTTTATGATTTCTTTCCTTATACCAACCCTGGGGTTCTTCATTTCTTCTTTTTCTAGTTGCTTTAGGTGTAAAGTTAGGTTGTTTATTTGATTTTTCTCTTGTTTCTTGTGGTAAGCTTGTATTGCTATGAAACTTCCCCTTAGCACTGCTTTTACTGAATCCCATAGGTTTTGGGTTGTGGTGTTTTCATTTTCATTTATTTCTCTGCACATTTTGATTTCCTTTTTGATTTCTTCTGTGATTTGTTGGTTATTCAGAAACATATTGTTTAGCCTCTATATGTTTGTATTTTTAATAGTTTTTTCCCCCCTGCAGTTGACATCTAATCTTAATGCATTGTGATCAGAAAAGGTGCCTGAAATGATTTCAGTTTTTTTGAATTTACCAAGGCTAGACTTATGGTCCAGGATGTGATCTATCCTGGGGAACATTCCATGTGCACTTGAGAAAAAGGTGAAATTCATTGTTTGGGGGTGAAATGTCCTATAGATATCAACTAGATTTAACTGGTCCATTGTATCATTTAAAGTTTGTGTTTCCTTGCTAATTTTCTGTTTGGTTGATCTATCCATAGGTGTGAGTAGGGTATTAAAGTCTCCCACTATTATTGCATTACTGTTACTTTCCCCTTTCATATTTGTTAATATTTGTCTTACATATTGAGGTGCTTCTCTGTTGGGTGCATATATATTTATAATTGTTATATTTTCTTCTTGGATTGATCCTCTGATAATGATATAGTGTTCTTCTTTGTCTTTTTTCACTGCCTTTATTTCAAAGTCTATTTTGTCTGAATGAGTATTGCTACTCCTGCTTCCTTCTGGTCTCCATTTGCATGAAATAACTTTTTCCAGCCCTTCACTTTCAGTCTGTGTGTATCCCTTAGTTTGAGGTGGGTTCCTTGTTGACAATATATATAGGGGTCTTGTTTTTGTATCCATTCAGCCAGTCTTAGTCTTTTGGTTGGGGCATTCAACCCATTTACTTTTAAGGTAATTATTGATAAGTACAATCCCATTGTCATTTACTTTGTAGTTTTGGGTTTGAGTTTATAAATCTTTTCTGTGTTTCCTGTCTAGAGAAGATCTTTTAGCATTTGTTGAAGAGCTGGTTTGTGGTTCTGAATTCTCTCAGCTTTTGTTTGTCTGTAAAGCTTTGATTTTTCCTTCATATTTGAATGAGATCCTTGCTGGGCACAGTAATCTGGGTTGTAGAATTTTCTTTCATCACTTTCAGTATGTCCTGCCATTCCCTTCTGGCCTGAAGAGTTTCTATTGAAAGATCAGTTGTTATCCTTATGGGGATCCCTTTGTGTGTTATTTGTTGCATTTCCCTTGCTGCTTTTAACATTTGCTCTTTGTGTTGGAACTTTGTTAGTTTGATTAATATGTGTCTTTTGGTGTTTCACCTTGTGTTTATCCTTTTTGAGGCTCTCTGGGTTTCTTGGACTTGGATGGCTATTTCCTTCCCCATTTTAGGGAATTTTCAACTATTTTTTCCTCAAGAATCTCCTCATGCCCTTTCTTTTTGTTTTCTTCTGGGACTCGTATGATTCAAATGTTAGGGTGTTTAACATGGTCTCAGAGGTCTCTGAGGTTGTCCTCATTTCTTTTAATTCTTTTTTATTTTTCCTTTCTGCTTCATTTATTTCCACCATTCTATCTTCCATCTCACTTATCCTATCTTGTGCCTGTTATTCTACTGTTGGTTCCCTCCAGAGTGCTTTTGATTTCAGTTATTGCTTTATTCATTATTGATTGACTCTTCTTTATTTCTTCTAGGGCCTTGTTAAACATCTCTGCATCTTCTCAATCCTTGTCTCTAGTCCTATTTATCTGTAACTTCATTTTGTTTTCAAGATTTTGGATCGTCTTTAGTATCATTATTCTGAATTATTTTTCTGGTAGACTCCCTATCTCTCCTTTTGTTTGGTCTGGTGGGCATTTATCCTGTTACTTTAGCTGCTGAATATTTCTCTGCCTTTTCATTTTGTTTAGATTGCTGTGTTTGGGGTGCCCTTTCTGTAGGTTGGAAGTTCATGGTTCCTCTTTATTGTGGAGCCTGCTCCCTGTGGGTGGGGTTGGGCTAGTGGCTTTGTCAAGGCTTCCTGGTTAGGAGAGCTTGAGACTGTGTTCTGGTGGCTGGAGCTGGATCTCCTCTCTGAAGTGCAATGAAGTGTCCAGTAGTGAGTTTTGGAGTGTCTATGGGTTTGGCATGGCTTTGGGCAGCCTGTCTTTTAATGCTCAGGCTGTGTTCCTGCTTTGCTGGAGAATTAACGTGGTATATCTTGCTCTGGAATTTGTTGGCTCTTGGGTGGAACTTGGTTTCAGTGTAGATATGGAGGCTTTTGTGTGAGTTCTTGTTTATTCATGCTCCCTGGAATCAGGAGTTCACTGATGTTCTCAAGTTTTGGAGTTAATCCTCCTGACTCTAGCTTTCAGTCTTATTCTTATAGTAGCCACAGTACATCTCCATTTTACAGCATGGATGATACAACATCTTGATTAATGGTGAAACAATACTCCACAGCGAGGGACACCCAGAGAAGTTCACACACTTACATGGAGAAGAGAAGAGGGAGGAGGGAGATAGAGGTAACCAGGAGGAGAAGTTCAGTTCAGTCCCTCAGTTGTGTCTGACTCTTCACGACCCCATGAACCACAGCACGCCAGGCCTCCCTGTCCATCACTAACTCCCGGTGTTTACCCAAATTCATGTCCATTGAGTTGGCGATGCCATCCAACCATCTCATCCTCTGTCATCCCCTTCTCCTGCCCTCAATCTTTCTCAGCATTAGGGTCTTTTCCAATGAGTCAGCTCTTCGCATCAGGAGGCCAAAGTATTGGAGTTTCAGCCTCAACATCAGTCCTTCCAGTGAACACCAAGGACTGATCTCCTTTAGGATAGACTGGTTGGATCTCCTTGCAGTCCAAGGGACTCTCAGAAGTCTTCTGCAACACCACAGTTCAAAACCATCAATGTTTCAGCACTCAGCTTTCTTTATAGTCCAACTCTCACATCCGTACATGACTACTGGAAAAACCATAGCCTTGACTAGGCAGAACTTTGTTGACAAAGTAATGTCCCTGCTTTTGAATATGCTGTCTAGTTTGGTCATAACTTTCCTTCCAAGCAGTAAGCGTCTTTTAATTTCATGGCTGCAATCAACATCTGCAGTGATTTTGGAGCCCCCGAAAATAAAGTCAGCCACTGCTTCCACTGTTTCCCCATCTAGTTGCCATGAAGTGATGGGACAAGATGCCATGGTCTTAGTTTTCTGAATGTTGAGCTTTAAGCCAACATTTTCACTCTCCTCTTTCATTTTCATCAAGAGGCTCTTTAGTTCTTCACTTTCTGCCATAAGGATGGTGTCATCTGCATATTTGAGGTTATTGATATTTCTCCCAACAATCTTGATTCCAGCTTGTTCTTTTTCTAGCCCAGCATTTCTCATGATGTACTCTGCATAGGAGTTAAATAAGCAGGGTGACAATATACAGCCTTGATGTACTCCTTTTCCTATTTGGAACCAGTGTGTTGTTCCATGTCCAGTTCTGACTGTTGCTTCCTGATCTGCATACAGGTTTCTCTAGAGGCAGGTCAGGTGGTCTGGTATTCCCTTCTCTTGAAGAATTTCCCACAGTTTATTGTGATCCACACAGTAAAAGGCTTTGGTGTAGTCAATAAAGCAGAAATAGATGTTTTTCTGGAACTCTCTTGCTTTTTCGATGATCCAGCAGATGTTGGCAATTTGATCTCTGGTTCCTCTACTTTCTCTAAAACCAGCTTGAACATCTGGAAGTTCAGTGTTCATGTATTGCTGAAGCCTGGCTTGGAAAATTTTGAGCTTTACTTCATTAGAGTATGAAATGATTGCAATTGTGAGGTAGTTTGAGCATTCTTTGACACTGCCTTTCTTTGGGGTTGGAATGAAAACTGACCTTTTCCAATCCTGTAGCCACTGCTGAGTTTTCCAAATTTGCTGACATATTGAGTACAGCACTTTCACAGCATCATCTTTTAGGATTTGAAATAGGAGGAGAAGAGGGGACATCAAAAGGGGAGAGGCCAATCTAGCCAGTAATCAGTTCCCTCAGTGTTCTCCACAGCCTGGAACACCCAGAGAGATTCACAGACTTAAGCAGAGAAAAGAAGGGGGAGGGAGGAGATGGAGGTGACCTGGGGAAGAAAAGGGAGAGTCAGACAGGGAGAGAGCAATCAAGCCAGTAATCACACCCCTAAGTGAAATTCGATACTGAAGATTAGAATCTTAAAGGTACAAAATTGATTTAAAAAAAAAATACCAAAAAGTAAAGATTAAAAATCTAGAGTAGAGGTTAGACTCTGTAAAACACAGTATTAAAAATACAAACCAAAATCAATCTCAAAAATTATAGAAAATATAATACATGAAATATAATATAATATATACATGGAATTTGCATTAAAAATAGGGTCTTTTTTGCAAGGTAATAGTAGATTACAAAAATGAAATTTAAAGGAATAATAAAGGATTTAAATTTTTAAAAAAATTTAAAAGTGATAATAGTAAATATATATCTAGGAATTTCTCTGGAGCTGTTTTGGGCAGTGTGGGGTCAGTTCCTTTTCAGATAGTTCCTTGTTCCAGATTGTACTTGGTCTCGAGGTCTGTAGGCCTCCTCCAATGCTTAGTTAATGTTAACTACAGGGTTTTAATCTTTAGCACCTGTCACTTCCAGAGCAGTTCCCTCTTCTTTATTTTGGCTTCCTCTGTTTGTAAGTCTCTTCAGTGTCTAATTTCCACCCTCAAACAAGGGGGCGAAGGTGGTCACTTAGGCTCACTTGTTCAGTTGTGTTGTGGGGAGGGAGGGACACTGCAAACAAATATCACTGGCATGTGTGGGGATTGCTCACAGTGTATGGACCACATTGGGTTTTCCCCAGCTCTAGGAGGTGTGTGCTTCCCAGGTCTACACTGCTCAGGCTCCAGGGTACTCTGCAGGGGCACTGTCCAAAGGGGTGACTGCATTTCATGCAATTCCCAGGTCTAAGCTGCTCAGGTTCTCGGGTACTCCGCAAAGGCACAGACTCGGTTGGGTGTGCACGTTGTGCCCTTCCCAGGCCTGAGCAGCTCACGTGACCAGGTGCTTCGTGAGCTCACTGTCCCAGGTGGGCTGTGTGTCTTAATTGCCTCGCTAATCCCAGCCACTTGGTTTCCCAGTTGCACACCAAGAGCACTGTTTTAGGGGTGCTGTGTGTCTCCTCTGGGGAGCTGATCTCTGGCTGTGATGTCAACTGTCCAGGATCCCAGGAAGATGTGGTTATTAACTGGGAGCCTGCTCACAGTTTGGTGGAGAATGCTGGTCTCTGGGGCTGAGATTGCAGCAGCCCCTTATCTTCTGGCTCCAGCTGTCACATGCCTGCCTCTCTGCCTCTGGCGAGTGGAGGGTGGGGTGGGAGGTTGGGACCTATAGGCACCCAGCTAGCTCTCCTTTGGTATTCTCTCAATCCTTTGTTCTGTGAGTCGGCCAGGCTGTGCATTAGTGTTTCACAGGGAAGTTCTCTCTCTCTTTTTTTCTTTTTTTTCTCTATTGATCCCACAGTTTGGGTTGCTATATCTTGTTAGCTCCCTCAGATTGTCCTCAGGGCATTCAGGCCTGGTCCTTCACCCAAGGATGCAGCCCACGCCTCCTTGTCCAGCCGCCACTCGCTGATGGCAGAGGCAAGCCTCTGAGCTACTTCTCTCCTGGAAGTTGCAGTTAGGCGCGTATTCTCTGTTGTTTTTTTCCCCTCCTAGTTATGTTGCCGTCTGAGATTCAAAAACTGCCCACAGACCCCGCTGTGAGAGAGTTTCCTGGTGTTTGGAAACTTCTCCTTCACGACTCCCTCCCTGGGACTGGTCTCCGTCCCTAACTCTTTTGTCTTTCTTTTTGTCTTTTATATTTTGTCCTACCTTCTTTCAAAGAGAATGAGCTGCCTTTCTGGGTGCCTCGTGTCCTCTACCAGCGTTCAGAATTGTTTTGTGGAAGTTGCTCAGCATTCAAATATACTTTTGATGAATGTGTGGGGGAAAAAGTGGTCTCCCGTCCTATTCCTCCACCATCTTGGGACCGCCCCCCATCACTTTATATTATTTTATCATTTAAAGAAACTGAGAGAGAAAAGGAGTATAAGTGCATCCTTACGTGTGTGTGCACATGTGTGCTAAGTCGCTTGTGTCCAACTCTGAGTGAACCTATGGATCATAGCTCATCAGGTTCCTCTGGCCATGGGATTCTCCAGGAAAGAATAGTGAAGTGGGTTGCCATTTCCTCCTCCAGGGATCTTCTCAACCCAAGGATGGAACCTGTGTCTCTTATGTCTCCTGCATTGGACAGGTGGGTTCTTTACCACTAGTGCTACCCGGGAAGCTCAGGTGTGTGTACAGGCTTCCCCAACTCAGCAAGCAATTCTTGGACAACAGCAGGGTGTCTGACTTTTCATACTGTTCATGGGGTTCTCAAGGCAAGAATACTGAAGTGGTTTGCCATTCCCTTCTCCAGTGGATGCATTTTGTCAGTGCTGAAGAATTCTTGCTTTCACACTGCATGCCTGGAGAAGACTCTTGAGAGTTCCTTGGACAGCAAGGAGATCAAACTAGTCAATCCTAAAGGAAATCAACCCTGAATATTCTTTGGAAAGACTGATGCTGAAGCTGGAGCTCCAATACTTTAGCCACCTGATGCAAAGATCTGACTCATTGGAAAAGACCCTGATGCTAGGAAAGATTGGAGGCAGGAGGAGAAGGAGTGACTGAGGATGAGATGATTGAATGGCATCAGTGACTCAACGGACATGAGTTGGAGCAAACTCCAGGAGATGGTGAAGGTTAGAGAAGCCTGACATGCTGCAGTTCATGGTTTCACAAAGAGTTGGACATGACTTAGTGACTGAACAACAACAAGCAGGGTGTCTGAGATTCAACTCAATTCTAAAACTATCTCCCTGGAAGTAGAATCAGATTCTACAGATAAAAGGCTCAGTTCCGGAAGACTTGTCTCCACTTCAGACATTAGTTGCAAGCCTGGGTTGTTACCTGTGCTCCTGACTAATCAGCTACAAATTAGATTCCAACAATCCTTCCTTTTACTCAGGATGCCAACTGAAAGTCCAGATTGTTACCTGTACTCCTGATTGGATATAAATCAGAGGTCCCCACAACCCCCTCTTTGGGTTCTATTAACTTGCTAGGACAGCTTACAGAACTCAGGAAAACCTATTTACCCTCTAATTACCAGTTTATGACAAAGGATGTCAAAGGATATAAATTAACAATCAGAAGAAGAGAGACCTAGGGGAGGACCTGAACAAAAGGGTTTATATCCTTGTGGAGCCCAGCTCCAATGTGGAAGCTCTCCAAAAAGGCCAAAACACTGTCCTTTTGGGTTTTTGTGACAGCTTCATTACATAGCCATCATCAACTCAGTCATGGGTGAGTGGCAATTGATTCAATCTCAAACACCTTTCCCCTTCCCAGAAATCAGGGATTGGGAATGAGAATTCCAACCCTTTAGTCACCTGGCTGATTCTCCTGGCAACCATCACCAGGGACGGAATTCAAAAGTCACCTTCATTAACATAAACCCAACTACATTGGAAAGAGCTTGTTATGAATAACAAGACACCCATTTACCTTTATGGCCCTGAAGAAACTGAGGATAAGGGAACAAATACTATAATAAAGGTGCTCCCATTGCTCTTATTGATCAGAAAACTCCAAGGGTTTTGTGAGCTATAAGCCAGGAACTGTGGAAGAAGACCAAATTATCTGGAACTATATTTTAGTCATCTGAATGACTATATGTATTTCTTATAAAAAAAAAAATCACAAGTATCCTTTGCTTCTAATGAGATACATACTTAGATGCTCAGTCATGTATGACTCTTTGCAACCCTTTAGACTGTAGCCCACAAGGCTCCTGTGTCCATGGGATTTTTCAGGCAAGATTACTTGAATGGATTGCCATTTTCCTCTTCCAGGGGATCTTCCTGACCCAGAGATTGAACCTGTGTCTGTGTCTCCTGCATTTGAGGCAGATCTTTACCTGCTGAGCCATTGGGAAAGCCCCACTTATCATAAGAAGTTAGTTATTAATGCTGCTGGGATTCCTTTGTATGTGATGAGTCATTTTTCTTTTCTGTTTTCAAGATTTTTGTTTTTGTCTTTTAGCCTTTCAACGATGATGTATTTTCATGTGGATCTCTTTGCATTGATCATACTTAGAGTTCATTGAGCATCTTGGGCATTTAGATGAATTTTTTTATTAAGTGTGGAAAGGTTTCAGGCATCATTGCTTTAAATATTTTACAGTCTCTTTTCCTTTTAATCCTGAAAACTCAGCTTTTCTCTACATCAGTACCAAATTGAATCTTGGAGACAGAGTTTTGGGTGAAGTAGGAAAAGATAACTTTATTACTTTGCCAGACAAAGGGGGCCACAGCAAGCTAATGTCCTCAAAACCATGTGTCCCAATGTGGAGAAGATAATAGAGAAGTTTTATAGTACTTTTTCAAAGAGGCTGTGATCAGTTCATGGACATTCTTCTGATGGGCTGGTGTTGAGGTAATTAGAAGTCAATATCATCACTCTTCGGGTCCAGCTTCTCTGGGGTCTACATGATTGTGAGCAACATGCCATCACCAATCATTAACTTCTCCACCCAGAGGGGTTTTCAGTATTTGCAAAATAGTTCAAAGATACTGCATGTATACATTAATGGAGGAACAGGACCTTGCCCCAAGGCTGCTCTTGACTGCTTGTTTCTTCTGATTTCTAATTCCTTCCCTTCCCTAATTAACAGTTCCTTAAATCTGCTCACTGAAACAAGGGGAAAGTCATAGAGACTGAATGAAGGCTGTTTCCCGAAATCAAAGTAATGGGGGTAACAGAAAGTCTTTGTGCCCAGGAGCTCCACAGGGCCTTGCTTGGTATCACTGCTTCTTCTTCTCTTGGTACTCCCATAACAAATATGTTGGTCCACTTAATATTGTCCCACATTTCTTTGAAATTCTTTCCATGTTTCTTTATTTTTTAATTTCTATTCTTCAAGAGTATATACTCTTGATCACTCCAACATCAATTCATTAATCTTTCTTCTACTGGCTCAAATCAACTGTTGAGCTCTTCCAGTGAATTTCTCATTTCAGTTATTATAGTTTCCTGCTATAGAATTTTCTTTTGTTTCCTTTTCATATAAAGTTTCTTTCTTTTTTTAAATTGTATTTATTTATTTATTTTTGGTTGTGTTTGGTCTGATGCACACAGCTTTCTCTGGTTGCAGTGAGTGAGGGCTACTCTTCATTGAGGTGCATGGGCTTATTGCAGTGGTGTCTCTTGTTGCAGAATATGGGCTCTCGGAGTGCGGGCTTCAGTAGTTGTGGCCCACTGGTTTAGCTGCTCTGTGACATGTGGAATCTTCTCATACCAGGGATTGAACCTGTGTCCCTTGTACTGGAAAGTGAATTCCCAACCCCTGGACATAAGGGAACTCCCTTTTGTTTCTTTTTAGAGTTTTTCTTTCTGTTTCTTTTATTTATTTATATTTTCTTGCTCGTTACTGCCCAAGTCTTGGCTTTCTCTGCCCACTGATGCCCAATAAAAAATATAGAGATAGAGTTTGACAGAAATAGAAAAGCTGGCTTTAATCCTCAGCCAGCTAAGGCAACAACACAAAAGGCCCAGTGCCTCAAGAACTATGAGTTAGGGGTGATAGGTGCAGGATGTAATTGCATAGTGTCAGGGAGTGAGTGATTAATTATTTCAATGCTGTTCATGTTTTTCTCTAGCCTGTTCACTGTTTATTTACTTTCCTTGTTCTCAGGAGAGGAATAGCTTCATTTCTATTTTTGCTGCAATGCTTTTATTGTTATTCTCTATCCATTGAGAAATCATCTTCATATCTTCTTCCACTTATTTTGGAATGTTTTTCTTTTGTTCTTTGAACATACTGGAGTGGATTGCCATTTCCTTCTCCAGAGGATCTTCCCAACCCAGGAATTGAACCCATGTCTCCTGCATTGCAGGCAGATTCTTTACCAACTGAGTTATGAGGCAAGCCCGAACATGTCTGCAATAGCTAATTTTAAGTGTTTGTCTGCTGAGTGACATCTGGGCTCTCACAAAAACAGTTTCTCTTGCTTTCTGTGTATGGATCACACGTCCCTGTTTTTGTATATATTCCTTCTCTCTCTCTCTCTTTTTTTTTGGTGTGTAAAAACCGGACACTTTAAGTAATAAATTGAACAACTCTAGATGCTGATTTCTGTAACCTCTACCCTCCCCTGGCTTTATTCTTATTGTTTTTTGGCTTGTTTATTTTTTAACAACTTGGCTGGACTGACTATTTCAGTAAATCTATTTCAACATCAGTGTTTAACTTCTCTCGCTCCTCAGAGGGCCTAGCCCATGGCCTGTGCACATTCACCGTGACCTTTTCCTCCAAGAGATGACGGTTGTTTTCACTGGGCTGTCTTTTACTGTATCTTTTCTTGATCTATTAAGTTTCCAGATGTTCTGCCACTATTGGCGTCATACCCAGCTGTCAGCCTCCACTAATTGCTAAGTGACAATGCTATTGTTTTTGACAACAGCCTGTGGCATAAATTGTTTCTCCGTCTGATCCAATCAAATGTGGCCCCTTTGCAGGAGTAGTCTTCGAGGGCAGTCTTTGAAGTATGGCCTGACCACAATAGGGCTCTTGTTAGCTGCATTTTTCCCTGGTTTTCTTGATTAAACTCCTAACTTGTCTACTATTTTACCTATGTCTAGCTGGCAATCCACTCCAGTATTCTTGCCTGAGGAATCCTGTGGACAGCGGAGGCTGGTGGGCTACAGTCCATGGGGTCACACAGAGTCGGACACGACTGAAGTGACTTAGCATGCATGCATGCATTGGAGAAGGAAATGACAACCTACTCCAGTATTCTTTTCTGGAGAATCTCAGGGACAGAGGAGCCTGGTGAGCTGCCATCTATGCGGTCGCCTGGAGTTGGCATGACTGAAGCAACTTAGCAGCAGCAGCAGCATGGTGCTGTAAGTCTCTTCTTAATTGCTTGCCACCGAAATCTCCATTTCTTTTAACAGTGCCTGGAAGCTTGCGCTTCCCTATGCTCTCTGCCTGGTAACATTATACCTTTAAGGGGAGGTACAGAGTTTTCTTTGTGAATTGCCTTTCCCCTTGAGAAAGAAATTTTGTGCCACTGCTGATGAGGACAAGATTGACTTCGTCTCTGCTCCATAAGCAGAAGGATGTGTAAGACCTTTGACCCTCGTGGCCCACCGCTCCCACTATGCAGCCTCTGCTCTGCTAACGAATTGGGGCAAAGGTGATGAGGGGAAAGAGTGACTGCATCTTGGGTAGAGCTTCCATAAATATGGTCTGGGTGGAAGAAGGGAGCTACAGCCCTCTCAGCCACAACTGCTTGATATAGAGCTTCTGCACATAGAGCTGGGAATAGTAAGAAATACTGACAATCTGTTTCCTATAAAAGAAGCTGTAGCTCTAGACTGGGAACTGTGGGGAGACGGAGCCCTGTGTTCTTGATTGTACCCTCCTGGAGTAGAGCTACTGTCATGCAGAGCTGAGGGTGGGGGAAAGGGTAGGTTGTGGTTCAAATGCCACAGACTTTCCCTGTTCTTACTAAGAGTTAGTGGAATTTCCTGAATAAATATTTCTCCATTTTTTTGTATACCCTTAGGACACGTTAAAAAGACTAAATCATTTTTTTTTTTTTTATAATTTTCACCAGTTATTGTTGTTTTGCTGAGGAGAGGATCCAGGAGTTCCTCATGCCTCACAACACCATTCTGGATTGTTATTCTTTTTTTGGAATTTTCATATTGTTATTTGTGTTTCTCTGTTTTTAGAAGAAAGCATTCTTAGGAGTGTGATGATATACCCATGTGTTTGAATGTATAGAGACCACTGGCCTCCTCTGTTTGTTTGGTTATAAAATATATAGAAAATATAAAACAAGAAGGTAAATACAAATGTGAGAAAGTATTTATTAGACAATTACATCCTTTAGGTAACAAGAAATGGGGTTTACCTTATACAATTAAGAGATCTATTTTCTTCATTTTCCGAAAGACTAGGGGAGAAATGAAAGGCTAGCCAAATTGGAAGAGGAGAACCAGAAGTCTTGCATACTACAGACCTAACAATTGTTACTTTTGAAATTCAAACTCTCCTTAGAGTTTAGAGCTTAAAGGGCAATTGGCTGAAACAAAAACAACTTTGGTTAAAAAACAAGTGGTGATTCAGTTTAAATGCTGAGCAAAATTTAACTTCAAGTCTTTTGAGACCAAGTTTAGGCATGTGGGACAATTTGGATATATTAGAAACCTGATCAAGGTCTCTGGTCTTAACCAAAGGAGATCAATCTAAAGAGTTTAACTCCCACCATCCCACTAATTCCCTGGACAAAAGGCAGTGGAGAAATGGAGATTTAGCCAATTTTATGGCAAATAAAATGTTCAAATAGGTTTTGAAGCTATTTATAAAGGCTCAAATTGAGTTTTGTTTGTCAAGGTTGTGAAAAGCATTTGTCTTTTTATTAAAACCTCATGGAATTAAAATGAATAATGGTATTCAGAATCTGTCAGTGGAAAGTTGGGATGGATAGAAGGTACTTTTACTATCCCATATCACATAATTACAAGTTAACCACTTTGGCATTGTGTCTAATAAGTAATGACCATTCAACACAAAAACCTTCCTTAATCTAAACACAGATATGAAATAGTTGGAAAGATTATGAAATAAATGAGATGGTCTTTTGTATGTTCATCTAATTTTTCTGTATTCAATAATTCAGTGTGCTTCGTATTCTCCATTTGCCCCATAAGATCCACACTCCACCCTGTTCCATTTTCCTCTGTGCCCAGGACATTGATTTATCTGGAATTAATCAACTGGAATGCTTCCTTGTTCTTTGACTTTGACTTGCATTTGGCCAATGAAAGTCACTGGCAAGAGGTCAGAGGGTAAGATGAGATTCTGGAGTATTTTCCATGCAACCATCTTTCTTCCTGGCCAGGGGCTGACAGGCATTCCTTTGCTGAAGGCACTGTTCTATCAGCAGCCTCTTCTATAGCTTCAGCAATAGCCACAGTTCTGTCTGGAATTCCCTTTCCCTTTCAGGGCTCCAAGCCTCTTGCCATGGGTAACCTCTTGGTGTTTCTCTTTCTCTCATTCTTAGACTTGCCTTCACCCTTGTAGACAGTTTCTCCATTAAACTCTACTGAACAGCACTATGTGACTGTGTCATCTGTTTCCTGTCATGCTTGGGTGATATCCCACTTAAATGGTACCTCCTACTGCAGACTTAGTAAGTGATCCAGTACTGGTCAAACTGTTCTTGAAATCTGACTTTCACGATTCATCATCTATTTTGTAATTATTCAGGTTTAGTATACAAGTATAGTGGTTTCAGAATAGTTAACTCAGCTCCCATGGAAACAACTCTACCACCTGAAGTAGAGTGCTTAGGTATAGTTCCTTTTGTCTTGAATCTTAATGGCTTCATTCATTTCTCAAATTATTTAGTCTTGCTAATTTTAGTGTGTGTCATGGGCTTCCCTGGTGGCTCAGATAGTAAAGAATCTGCCTCCAATGCAGGAGTCCTGGGTTCAATCCTTGGGTTGGGAAGATCCCCTGGAGATGGAAATGGCTACCCTCTCCAGTATTCTTTTCTGGAAAAGTCCCATGGGCTGAGAAACCTGAGGAGCTATAGTCTATGGGGTTGCAAATAGTTAGTATTTATGTGTAGTAGTTTTGCAACAGTTAACTCATGCTCTCAGGGGTGACTCTTCCAACTGAAGTAGAGTGCTTAGGTATAGTTCCTTTTGCCTTTAGTCTTACTGTCTTCATTCATTTCTCAAGTTAGGTCTTGCTAATCTTAACTAATCTTTAAAACTTTTATTTTATTCAAGAAATCTTATTGAATGCCAATTGTGAGTCAGGCATGAAGTTTATAGTCTAGTGGGAGAAAGAAAATAATATACTTAACCCTTAACTTTGTGACTCATTCATTCCCCAGAATTCTGCCGTTAAGTCCAAAGCTGTTAAATGAAAAAGAAAAGATTTTCATCTACTTTAATAGAAAATTATTTGTTGCATCTTAACCACAAATGCATAAAAAATTTTCACGACTGGAAACACCTACCATTTGGACAATTTAATCAAGTTATATATGTAAACATATAAAGTGAACAAGTGAAGTTTATTTATAAAGTATAAAGTTATAAAGATCTATTGTTCTTGCCAAAGTAGGAATATGAGACTTGATGGCATATGGTGACTTGTAGGGAAGAGGGAGTCAATCTTTTTCTAAGATGCACTAGAGTCAGGTGACACTCTATTGCACATGCATTTATTGAATACTTAGAACTTTTTAATCTTTTTGCATCATTTTTTTTTCACCAAATTCTTCAACTTTCAGATACTCACACAATTTTCTTGCTCTTAAATCACACAGCTATAAGGTAAAGGCATAGAAAATCATCTTTAGGGAAAAATAAAGGCAAAACATGAAAAGATGTCAAAACACTGACAAAAACTCTTGCATACAACAGACTGAAGGGCCCTAGATGATGCCACCTCTTCTTTTTTTTTTTTTGGAAATTATAACACTTTACTTGTGTAATGTTTTTGTCCACTCCTAGCTTTTTTTTTTCATCCTTCCTGCCCCCATCCCATTTTTAAATTGAAATTCATATCATATAAAATTAATCATTTTAAAGTGAACAATTCAGTAGTATTTTAGTACATTCATAAGGGCTTCCCTGATGGCTTAGTGAGTAAAGAAACTATCTGCAATGCAAGAGATACAGGAGATATGGCTTTGATTCCTGAGTTGGAAAGATCTCCTGGAAAAGGAAATGGCAACCCATTTTAGTATTCTTGCCTGGAAAATCCCATGGACAGAAGAGCCTGGCCAGCTACTGTCCAAAGAATGGCAAAGAGTCAGATATGACTGAGGACTAATCATACATGCACATTCATAATGTTATACATCCACTACATTTATCTAGTTCAAAAGCATTTTTATGAGCCCTAAAGGAAAACTTGTAGTCATTAAACAGTTCCTTCCTCTTCTCCTCCTCAGACCCTAGCAGCTTTCTATCACTGTAGATTTACCTATTCTGAATATTTCATAAAAATGAAATAATATAATGTATGACCTTATATATCTGGCTTATTTCACTTAGCATAACATTTCTGAGGTTTTTCCACATTGTGTTGTGTATCAGGTCTTTATCTCTTTTTATGGCCGAATAATACCACAATTTGTTTATCAATTGATGTACCTTTGGGCTGTTTCTACCTCTTGGCTATTGTCAATAGTGATTCTATAACATGTATGTACATGTATTTGTTTGAATACATGTTTTCAATTATTTTAGGTATATCCCTAAGAGTGGAATTTCTATGAATAGATATGATATGAATATTTTGTTTAAGTTTTTGAGTAAGAGTGAAACTGTTTTCCACAAGGGCTGAACCATTTTACAATTCTGTCAGCAATGTACAAGCATTCCAATTTTTCTACAAGTTCACTGACATGTTATTTTTCATTATAGCCATCCTAGTGGGTGTGAAATGGCATCTTATTATTGTTTTGATCTGCATTATTATTATTATTCATAATATTGAGCAACTTTTCATGTGACAGTTGACCATTAGTATATCTTCATTGGAAAAATGTCCATTTAAGTACTGTATTAGTTCATCTTGGCTTCTATAACAAAAATACCATAAACTTGGTGGCTTATAAGCAACAAATATATGTTTCATAGTTTTGAAGGTTGGGAAGTTCAAGATCGTGGTGCTGGCAGATTCAGTGTCTAGTGAGGATCCACTTCGTAGACAGTCATCTTTTTGCTGTACTCTTACCTGATGGAAAAAATGAGGAATTTCTCTGGGTTTTTTTATACAAGGGCATGAATCTCATCTATGAAGGCAGTTCAGTTCAGTTCAGTCTCTCAGTCGTGTCTGACTCTTTGCGACCCCGTGAATCGCAGCACACCAGGCCTCCCTGTCCATCACAAACTCCCAGAGTTTACTCAAACTCATGTCCATCGAGTCGATGATGACATCCAACCATCTCATCCTCTGTTGTCCCCTTATCCTCCTGCCCCAAAGCCCTCCCAACATCAAGGTCTTTTCCAAGGAGTCAACTCTTTGCATGAGGTGGCCAAAGTATTGGAGTTTCAGAATCAGCATCAGTCCTTCCAATGAACACCCAGGACTGATCTCCTTTAGGATGGTCTGGTGGAACTCCTTGCAGTCCAGGGGACTCTCAAGAGTCTTCTCCAACACCACA
Source organism: Cervus elaphus (assembly GCF_910594005.1). Taxonomy (NCBI): domain Eukaryota; kingdom Metazoa; phylum Chordata; class Mammalia; order Artiodactyla; family Cervidae; genus Cervus; species Cervus elaphus. Next base: position 38,076,327 of record NC_057836.1, read on the forward strand.
GTTCAAAAGCATCTATTCTTTGGCACTCAGCTTTCTTCACAGTCCAACTCTCACATCCATACATGACCACTGGAAAAACCATAGCCTTGACCAAATGGACTTTTGTTGGCAAAGTAATGTCTCTGCTTTTTAATATGCTCTCTAGGTTGGTCATAACTTTCCTTCCAAGGAGTAAGCGTCTTTTAATTTCATGGCTGCAGTCAACATCTGCAGTGATTTTGGAGCCCCCCAAAATAAAGTCTGACACTGTTTCCACTGTCTCCCCATCTATTTCCCATGAGATGATGGGACCAGATGCCATAATCTTAGTTTTCTGAATGTTAAGCTTTAAGTCCTACCTAAAACCACCACTTGGTGAGTTATGAATTTTGAAGGGACACAAACATTGAAATCACAGAAAGCACTTTGCCCACTTTTCAATTAGGTTGTTTGTCTTTTTCTCATTAAGTTTTAAGGATCTTAACATAGTTTAGACCTTTATTAATTATAAAATTTTTAAATGATTTTTCCAATTCTATAGGTTGTCTTTTCAATTTCTTGATAATGATCTTCAATGTACTTACAGCCAAGTAAGTTTGCCTAGACAGACTCTCATCTTGGTGTGACCTAAAGCATAAGTAAGAGTTAGCAGGAAAATAAAGAGTTGATCATTTGGAGGTTCCACTGAGCTTTGTTCCAAGCAGAAGAAACAGCATAATCAAAGGCATCAAAATTAAAGATCATGGGACAATAGAAGCAAGTGTGTTGATCTAGAGAGTCAATGGACTTCAAGTCAGATTAAAAGGTTTGATCTTTATGCTGAGGACAGTGTGAATTCACCAAAATGTTTTGAACAGAAAATCAACATAATCAGCTAGTGTAGAGGACAATACATACAGTTGGGGGAGAGTAGGGAATTGGGAATTCAACATATCTTGTGGAGAGATGATGGAAACAGTAGTGAAGGAGAGATGTCAGTATATAAAGCATATTTAAGATCTAGAACTGACTGGCCTAGATGGCTGATTTGATCAGAAGTGTAAGGAAGAAAACATTAGAAACCATTTGAAACATTTATAACCCAAGAGTATCATTGATGCTTGCAGCAAGGACAGAGTTGGGACTTGACTCTCAGCTATTCATTTACCAAGTAGTTACTCAGGACTTAAAATGTCAGATACCGTTCTAGGCAATGGGGAGTCACAGTTGGCAAAACAGACCAGATCCATGCCTTTATGGGTTTTTCAGTTTATCAGCATAATATAGTGGAAGAAATGAAAGAATATGACTAGAATGAAAAGAGCATGGAAGACAGTGGAAGACAGTAGTACAAGAAGGATAAAAGAAAGAGGTAGGGATCAAACTGTGCAGTGAATTCTAGGCCATCAAGGATTTTGGACTTCTTCCTAGAAAAAGTAGAAGTCATTTGTGGCAGACACTGTTAGTCAACCACTAAAATCTTCTTACCTTCTTCCTTAAGATTACAGTTGCAGCTGGACTTAGAGCCATATTGGAAAAGGACATATTTCCAGTGTCACTTGAACCTAGGTATTGCTAAGTTATTGCCAAAGCCAGTGCCAGGTGATATGTGCAATTTCCAGGTCTAAGCATTAAAATAGGTGCAAATTCCTCCATGTTCTTTCCCTTCTCATGAATTGGAAAACAGAAGAGCCCATGACCATAATTCTCTATAGTGTGCAGATAAGAAAAGAGCTCTAGAGTTGAGGTTAGCAAGTTATTGCCCATGGTCCAAATTTGGCAACCAGTTGTTTTTGTAAATAAAGTTATAGTGGAAAACAGCCACATCCACTAATTTACATATAATATATGGCTGATTTTTTTGTTGTTGCTGTTACAATGGCAGTGTTGAAAAGTTGCAACAGAGACCAAAGACCTGAAAATAAGGCTGAAAATTTGTTGGACCTGCCCTAAAGGAAGGAAGTTTCCTATTTTTTTTTTTTTTACAAACTGGAAGAAATGTCAGCTCTGAATGATTCTGTGAAACTAAGTGGCCTGCCTGTCTAGACTTCTTTCTTTGAAGCTGTTATATGAAAGAGAAATATAGCTTTGATGTTCTTTAAGCCACTGTATTTTGAAAACTTTGATATAGAAGGTTAATCTTTAATAATTACATTCTTGAACTAAGTGGGAAAATGATAAGCTCTCCTGGTTTCTGTGTAGAAAGGCTTCAGGAAGGATAAGAACAGCTAGGAGTTTGTTGGAATCTTGCAGATAAAACATGAAGTCAGTCAGGTTAGACAGATGATGGTCGAGATGGAGTGGATTTGTTGGACACAAATAACTAATCAAACTTGGGTATACAGATACTCAAATAATATTCATTGCAGAAAACAATGGGGATATCTCAAGAAACTATGTACTCAGATCCTGATGGCTGATCCTGATAGCTTTTATTCTCTGTATCAGGCACTTATTGACTATGGGCTGCCCAAGATGGGCAAGTACCTCCAGTTCTCTCTATGTGCAAGGCAAAGTGACCCCAGCAGCCCAGGGGCAGACCTCCAAAGACAGTCTCTGGTGCAGGACAGGAATATTAGAGGAAAACAATGCAGAAGCTTGGGGTGTGGTATGTAGAAAGGGAAAAATAGACCTAGGGAGATCTCAGCTGAGCAGTGGAGGTGTTAACTGTACTCTGACAGATAAGCTTAAGAAAGGCTGCAGAGGAAGCATTATTTGAGGCAGATCTTCAAAGATAACTGGGGCTTTGTGAAGTGGATAAGGGAGGAATGTATAAAGAAAAAAGTTGCAAATATGTGGATATAAGTACAGATGGATGCATGTGTGTTCAGTTGTGTCTGACTCTTCAACCCCATGGACTGTAGCCTGCCAAGCTCCTCTGTCCATGGAATTTTCCAGGCAAGAATGCTGGAGTGGGTTGCCATTTCCTTCTCCAGGGGATCTTGCCAACCCAGGGACTGAACCTGTGTCTCTTTTGTCTCCTACTTTGGCAGGCAGATTTTTTACCACTGCACCAACTGGGCTTTGACCACCTGATGCAAAGAACTAACTCATTGGAAAAGACCCTGATGTTGGAAAAGATTGAAGGCAGGAGGAGAAGGGGACTACAGAGGATAACATGGTTGGATGGCATCACTGACTCAATGGATATAAATTTGAGTAAGCTCCAGGAGTTGTGATGGACAGGGAAACCGGTGGGCTGCAGTCCATGGGGTCTCAAAGAGTTGGACATGACTGAGCAGCTGAACTGAACTGAACTGAAAACTTGGGCTTCCCAATATAAGTATAGTGAGTACTAACAAATGTTTATACCTGATAATTATACAGTAAGGTTGTTACTTCCAACACCCTGTAATTCTTCTGAAGCTAGTCTCAGATATCACATAATTTCATCCATAAGTATTTCAGTACTGTGCTATGCCTGGTGCTCAGTTGTGTCACAATCTTTGAGACTCCATGGACCGTAGCCTGCCAGGCTCCTCTGTCCTTGGGGATTCTCCAAGCATGAATATTGGAGTGGGCTGCCATGCCTTCCTCCAGGGGATCTTCTCAACCCAGCAATTGAACTCAGGTCTCCCACACTGCAGGCAGATTCTTTACTGTCTGAGCCACCAGGGAAATCCAAGAATACTGGAGTGGGTAGTCTATCCCTTCTCCAGGGGATCTTCCTGATTCAGGAATTGAACCAGGGTCTCCTGCATTGCAGGCAGATTCTTTACCAGCTGAACTACCAATAAGACCTCTTTAAAAAATACAACTAACTGTATCACATTGGAAAAACTGAACAATAAATCCTTAATGCCACCAAATATCTAGTCAAAGTTCAAATTTTCCCAGGTGTACTTTATATATATAGGTATATAAAATGTATTAATTGATAAATATCTACTTTTATACATAGATATATGTATTTGTTTTCAATCAGCTTGTTTGACTCAAGATCCAAACGAGGTCTATGCATCAAATTTAGTAGCAATATCTTCTAAATCTCTAGTATTCTAATTGATTCTTTGTCATCAATTCTCCTTGCTTTCTTGCAATTTGTTTATTAGAGAAGCTAGGTTATTTGCTACAAAAAGTTGTCTGTATTTTGTATTTTTCTAACTGCATCCCTGTATTATCATTAGCATGTTCCTCTATTCTGCATGTGTGTGTTAGTCACTAAGCTGTGTCCAACTCTTTGTGACCCCATGGACTGTAGCCAACTATAGTCCATGAAGTGGGTTGCTCTTTCTTTCTCCAGGGGATCTTCCTGACCCAGGGACTGAACCCGGGTCTCCCACATTACAAGCAGACTCTATTGACTGAGCCTCCATGGAAAACAAAGTGTTAGTCATGTCTGACTCTTTGCGACTCCGTGGACTGTAGCCTGCCTGGCTTCTCTGTCCATGGAATTCTCTAGACAAGAATACTGGAGTGGGCAGCCATTCCATTCTCCAGGGGACCTTCTTAAACCAAGAATTGAATCCAAGTCTCCTTCAGATTCTTTACCATCTGAACCACCAGGGAAGCTCCACACAATAGCACATATCATCATTTTGTTTTTAAATGAAGACCTTTATGAATGATATGGAATAATTTACAAGATTTATTTAGTAAAAACCAAAACAAAACAAAGAGCAAAACAGAAGATATACTTTGCTAGAGTTTGTGTAAGAGAGAGAAATATATACACTTTTAAATGTTCATATAGGCTTCCCAGGTGGTGTTAGTGGTAAAGAACCCACCTGCCAATACAGGAGATGAAAGAGACACAGGTTTGATGCCTGGGCCTGAAAGATCCTCTGGAGGAGGGCATGGCAACCCACTCCAGTATTTATGCCTGGAAAATCCCATGGACAGAAGAGCCTGGAGGGCTACTGACCATAGTCACAAAGGCTTGGATACCACTGAAGTGACTTAGCACAGTACAGCACACCTTATGTTCATATACTTATGTGTTTATTTTTACAAAAAAGAAGCAAAGGGCTAATAAACCAAAAATTAAAGAAAAGAATATTACCTTTAGGGTGGAAATAGAGTGATAGAGTCAGAAAAGGGCTGACTTTTCAGAGTATATTTTTTTTAAGCATATAGCTTTGACTTTTGAATAGTGTAAAGGTTTTACATATTTAAGCATGCCACATGTATACTTTAAAATAAAACTAAATAAAATATATATTATAGAAATGCCTTCTCATGACTGCAGAAAACTTTGCCCAATATCCATCCTTTCAGACTATGGTGAGAACAGTTCATATTAAAGCTAACATGTCTTCAGTGATTTCCCAAAAGGGACCATTTGTTTTAACTCACTGTATTAAAAAACTTAGAGTTATTTAATAAATGGGTAGCCTTAGGTTGCATTTGTGTGTATGTGTGTGTGTGTGATTGTAACCATTATTTTGTTAACTTGATTAGTGCTCCCTATATCCTAAATTGTTATTTTGCCTGATGGCGTTGTATTTTATGAATTTTTAAAACCTGATCTGACATGTAAGAGTATCAATCCAATAGGTCTTATCTGAAAGAACCTTAAAATCACATAGGTGAGGATATGTATATAAAATATAACTTGATCAAACACTTTAAAACCTCTTACTCAAAGTAGTGCTTTAGAGGACCTCAAAAGGAAGATATTTGTAAATTTGGGCATTTCTTGTAACCCATATTAGCAAGATATTCCTCACAGACCTAAAGGGGAAAAAAAGTCTTAAAACAAAATGAATAGCATAGCAAAATTAGTGTTGCTTTTCTCTTCTGGCTGGTCAGGTCTGTTTTGTAACTGCATTGCTGCTGCTGCTGCTAAGTCGCTGCATTAGGAAGGCATTAGTCTAAAAAATGGACTTCCCTGGTGGCGCAGTTGGTAAGGAATCTGCCTGCAATGCAGGAGACCAGGTTTGATTCCTGGGTCTGGAAGATCCCTGGAGAAGGAAATGGAAACTCATTCCAGTATTCTTGCCCGGGAAATCCCATGGACAGAGGAGGCTGGCAGTTTACAGCCCATGGGGTCGCAAAGAGTCAGACACAACTGAGGGACTAAACCGCCACCACCAGTTTAAAATTTGGGGAGCTTTAAAAAGTATTCTTAGATAATTTGGACAGGCAGGAAAAAGGAGTAATTTCTTCTTTATAGATGAACACGGATAAAGAAGTGTAAAGATGAAGAATGATACCATAAAGGGTTTTTTGTGAGCCCACTTTGAAGAGGAAAAAGAACTGCTCCAGTGAAGGAAAAACACAAGATGAGTATCATTGAGATACTTTGAAATGTGATTGAAAGTTTTAGATTCTGGGACAAGCAATAGTCAAACATGCCACTTCAGAGAAGCAAATGATTTCTGTTCACCTGGGAAAGTCTGTACTTTAGCATGAAAAGTCTGTAGACTGTGGAAAATGTTTTACCCACTGTTGACATCTGTGACCTACAAGATGAAAGAATTTTTCATCGATGTTATAAAAAACCGAAATATTTGGTTCCTGACTGGAGAAGAGGTTTCTGCCTGTTTGCCACTATCCAACATTTAAGACATCAGTAGGATAGGGGCCTGGGGTTTCATAGGAAGATATTGGGTCTTTCACATCCAGGGGTTGTGGGTGAACTGGAGGCCAAGTACTAGTAGCACCAGTAGTTTTTATTTTCATGATTTTCTACAGCTTCTAAAACTTAAGGGCTTCCCTGATAGCTCAGTTGATAAAGAATCCACCTGCAGTGCAGGGGATCCTGGACAGATTCCAGGCTTGGGAAGATCCCCTGGAGAAGGGAAAGGCTACCCACTCCAGTAATCTTGGGGTTCCCCTGTGGCTCAGCTGGTAAATAATTCTCCTGCAATGGGGAAGACCTGGGTTCGATCCCTGGTTGGGAAGATCCCCTGGCTATTCACTCCAGCGTTTTGGCCTGTAGAGTCCATGGGGATGCAAAGACTCAGACACAACTGAGCAACTTTCACTTTCACTTTTTTTCTAAAACTTGTTTATGACTTTTTTTCAAAGTTTCCTTAAATTTGGCTTTCATGGTCTGGCACTGTCTTGGTCCTTCTCTTCTCCTTTGCTTTTGTTTTTTAAGTATTTATTCTTTTACTCCCATATTTTATATCTGGTCATATAAACTTTATCACTTTTGAAAACCCTCTGTCAGTTACTATTATGGGAATTTCAGAGAATACAGTCATATGAAATGCAAGTGATAGATTTTTGGTCTTCCTTTCAAAACCGTTTTTCTCTTTGTTGCTCTATTTCTCTGTTATAGAATAGTCTTAACAGAGTTGGGAAATTTGAAATTCTACCATATTTCTGGTGGAGCGAGACCCACTGTTCCCAGCAGCACCCCAGCAATTACTCAGAGGTATAGAAAACTGTGGAAGGTCACAAGGAGTCCCTGCACCTTAGTAATGCCATAGTCAGATTCTGCAAATAGCATGGAGGTGGGGAAAAGTTTGGAGAATTCCTCGTAGAGACCTACCTCCTATTGTTTGAAATTCCCGAGTGAAATTCCCCAGCATTATTAGGGACTTTGCAGAGTGAACCACTGGTGGGAGGGAATCTCTCCAGGAAACTCCAATTTGACTCAGCCTCCTCAACACTGAAATGCTGAGTCATGGGTATGTGACACAGGGCTCCCTCCCTCTGTGTGCTGGGTTTCAGGGAAATTCACAGGATAACTCTCCCACTTGCTCTTCTTTCTAACTTACTCTGCCTTGTCTGAACTCTTTACTGCAGATTTGACTCTCTCATCTGTTTGTCACTTTGGTACTTTGCTTCCTGAGATGCTGTTTGCAGTTGCCTTTTTGCTCTGTGTCCCACAGTCTGGACACGAGAATCAGGACCTTCCATCCCCACTTCCCTCTGCCAACCAGTAACCACTAGTTTGTTTCCGGTATCTGTGAGTTTGTTTCTTTTTCATTTTATTCACTAGTGGTATTTTTTTTTTTTAAGTCTGCATATAAGTGAGATCTTACAGAATTTGTCTTTGTCTGTCTACTTATTTCACTCACCATATCTCCAGGTCTATCTATGTTATTGCAAATGGCAAGATTTTACATTTTTATGGCTTAGTAATATTCTGTTGTATATATAGACCACATCGTCTTTATTCATCTGTTGATGGACTTTTATATTGCTTCTGTATCTTGACTACTGCAAATAATGTTGTTATAAATATCAAGGTAGATGTATCTTTTCAAATTAGTGTTTTTTGATTTGTTAATATTTTATTTATATTTGAATCTATATTCTTTAGGGATGTTGGTCCATAGTTACTTTTTCAAAAAGAAGGTTCTATCATTGTCAGTTTTGCTGGCCTTCTAAAGTGCATTATACTTTTAATCTTTTTCTATAGCTTGGAATAATTTTAAAAGATTTTTAAATTATGCAGTAGTGTGCTGATGTTTGCACACAACCAGCTTTAGGAGCTGTCTGGGTGGCACTGGGGAGAATGCCCTAGTTTGTAGAGAATGAATGTCAATATCTGTGATATAAATACTTCCACAGTGTCTGTACCTCCAGTTGGGAAGAGATACTCAGAGTGGGCTCTCATCCACTGGTGCTAAGAAGCTCTAGTGCACCACAGGGATTATCAATTACTGATAAGAAGTTGTGGAAAAAGCCTATTTTCTTATTGGGATATATATTAAGATATTAGAATATTGTGGCAAAGACTTGCTAGTTGTTCACTGCAGACTTTCCCCTTATTTCCCTGCTCATGCTCATGCTCAGTCACGCTTCATGTCTGACTCTTTGCAACCCCGTGGACTGTAGCCTCCCAGGCTCCTCTGTCCATGGAATTTCCCAGGCAAGAATACTAGAGTGAGTTGCCATTTCATAATCCAGGGGATCTTTCTGACACAGGGATTGAACCCAGGTCCCCTGTGTCTCTCATATTGGCAGGCAGATTCTTTACCACTGAACCATCTGGGAAGCCACTTTTCTCCCTGGCACACATGTGTATAGCCACCTTTGTCTATTCCCTTAAGCATGACCAAGACCAGCTTCTGGTCTAGGAAATGTGGAGAAAATTTATGTAAGTTACCCTGAGACTGCCCAGAGCATAGAGCAGTCTCTTTCTTCCAGTCCTTTCCTGCCAAATGCAGAGAGAGGGTCAGCAGACTGCTCCAAACCTCTAGATAGTGGCGAGTTCACATGGTAGAAGGGCATATGTCCCTGAAACACTGCTTAGGGGAGTCAGTCACACCTATTCACACTTGATGCAAATGAGAAATAAGCTTCCATTTATTAATATCACCAGTTGAATGCAGAGTCCCAAAGAATAGCAAGGAGAGATGAGAAAGCCTTCCTCAGTGACCAATGCAAAGAAATAGAGGAAAACAATAGAATGGGAAAGACTAGAGATCTCTTCAAGAAAATAAGTGATACCAAGGGAATATTTCATGCAAAATGGGCACAATAAAAGACAGAAATGGTATGGACCTAACAGAAGCAAAAGATATTAAGATGAGGTGGCAAGAATACACAGAAGAACTGTACAAAAAAGATATTCATGACCCAGATAATCACAATGGGGTGATCACTCACTTAGAGCCAGACATCAAGGAATGTGAAGTCAAGTGTGCCTTAGGAAGCATCACTACAAACAAAGCTGGAGGAGGTGATTGAATTCCAGTTGAGCTATTTCAAATCCTAAAGATGATACTGTGTAAGTGCTGCACTGAATTTTATGCCAGCAAATTTGGAAAACTCAGCAGTGGCCACAGGACTCAAAAAGGTCAGTTTTCATTCAATACCAAATAAAGGCAATGCCAAGGAATGCTCAAACTACTGCACAATTGCACTCATCTCACACACTAGGAAAGTAATGCTCAAAATTCTCCAAGCCAGACTTCAACAGTACATGAACTGTGAACTTCCAGATGTTCAAGCTGGATTAGAAAAGGCAGAGGAACCGGAGATCAAATAGCCAACATCCGTTGGATCATCAAAAAAGCAAGAGACTTCCAAAAAAAGCATCTACTTCTGCTTTATTGGCTATGCCAAAGTCTTTGACTCTGTGGATCACAACAAACTGTGGAAAATTCTTAAAGAGATGGGAATACCAGACCACTCAACCTGCCTCCTGAGATATCTGTATGCAGGTCAGGAAGCAACCATTAGAACTGGACATGGAACAAGACTGGTTCCAAACTGGGAAAGGAATATGTCAAAGCTGTATATTGTCACCCCGCTTATTTAACTTATATGCAGAGTACATAATGAGAAATGCTGGACTGGAAGAAGCACAAGCTGGAATCAAGATTGCTGGGAGAAATATCAATAAACTCAGATATGCAGATGGCACCACTCTTAAGGCAGAAAGTGAAGAAGAACTAAAGAGCCTCTTGATGAAAGTGAAAGAGGAGAGTGAAAAAGTTGGCTCAAAGCTCAACATTCAGAAAACTAAGATCATGGCATCTTGTCCCATCACTTCATGGCATATAGATGGGGAAGCAATGGAAACAGTGAGAAATTTTATTTTGGGGGTCTTCAAAATCACTGCAGATGGTGACTGTAGCCGTGAAACAAAAGGTGCTTGCTCCTTGGAAGAAAAGCTATGACCAACCTAGACAGCATATTAAAAAGCAGAGACATTACTTTGCCAACAAAGGTCGGTCTAGTCGAAGCTATGGTTTTTCCAGTAGTCCTGTATGGATGTGAGAGTTGGACTATAAAGAAAGCTGAGTGCTGAAGAATTGATACTTTTGAACTGTGGTGTTGGAGAAGACTCTTGAGAGTCCCTTGGACTGCAAGGAGATCCAACCAGACCATCCTAAAGGAAATCAGTCCTGAATATTCTTTGGAAGGACTGATGCTGAAGCTGAAATTCCAATATTTTGGCCACCAGATGGGAAGAACTGACTCATTTGAAAAGACGCTGATGCTGGGAAAGATTGAAGGCGGGAGAAGAGGGGGATGACAGAGGATGAGATGGTTGGATGGCATCACCGACTCAATGAACATGAGTTTGAGTAAACTCCTGGAGTTGGTGATGGACAGGGAGGCCTGGAGTCCTGCAGTCCATCGAGTCTCAAAGAGTGGGACACGTCTGAGTTACTGAAATGAACTGATATTAACGTCACAGATATTTAAATTCATTTCCATCACAGATGTTGACATTCTCTTCCTACAGGGATTTCTACATGTTACAGTAGTTAGCTTATACTGACTAACACAAATACAGCAACTTTTCATTTATTTCAAGTATCTTTCTAGGAAATTGATCTATGTTTCTATTTACTTCTTCATGGATTGATTTTGCTGGTTTATGGTTTGCTGGAGAGTCAATCATGTTCTGTAGATTTTTAAACTTGTTACCATTAAACTAAATATTTGCTTTAAATTCTTTTTTCACTTGATTTGTTTTTATGTCTCCTTTTTCTAAGGGCTCCATCCCTGATTTGGGGAGATCTCCTGGAGGAGGGCATGGCAACCCAGTCCAGTATTCTTGCATGGAGAATCCCTATGGACAGAGGAGCTTTTCAGGCTACAGTCCATGGGGTTGCAAAGAGTGGGACATGACTGAGTTACTAAGCACAGCATAGCTCCTTTTTTAAAATTAAATTTCGATTATATTATATTTTTTCTTAATTTTTCTCCTAAAGATTTTATCTATCTTCATTTCATTCTTCATTTATTTCATTCTTCTCAAAGAAACTGACTTAGGATTTCTTATGTGTTTAATGCTTTTTAAATTTTTCATTAAATTCACCTTTTAACATAAGTCCTGCTTTTCACTCTTTTATATGGTGTTCTCCCTCTAATATCCCCAAAATAATACTAACAGCCATTATTGCTACCATCTCCTGAGGTCATTCAGTGCTGTACATTTTCTTCTCAGTAAGTTTTAAAATTTATCCTACAGGTTTTGTTATAGATTTTCTCTTTTCATTTCTTTTAGTTATTTTGTAATTTCAGTTTTGACTCATTTGGTCTAGGTCTTATTCAGGAATATATGTATAAACCTCCAAAATATAGCTTAATAAATGTACTTTTAAAATTCAACTTAGTGTCATATTATTTTGATCAGAGAATGTGACCTGTAAAATCTTTTCTTTTAAATGGAGAACCAATGCCAGATTGAGTTTTCAAAAATAGATGAGAGAAAAGTTTATTCCCAATTTTTGGGATACGTATGCTCCCCCAATACAATTTTATTTATCATATTATATATTTCTGTTCAATTTCCATGTCTGATAAAGGTATAAAAAAAAAAACTCACAAAAATAAAGTTTTAAATTAAGTTCTTAACTTTCTAACAATTTTACACTTTTGGTACATTTAAATTTATTTCTGGTGAATTTTCTTCTTAAAAGAAAGTTTTGCCTTTTATCAACAGTCATTTCTCTTTGACCTCCTTAAAGCATTAAACCTTAGAGAAACCAGCAGCATGATCTGCTTTATTTTTGCTTGCTTTACTTAATATTTTTTTTGCTTTAGTTATCTTAATATTTTTCAGTTATATCATTTAGATTTAAGAGTTTCTGTTTTGAACAATATAAAACTAGCTTTTGTTTCTTCATTGTATTTTGATTATACCTGTCTTTCAAAAAGGTGATTTGGACCACTGAGATATTTGACTTATTCCCACCTTATTACCTTAATCTTAGTCCTTCTATCACTTAGACTGTTGTTAAAAGTTATTCACTTCAACTTCACCACTGTTTTAGAAGATATATTGTCCTTTTTGGTATCATTAAAGTGGAAGTGGTTGCCTGAGGAAGCTTTACAAATGGCTAGGGAAAGAAGAGAAATGAAAGGCAAGGGAGAACGTGAAAGACATACCCAACTGAATGCAGTGTTTCATAGAATAGAAAGTAGAGATAAGAAACCCTCTTTAAATGAACAATACAAAAATATACAGGAAAATAATAGAATGGGACAGACTAAAGATCTCTTCAAGAAAATTGGACATGTCAAGGGAACATTTCATGCAACTATGGGCACGATAAAGGACAGAAATGGTAAGGACCTAACAGAAGCAGAAGAGATTAAGAAGTGGCAAGAATACACAGAAGAACTATACAAAGAAGGTCTTAATGAACTGAGTAACATGACAATGGTGTAGAGTCAGACATCCTGGAGTGTGAAGTCCACACTCCAGGGCCTTAGGAAGCATAACTATGAACAAAGCTAATGGAGGTGATAGAATTTCAGGTAAGCTATTTAAAATCTTAAAGGACGATGCCGCTAAAGTGCTTCACTCATTATGTCAACAAATTTGGAAAACTCAGCCATGGCCACCGGGCTGGAAAAGATCAGTTTTCATTCCAAATCCAAAGAAGGGCATTGCCAAAGAATATTCAAGCTACCATACACTTGAACTCGTTTCACATGCTAGCAAGGGTACGCTCAAAATCCTTCGACCTAGGTTTCAGCAATACATGAATTGAGAACTTTCAGATGTATAAGCTGGGTTTAGAAAAGGTAAAGGAATGAGAGATCAAAGTGCCAACATTCACTGAATCATAGAGAAAGCAATGGAGTTTCAGAAAAACATCTACTTCTGCTTTGTTGTTTATGCTAAAGCCTTGACTGTGAATCACAACAACCTGGAAAATTCTTAAAGAGATAGGAGTACCAGACCACCTTACCTATCTCCTGAGAAACCTGTATGCAGGTAGAAGCAACAGTTAGAACTGGACTCTTGGGAAACCTGTATGCAGGTCAAGAAGCAACAGTTAGAACCAGACTTAGAACAATGGGCTGGCTCAAAATGGGGAAAGGAGTATGATAAGACTGTATATTGTCACCCTGCTTACTTAATTTATATGCAGAATACAACATGCCGAATGCTGGGCTGCATGAATCACAAGCTGGAATCAAGATTTCTGGGAGCAATATCAGAAACCTCAGATAGGTAAATGATACCACTCTGTTGGAGGAAAATGAAGAGAAACTAAAGAGCCTCTTGATGAAGGTGAAGGATGAGAGTGAAAAAGCTGGCTTGAAACTCAACATTAAAAGAATTAAGATCATGGCATCTGGTCTTATCACTTCATAGCAAATAGAAGGGGGAAAGTGGAAGAAGTAACCGATTTAATTTAATTCTGAGCTCCAGAATCACTACAGGCAGTGACTGCAGCCATGAAATTAAAAGATGCTTGCTCCTTGGAAGAAAAGCTGTGACAAACGTAGACAGTGAATTAAAAAGAGAGACATCACTTTGCCAACAAAGGTTCATCTAGTCAGAGCTATCATTTTTCCAGAAGTCATGTATAGATGTGAGAGTTGGACCATAGAAAAGGCTGAGTGCTGAACTGTGGTGCCAGAGAAGACTCTTGAGTCCCTTGGACAACAAGGAGATCAAATCAGTCAATGCTATAAAAAATCAACCCTGGATATTCATTGGAAAGACTGAAGCTGAAATTCCAATACTTTGGCTACTTGATGCAAAGAGCTGGCTCATTGGAGAAGACTGTAATGCTGGGAAAGATTGAGAGCAGAAGGAGAAGGGAACAACAGAGGATGAGATGCTTGGATGGCATCACCGACTCAATGGATACGAGTTTGAGCAAACTCTGGGAGATAGTGAAGGACATGGTAGCCTGGCGTGCTGCAGTCCATGGGGTCACAAAGAGTAGGAAATGACTTAGTGACTGAACAGTCCTTCTTTTAGTCCACTCACTGAAATTTTTAATAGGAAAATTTTATTCTGTAGTGAGGACCTCCTTAAGTCTGTATATTATCATCTTTATGAATTTTGTTAATATTATCATCTGTCTCATTAACAATTTTGTTTTATCAGAGTTTTCCTAGTTTAGGTATTCTATCTTCTATGCCTTCTTTTGAATTCTAGATATCTTATATGTGTCATTACTTATTTTTACCTTCTCAGGGTCTGTTGTATTCTTTGAGGTTCACATTACACCAAGGGAATCTATCAAACATTAACAAAATGACAGAGCTATCTGTGTACTGGTGAAATGTTGAGGTACCTGCTAGTAAACTGGCAACCTTTAGCTGAGTCACCAGGGGAAATCTCTTTGCTCTGGTACTCCCAAGACTAAAGGGTTATAGCTCCCAGTTTCAGGAATGAGAATAGTTCTGCATAGCTCTGGAAGATCTAGCTGGTCTTTCTAGGAACATACAGTTGGGACACCATGGAGGGCTCCAAGTCTTATCCCTGCCTTTGGTTCTTGGGCCCCCGTCTAGTCCAGAAAGTAACAAAGAGCTGTGCCTCAGTAAAGATTATGGTCCACATATGCATCTCACTTTTCCTGTTGCTATCCCACTAGAAAGAAGAATAAAAATTGGAAGATGTGAGCAGAAATAACAGAATATTGCCTAATATAATTTATCATTTTATCTTTTAATAGCGGAGTTTAGCTCATGTGCACTAATTATGTCCTTTATTTTCTTTTGCTACATAAATAATTATTTATTTTCTTTAATTTTGTGCCATGACATGCAAAGCATAAGTATTATTTTAAGCTATGTCTGCAGTTGCATTGGGCTTCCCTGGTAGCTCAGATGGTAAAGAATCTGCCTGCAATGCAGGGGACTTGGGTTTGATCCCCTGGAGAAGGGAATGGCTACCAACTCCAGTATTCTTGCTTGGAGAATCACATGGACAGAGGAGCATTTGAGTTTAATGGACATAATTTTAATCCTACATTTTTTCTAATTATTAAGGCATCCATTTTTTGTTTATAAATAAAATGTTTGGAGATTAGGGGATATCAGAATCAGATATCTGTGGAATCAGAATCCTTGTGGGCTTGTTTGGTGTTCATCACTTACTGTGTGACTTGATTAATTTCCACATCTATAAAATGAGGACATAAACCTCATCAGGTTGGTCTATGGATTAAATGAGATAATAAAGGCAAGAAACCTAGAACGGCGCTAGAATTGTACCTAAAACATAAGAATCTGGGAAATACCATGATCATTCTTATCAATAATAGTTACATCCATCATTTTAAAAAATTCTTAACTTAATCTTTTATTTGGTTTCCATGATTACCTCCATCCTTTTATGTAAGTTTTTACATTGAGTATTCTTTTATAATATTGACTGGGGAACATATGCATTTACAGAACAGTTTTCATCATAAATCTAGTCCATTAGAGATCTAACACCAAATTCTCATGGAAACAAAACAAAACACTCTGCTTTGCAACCTATCTGCTTATTTTTAATAATGTAATTTATCATGAGAGTGGATGATAACAATGATAAAGATATGCAAAAGGCATTATGCTATGCTACTATTGTTGGTGACAGGGGAAAGAAAGGCTAATATTCTTCAGCAAAGTAAATTATAACCAATTACTGGAACTCCTCAGTAAAGTCTAGGTTTCATAGATATAGACTCTAATCGCTCTGAACTACCTTTATTCATGAAATTTCTGTGGAATGATAAACCCAAATTTTCCATTTAAAATGTTTTTTTAATGTTTTCCAATAACAAGAGGTTTCTTATGAACACAGTTATCAACACATATGGACATTTCTGTTCTTTATTTTAATTCATTTCCTGGTCAACAGGGATGAGGGTTAAGTAATTTTCTCTCAGAAAAAGGTCTATATTGTTATGTCTGAATAGGAAAAGAGTTTTCTAGCACCTTCTGCATTTATTATAATTTAATCACAGAAAAATTGTATTGAAAACTTTCTTTTTACCTTCCTGGAAGTCTGGAAGATTATTTTACTTTTACAGTGAAAAAGAATGTATTTCTAAAATTTATCTATGTATAGGCTCCACCTCCTCTTCCCCCTAACATTGGCTGATATTTTACATGAAATCCCTTTTAATCTGTATATTCAGATATTTGCATAATTAAGAACATTTTTCTTATTTACTGTATTTTACCAGTTTTTTCTATTGTTTTCTTTTTATAATTATTAAGTGGAATCTCCCTTTTCTGTTCTTCCATATACAACAACTGCCCTATCATTTTTATCTGAGAACTTCAATAGCTCTTATAAATTCAATAAAATATCTCTTTGCTGCCCTAACATCACACTGTCCTCTGAAACAAAATTCTCCCATGAATCTTCTGAAGTAAACACTTTTTTTTTCTTACTTCCCACATATATCATTGCCAGAAGGTGAAGGGGTCTCCCTGTTTGCCATTATTTTTGAACAATCCATCTAATCTACCTCTCCACTAAAACAAAAGCAAAACCAAACAAAATCTCTTCTTTGAAATGTAGGCCATCCAGCTATAGTATGTTATGCTCTGCTTTTTGCTGTATCTATCAACCTTCTATCACCCCCCTGCATTGACTGAAGGGATTGACTAGATTCAGACTTTATAGGAACCTATGTGATGAGTCCTTTTTCTCATGCTCTTTTCTTGATATTCTCTTGGACTCTGGCTTTTAACAGTTGGACTGTCATGTATCTAGAAGGATATCTCTGGATTTTTCTACTTTGAGTTCACTGTGCTTTTTAATGCTTAGATTAATGTTCTGCATTGCATTTGAAGTATTTCTAGTCATTATTTCTTAAAATATTTTTTCTGTCTCCCTCATCACTCTTTCTGGAACTTCTAGTATGTGTATGTTGGTATGCTTTATTCCTCCAAATTTTTCCACTGCACTTTTAATTATGCCCTTTACATTTTATGATGGTCTATGAAGTCCCTGTAGGATTTGACTCCTATTTTCATTCAACACTATTTCATGTCAATCTCTCTCTTTCTTTCATATAACGCTGCAGTTACATGTTACAAATGCTTACAATTAGTCCCAGAACAAAATTTGTGAAAGAGGGCAAATGTGCCTAGAAGCCTTTACAATTGCTATTATCTTTGTTTGTCTTAGCTCTATTTGAAAGGTCATTTCTCAGAGAGGACTTTTTAATCTTCTCCCTTGTCCTTTCTCCCTTCTCCCTTGTCCAAATACTGTCTACTACAACATTCAATTTATTCCCCTCTTGATACTTTAAAAATCTTTTTTTTTGGTCTATTATTTGTTTACTTGTAATTATCTATTCTCCCATTAGAATGTAAGCATCATGAGGTTGGAATCAAATCTATCTTATTTTTATATCTCCAGTGTCTATTACAGTGTCAGGTATAGAGTAAATGCTCGAGAAATATTTGTTTTATGAAAAAACTCAATCCCTTTGATTATTAACTCTGAACTCTGGGAGATTCTCAAATGCATGTTCTAGCTTACTGATTCAATGAAGATTTTAATTTTGCTGTTGAAATTGGAATTTCTTTATGCTCTTTTTTTTTATAATTTATTTATTTTTTATTGAAGGATAATCACTTTACAGAATTTTGTTTTCTGTCAAACCTCAACATTGAATCAGCCATAGGTATACATATGTCCCCTCCCTTTTGAACCTCCCTCCCATCTCCCACCCACCTCACCCCTCTAGGTTGAAACAGAGCCCCTGTTTGAGTTTCCTGAGCCATACAGCAAATTGCCGTTGGCTATCTATTTTTACATATGGTAATGTAAGTTTCCATGTTACTCTTTCCATACATCTCACTCTCTCCTTTCCTCTCCTCATGTCCATAAGTCTATTCTCTATGTCTGTTTCTCTTTTGTTGCCCTGTAAATAAATTCTTCAGTACCATTTTTCTACATTCTGTGTATATGCGTTGAAAGTGAAAGCTGCTCAGGTGTGTCCATCTCTTTGCGACCTCATAGACTGTTTACTCCATGGAATTCTCCAGGCTAGAATACTGGAGTGGGTAGCCTTTCCCTTTTCCAGGCGAATCTTCTTAACTCAGGGATTGAACCCAGGTCTCCCTCATTGCAGGCAGATTCTTTACCAGCTGAGTCACAAGGGAAACCCAAGAATACTGGGGTGGGTAGCCTATCCCTTCTCTAGCAGATATTCCCAACCCAGGAATCAACCGGGGTCTCCTGCATTGCAGGCGAATTCTTTACCAACTGAACTATGTATATGCGTTAGAATACAAAATTTATCTTTCTCTTTCTGACTTCACTCTGTAGAATAGGATCTAGGTTCATCCGCCTCATTAGAACTAACTCAAATGTGTTCCTTTTTATGGCTGAGTAATAGTCCATTGTGTGTACGTACCACAACTTTTTAATCCATTCATCTGTCAATGGACATCTAGGTTGCTTCCATGTTCTAGCTATTGTAAATAGTGCTGCAATGAACAATGGGATACATTGTCTTTCAATTTTGGTTTCCTCAGGGTATATGCCTAGGAGTAGGATTGCTGGGTCATATGGTGGTTTTATTTCTAGTTTTTAAAGGAATCTCCATAACGTCTTCCATAGTGGCTGTACCAATTTACATTCCCACCAACAGTGCAAGAGAGTTCCTTTTTCTCCACACCCTCTCCAGCATTTATTCTTTGTAGACTTTTTGATGATAGTCATTCTGATCAGTGTGAGGTGATATCTCATTGTAGTTTTGATTTTCTCTAATAATGAGTGATGTTGAGCATGGTGTTTGTTAGCCATCTGTATGTCTTCTTTGGAGAAATGTATGTTTAGGTCTTTTTCCCACCTTTTGATTGGGTTATTGAGTTATTGAGTATTGAGTTGTATGAGCTGCTTGTATATTTTAGGAATAATCCTTTGTCAGTTGTTTCATTTGCTATTATTTTCTCCCATTCTGAGGGTTGTCTTTTCACATTGGTTATAGTTTCCTCTGCTGTGCAAAACCTTTTAAGCTTAATCAGGTCCCGTTTGTTTATGTTTATTTTTATTTCTGTTACTCTAGGAGTTGGGTCACAGAGGATTTTGCTTTGATTTATGTCATCGAGTGTTCTGCCTATGTTTTCCTCTAAGAGTTTTATAGTTTCTAGTCTTACATTTAAGTCTTTAATCCATTTTGAGTTTATCTTTGTATATGGTGTTAGGAAGTATTCTAGTTTCATTCTTTTACATGTAGCTGTCCAGTTTTCCCAGCACCATTTATTGAAGAGGCTGTCTTTGTCCCATTGTATATTCTTGCCTCCTTTATCAAAAATAAGGTACCCATAGGTGTATGGATTTATTTTTGTGCTTTCTATCTTGTTCCATTGGTCTATGTTTCTGTTTTTGTGCCAGTACCATCCTGTCTTGATGACTGTAGCTCTGTAGTATAACCTGAAACCAGGAAGGCTGATTCTTCCAGCTCCATTCTTCTTTCTTAAGACTGCTTTGGCTCTTCTGGGTCTTTGTGTTTCCATATGAATTGTGAAATTTTTTGTTCTAGTTCTGTGAAAAATGCCATTGGTAATTTGATAGGGATCACATTGAATCTGTAGATTGCATTTGGTAGTATAGTCATTTTCACAATATTGATACTTCCTACCCAGGAATGTGGAATATCTCTCCATCTGTTTATATCCTCTTTGATTTCTTTCATTAGTATCTTATAAATTTCTGTGTACAGTTCTTTTGTCTCCTTAGGTAAGTTTATTCCTAGATATTTAATTCTTTTTCTTGTAATGGGGAATGGTATTTATTCCTTAATTGCTCTTTCTGACTTTTCATTGTTAGTATATAGAAATGTAAGTGATTTCTGTGTATTGATTTTGTATCTTGCAACTTTGCTAAATTCACTGATTAGCTCTAGTAATTTTCTGATACTATCTTTAGGGTTTTCTATGTACAGTTTCTTGTCATCTGCAAACAGTGAGAGCTTTACTTCTTTTCTGATCTGGATTCCTTTTATTTCTTTTTCTTCTCTGATTGCTGTAGCTAAGACTTCCAGAACTATGTTGAATAATAGTGGAAAAAGTGGACACCCTTGTCTTGTTCCTGATCTTAGGGGGAATGCTTTCAGTTTTTCACCATTGAGAATAATGTTTGCTGTAGGCTCATCATATATGGCCTACACTATGTTGAGTTATGTTCCTTCTGTGCCCATTTTTTGAAGAGTTTTAATCATAGATGGATGCTGAATTTTGTCAAAGGCTTTTTATGCATCTATTGAGATTATCACATGGTTTTTTATCATTCAATTTGTTAATAATTTATCTCCATCAGTGATACTGCTCTGTTTTGTATTGTCTTTGTCTGGTTTTGGTATCAGGGTGATGGTGGCCTTGTAGAATGAGTTTGGAAATGTTCCATCCTCTGCAATATTTTGAAAGAGTTTTAGAAGGATAGGCATTAGATCTTAGCTAAATGATTGATAACATTCTCCTGTGAAGCCATCTGGTCCTGGGATTTTGTTTTCTGGGTGATTTTTGATCACAGCTTCAATTTCAGTGCTTGTATTAGGGTTGTTCATAATTTCTATTTCTTCCAGGTTCAGTCTTGGAAGATTGATGTTTTCTAAGAAAGTGTTCATTTCTTCCAGGTTATCCATTTTATTGCCATATAGTTGTTCAAAATAACCTCTTATAATCCTTTGTATTTCTGCATTGTCTGTTGTAACCTCTCCTTTTTCACTTATGATTTTGTTGATTTGATTCTTCTCTCTTTTCTTCTTGATGAGTCTGGCTAAAGGTTTGTCAATTTTCTTTTTCTTCTCAACAACCAGCTTTTAATTGTAGTAATCTTTATTATTATTTTTTTATTTCTTTTTCATGTATTTCTGCTCAGATCTTTATGATTCCTTTCCTTCTACTAATTTTGGGGTTTTTTTGTTCTTCTTTTCTCAGTTATTTTAGGGGTAAAGTTAGGTTGTCTATTCGAGGTTTTTCTTGTTTCTTTGAGGTAGGATTGTATTGCTATAAACTTCCCTCTTAGAACTGCTTTTGCTGCATCCCATAGATTTTGAGTTGTTGTGTTTTCATTGTCATTTTTTTCTAGAAACTTTTTGATTTCTTCAGTAACCTGTTGGTTGTTTAGAATCATATTGTTTAATATCCATGTGTTTGTGTTTCTTACAGTTTTTTTTCTTGTAATTGATATCTAGCCTCATAGCATTGTGGTCAGAGAAGATGCTTGATACAATTTCAATTTTCTTAAATTTACTGAGGTTTATTTGTGACCCAAGATGTGGTGTATCCTGGATATTGTTCCATGTGCACTTGAGAAGGTGTATTCTTCTGCATTTGGATGGAATGTCCTGAAGATATCAATGAGATCCATCTCATCTAATGTATCATTTAAGACTTGTGTTTCCTTATTAATTTTCTGTTTTGATTATCTGTCCATTGGTGTGAGTTGGGTGTTAAAGTCTCCTACTATTATTATGTTACTGTCAATTTCCCCTTTTATATCTGTTGGCATTTGTCTTATGTATTGAGGTGCTCCTATGTTGGGTGCATAAATATTTACAATTGTTATGTCTTCCTCTTGGATTGATCCCTTGATCTTTATGTACTGACCTTCTTTATTGCTTGTAATCTTCTTTATTTTAAGGTCAATTTTTTCTGATATGAGGATTGCTACCAGCTTTCTTTTGCTTCCCATTTGCATGGGATCTATTTCTCCATCCTCTCACTTTCAGTCTATATGTGTCTTTAGGTCTGAAGTGGGTTTCTTGTAGACAGCATATATATGGGTCTTGGTTTTGTACCCCTTCAGCCAGTCTGAGTCTTTTGGTTGGAACGTTTAATCCATTTACATTTAAGGGAATTATTGATATATATGTTCCTATTGCCATTTTCTTAATTGTTTGGGGTTGATTTTGTAGCTCTTTTTTCTTCTCTTGTATTTCTTGACTATTTAAGTCCCTTTAACATTTGTGGTAAAGCTGGTTTGGTGGTACTGAATTCTTTTAACTTTTGCTTGTCTGAAAAGCTTTTGATTTCTCCATCAATTTTGAATGAGATCCTTTCTGGGTACAGTAATCTTGGCTGTAGATTTTTCCCTTTCAATACTTTAACTTTATCCTGCCATTCCCCTCTGGCCTGCAGAGTTTCTGCTGGAAGATCAGCTGTTAAGCATATGGGGTTTCCTTATATGTTCATTGTTGCTTCTCCCTTGCTGCTTTTAATACTCTTTCTTTGTGTTTAATCTTTGTTAGTTTGATTAGTATGTGTCTTAACATGTTTCTCCTTGGGTTTACCCTGTGTGGACCCTTTATGCCTCTTGGACTTGATTGACTATTTCCTTTTTCATGTTGGGAAAATTTTCAACTATCATCTCTTCAAAAATTTTCTCATACCCTTTTTTTTCTCTTCTTCTTCTGGGACTTCTATACTTTGAATGTTGGCACGTTTGATATTGTCCCAGAGGTCCCTGAGACTATCCTCAGTTCTTTTCATTCTTTTTACTTTATTCTGCTTTTCAGAAGTAGTTATTTCCACCATTTTAACTTCCAGCTCACTGTTTCATTCTTTTGCTTCAGATATTCTGCTATTGAGTCCTTCTAGAATATTCTTAATTTTAGTAATTGCATTGTTTGTCTCTGCATGTTTATTCTTTAATTCTTCCAGGACTTTGTTAATTGATTCCTGCATTTTCTCCATTTTGTTTTCAAGGTTATTGATCATCTTCCTATAATTATTCTGAATTCTTTTTCAGGTAGTTGGCCTATTTCCTCTTCATTTAGTTGGACTTCTGTGTTTTAGTTTGTTCCTTCATTTGTATAATATTTCTCTGCCTTTTTGGTTTTCTGTTTTTGTTTTTAAATTTATTGTGTTTCAAGTCTCCTTTTCTCAGGCTTCAATAAAAGTTGAATTCTTTCCTTGAAGAAGGTTGAATTCTTTCTTCCTTTTGGTTTCTACCCTCCAGTGGTTTGTATAAGCTTCATACAGGGTGAGATTTATGCTGAGTTTTTGTTTGTTTTTCCTCTGATAGGCAAGGCTGAGTAAGGTGGTAATCCTGTCTGCTGATGATTTGGCTTGTATTTTTGTTTTCTGTGTTGTTTAGATGAGCCATCCTGAACCGGGTGCTACTGGTAGTTCAGTGATGCTGGGTCTTGCATTCAAATGGTTTCATTTGTGTGAGTTCTCACTAACTGATACTCCCTAGGGTTAATGGTCTAGTAGCCTAGGGTCTTGGAGTCAGTGCTCCCACTCCAAAGGCTCTGGGCTTGATCTCCTATCAGGAACAAAGATTCCACAAGTGGCTTGTTAAGGCATTAAGTGAGATTAAAACAAATACCCAAAAATGAGAAACCAAAGATGAACCCCAGACAAATGGCAGTTACAAAATCAGGGAAATAATAAATAAAATAATGTAGTATACACATATACATATACACTCATGTGCAAAGTCAAAACAGTCCAACAAATATAAAGTACAGGAGATTCACCCACTGAACAAAGGAAATAAAAAATAATATTTACCAGTTAAGAACAAGACTAAGTAAAGCACAAACTGGACAACAAAGCTAAAGCAAAGTGCCAAGTGGGGAATAAAGCAATGAAAACAAAACTAACAAATATGTTGAGAGGGAAGGAAGGAAATAAAAGAAAGAAAGAATAGATATGCAAATTTAAATAGAGGTAGATTAAGATTTATATACATTAAAGATTAACTGCAAGGGGGAAAGAAGAGTAGGAAATGCAAACAGAGGAATAAATGTAGAAAAAATATAATAGCTTTAAAAAGTTAAAATTATAAAAAAGAGAAAAGAAGAAAAAACAAAAAACAGAAGAAGAAGAAAAAAAAGGAAAACTCCACAAACCTGCAAAAGCCCAACTTAGAGGCAGAGGTTTATAACAACAATAAAAACTGTACTGATTATATGCATATACATATACATATACACCCACAAGCAAAATCAAAATAGTCCAACAAAAATAAAGTACAATAGATTGACCCAGCAAAGAAAGGAAACCAAAAATTATATCTACTAGAAGAAAAATAATGTAAACACAAACTGGAAAACAAAACTGAAGCAAGGCACCAATTGGTGAATAAAGCAATGAAAATAAGACTAACAAATATGTTGAGAGGAAAGGAGAGAAAGAAAAGAAAGAAAGAATAGATATGTGAAGTTATATAGAGGTAGGTAATGTAGATTTATACATGTTAAAGATTAAGTGCAATCGGAAAAGAACAACAGGAAAAGCAAACAAAGGAATAGATGTAGAAATAATAATAATAAATTAAAAAAATTAAAAGTTAAAAAAAGAGAAAACAAAAAAGAGGAAAACTCCACAGAATTGTAAAAGTCCAACGTAGAGGCAGAGGTTTATAACAGCAACAAAAAAGGTGACTGAGGAAAAAGAAAAAGCTCAAAAGCTTATCTGGATTTCATAGTGCCCATAAAATCTACAACTACAACTGAGGAGGAAAAAAAGGAACAAAAAAGAAAAAAAAAATCCAAGAGAATCTACAGAACAAGTCAAAAAATAAGAATAATAAGAGTTTTTCTTGAGTTACTGCTATCCGAGTCCTTTCCCTCACTGAGAG
Source organism: Cervus elaphus (assembly GCF_910594005.1). Classification (NCBI taxonomy): domain Eukaryota; kingdom Metazoa; phylum Chordata; class Mammalia; order Artiodactyla; family Cervidae; genus Cervus; species Cervus elaphus. The sequence continues at coordinate 38,101,441 of NC_057836.1, forward strand.
TCACAGTCAACCTTACCTCCCTAGGATGCCCTCTACTAATGTGCTTCAGGGGCAGCTCAGATTCTAATCTGGTCCTACTCCTGTGTGTTCTTGCTTCCAATGTCCACAAGCTATCAGAACTAGTGCGTTTTCTTTTGTGGGAGCTCTCAATGAACTTTTATTATTCCATAGACGGAGTCTGCCTAGTTGATCGTGTGGATTTAATCTGCAGCTTGTACAGCTGGTGGAAAGGTTTTGGATCTTCTTCCTTAGCCACACTGCCCCTGGGTTCCAATTCTGGTTTTATTTCCACCTCTACATGTAAGTTGTCCACTGGGGTTTGCTTCTGAAGCTGCCCTGGAGGACTTGGGTTTGCCCCTGTGAGAGCCAGCTGTGGAGGTGGTGCAGCTGCTTGGGTCGCAGGGATTCTGGCAGCACCAGGTAGTCAGGGGAGTTGACAGCTAGGGCAGCAGGAAATAGTGCTCTAGTAGGGCCACCCAAGACAGATGGGTCATGGTGGAGAGTTCCGACAAAACGTGGTCCACTGAAGAAGAGAATGGCAAACGACTTCAGTATTCTTGCCTTGAGAACCATATGAACAGAATGAGAAGGCAAAAAGATAGGACAATGAAAGATGAACTCCCCAGGTCGGTAGGTGCCCAGTATGCTATTGGAGATCAGTGGAGAAATAACTCCAGAAAGAATGAAGAGACAGAGCCAAAGCAACAACACCCAGTTATGGATGTGAGTGGTGATGGAAGTAAAGTCCAATGCTGTAAAGGCAATATTGCATATGAACCTGGAATGTTAGGTCCATGAATCAAGGCAAATTGGAGGTGGTCAAACAGGAGATGGCAAGAATGAACGTCAACATTTTAGTAATCAGCAAACTAAAATGGACAGGAATGGGTGAATTTACCTCAGATGACCATTATATCTACTACTGTGGGCAAGAATCCCTTTGAAGAAATGAAGTAGCCATCATAGTCAACAAGAGTCTGAAATGCAGTACTTGGAGGCAATTTCAAAAACGACAGAATGATCTCTGTTCATTTTCAAGGCAAAGCATTCAATATCACAGTAATCCAAGTCTATGCCCCGACCAGTAATGCCGAAGCTGGATGGTTCTATGAAGACCTACAAGACCTTCTAGAATTAACACCCAACAAAGATGTTCTTTTCATTATAGAGGACTGGAATACAAAAGTAGGAAGGCAAAAAATATCTGGAGTAACAGGCAAATTTGGCCTTGGAGTACAGAATGAAGCAGGGCAAAGGCTAATAGAGTTTTGTCAAGAGAATGCACTAGTCATTGCAAACACCCTCTTCTAACAACATAAGAGAAGACTACACATGGACATCACCAGATGGTCAATACCAAAAGCAGATTGATTATATTCTTTGCAGCCAAAGATGGAGAAGCTCTATACAGTCAGCAAAAACAAGAGTGGGAGCTGAATGTGGCTCAAATCATGAACTCCTTATTGCTAAATTCAGACTTAAATTGAAGAAAGTAGGGAAAACCACTAGACCATTCAGGTAGGACCTAAATCAAATCCCTTATGATTATACAGTGGAAGTGACAAATAGATTCAAGGGTTAGATCTGATAGACAGAGTGCCTGAAGAACTACAGATAGAGGTTCCTGACACTGTACAGAAGGCAGGGATCAAGACCATCCCCAAGAAAAAGAAATACAAAAAGGCAAAATGGCTGTTTGAGAAGGCCTTACAAATAGCTGTGAAAAGAAGAGAAGTGAAAGGTAAAGGAGAAAAGGAAAGGTATATCTATCTGAATGGGGAATTCCAAAGAATAGCAAGGAGAGATAAGAAAGCCTTCCTCAGTTATCAATGGAAAGAAATAGAAGAAGACAATAGAATGGGAAAGACTAGAGAACTCTTCAAGAAAATTAGAAATACCATGGGAATATTTCATGCAAAGATGGGCACAATAAAGGACAGAAATGGTATGGACCTAACAGAAGCAGAAGATATTAAGAAGAGGTGGCAAGAATACACAGAAGAATTATATAAGAAAGATCTTCATGACTCAGATAACCACGATGGTGTGATCACTCACCTAGAGCCAGACATTCTGGAATGCAAGTCAAGTGTGCCTTAGGAAGCATCACTTCCTAAGTGATGAACTTCCACTATGAACAAAGCTAGTGGTGGTGAAGGAATTCCAGTTGAGTTATTTCAAATACTAAAAGATGATGCTGCATAAGTGCTGCACTGAATGTGACAGCAAATTTGGAAAACCCAGCAATGGCCACTGGACTGGAAAAGGTCAGTTTTCATTCCAATCCCAAAGAATGGCAATGCCAAGGAATGCTCAAACTACTGCACAATTGCACTCATCTCCCACGCTAGCAAAGTAATGCTCAAAATTGTCCAAGCCAGGCTTCAACAGTACATGAACTGTGAATTTGCAGATGTTCACGGTGGATTTACAAAGGCAGAGGAACCAGAGATCAAATTGCCAAGTGCTGTTGGATCATTGAAAAAGCAAGAGAGTTCCAGAAAAACATCTCCTCCTGTCTTATTACTATGCCAAAGCCTTTGACTCTGTGGATCAGAACAAACTGTGGAAAATTCTTAAAGAGTTGGGTTTACCAGACCATTTGACCTGCCTCCTGAAATATCTATATGCAGATCAGGAAGCAACAATTAGAACTGGACATGGAACTATAGACTGGTTCCTAATTGGGAAATGAGTATGTCATGGCTGTATATTGTCACCCTGCTAATTTTACGAATATGCAGAGTACATCATGAGAAACACTGGGCTGAATGAAGCACAGACTGGAATCAAGATTGCCGGGAGAAATATCAATAACCTCAGATATGCAGATGGCACTACCCTTATGGCAGAAACAGAAGAACTAAAGAGCCTCTTGATGAAAGTGAAAGAGGAAAGTGAAAAAGTTGGCCTAAAATTCAACATTCAGAAAACTAAGATCATGGCATCTAGTTCCATGACTTCATGCAAATAGATGGGGAAGCAATGGAAACAGTGAGATACTTTTTTGGGGGGCTCCAAAATCACTGCATATGGTGACTGCAGTCATGAAATTAAATGACCCTTGTTCCTTGGAAGAAAAGTTATGACCAACCTAGACAGCATATTAAAAAGTAGAGACATTATTTTGCCAACAAAGGTCCATCTAGTCAAAGTTATGGTTTCTCCAGTAGTCTTGTATAGATGAGAGAGTTGGACTATAAAGAAAGCTGAGCACCGAAGGATTGATGCTTTTGAACCTATGGTGTTGGAGAAGACTTGAGAGTCCCTTGGACTGCAAGGAGATCCAACCAAGAAGAGATTCTAAAAGAAGTAAGTCCTGAATATTCATTGGAAGGACTGATGCTAAAGCTGAAATTCCAATACTTTGGCCACCAGATGGCAAGAACTGACTCATTTGAAAAGACCCTGATCCTGGGTCTTTGAAGGATATATTGAAGGCAGGAGGAGAAGGGGATGACAGAGGATGAGATGGTTGGATGGCATCACGAACTCAATGGACTTGAGTTTGAGTAAACTCTGGGAGTAGGTGATGGACAGGGAGGCCTGATGTGCTGCAGTCCTTGAGTTCACAAAGAGTCGGACACGACTGAGCGACTGAACTGAACTGAAGAAGGGCATGGCAACAAGCATGGCCAATACACTCCAGTATTCTTGCCTAGAGAACCATCCTCCGTTATAGAGATCCCTGGTAGACCACAGTCTACAGGGCTGCAAAGAGTTGGACACAACCGAAGTGATCCTGCACACATAGATAAAAGATTTTTTTGCCTATGTCACTCTGCCCCAGTGAGAGTTGAGCGTGAAGGTGGTTCAGTTGCTTGGCTTGCAGGGTCCCTGGCAGCACCAAGTGTGCAGGGACATGGACTGCCTACAACGCAGGAGTTATGGCCCTATCAGAGTCTTTTCTCGTGCCTCTTGTAGCTGGCAATCCGAAGGCCTCTTTGGCCAGTCTTTTCTCTGTAGCTCTGCCCATTCAGGCACTTACAGGTTTCCCTTGCCTGGGGTCCTTCTCTGTTGCTTGGTGTGTCAGTCACATACAGGCCCCTCCCCACCCCCCGCCCCCTGGCTGGCGTCCTACTCTGTAGTTCAGTTCATCATACATTTGATGGGCCAGACCCTCTATTGTTCAGCTGCTGATCCTGGTGTGTGGGGAGAGAGAGCCTATGGTGATGGCTCCACCCCCTATGCGTGACTCAGCAGTATCATTTTGCTTCTATGGCTGCCTGGCTTTCCTCTGCTGGCATTTCCGACCATGATCTCCTCCCTCACATACCCTTCATCTGTCTCTCTGCAGTCAATAACATTCCTTGCCCTGGGATTTCTCCACAATCCCTCAACTCCAGCTCCCAGACGCTGCACCTTCCAGGGTACCAGTGTTCCTGTCCAGGGTATGTATGGCTGCATCAAGGACTGTTTAATTCTCATTCCATTTAGGGTGCCACAGATCAACTGTTTCACTCTCAGCCTTAAATGTTTCTCATCTGACTCAGACAATTGCCCTGATGTGGGGATCGGATACTTGCTTCAGTTCCCCCACCCGCCAAGGGCAGGTCCAGTCCTACTAACATTCCTCTTTTTTCCCTTAATTCCTTTGTCCTACCATGTTTTGCATGGTTCTATATATTCATTTCCATTAGTCAGGTACTCCTGTCCACTCTCAGCTGGTGTTCTGCATGCACTTCTGTGTCTGAAGGTGTATTCCTGATGTATCCATGGAGAGAGGTGTACTCCACATCCCCCTACTCCTTCGCCATCTTGTTCTCCCCCTATGTTCTGCTTTTAAAAAATTTAAACCTTGGGCCAGTGCTTCTGTGTGTGCTATTATTTCGATCTACTTGTTTTTAATGGATCCTAGTCCAATTTCTGATAGCTCAGTTGGTTAAGAATCTACCTGAAATGCAGGAGACCCCGATTTGATTCCTGGGTTGGGGAGATCTCCTGGAGAAGGGATAGGCGGATAGGCTACCCACTCCAGTATTCTTGGGGTTCCCTTGTGGCTCAGTTGGTAAAGAATCCACCTGCAATGTGGGAGACCTGGGCTTGATCCCTGGGTTGGGAAGATCCCCTGTAGAAGGGAAAGCCTACCCACTCCAGTATTCTGGCCTAGAGAATTCCATGGACTGCATAGTCCATGGGGTCTAAAAGAGTCAGACACAACTGAGTGACTCACTTTCACAATCCAATTTCTTAATGTATATATTTTACGTCACAGGGAAGATGACTTGTATTTTTTTTTTCTCTTACACAGTTATTATTAAAAGTGCAGTTTTCTAGGTCATTGTTCTCAACCAATGGTCATTTAGTCCCCTATCCCCATGGGATATTTAGCAATATATTTGGCTTTGCAGGTGGCACAGTGATAAAGAATCTGCCCAGCAGTTCAGCAGACATAAGAGATGCAGGTTTTATCTGTGGGTTAGGAAGATCCCCTGAAGTAGGACATGGCAATCCACTCCTGTATTGTTGCCTGGAAAATCACATGGACAGAGGAGCCTGGTGGGCTACAGTCCATGAGGTCACAAAGAGTCAGACACAAGTGAGCATTCATAGAGACATTTTTGTTGTCACAGCTATGGAAGGGTGCTGCTGGTGGCTGGTGAATAGGGCCAAGGATGCTGCTCAACACCTTACAATATGTACAGGGCAAGATCCTTTGAAGAAAGTGAGTCTATTTTTCAGATACCAAGGAGAGGAATAACTGGGAACCAGAGGGCAGTTTGTAGTGGACAGACCATTAAGGTGGCTCTCTGTACCCGCTTCCTCATGTTCATGCCTTTGTGTGATTCCTCCCTTGGATGTGGACAAGAACTATAACTTGTTTCTAACCTTTAAAATATGGCAAAGGTGAGGATGTATGTGACTACATTATACAGGATAGTTGCTCTCATTTCGCTGGGGCATCTCGCTACTTTGCCAGCTTTGTGAAGCAAACAGTCATGTTGGAGGATCTCACATGGTTGGAATCCCAGGCATCCACGAAGAGCTGAGAGTAGACTCGCAAAGAGACAGCAAGGAGCTGAGGCTTTCAGTCCTACAGCCAGAAGGAACTAAATCTTGCCAGCAAACTAGTGAGCTTAGAAATGGGTGCTTTGCCAGGATAAGAGAACAAGTCTTGACTAATACCTTGACCGCTGTCTTGTAAGTCACTGAAAAGAGGGCCCAACTAAGACGTGCCTGGACTCCTGAACTACAGAAACTATGAGATAGTAAATGTGAGTTGATTCGAGTCATTGAGTTTGTGATAACATTGTTACACAGCAACAAATATTTAATACACTAGCATTTTTATTTTTATGTATTTTGAAATATTATCATTGCATGTAATTATATATATATATATATATATATATATATATATACACACACACACACTATATAACATTGAAATTATAATTTTTAAACTTTCAAGGATCTTTTTCGTTGAATTTCTGTTGCTCTTTTTGTAGGCTTTACTTATTTTCTTAATTTACTTGCCAACACTTTATTGAGAAGCAGTCCCTTCAGGCCTGGGATTTGCTGTCAGAGTAGACAAATGTTCTAAAGCAATTCTCTGTTTCCACAAATGTCTGTTCTAATGAGGAATTAGAAGCTCCATCCACCCCCATCCCAGCACATCTCCTGACATTAAGGATGCTTTTTACCACCTGTTCAGTGTGATGCCCAGTAGGCATTCACATGTTGTGAATGTGCAGCTCTTAAGTAGGTAGGCATCTTCTTGTACTCAGATTGTCTGGACCTATTACTAAGCTAGAGATTCAGACGCAGCTGACAGCAGTCTTTTAAACAATATAGAACTTGAAATACTTCACCCCAGCACCTGCTATGCCCAGTATATTTCCTCTTTACATCCTTTCTTATAGTACTTTTCCTTAGATGACTCAGTTATCCTGACACCAACCAGGATTCTTGGCCTTCCCCAATCAATAGAAATTGGTAGGAGTCTAGTCAAGAAATTCAGGTGAGACTATATTGGAGCTTCTGTGGCCACAGGAGAGAGTGAAAATGAGTAACATTTTCCCTTGCTTGCTCCCGGATTCAGTGTGGGAGTCATGAGCTGGTGTCTTATGTAGGGCGATGGTATGTGTGTGTTCAGGGATCAGGCCACAGGGGTGGCTCAGACAAGTTTAGGGCTTGCCAACCCCTTTGGTGGTGTTGAGTGCAGATGTCATGCACAGTACACTGCTTTTCCTCCCAACATCCTGTTTTCACTTCAAGCTCTTCAGAAGTCACAGTTGAGTACTTTTTTCACTCTTTTTGTATCTTATTGTCCAGAATTTGCCCCAACTGTGCATGCACACAGTTATTTTTAGTTCTTTATAATTTCTTTGTATTTGTTGCTCAAGGAGATGTTTGTCCATGTACAAGCTGCAGCAAAGGATTCCAGGCCCCAGGTCCCAGCCTGTCTCAATCCCAGGATATAGACTTTCTAACAAGGAAAAGCTGCTGATTTGGGAGAAGAAATATAGAATGGGAGAGCAGAGAATAATCGTTTTGCCTGACACACAGTTCCTAAGCATTTGTTGAGTGTGCTGTTGTCTTCCTGAATTTTACACACTCTCACCCTCTGCATTGGGGCAAAGTTTTATTGCCTACTTTGGGGCCCTCTGTTCAGTTCTGCTTCAAAGGGTGGGGTATATGTTGTATAATCTGAGAATTATGCAAGTTATGGAAGCCCTTCACCACAACAAGGCTGTGATCCACGAATGAAAAATAAGAAATATTCTTGCAATGTGTGTGTGTTCAGTTGCCTAGCTATGTACAGATCTTTGCGAACCCATGGACTGTAGCCCACTAGGCTCCTCTGTTCATGGAATTTTCTAGGCAAGAGTACTGGAAGAGGTTACCATTTCCTACTCCAGGGGATCTTCCTGACCCACAGACTGAACCTGTGTCTCTTGCATCTCCTGAGTTGGCAGGTGGATTCTTTACTACTGTACCACCTGGTAAGCCCCAGCTATGAGCCATACCATGCAGGGCTACCCAAGGTGGATGAGTCATAGTGAAGAATTCTAACAAAACATGGATCACTGGAGGAGGAAATGGCAACTCACTCCAGTACTGTTGCCTCAAGAACCCCATGAACAGTATGAAAAGGCAAAAAGATATGATACCAGAAGATGAATCCCCCAAGGTCAGAAGGTGTCCAATATTCTACTGGAGAAGAGTAGAGGGCAATTACTAATAGAAATCATACTGATTATGTTCTCTGCAGACAAAGATGGAAGATCTCTATACAGTCAGTAAAAACAAGACCTGGATCTGACTGTTGCTCAGATCATGAGCTCCTTATTGCAAAATTCAGCCATAAATCGAAGAAATGGGAAAACCACAGGGCCTTTCAGGTATGACCTAAATCAAATCTCTTATACAGTGGAGATGATGAATGGATTCAAGGGATTAGTTCTGGTCGACAGAGTGCCTGAAGAACCACAGTCAGAGATTCATGACATTGTATGGTTTGGTCACTGCCATACAATGCAAAACCATGCCAAAGAAAGTGCAAGAAGGCAAAGTGATTGTCTGAGGAGGCCTATAAATAGCTGAGCAAAGAAGAGAAGTGAAAGCCAAGGGAGAAGGGGAAATATATATCTAACTGAATGCAGAGTTTCAGAGAATAACAAGAAGAGATAGGAAGGTCTTCCTAAATGAAAAAAAAAAAAATGCAAAGAAATAGAGGAAAACAAAGAATGGGAAAGATTAGAGATCTCTTCAAGAAAATTAGTGATATCAAGGGAATATTTCCTGCAATAAAGGACAGAAAGAGCAAGGACCTAAGAGAAGCAGAAGAAATTAAGAAGCGGTGGCAAGAATACACAAAGGAACCATACAAAAACCATGTTAATGACACAGATAACCATGATGGTGTGGTCACTCACCTAAAGCCAGATATCCTGAAGCGTGAAGTCAAGTGGGCCTTGAAAGTCAAGGAAACATTACTATGAACAAAGCTAGTGGAGGTAATGGGATTCCAGCTGAGCTATTTCAGATCCTAAAAGACGATGCTGTTAAAGTGCTGCACTCAATAAGTCAGCAAATTTGGAAAACTCAGCAGTGGCCACAGGACTGGAAAAGGTCAGCTTTTATTCCAGTCCCAAAAAAGGGCAATGCAAAATAATGCAGCTAGGCTTCAGCATTACGAGAACAGAAAATTTCAGATTTACATGCTCGGTTTAGAAAAGGCAGAGGAACCAGAGATGAAATTGCCAACATTTAATGGATTATAGAGAAAGCAAGGAAATTCCAGTAAAACATCTGCTTCATTGACTATGCTAAAGCCTTTGGCTGTTTGGATCACAAGAAACCGTGGAAAATTCTTAAAGAGATGGGAGTACCAGACCACCTTATCTGTCTCTTGAAAAACCTGTTGGCATGTCAAGAAGCAACATGAACAAATGACTGGTTCAATACTGGGAAAGGAGCATGACAAGGCTGTGTATTGTAACCCTGCATATTTAACTTCTATGCATGATACATCAAGAGAAATGCTGGGCTGGATGAATCAAAGGCTGGAATCAAGATTTCTAGGAGAAATATCAACAACCTCAGATATGCAGATGATACCACTCTAATGAAAGAAAGTGAAGAGGAACTAAAGAGTCTCTTGATGAGGGTGAGAGAGGAGAGTGAAAAAGCTGGTTTGAAACTCAACATTAAAAGAACTAAGATCATGGCATCCAGTCCCATCACTTCATGGCAAATAAAAGGGGAAAAAGTGGAAGCAGTGACAGACTTTATTTTCTTGGGACACAAAATCACTGTGGACTATAACTGTAGCCATGAAATTAAAAGAGATTTGCTCTCTGGAAGGAAAGCAATGACAAACCTAGACAGCATATTAAAAAGCAGAGACATCACTTTGCCAACAAAGGACAATATAGTCAAAGCTATGGTTTTTCTGGTAGTCATACATGGATGTGAGAGTTGAACCTTAAAGAAGGTTGAGCATGGAAGAATTGATGCTTTTGAATTGTGGTGCTGGAGAAGACTCTTGAGAGTTTCTTGGACTGCAAGTAGATTCAACCAATCAATCCTAAAGAAAATCAACCCTGAAGGGTTGGAAGGACTGATGCTGAAGTTGAAGCTGCAATATTTTGGCCACCTGATGTGAACAGCTGGTTTATTGGCAAAGATCTTGATGTTGGGACAGAGTGAAGGCAAAAGGAGACGGGGATGGCAGAGGATGAGATGGTTAGATAGCATCACTGACTCATTGGACATGAATTTCAGGAAGCTTCAGGAGATAGTGGAGGACAGAGGAGCCTGGTGTGCTGCATTCCATGGGGTTGCAAAGAGTCAAACACGACTTAGTGACTGAGCAACAAGCTGAGAATATGCACTTCATTCTATTCTTATGGATAATCCACTCAGTGGAAATTCTTCCTGCATTATGAGCTACAGTCTTTTCTTATTTTTTATTTATAGCATCAGTCCTCAACCTTCTGGCACTAGGGACTGTTTTCATGGAAGACAATTTTCCCATGTACCAGCTTTGTGCATGGTTTCAGGATGATTCAAGTGCATTACATTTATTGTGCACTTTATTTCTATTATTATTACATCAACTTCACCTCAGATCATCAGGTATTAGATCCTGGAAGTTGGGGACCCTTGATTTACAGTGCTGCCTGTTTTGTTTAAACCCATGAATATTTTAATTTAATGGGAAATCTAGAAAAGTTGTATTAGACATAGTGCCTACTGCAATCTTAACTTCTAAACTTGTCTTTCTTGCTTGTTTTAATGAACAACAATGGGATTGGAAGGACACTGATGCACATTTTCCACTGAATCTAGGGTTGCAGTTATCACTTTTTTCCTACCTTCTTTTGAAAGACAGGTAGGAATGAAATAGAATTCCCTGAACATTGAAAACCTCGTATTGACTGACATGGCACAAGATAGATTCACATACAGCTTTGAATTTAATCTCATTTAAAACCTTGTGAGTAGGTGTTTTTCCATTTCAATGAGGAAACCATGTTTTAGGAAGTATAAAACCTTTTCCTTAAATGCATATGTTGAAAGGGCTTCCCTGGTGGCTCAGACGGTGAAGAATCACCTGCAATGCAGGGACCTGGATTCACCCTGTGTCAGAAAGATTCCCTGGAGAAGAGGATGGCTATCTATTCCCACATTCTTGAACAGAATTCCACGGACAGAGGAGCCTGGAGGGCTACAGTCCACGGGTTCGTAAAGAGTCGGACACAACTGAGAGACTAACACTGTCAATTTTCACTTTTGTATGTTGAAAATGGATTCAAACCAAAATCTTTTGACCTCAGATGTTATAGTCAGGAAAATCAGGACCCCAGGTACTTGGACAACTTTGAGTTATTTCATCAGCTTTCATGTTGATCTGCTATGGGTACCATCTTGCCTTTTTTGTAGTGGGATTTATGAGTATCCTGGTTCTTTGAATTGGGATTATACAAATGGAATAGGCTGAATAAGGCCATGAACTACATCTGTGGCTCATGTGAGCCTTAAGATGAGCTCCACAGAATCTGGATACCTCCTTCATTTGGACACAGTGCGGCTGTTGGCCCAGTTATCTTTCTCAGTGCTGATATATTTTTCCCAATCCAGATTTTGGAACATAGTTGGCTTGGTGTGTTGGAGATATCCTTTGGACATTCTTACATCTGGAAGGCCTCTGCCTCCTCCTTTTGTAGCATGTCCAGTTCTGTTTCACATGGACCCTCGCTCCCACTCAAACACAGGTGCTTTACCTTATGAGCTTCAAATCGTGAGTCCTTCTGGATACTGTTATTCTACTCTTTCAGCAAGTTCTCATTTAACGTTTAATACAACTTTTCTTCTAATAGGGTTCTTTAAGTCTCAGTCAAATTCCTATCTTGGTAATCATTTTAAACTTGTTACCCCTACCTCCTTTTCCAGCCACATTTTAACAAATATTTAAATCAGACCACATCTTAGCTATAAAGGATTTTTTTTTTTTTTGCCATTTTTTAGGGAGGAAATTGTTTCTTAAAATACTAAAATTGATTCATCTGAAGCTTCCTGTAAGGTCTATATCAATGACCTTGGTGTTTGTGCTACTTTTGTGTCAGCATATTTCTTAAGGGGAAGGTTTTTATTATATTATTTTTTTGTTTGTTTTTATTTTAGTGAAGATTTCTGTCAGCTTTCCTTCTACTCTTGTCCAAGTACAGGTTATATCTACATTATGGTATAGTAGAGACACTCATTTCTTACTTGCTCTACAGTAAAGTCCTCTTCCTTTCTGTGGGTAAAGCTGCAATATAGAGCTCCAAGATTCACATGTGTAATTAGCACATGGTAGCTAAAAAGCAGATGTCACCCAAATTGGGGGTTAATCCTGCCTGGCCCAGGATAAGCTCCAATACTTGATATTTCAAGGCCAAAATCTCTTAATGGTTTACAAAACTGGCTGCGAAGTACAGCAGAGGGTATCAGACTATTCAACCCATTAATCCATGGGTTGATAAACTTCTCTGTAATGGGCCAGATAGTAAATATTTCAGGCTTATGGACCATATACATATGGCCCATTACTACATGGCAAATGGAAGGGGAAAAGGTGGAAGTAATAACAGATTCCTCTTCTTGGGCTCCAAAATCACTGCGGACAGTGACTGCAGTCCTGAAATCAAAAGACAATTGCTTCTTGACAGGAAAGTGATGACAAACCTAGGCAGTGTGTTGAAAAGCAGAGACATTACTCTGCCAACAGTGGTCCATATAGTCAAGGCTATGGTCTTCCCAGTGATCACATATGGTTGTGAGAGCTGGACCATAAAGAAGGCAGAACACCAAAGAATTCATCCCTTCAAACTTGGTGCTGGAGAAGACTCCTGAAATGCCCTTGGAGAGCAAGGAGGTTAAGCTAATCAGTCTTAAGGGAGATCAACCCTGAATATTCACTGGAAGGACTGATGCTGAAGCTGCAATATTTTGGCCACCTGATGTGAAGAGCCAACTCATTGAAAAAGACCCTGATGCCAGGAAAGATTGAAGGCAGGAAGAGCAGGGGACAATAGAGTATGAGACGGTTGGATAGCATCACTGATTGAATGGACATGAGTTTGAGCAAATTCTGGGAGATAGTGAAAGATAGGGAAGCCTGGTGTACTGCAGTCCATGGAGTCACAAAGAGCCAGACACGACTGGGTGACCGAACAACAACAATGGGCCGTATGATTTCTATTTCAACCACTCAACTTTTCCATTATCGTATGAAAACAGACAGAGACTATATGTAAACAAATAGACTTAGCTGGGGGCGGTCCTAAGATGGCTGAGGAATAGGACGGGGAGACCACTTTCTCCCCCACAAATTCATCAAAAGATCATTTGAATGCTGAGCAACTTCCACCAACTTCTGAACGCTGGTGGAGGACCCCAGATACCCAGAAAGGAAGCCCATTCTCTTCTAAACGAGGTAGGACAAAATATAAAAGACAAAAAGAGAGACAAAAGAGTTAGGGATGGAGACCCATCCCGGGGAGGGAGTTGTGAAGGAGGAGAAGTTTCCAAACACCAGGAAACCCTCTTACTGTTGGGTTTGTGGGGAGTTTTGGAATCTCAGAGGGCAACATAACTGTGAGGAAAAAAAAATACCCACAGAATACGCACCTAAAGGCAACTGCCAACGGAGAAGTAGCCCAGAGGCTTGCGTCAGCCACCAGCAAGTGGCAGCTAGACAGGGAGGTACAGGTTGCATGCTTAGGGTAAGGTCCAGGCTTGAATGCCCTGAGGACAATCTGAGGGAGCTAACGTGAGATGGCAACCCAAACTGTGGAATAGCCAGAGAGAGAGAGAGAACTTTCCTGGGAAAAGCTCTAACCTAAGGCGCAGCCTGGCCTGCTCACAGAACAAAGGATTGAGCGAATACCAAAGGAGAACTAGCCGGCTGTGGACTGGCCCATCCCCCCACTGGAGGCAGAGAGGCAGGTGGGCGACAGCCAGAACCAGAAGGCAAGGGGCAATCTCGGCCCCAGAGATGGCATCCTCCACCAAACTGTGAGCAGGCTCCCAGTTGCTAACCAAATCTTCCTGGGATCCTGTATGGTTGACATCTGCCAGGAGGGTAGCAGCCAGAGATCAGCTCCCCAGAAGAGACACACGGCACACCTAGGTCGGTGCTGTCGCGGTACGCCTGGGAAACCGAGAGGCTGGGACCAGGGAGGTGATTAAGACGCACAGTCCACCTTGGACAGTGCACTCTCTAAGCACCTGGTCACCTGAACTGCTCACCTGGGAAGGGCACAAAATGCATGCCCAACTAAGTCTGTGCCTTTGTGGAGTACCTGGGAACCTGAACCTGAGCAGGTTAGACCTGGGAAGTACACGAAATGCAGGGCCCACTTTGGACAGTCCCCCTGCAGAGCAATTGGAGCCTGAGCAGTGTAGACCGGGAAAGAACACACCACTGTGAGCTGGGGCAAACCCAATGTGGTCCATACACTGCGAGCACTCCCCACAAACGCCAGTGATATTTGTTTGCAGCATAACTGAACAAGTGAGCCTAAATAAGTGACCACTTCGGCCCCCTGTGTCAGGGTGGAAATTAGATACTGAAGAGACTTGCAAACAGAGGAAGCCAAAATAAACAAAGAAGAGGAAACTGCTCTGGAAGTGACAAGTGCAACAGATTAAAACCTTGTAGTTAGCATTGACTAAGGGGCTTCCCTTGCAGCTCAGTCAGTAAAGAATCTGCCTTGAATGCAGGAGACCAAGGTTCAATTCCTGGGTTGGGAAGATCCCCAGAGAAGGAAATGGCAACTGACTCCAGTATTCTTGCCTGGAGAACATAGGCAAAGCACTCTCTGACATAAATCACAGCAGGCTTCTCTATGACTCACCTCCCAGAGTAATGGAAATAAAAGCAAAAATAAACAAATGGGGCCTAATTAAACTTAAAAGCTTTTGCACAATGTAGGAAACTATAAGGAAGGTGAAAAGACAGCCTTTAGAATGGGCAATGGAGAAGGCAATGGCAAGCCACTCCAGTACTCTTGCCTAGAAAATCCCATGGACGGAGGAGCCTGGTAGGCTGCAGCCCATGGGGTAACTACGAGTCAGACACGACTGAGAGACTTCACTTTCACTTTTCACTTTCCTGCATTGGAGAAGGAAATGGCAACCCACTCCAGTGTTCTTGCCTGGAGAATCCCAGGGATGGGGGAGCCTGGTGGGCTTCTGTCTATGGGGTCTCACAGAGTTGGACACGACTGAAACAACTTAGCAGCAGCAGAATGGGGGAAAATAATAGCAAATGAAGCAACTGACAAAGAATTAATCTCAAAAATATACAAGCAGCTCATGCAGCTCAATTCCAGAAAAATAAATGACCCAATCAAAAAATGGGCCAAAGAACTAAACAGACATTTCTCCAAAGAAGACATACAGATGGCTAACAAACACATGAAAAGATGCTCAACATCACTCATTATCAGAGAAATGCAAATCAAAACCACTATGAGGTATCCATCTCACACCCGTCAGAATGGCTGCTATCAAAAAGTCTACAAACATTAAATGCTGGAGAGAGTGTGGAGAAAAGGGAACCCTCTTACACTGTTGTTGGGAATGCAAACTAGTACAGCCACTATGGAGAACAGTGTGGAGATTTCTTTAAAAACTGGAAATAGAACCGCCATATGGCCCAGCAATCCTACTGCTGGGCATAAACACCGAGGAAACCAGAATTGAAAGAGACACGTGTACCCCAAAGTTCATTGCAGCACCGTTTAGAGTAGCTAGGACATGAAGCAACCTAGATATCCATCAGCAGATGAATGGATAAGAAAGCTGTGTTACATATGCACAATGGAATATTATTCAACTACTAAAAAGAATACATTTGAATCAGTTCTAATCAGGTGGATGAAACTGGAGCCTATTATACAGAGTGAAGTAAGTTAGAAAGAAAACCACCAATAACATATATTAACATATATATATGGGATTTAGAAAGATAGTAATGATGACCCTATATGCGAGACAGCAAAAGAGATACAGATTTAAAGAACAGACTTTTGGACTCTGGGAGAAGACAAGAGTGGGATAACTTGAGAGAATATCATTGAAACATATATATTACTATATGTGAAATAGATTGCCAGTCCAGGTTTGATGCTTGAGACATGGCCCTCAGGGTCAGTGCACTGGGATGACCCTGAGGGATGGGGTGGGAAGGGAGGTGGGAGGGGGGTTCAGGATGGGGGACACATGTATACCCATGGCTGATTCATGTGAATGTATGGCAAAAACCACCACAATATTGCAAAGTAATTAGCCTCCAATTAAAATTAATAAATAAATTAAAAAATAAATAGACAGCTGTATTCCAATGAAAATTCTTGGTTTTAATATACAAAATCAAGAGGCAGGCTATATTTTTCCTGTGGGTCATAATTTTCCAACCCCTGTACTAATGCTTGGACAACTGGAACATTGAAGCTATTCTGAAGTGAAATGTCTAAAGAACTAAATAAAGCAATTAAGGTCAAAGATGTACATGCCTATCACTAAAGTCTAAGAATCAACGCTTCACTGCTGTGATTGCTTTTACTTTTGATCTGTTTTACCTGCAAATTTCATTTCTTGCCTTCTTTTTCTCAAAATTCATTGTTCATTGCACTAGATTTGGGGGCATGATGGAAGAGACCAGTAATAACACCCTTTTTAGCCTATCAGTGTTCTGAACCAACTGAGATAAATAAACCAAGGAGGTTGCCATGTGGAGACCAACATTTTACTTTTATACTATGTAAAGCCAGATTAGAGACCATGGCTTGTTGTTGTTCAGTTGCTAAGTAGTGTCTGACTCTTTGCAACCCTATGGACTGCAACATGCCACACTTCCCTGTCATTGATTATCTCCCAGAGTTTGCTCAAACTCATGTCCATTGAGTCAGTGATGCTAACTAACCATTTCATCCGCTGCTACCTTCTCTTCTTTTGCCTTCAATCTTTCCCAGAATCAGGGTCTTTTCCAATGAGTCAGCTCTTTGCATTAGGTGGCCAAAGTAGTGTGGCTTCAACTTCAGCATCTGTCCTTCAAATGAATATTCAGGGTTGATTTCCTTTAGGATTGAATAGTTTGATCTCCTTGCAGTCCAAGGAACTCTCAAGAGTATTCTCCATTACCACAGTTCAAAGGTATCAATTCTTTGGCTCTTAGCCTTTTTTATGGTCAAGCTCTCACATCCATATATGACTGGGAAAAAACCATAGCTTTGACTATGTGGATCTTGGTTGGTAAAGTGATGTCTCTGCTTTTGAATATGCTGTCTAGGTTTGCCATAATTTTCCTTCCAAGGAGCAAGCATCTTTTAGTTTCATGGCCATAGTCACAGTCCACAGTGATTTTGGAGCCCAAGAAAATAAAATCTGTCATTTTTTCCACTTTTCCCCCATCTATTTACCATGAAGTGACGGAATGAGATGCCATGATCTTACTTTTTTTTATTGTTGAGTTTTAAACCAGCTTTTTCACTCTCCTCCCTCACCCTCATCAAGAGTCTTTAGTTCCTCTTCACCTTTCTTCCACTAGAGTAGAGAGTGAAGAAGCATATCTGAGGTTGTTGATATTTCTCTTGGCAATCTTGATCCAGCTTGTGATTCTTGCAGCCTGGCATTTCTTACGATATACTCTGCATAGAATGTAAATAAGCAGAGTGACTCCTTTTTCAAATTTGGATCAGTCATTTGTTCCATATCCAGTTCTAATTGTTGTTTCTTTGCCTGCATACAGGTTTCTCAGGAGACAGGTAAGGTGGTCTGGTACTCCTATCTCTTAAAGAATTTTCCACAGTTTGTTGTGATCCACATAGTGAAAGGTTTTAGTGTAGTAAATGAGGCAGAAGTAGATGTCTTTTTTTTCTGAAATCCCCTTGCTTTCTCCATGATCCAGCGAATGCTGGCAGTTTGATCTCTGGTTTCACTGTATTTGCTAAACCAGCTTGTACATCTGGAAGTTCTTGGTTCATGTGCTACTGAAGCCTAGCTTGAAGAATTTTGAGAATAACCTAACTATCATGTGAATGAGTGCAATTGTAAGGTAGTTTGTACATTCTTTGGCACTGCCCTTCTTTGGAATTGGAATGAAAACTGACTTTTCCAGTCCTGTGGCCACTGATGAGTTTTTTAAATTTGCTGACATTTTGAGTGCAACACTTTAACAGCATCATCTTTTAGGAGTTTAAAAAGTTCAGGTAGAATTCTGTCACCTCCACTAGAAAAGTGAGTTTCCTAGTAGGGAATTCCAAACTTAGGCATTCTTATCAGCCAAGAACTCTTGCTTCCTACAGGCAGCTTTCATTCCAGAAAATGGAAGAGGGAAGAGCTCTGCTTACCTTTTCTGTCCACATTTACCATCCAAGTAAATAATTCCACCTGGCCTGGGTAGGCATGAAAGACAGAGGCAAGAAAGTCTACAAATGCTGCACCAATTGGTTGAGGTTTTCTGCAAAGTGGGAAAGAAGTATTCTAGACAAACAGTGTCAGATCAATGCATAAGTTCAAATGGACTCTTGGATAAACAGCAAGGTCCTACTGTATAGCACAGGGGACCATATTCAGTATCCTAGATTAAGTCATAATGGATAAGAATATTAAAAAGAATGGTTATCTATGTATAACTAGGTCACTTTGCTGTACAGTAGAGATAAACACAACATTGTAAATCAACTATACTTTAATTAAAAAATTAATGTAAAAAAGACTTTTATGTTGAGACTAATAAGGCAACAGATGACAACATAATAACTGATGGAAAAATCCAGCAGAACTTTTAGGCTGAATGACATCCACAGAACTATTTTAAGTCATCATGTTTGAAACAGTGGTCTTGTTTTGTTGCTCCCCAAAGGATGTGGAAAAGTCAAGAACATTCTCAAAATAGCTTGTTTGATGAAGTTCCAGGTTTCTTATCATTAGAGTAATTTCTTCTATGGTACCCAAAAGCCTTGAGGACAACTCTTATGGGTCTGCAGCAACCCTTTCTCTCCCACTCTACTAATACCTAACACAGTGATGGTCAAATAGAAGTCTTTAATAAATATTGTTTAAATAAATGAATAAATGCAACCTCCGAGTTCTTTATTTCCTACCCTCATCATCTTGTTTGAAGAGTTAGTGATAAGTTTCCCATTCACAGAATCTGCCAGTCTTGGAGACCCTGGTTCAATTCCTGGGTCAGGATGATTCACTGGAGAAGGGATAGGCTACCCACTCCAATATTATTGGGCTTCCCTCATGGCTCAGCTGGTAAAGAATCCACCTGCAATGTAGGAGACCTGGGTTCGATCCCTGTGTTGGATCCCCTGGAGAAGGGCACAATGGCTACCCAATCCAATATTCTGGCCTGGAGAATTCCATTGAGCTTATAGCCCATGCAGTACAAAGAGTCGACTGAGTGATTTCACTTCATCTCATAGAAATTTAGATTCCTCTTACTATCCTGCTTTTCTGATTTTCTGTTGAGAGAAAAAGATGGAAAAGTAGCACCAGTACCCAATGCACAAAATATAGCAAGAGTTGACAGTATATCTGAAATCTGATGATAACGTTCATATTAAAGAGGCATCTACTAATTTGTTTTTATTTCACATTTTGAAATCGGTGTTGTCTCTGAGGCCTTCAGTGAGGTCAGAAAAATATAGAGGCTCCTTTAAAAAGGGAAAATGAAATAAAAAATGTTTCATATTTTCTTTGGTCTGTTGCTTAAGAAGGTTACTGTAGGAAATGTAAATAGACCACAGGAAGCTTTAGAAGCTCAGCTCCTTGATTGGAAAAATGGAAATTCTGTTTTTTACGGAAATAAAGTAATTCTATGAAAATACAAAATGCAGTTGGTTATCATTTTAAAAGGGTTAGTTTTTTGGATTATGGTTTCTTTGATATAGTACAACTCTGGCACAGGCCTTTCCAAGTATATTTCTGAAAGCAAAATAAATGGAAAACTGTTTTCCCTCTTCATTAATGTCTTACTCTGTTCTATTTGTGGAATGCCAAGAGAAGTAGCACACAGAGTTTCCCTGGATCCCTTTCAGAGAGGGAAGGATGAATGGGCTAAGGGAGTTGACCCTGAGAGAAAAGAATCACTCCATTTGAAGAAATAATGCTTCTTCAGACTATAGCACATGTAGATCCTCCAGCTGGGAGAAACCACACTTTTCCTAGACCTTCAATCCCATTCCCCTTGAGTGAAAAGAACCCAAAGAACATGAAAAGTGGAGGAGAAGATATTTACTTGTTTGTTTACTGTTATAAAGTCCTCATGACCATATCAGACTTACAAATTATTCTTTTTGGATGATTCTTTATTTCCTTTCCAAAGACATTTCCTTTCCTCTTTTGTCCTTTATTTGCCTTGAACTTTTGTATGCTCTTTAGCTGAAATTCAACTTAACTCCTTTTCTTTCTTTCAATAAACTTTAGTGTGAACCATGCAATATCTTGAAGAAGATAATTTTTAGTAGGCACTCATTTTTAGTTACTTTTAGTCACTTTTGATTAGTGACTACCTGCCAGGGCCTGGAGACACAATGGAGAATAAGTCAAACTTCACCTCTGTCCTCATGGGACTTAACTGGCTTTCTGGAGCCTCAAAAGCAGAGAAAAGCAGCAAACTGTTTTTCTTTCCAGAGAAAGAAGCAAGCTACAGCTCACAGAATAAATCTAGTTGATTGCCTGAGTTTGGAAATAAAGTTTTATTGGGACAGAATAATGTTCATTCTGTTACGTATTGCCAATGACTGTTACCATAGCAGAGCTGAGTAGCTGCAACTCAACCATTAGGTCAGCAAAGCTTAAAATATTTATTTGTTGACTCTTTATCCAAACTGTCAACTACTGCTCAGGAAGGAAAACTAGTTCCTAAAATATTTGGACTAGAGAAAAAGATAGTCAGGAAAGGATTTGTGTGGAGGCATATGTCAAAGCTTACAAGCTGACTCACAATATTCATTTTGTATTTCTTTTTCTGAAAAACAGATCTAATTTTCAGTGGGGGCAGGTATCACCTGGAATATAGGCTGCCTTTCCAAGTCTCTTTGACAGATGGAGGAGGCTTTACAATTAAGTTCTGGTCAGTGGGATGTAAGCAAAAGTGTTAGGCGAACTTTCTGCAAGTTTCCATAAAAGAGAGAATGGATTCTTCTTTAGCCCTTTCTTCTTCCTGCCAGTTGCAGCGCAGCCATTTGGGACCATGGAGCCCAGGAATAGTGAAGCAACAGAGAAAGAACTGATGATGGAGCCAATCATGCTACTTTTGGACAACCTTCTTCTGAATTTCATTAATGTGAAGAAGAAATAAACTTGTATTGTGGTTAAGCCACTGAGTATTGGCTTTTCTGACAAATTTAATTAATCTCTAGAAGAATTTGTATCTAATATCCATTTTTTACTCCCCTACTTTGGTGTAAACTTTGATAATTTTTTAAATCTTTTTATTGAAGAGCAGTAACATATAGAGAAGTGTATTTGTCATGAGTATACAGTTCAACCAATTTTTACAAACTGAACACAGAAACATAACCAGTAGCAAAACAGTAGAATGTTACCGGTACCCCAGAATGCCCCTGCCACTTCCCTACCAATAGCTTATACCCCCACTCATAAATAACCATTCTCCTGTCTTCAAATTGCACTGATTACTTTTACTTGTATTTGTTTACTAGACACATGGGTGGACATAATAAGTACTCTTTTATGCCTGGCTTCTTTTGCTCAACATTATGTTTGTGAATTTTATCCACATGGTAGAATGTAGGTATCTCACTCTTATATAGTATTTCATTGTGAATATACCACAACTTGTTTATTCATTCTACATTGGATGGGCATTTGAGTAGCTTCTCATTTTTAACTACTACAAACAGTTCTACTGTAAACATTTTAGGACAAATATTTTGGTGAAAACAGAATATGCATTCTGTGAAGACATATCCTCCACTTTTCGAAAGTTTGTTTTACATCACTTTGCTTTTACAAAAGATCTACTTTAGTACCTGCTTTTGCTAACTGAAAGAAATGAAAAGATTTTGGCTTTTACAAAAAAGGCCAAGTGAAAACTGTATTCAGCATCTCATAATAACCTATAACGGAAAGGAATCTGAAAAAGAATATATATAAATGTGTGTGTGTTGTTGTTGTTCAGTCATTTCTGACTCGGTGCATGCTAAGTTGCTTCAGTCATGTCCGACTCTTTGCAAAGCTATGGACCATAGCCTGTCATGATCCTCTGTCCATGGAATTCTCCAGGCAAGAATACTGGAGTGGGTTGCTATTTCCTCTCCCAGGATATCTTCCCAACCCTGGGATCGAACCAGCATCTCACACATCTCCTGTACTGGCAGACAGCATTGTAAATTAGCATGTGCATAAATTAACTATATTTTAATAAAATAGTGAAAATAGTGTTTGGTTATTTATTTTATTTATTTATTTTTTTTTTTGAGGAGAGATGTTATAGGGGCAGCATGTACCTGGAACTGTGAGAACAGCCTTTCCCTGGGAAACACACTTAACATCTCAGCATCAAGTTTAAACTGGGTCTTGGAGCATCTGTGCCTTATCTTGACTTATTTTGTGCATCCATTAGCAAGATGTGTCCTAAGGTAATTGCTTCTTCTTTTTATGCTGTCTCAGTTTATGAAAGTTTTCATAGAAACACTCCACTTTCATATGGCTGGGGAAACCTGTACCTGTTTCTGTTTGTTATATACCTAGGGTGGAATTGCTGGATCAAAAGGTATGTGTAGGTTCAACGGTAGTAAATGTTGTTACAGTTTTCCAAAGTGACTGAACTATCTGACATTTCCACCAAGGATGTGTGAAAGTTTTTATTGTTCTAAGTGCTTGCTAACCCTTTAGGTTTTTCTTATTTTTCATTTTAGCAATTTTGGTGTGTATGTAGTAATATTGCATTGAGTTTTTACATATTTGCATCTTTCTTGTGACTTATAGTATCAATTATCTATTGCCTCAATAGTGCTGCATAATAAGTAACCATAAAATGTCA
This sequence comes from Cervus elaphus, assembly GCF_910594005.1. Classification (NCBI taxonomy): domain Eukaryota; kingdom Metazoa; phylum Chordata; class Mammalia; order Artiodactyla; family Cervidae; genus Cervus; species Cervus elaphus. Next base: position 38,124,458 of record NC_057836.1, read on the forward strand.
GTGCATTCCACAATAAGCATGTGCCGATCCCAAGAATTGAGTTGGCCAGGGGCTGGTTTGGCAGTTCTGCTGTTCTTGGCTGGCATTGTTCACATGTCTGGGGATGTCAGCTGATTGACTGGCTGCAGCTGGAGCGATGGGTCTTACTGATCTCTGTGTATCTCAATTTCCAGCAGACTAGCCCCAGTATTCTCATGGAAAAGGAACAGGTGCAGAAGAAAACAGGCCCAGTTGTGCAATTATTTTTCTGGCGTTTGTTTGCATGACATTTGCCAATATTCCGTTGGTCAAAGTGAGTCACAAGGCTAGCTGAGATTCACAGTCACACAGTACTACAAAGTAACATGGCAAAGGGCATGGAGACAGGGATGGAAGAAGTGAGCCATTTTTGTGATCTATCACACCCATGAAGTTAAACCCTTCAAATTGCTATTGTCCATTTAGGAATCATCTTTTTTTGATGTAGCTACTTTAAGTCTTTCGCATTTTTTCTTAGGTTGCCAGTCCTCTTCTTAATGATTTATGGGTCTTTACATTTATTGATATGAGTCTTTTATTTGATGTTTATTGTGAATAACTTCCTCCCTCTGCATGTATGTGTGTGTGAAGTTGCTTCAGTGGTGTCTAACTGTTTTCGACCCTATGGACTGTAACCCGCTACGCCCTTCTGCCCATGGGATTCTCCAGGCAAGAATACTGGAGTGGGTTGCCATACCCTCCGCCAGGGGATCTTCCTGGGCCACGGAGATCAAACCCTCTTCTCTTATGTCTCCTGCACTGGCAGGTGGATTCTTAACCACTAGCGCCACCTGGGAATCCCTTCCTCCTCTCTATGAGTTGCCTATTTCTACCTCAGTGATGTCTTTTGAAAAAGAAATAGTACTTCTTAATTTTAATTTGGTCAGTTTATCAATTTTTTTATGTTTCATGCTTTCTGTGTTTATTAAAAAAGTCTTGTCTACTCCAAGGTCATAAAGATGTTTCCTTAAGTTTTTCTCTAACATTTTTAATTTTATCTTTCATATGTAGATCATTATTCATTTGGAATTTATATTTGTGAATAGATTGAAATAGGAGTAAAAACACTTTCTTTACAGTTATTTAATTAACCAGGTAGAATGTATTGAAAAACTCATCCTTTTCTTACTGAGCTTGGTCTCACGTTTGTGTCAGAGATGCCTATGTATGTGTGTCTGTTTCTGCACTCCCTTTGATATAAGTTTGAAATGCCAAAGCCTCATTTTGACCATGTTTTGGGAGTTCATACACAGTATTGTTTCTGTGCCTAGAGAAAAGTGGTCAAGGTCAAGTTGAATGAACCTGTTGATTCTCACCTGCAATGAATTTTCAGAAGAGAATCTAGATTTGAACAGTGTCAAGTTTGTTTCATTCCCATTATTGATTGATGAGGGATAAGAATAAACATGTCATGAGAAAGCTATTTTTTTCTGGTTCAGTATATTAGACAAACTATTTTTGAAGTATTTGTAGAAACAATACTTCTTTCAGTCTAATGCACAAACTTCAGGTATAATATCTGATCCTAGGTGATAGCTTATGTCTATCACAGCTTTGATGATTTTACACCAGGATTTTGGTGAGCACCAGTGTGTAGAAAATTTGCTTCCTTTCCTTCTGCCCAAGGAGAATTGCATAATAGAATGATTATTATTTTGTATGAAAACAAGAACTTTCTTATTTGCAGAATGATTTAAAAAAAAAGGGTTCTAAATTTCTTAATGGAGAATCAGGGATAGTGAATGACAGTCCATATTTTCTAGACCATTTGAAATTGGAGCCTAGTAGGCCAGAAAGGGAGATTTTCATCATGATATACCTGAATTAATCTGCTTCTCTTCAGACCAGAATGCAAAATTTCTTGTTACTCTGTATTTTCTGCCAGGAGTGACTGTATATCAGAGATGGTACAGTGTAAGTCTAAATGCATGCTAAGTCACTTCAGCTGTGTCTGACTGTTTGTGGCCAAATGGACTGTAACTCGCTAGGCTCCTCTGTCCAAGGGATTCTCCAGGCAAGAATACTGGAGTGGGTTGCCATGCCCTTCTCCAGGTATTGAATCTGTCTCTCTTAAGGTCTTCTGCATTGGCAGGAGGGTTCTTTAACACTATGGAAGCCCATAAGTCTACATAAATACCAATTTTTAAAAATGTATAATCTAGTCAGATACTTGAGGCTATTTTGTCAGAGAAAGAAATGGTTAAAAATGCAGGTGGCTGATTTACAGTTGCAAATGAGGAAATGAATGTTTCAGTAAGAAAAACGAAGAGTCTTGAAGATCCCAGTCTAATTCACCCGGGAGATATTTTCCTTGCTATAATTTCTCAGGGTTTCTCTTTTTATGTAAATATAGAAATGCTATGTTTTAAAGTATTTTAACAAACCCAGAAAGACAGCTTTAAGTTATTTCTACTGCAGTGAGGATTTGTGAAAATTGAAAAGGAGGTGGTACTCAAGGCTGAGTACAACTTAGAAAATGACATTTTCTTCATATAATTTACCCTTTGTGCCTCAGTTCAAGAAAAGAAAGGGTAAAGCTACTTGTTTATTTGTCTGGTGGCTTAGTATTCATCCTCTTTATCCATAGAAGAGATATTGTTCATTTAATAACTACATTCAGTGGGTGTTATTCAGTGGCCATTGTCAATCAGCAAATAATTCTGACTTAGATAATTTCTCCAAAATTTCATACATTTATGTTACATTTGTCTAACTTGTTTATCAGCTTTCAAGAGGTAGAAGCTGTACCTTTGTCACTTTTGAATTCTGTTCTATGTTTAGGATGCTACTGAGCAGAGAGCAGAATCTCAAAATCTATTTTGAAAGACAGAATTCCAATAATCAGGATTAAAAAGTCCTAGTTTCTTTCCAAGCTATATTTACATTCAGTATTTAAGTAAGAGATGTAGAGTATAATGAAAAATTGTGAAGACTTGGATTAGGACTGTGGGAAGTAGTATTAGAGGCTGGATTCTCATTAGAAGAGACAAAATAATTAGTAAAACTGTAAGAGGGGAAACTGGAAATAGTATAGTTTAGAATCAAAGGGAGAAAAGAGAAAGAAAAGAGTCGTCAATGATGTCAATGTCACAGAGAGGTCAAGCTGAGGGAAGCTCGAAATAGATCCTGAAATTTGGTAAATAGAAGGTCACTTCTGACTTCAGGGAAAGCCGTTTCAATAGAACGGCCAGCAGCCATGAGGTCAGCTGTGGTGAGCTAAGGAGTGAGTAAGTGAAGGCAGGGGAAGCATGAGTAAGGACGTTCTCTCAGGAAGTTTAAGTGTTTTGAAGAACAATTAGTGTTGAAGGAGTTCGGAGAAAGAAAAGAGCACGGAAACTTCATGGAGAAAGTGTTATGAGGGGAAAGGGAATTCATGACTCATTTGGCAGAAGAACAGAAATAATGGTTTGGGGTTAAAACGGCACACCGAGGAGTGGCAACAGGAGACTCAAAGAGGAGAACGATACTAGAAAATCGTCATGATGGAGGCCACGTGACCTGATAATTGGTTGAGTGCAGGGAGATGGGCTCATTTGGAAATCTCAAGTTTGAGTTATTGACAGTACAGTGGTGCCATGAACAGAAATAGGGTGTTCCAATGCTTGGTTTCCCAGAGTTTAAGATGTACAACCTCATTAATTCATAAAGCAACTTCATTCTTGCTGCTGTTATTTATCAACCGATTCTAAGGCAACTTTTCTAGTCTATGTCACTAATAATATTTATTAATAGTTCATCTAATAATCATTTGCTATCTAAGAGGACCTTTCCTCTGTAGCATGGAGCATGAAAAGCACTTGACAGGGTACCTTGTCACAACAAATGTCATGTTCCCTGACTGCAAGAACCTCATTAGCCCCTTTCTCCCATGCAATCTTACTTACTCTTTTTTATCAGTTTTCTATTTCTGTTGTAACAAATTAGCAAAAATCTAGGATCTTTAATAGAATAAAATTCATTTTCTCACAGTTCTGGATGTCAGAAATGGAAGGTATGACTTGCTGGGCCAAAATCAGAAGTGAATTCTTTTCTAAAGGGGAGAATCTATTTCCTTATCTTTTCCAGCTACTAGAGACTCTCCATGTTCCTTGTCCTGTGGTCCACTACAATCTTTAAATTAGCAGTATGAGTCTTTCTTATATCACATCACTCTGACACTGACTCTTCTGCCTCCTGCTTCCACATTTCAGGATCCTTGTGATTCTATTGAGTTTACTCACATAGTCCAGGATAATCTCCCCATCTCAGGGTCAGCTGATTAGCAATCTTAGTTTCATCTTTACTCTTAATTCTCCTTTTCCATGTAACATATTCTATTCACAGATTCTGGGGACTAAGGTGTAGATATCTTTGGGAAGCATTGTTCTACCTCCCACACACTGAAAGGTCATAGTTAGGCATCACTTCTCCTATAAAGAATAGGGTCAGTCCCCAGAACAAAATTAATCTTGTCTTTTAAGCATTTCTTCCACACATAGTGAAGTTTAAGTGCTAGTTGCTCAGTTGTGTCTGACTCTTTGTGACCCTGTGGACTGTAGCCTGTCAGGCTCTTCTGTCCTTGGGCTTCTCTGAGCAAGAATACTGGACTGGGTAGCCATTCCCTTCTCCAGGGGATCTTCCCAACCCAGGGATTGAACCTTGGTCTCCTGCATTGCAGGCAGATTCTTTACCATCTGAGCCACCAGGGAAGCCCTCCACATTTAGTGGCTACTTCTTATTACAGATTTTACCAAACTGTGCTGTGATTATTTGTATAATAAACTTCACTCCAGAGAAGTGAGGTCTTGGTGTCTGGCAGAGTGAGCTCTGAATGAAAACTGTTGAATTAATAAATGTGGAGGAGGTAGATAGAATCTTGGTAGGGTTCTTTAAACAAGGCAAAGGCTTTATAATTGGGACAAGGATTTCAGGGCCATTTGGTAATCAAATAGGGATATATGAATGAAAATCAGATAAATCCATGCATTTAGAGACAAGGCTGAACCATCTGTCTCAAAATGGGCATAGTCAACTAGCAACAGACAATGACTAGAAGCTGCATAATTTTGTCTTTTATTATATTGCAAATTAGGGACAGCTTGTTCATGAAATCTTACAATATTAGGAAAGGAGCCTAAAATGAAAGAAAGGCTGTATGTAGTAACACGTCATAAAGAGATGCCATAATGACACAAAATCTGAAAAATCAATGTGTCCCTTTTTTTAAGGTATAGAAAACTGACACGAACAAGTAAATAATAACAATAAGAAAAGAACCATCCCTGTTTATCCATCACTCTCCTGGGAAAGTGGTGATTTGATTTAAATGATAAGGATAGTTCTGTTGCTTAGTCTGAGCTATCCTTTGGGTGGAGAAGGTTAACATTGGGTTGTATGAGTGTGACGCATATTTCCTTCAGGCAACAATCAATTTCCTTTTTCCGATTCTGTGCTCCCCACACACCAGCTGATAAATAGTCTAGTCTCCCTGGAGGAACCACTCACCAGGAAGGGAGTGCCTGGTTACCATCTGACCAGTCCTGTTCCCAGGCCTGGTGGTGGTTGGGCCACTGCAAATTAATAAACTGCGCCTTAGTTTGTAACTGTCTTTGTGTATGTTATTAGAGTGAATCAATTTTCCAGGATCTAGTCGGAAGCCTAATAAATATAATGTATCTAAAAACATGTCGAAGACCAACCCTTGATCACAGCCAGCCCCAGAGGATGTAGCCTTCTCTGCGGTCTGTCTGGGCACGCCGTCTGTGAGTGAAACTGTGATGGTTCATTTTGACTCATCCACCTCCACAGCCTAGGTGGTGCTCTGCTTCTGTGCAGTGGACAATAGGTAGTCACTGGAGCATCTTAATAATGAGGGGAATAAAATGGTGAAAATGGAGCTTTAAAGAAAGTAATCTGACATTGCTTTGCACAAATGATTGAAAGGTAACAAAAGAAAGGTCAGTCAGGAGGCTGTGAAAATGCTGCCCAAGAGAGTAGGCAAGGGTCCGTACTGGAAAATAGACAGGGGAGCTTTATTAAAACATTTTAAAGAAAGAAACTGACCACTGCCATGGCTATGAAGAGGAAGCAGAAACCTAAGATAAGCCTTTGATGCTGATTACGGATACCAGAGTGAGGCTTATCTGACAGAACCTGTACTTGAGATATTTAATACAACTTTTGGTGGTCTCTGAATTAAAGGTGAGAAATAATTTCAATATAAATTTGTTTTTTGAAAAAGAAAAAAAAGTGATTTTTTTTTCAAAAGATGTATTAGCACCAACTTAAAGAAAAGGTTGGGCCTCTCAGGTGGCACTAGTGGTAAAAGAAACTGCCTGCCAATGCAGGAGATACTGGTTCGATCCCTGGGTTGAGAAGATCACTCTTGGAGGAGGGCATGGCAACTCACTCTAGTATTCTTGCCTGGAGAATTCCATGGATAGAGGAGCCTGGCGGACCACATTCCATGGGGTTGCAAAGAGTCAGACATGACCAAAGCAATTTAGTATATAAAAGATTAGTACCCAGACATATTTTTGAACTACAAGAACTGTTTCTTTGTTTCAAAACCTTAGCTCTTAATGCTTTTCCTTTCATTAGTAATGACTAATAAGTTATTTCAGGAAATAAGTATAAAGCTAAAAAATATTCTCTGAAACATAATGCTTAATTTTCAGAAAATGATACTGGCATTGTCAAAAATTCAGTTGCCTACCAGGAAAGCCAATCATAAGTGATGTGTAAGGACCAAGCTTCTTCTTAAATTATTCCAGTTGCCCAGAACCATGCAAGAAATATTTTGCAGAGCCAGCTGGAATTCTAACCCATACCTAGGAAACACAACTTGTAGGTGAAATCTGAGCAGATTTTTAGAGCTGTTGATGGTATAAAGTCAAGCAGCATCTTCAGGAGACTTGCCTTTCGTTTACAATCCAGGTCATATTAAATTTTGTGTAAACACTCTTTGGCTGGACTCCATATCCAATACTCCTTTCAAAAATCATATCAACACAACTGTAAAACTAAGATAAATAAATAAAATTCATAAAGAACAAGAGCCTCATTGTCTGGGCTGGTAAATTTACCTGACTCTGTTCTCTCTCTCTTTCACACGCATACACACTTTAAAAAAAAAATCCTTAATTGAAAAATTAAGCCTCCAGGAGCCAAAACATACACTGCAAAGCTAAAGACGTTTGGGCATTGGCATCTCCAGAAGCCTGGCACTTGTGAGTGCTGTAGCTAGTTTTCAAACTGTGAGACCGCTTTTGATTTATTGCTGTCATAAAACAGAAATAGGTGTAGCGTTATGATGATTTGTGATTTGTTCCTAACTCAAAGGACTCTGGTGGCCTCTTAAATTTATTATAACAACTCATAATAGGAAAATGGAACTAACTTAACACTACTCATTCCTTCAAGTCACAAGGAAATTGTGTGTGTGGGGTTGCCCCTCTTGTTTGGGGGGTTTGAGGAAAGAGTGAGGACAGAGAGGTCGGGAGAGAGAGAGAATGTGGGCATTTGATGCCCTTGGGGCTAAAACAATCAACTTAGAGGTGGAGGGGCTGAGTATTAGATTTAGGTTTCTACATGGACAATTAAAAGCATTTCTCAAAAAAAAAAAGTCATTTAGGTTTCCATTTTACTTGCTCGTCTTTACATTTTTCACTCCACTGTGAAAGTCCCAGTGTGGCAGGTTTCCTGCCAACACTTGAGAACAATATGCTTGCTAGCTCAAGGTGGTTTGATAGGGCATCAGTGAAAGAACAGCTTAAATGAGCTGCCCAAGACCTCAGCGTGATTGCAAATGCTCCCCACCTGGTGTGTTAATACTCGGAAATACAGAACTCAGTGTCAAAACTTGACCTCTCTCAAGAGCACTTAGGTCTGACCATGGAGGGTGGAGATGACACCGCACCAGCCTGGACTTGAGGAAGGAAAGCATATGTTATCTGTTTTAAGTCATTTGTCAAAAATGAGTTTTTCTTGAGCTCTCTTCTTTGGGGAGAAAAATATATGGAAGAGTTTTTGGTATTAACTGCTTTGCCTTGGCACTGAGTGGCATGAACTATGAACACTGAAATGGGGTACCAGAGCAGAATGGCAAGTACCTCCATTATTACTCAAAAACAAAGCATTTGGAGATAAAAGACTGGGCAGGAGTCCTCCTTCTACAAGCAGGAATCCTGTTCTAATCCTCAGAAAATCTTCAAAACCTCTCTTAATTCCAGGTTTCTCATTGACAAAGGGGGATATAATCTTTGTCTCCCTAACGGACTTGCTATAAGGAAGAGTGAAGCTTGTCTTAGACATGTGTGTGTGTGTTTGTGTGTGTTGGGGGTGGAGAGGAGGCTTTGCCTTGTGTAAAGTAGAGTGGATTTAGTGGAGTTGGAAAGGGATGCCATGCTTCCATACCCATGGAGCTAAGTCAATACCTATGGTAAAATCTAGCCCCTGCTGGAATATTAATTATCATCAGAGGAGGCAGAAACATTAAATCCTGGCAAGACTGCCATAAATAAGCAATTGCTTAAGGTCTTATGCCACAGATTCCTCTGCAAAAGAGCAGTTAAACTGTAGGAAAGGGATGACTGTAGCGCTTTTACTTTTCTTCCCAAAGCCTTTCCATTGGTTAGTGTGCCAAGAGTAAGGACAGTGCTGTTGGGAAGCTATAATCACAGTCCTGGGTAGCCTGAACTCCTTCTATACAGTTCAGAGGTGATACTCCATGATGGGCTACACAAAGCCCTCTGCAACCTTGATCAGTGCCTCCCCCAAGATAATGTGGCTTACCTCAGCATAGTTTCATGGAAATGGCACATATCTGGAGTCAGAAAAACTTAGTTCTAATCCTGACTCTTTCACCAATTCTGAGAAAAATCACTTAACCTCTCTGAGCCTGCTCCCTAATCTATAATATGTGATGGTCAGGGGCAGGAGAGCTGGATGAGGGAGTGGGCTAAAAGGTCAAGTTTCTTCTCAATTCAGCCATTCCTAATAGTGATGTTCTAACACAAGGTTATCAGAAGGAAGAGCTAGAACATGTTTAGTCTAGTAGATGGGGGATAATAGAAAGAGCTGCCAGTCATATAGGGTCTTCCAAGTGGCTCAGTGGTAAAGAATCTGCCTTCCAATGCTGGAGACACAGGAGACTCAGGAGACATAGGTTTGATCCCTGGGTTAGGAAGATCCCCTGGAGGAGGAAATAGCAACCACTCCAGTATTCTTCCCTGGGATCCTATGGACAGGGGAGCCTGGCAGGCTACAGTCCATGGGATCACAAAGAGTCTGACATGACTGAGTGACTAAATGTGCACACCAGTCGTATAACTTTCCAGAGTACCTGGTCCAGACCTCTCATAGCACTAACTGTATTGTGCGATTTATAGTCAGGGTCTCTCAAAGGCAAGTTCAATTCAATTCAGTCACTCAGTTGTGTCTGACTCTTTGCGACCCTATGGACTTCAGCACGCCAGGCTTCCCTGTCTATCACCAACTCCCAGAGCTTGCTCAAATTTATGTTCGTTGAGTCGGTGATGCCATCCAACCATCTCATCCTCTGTCATCCCCTTCTCCTCCTACCTTCAATCTTCCCCAGCATCAGGGTCTTCTCTAGTGAGTTAGTTCTTTGCATCAGGTGGCCAAAGTATTGGAGCTTCAGCTTTAGCATTAGTCCTTCCAATGAACATTCAGGACTGATTTCCTTTATGATTGACTGATTCGATCTCCTTGCAATCCAAGGGACTCAAAAGCAGAGACTGTCTCTAATTCATCTGGAGGTTCCCCAGGGTACAGCAAAATGCCTAGAATGTAAAACATATCTTTGTAAACATCTACTGTAAAAACGCTCTGTAACCAATCACAGTAAAACTCACTGTCACACAAAACTTAGTATTTATACTGCACAGCATGGTTCTGAGGTAAACTGTGGACCAGAAGATCTAGGCTAAGATCAGCTGGGAGATTCTAATCAAGCTGTGGGTCCAGTTGGATTGACTCCTTGCTGTAGGCTATGCTCCTGTCTGTTCCTAGAACCCTGAGATGAAGGGACAGCAGCTAATCAGAAGAAAGTATTCCCCTGACCGAGTCAGGAGCATGAAAGTGTAAAAACTTCACTGCACACAAACATTTCAAACATGTGATTCTATCACTTCCGTTAGTATTTTACTTACCAAGAAAGTCACATGATCAAGTTCAACCTTCATTGAGTGGCAAAATATACTCCACGGCTAGTGGAAGAAACTTCAAAGCCACGTGACAGAAGGTGTGGATACAGGTACGAATGTTGTCTACCACCATAGGTGGAAGCTTAGAGAATTAATGAGTTCATGTTAGTACCCTGTCTTTTCATACATTTTTTGAGTTCTTCACTAATGATTACATCAAATACCCGAGTGGTTTTGTCAGAATAGTATTAGTGGTTGGTAAATATTAAATAATTGGATGTCTAGAAATCATTCCCATGTGATCTGAACTAGAGGGACTTAATAGGTGTGGCTGGTGCTCTGTAAATACTCTTTCTGGCAATGTATAGCATTTCTTTTCATGATCCCAGTCTGAACCAAAAGAAAAAAAAAAAAAAAGGAGAATCAAAAATAGAAAAAAAAATTAGAGAAATGCCCTGTAGGGTTTGAGTATATAAACTTGTAGGGTCTGTTGTTTTTTGTTCTTTTATTTGAAGATGATGGTTTGAACTAGTTGGTTGAACTCCCCTATTCCTATCCTAGGCGTGACTAACAGATCCTTCTTTGCAAGACAATGGATGCTTATGTCATGTCCAGCTAGAACCTTATCAGCAAAGGCCCTCCAAGAAGTTGCTGCCCTGTTGGGACCCTCACCTTCCTTCCAGAACCACTGAATGGCTTCTGCCACAATTCTATGGGGCCAGCACACCTGCTCTGAATATCAATTTGCTTGTGCCTCTGGATTTCCAGGTGGTGATTTTTATTGCTTTCCAAAGCATGAAATTTGAACTTAGGTTTTCCCTGATGTCAGATTAGCCAAATCACCTTAACAGCGAACTTTTTAAATAAAGCGGCTATTTCTGGTGGTTACCTCATATTTTAAGAGCCCGTTAGAACTACATAGAAAGTTTGCTAAAAGGTAGGAAGAAAAGTGTTGAACATTTAAAGTTTAAACTGGTTATCTCTCCTGAAATATTAGGTGTAGACTAGCTTACATACATTTTAAAATGTTATAAACCATACATTTGAAGATAGAATAATAAGCTTTGGTGGCTGAAGATGGAATTTCCTTGTCTATTTTCAAAGAAACAGGATCTTTTATGTTGGGGGAGGGGTATGGAGAAAAAGAGTCCTGGATGGCACAGCACTCTGCTGGTGGCTTCAGTGTGAGGTCATTTCACACTACAAGTCACAGAGCAGAGTGTGATCCTTATAAACTCATGCCTATTTTAGCAAACAGAAGTAATTACAAACAAAACACCCACCAGTTGAGATTTTACATGGTACCCCATTTGCCAAGGCTGGAATGTAAAGCAAACCAAATAAAACTCTGCCTCACTCACCATGTGAATTGGTATAATTATCCGAAAGCTCCTTGCAAACCCTTGCTTGTATGTGCACATTTGATTCAGAGGCCTCTCACTAGAGGATAGCTAATCACTTTGTGTCAACACTGATTCTACTGTCCAGAGTCCAGTGCTGAGACACCTTGGCAGATCTTTTGCGGCTGCTTTGTTGTTGTTTAGTTACTCAGTCATGTCTGAATCTTTGTGACCCAAAGCCCGCCAGACTTCTCTATTCATGGGATTTCCCAGGCAAGAATACTGAAGTGGGTTGCCTTTTTCTTCTCCAGGGGATTTTTCCTGACCCAGGGATTGAAACTGCATCTCTTGCATCTCCTGAATTGGCAGGCAGATTCTTTGCCACTGAGCCACTAAGGAAGCCCATAAGCAAATGACACTTGTTGAAATAAGTGGTACAACTATAAGCATATGTATACCCTCTACTAACTCAATGAAGCTATGAGCCATGCTGTGCAGAGCCACCCAAGATGGAAGGGTCATAGTGGAGAGTTCTGACAAAATGTGATTGGTCCACTGGAGGAGGGAATGGCAAACCACTCTAGTATTCTTGTTATGAGAACCCTATGAACAGTATGAAAAGGCAAAAAGATTTGACCAAGGAAGATAGCCCCCCAACCCTGCCTCAGGTCAGAAGGGGCCCAGTCTGCTGCTGGGGAAGAGTGGAGGACAGTGGAGGACAGCCACTAATAACTCCTGAAAGAATGAAGCAGCTGAGCCAAAGCAGAACTGATGCTCAGTTGTGGATGTGTCTGGCGATGGAAGTAAAGTCTGATGCTGCAAAGAACAATATTGCATAGGAAGTGGAAATGTTAGGTCCATGAGTCAAAATAAATTGGAAGTGGTTAGGCAGCAGAGACATTACTTTGCCAACAAAGGTCCATCTAGTCAAGGCTATGGTTTTTCCAGTAGTCATGTATGGATGTGAGAGTTGGACTATAAAGAAAGCTGAGCACTGAAGAATTGATGCTTTTGAACTGTGGTGTTGGAGAAGACTCTTGAGAGTCCCTTGGACTGCAAGGAGATCCAACCAGTCCATCCTAAAGGAGATCAGTCCTGAATGTTCATTGGAAGGACTGATGTTGAAACTGAAACTCCAATACTTTGGCCACCTGATGAGAAGAACTGACTCATTGGACGAGACCCTAATGCTGGGAAAGATTGAAGGCGGGAGGAGAAGGGGACAACAGTGGATGAGATGGTTGGATGGCATCATTGAATCAATGGACATATGTTTGAGTAAACTCTGGGAGCTGGTGATGGACAGGGAGACCTGGTGTGCTGCAGTCCATGGGGTCGCAAAGAGCAGGACACGACTTAGCAACTGGACTGAACTGAGGCAGCAGATAGCAAGACTGAACATCCACATCTTAGGAATCTATGAACAAAATTTGATGGGAATGGGTGAATTTAATTCAGATGATCATTATATCTACTACTGTGGGCAAGATTCCCTTAGAAGAAATGGAGTAAGCCTCATAGTCAACAGCAGTCTGAAATGCAGTACTTGGATGCAATCTCAAAAACAACAGAATGATCTTGATTTGTTTCCAAGGTAAACAATTCAATATTACAGTAATCTGATGTGAATTAGAGTCAGAATAAGCTGAAGTTGACCAGTTCTATGAAGACCTACAAGACCTCCCAGAACTAGCACCAAAAAAAAAAAAAAAAAAAAATTTGTCTTTTCATCATAGTGGACTGGAATGCAAAAGTAGGAAGTCAAGAGATAACTGGAATAACAGGCAAGTTTGGTCTTGGAGCACAAAATTAAACAGGGCAAAGGCAAACAGAATTTTGTCAAGAGAACATGCTGGTCATAGTAAACACTCTTTTCCAGCAACATAAGAGATGACTCTACACATGGACATCACCAATGGTTCAAAACTGGGAAAGGAGTAAATCAAGGCTGTATATTGTTACCCTGTTTATTTAACTTATATGCAGAGTACATCATGTGGAATGCTGGGCTGGATGAATCACAAGCTAGAATCAAGAAGAACCAAAATTGCCTAGGGAGAAACATCAACAACTTCAGATATGCAGATGTTATGATTCTAATGGCAGAAAGTGAAGAGGAACTAAAGAGCCTCTTGATGAGGGTGAAAGAGGAGAGTGAAAAAGCTGGCTTAAGACTGTTGCTGAGGCTGAAGCTCTAATACTTTGACCACCTGATGTGAAGAACTGACTCATTGGAAAAGACCCTGATGCTGGGAAAGATTGAAGGCAAAAGAAGAAGGGAGTGGCAGAGGATGAGATGGTTAGATAGCATTACCGACTCAATGGACAGGAATTTGAACCAATTTCAAGAGTGAAGGACAGGGAAACCTGGCATACAGCAGTCCATGGGGTCCCAAAGAGTCAGACACAGCTTAGCAACTGAACAACAACAACATATACCCTCTACTGTCCATTTTTACTCACCTAGGAAAGCATACATTTGAACCACTATATTTCTGATCTGTCACAAAATCTTTCCTGCAGAAAATCCCAAGATTTTCTGGCACTTCTTTAAAGTTTTATCTTCAATCAGTAGATTTCTAGGAGTTTTATATCTATCTCTGTGAAGCAATAATATTGATTTTAAAAAATATTTGAATTAGGTCTTATCAATTGGGTAGGAATGTAAAACATTGTGACCAGGTGATGCCCTAGTGTTTGTAGTTCTACCTTTTGTTTTGCAAATGAGAAAATTAAAATTAAGAGAGAAACAAAACACCCAGACTAAATTCCAGATCAGCCCTTTCCTGTAAAATGACCTGTTCACCCTGCTGGGTTTGCTCCTCAGTAAAACCATAGTGCAATTTGAATTGGATTTTATTGACCCACAAACTGAAACTGAGAAGCATACAATGAATGCAACTGGAAATTAGGACTATGAAAATAGTCTTCCCCATTCTTCACTCAAACTATTCCCTTCAAAGAATTTATTGTTGCTCTTTCCTTGAGGGTAGGAAATTAAGGGTATGAGAACATCTTTACTACATTCCACAGCTTTAGACCCAAGATGGTGTGTGTGGGTGTGTGTGTGTGTGTGTGCGCGTGCGTGCGTGCGTGCGTGCGCACGCAAGCGCGTGTGCTCAGTTGCTCAGTTGTGTCTGACTCTTTGCAACCCCAGGGACGGAGTAGCCCACCAGGCTTCTCTGTCCATGGGGATTTCCTAGGCAAGAATACTGGAGTAGTTTGCCATTTCCTTCTCCAGGGGAGTTTCCTGACCCAGGGATCGAACCCATGTCTCCTGCATTGGCAGACAGATTCTTTACTACTGTGCCACCTGGGAAGCCCAGCTACTAGCTACATGTGGCTATTTAAATTGAGTAAAGTAAAATCAATAACTAATAAGGACCTACTGTACAGCACAGGAAATTCTTCTCAGTACTTTTAGTGACCTATGGGGAAAAGAATCTAAAAAACAGTGGATATATTAATATGTATATGTATAACTGATACACTTGACTGTACAGCAGAAACTAATGCAGTGTTGTACATGCACTATACACTGAAAAATTTTTTAAAAAAGAATTGTTACCTTATTCAATATCAGGAAAAAAATTAAATAAAATGAAAATTTAAAAATCAGTTTCTTAGTTGCACTAAGCCACATTTCAAATGCCCAGTAGCCACATGTGGCTGGTGGCAACTGTATGGAACACCACAGCATGTAGAACATTTCCACTCTTACAGATAGTTCCATTGGTTGGTTCTGCTCTGTTGTCAGGAAATAAAGTTTTCCTCTGCACTCTGAACTACACCATTGCTGAGAACATTTTGCAGAGTTATTGGTAGAGAGAACATTCCTTCCTGGGAAAGTCCTTTGTCTTAGTCTTTTCAGCCTATTGTAAACAAATATTGTAGACTGGGTGTCTTATGAAATACAAAGGTTTGTTATAGTTCTGGAGGCTAGGCTCTTCAAGATGCAGGCAGATTCTGAAAGAACACTTTCCAGTTCACAGAAGGCCCTCTTCCCAATGTGTCCTCACAAGGCAGAAGGGGTGAGGGAGCTCTCTGGAGTCTCTTTTATAAGGGCACTAATCTCTTCCCTGGTGGCTCAGGAGGTAAAGAATCTGCCTGCAAAGCAAGAAACGTGGGTTTGATCCCTGGCTCGGGAAGATTCCCTGGAGAAGGGAATGGCAACCCATTCTTGCCTGGAGAATTCCACGGACAGAGGAGCCTGGCGGGCTACTGTCCATAGGGTTGCAAAAGGTGGGACACCTGAGAGACTAACACACACACAAAACCTCATTCACAAAGGCTCCGCCCTCATGACCTAATCATCTCCTAATACTATCACACTGGGGATGGATTTCAACATAGGTATTTGAGAGAACACAAATATTTGGTCTATAGCATCCTGACTTCTGTCTCTGCGTCACAACCTTACCACCACCAGCCTGTGAGGCTGATTCTTGTATGCAGGATTTTGTGTTTTCAGGTTATCATGTTCATATCAATATTTCTTTCTCAAACAAAGACATTTCATTCAGTAGGATTTCTAGGGGAAAAATTAGGTGCTATATTATGTTGGAAATATCTATGAAATGAAAATTCATCACTTTTATTTTTACCTTCTAGCAAAACAAATCAATGAATACAAAGAGCTGTTAATTTGAGCTTAACATGTAAGTGTGAGATCATGAGAAAGTAAATTTTTATCTCGCCTTACTGATGAACTAAATGCTATTGAAATGCTGAGTACAGGGAGAGTATGTTGTCATCAATATTGCATATCACAAATATCAAATGTCACTGGATATATTGGTATTTCTAATTAAACAATTTTTAGAATTGTTTGGGCTTCTAGCACTGCCTCTCTGACAATGAGACTTATGTTTGATCCTTCAGGTTTTAAAAGAAAAATCAATTATGCAGTGATCAACCAGAGTAAAATTCTTTGTAAGTTAAGGGAAATTAAAGTAGTGACAAAAATAACAGGATCACTACCAGAACACTAGAGTATTAGAAAAGCATAAAGGTAATACATATAGTGATTTGGTGGAGGAAATGATGAAAAATATCCTCTTTGGAGCAGTATGCATAGTGATTAAGGAGGCTATCTCCTACGCCCATCCCACTGACTAGATAGATTCCAAACCCAGTTCTATGATTTTCTGACATTGTGTGACTTTGAAGAATTTAATTAACTTCCTTGAGCCACGTCTAGAAAAGCCCTTATAAGGAGGACACTTGCTGAAGGGCTGAATTTGTGACCTAACCCCAAAATTTCCATTCATCACAGCCTCCTCCTGTTTCTGATCCCTAGTTGTTAACTCTTAATTCATATTTTTCTTTTTCTCTCTACTCTGTCATTCAGCTTATCATCTACAAGGCAGCTTCTCATTTCTGGGAGTTAGATCATTTGTGCTGTATGTACAGTGTGGATATGCCCTATTGAATCTGAGACCTCCAGAAACTTTTCCTGGACAGTAGCTAAGTGTTTGCCCTCCTGAATAAATGTCCTTCAGGATCCGTGACAGGATCTCTTAGGTGGATATGCTCATAAACTAGACGTGTTTCTCACAGCTCAGATGCCTCCCCTCCTCCGTGTTCTGCTGCAGGGTAATCCTGACCTGCAGAGATCAGTCCTGACTGCCTTGTCTTCTCCTCTTTCTTCCAACACCCTGAGGACTGGCAGACACTTCATGTGATTAACCTGCCACCCTTTGCCTGGCCCAAACAAGGGTGTGATCAATGATAAATGAAGCAACAGTACCCAAAGTAGTCTGATCTGTTACTCCTTACAGAGTTCTTTATGTGTGCAGAAATTTGTGCTGTGCAGTGCGGGGAGTGGAAGTCATTTAAAAAAATGGTTCTTCAAAGAAGTAACCTATAATTTATTTCGGGAAGTCAATCATATAATTAAAAAGAGTTTTGCAATAGTAAAGATAGATTTCTGGATTCTGTGGCTCTTGGGGGAAGGTTCCAAAAACTGGCCTACATGAAATTTCCACCATCTTTCTAGGAGTGAATATTTCCTTCCTGCAGCATTAAAACTTCTTATGTGTTTATGGTTATGGGAGATTTAGGTTCAGCCCAGGAGGAGGTCTGGTTCCCAGGAGATAAGCTGAGTTTGTGATTGTAAGGAAGGGAGTGAATGTAGCTAGTTTTCCTGGCACCAGAGGAAGAAGGGTGAGGGAAAAAAAAGCATTCTCTTATTAATGTCAGCAAGGCTATACAAATGGCCAAGAGCAAATGTTCTTAAATTGTTGATGTCAATGATAACTTATTAAAATTTTCATTTATTGAAATCTGTGGTCCTCCAAATCAATGGCATTACCTTATTGCTAATTTGTGGGTGATTATATTCTTTAGTGGAGAAGGTCACTTAATTATTTCAAATTTCTGACTCCTAAGTCTGACTGTAGGAACTGATCCTGAACAGTTGGGAGAATTCGCTGAGGAGCTACGCAAGGTGACTGAAATATAAAGGACCCCTGATGTGGGACAGACAGCCTATTGGTGGCACAAATGGTGAATCTAAAAGGAGGAAGTCAGCTAGCGTCACAGTAGTTAAACAAAGCTTATCAAAGAATTGGGCACTGGAGAATGGCATTGTGTTTTACAATGAAGGGGATGTAATGTAAAATGAAGGGAAACAAAATTGGAGAAGGAATTGGTGGCACAAACCCCCACACTGCAAGGTCTAAATTTCTTTACAGTCTTACCACCGTCCACTTCCGCCCAGAGCTCCCAGAGCCTGTGCTTCCGGACATCGCCTGGGAACCCACCACCCTGCTCCCTCTCTCACCCCTCCCTTCCACAGCAGATGTCCTGGTCACGCAGAAAGAACCGGGGAGTAGTAGGCGGGGGAGAGGGGAAGGATGATGTCACCCTGTGTGTGAAAGTTCGTATGATTGCTGTAGTAGTCTCTGGACCATTTTCCACAGCAGTTTCCTTAATGGCAAGATAACATCGCCAAGTACCAGTCTCACATATGGACTGTTCTGGGGTCAGATGGCTGTAGGAAGTTCAATCAGTTGAGGCTGAGCGGCTGAAACTGAACAAGGCCAGAATTAGGGTGAAAAGGACGAAGCACTCCCCATGGGTCTGTTATGTAATAGGATGCCAAGAGAATCAGTACTTAAATACTATTTGCATATTTAACACCATATTTTAAGATCAAAATTCATGCAAAAATCCACAAAGAATGAAATATCATTATTTTAAATAAAGAGAGGGTGGCGCTGCCTGATTGTCTTGATTCTGTTATTGTGTGGTGAGAGAGTGTCGTTTTCAATCAACCTTGGGGTCCTGAACCCTGAGGCCTTTTCCTTCCTCACCAGGAGGGTTGACAAGGGCGTGTGAACAAAGTGCAGAGTGCAGAGTTTCCTATGCGGTCCTGTTTGATGGGAGAGATTTTATTAACTTTTCCCACTTGGCTCCACTTACAAAGGGTATTTTGACAAATGCAAGTAAGGGTGCACATTTGTTTTGCCTTGTGTTTCAGTATGACTGAGAGGGCGTTGATAGTGAACAATCCATTCAGTTTTAAAGAGGGTGGTGATTAGGGCAACTCTCTACAGAAGCAGCTGAGGGGAGGACAGCTGACAGCAGGGTCTCCAGCACCTCACTCACTGTTAAACGCAGGGGCACAGTAACCTATGTGGATCAGTGTGACGAGTGGCAGAAGTAATCCTTGTGACTCAGATTTGAGTCGAAGGTGAAGTATAGAGTGACAGAACTAGGCCCTCTTGGTTAGCCTGCTACTACCGCTAAGTCACTTCAGTCGTGTCCCCATCCCTGTGCGACCCCATCCCTGGGATTCTCCAGGCAAGAACACTGGAGTGGGTTGCCATTTCCTTCTCCAATGCATAAAGGTGAAAAGTGAAGTCGCTCAGTCATGTCTGACTCTTCGCGACCCCATGGACTGCAGCCTACCAGGCTCCTCCGTCCATGGGATTTTCCAGGCAAGAGTACTGGAGTGGGGTGCCATTGCCTTCTCCGTTGGTTAGCCTACCCCTCTACATTTGGCAATTACTTTTCTAATGCTACTTTATCAAAGGGGTATATTGTTTCATTGAGGATGATCCAGGGCTAGGGAAGACTGTGAATCAATGTTAAGAGATATAAAAACATCAAACAATTTCACAAATTTCAAATGAATAATAAGAAAAAGCCTGGAAGAGGAAACCAGGGCCAGATTTTGAAAGACTTTTTGTTTTTGAAAGACCTAAAATGCTGATACAAGAAGCATTTTAACTCTTACTTAGTTCTTAATTTTAACTTTCATTCTAACTCTAACTTAGGACTTCTGGTTTAATACATGCACCTGGATAGTCAGTCCAATGCAGTAAAAAGGGCACAGGATTAGGAATTAGAGGTACCAGATTTGAATCCCAGCTGTGATGCTTATTGACTGTGAAACTTTTGGCAAAATATGTGTCTTCTCCAAATTTCAATTATAACAGCTATAAAGAGAATGCTTAAGCCACTGATTATTATACAAATAAAATAAGTACAATACATGGCTTATAAAAATCACTCCATAAATATTAGCTACTATTATTGATAAGTTCAAATATATCAGATTTAGTGATCAAATGATATGGAGTAGTTAGGGATCCAATTTGATTTAATTCCAGCAAGACTGAAACTGCAGTGTTACCATGGACACTAACTGGTATCAAGTGTATTGGTATCCTATACTACATAATAAACTGAACAGCTTAAAACAATGCCTAAACATGTATTATCTCACAGCCTCTGTGATCAGGAGTCTGGGGTCTTGTCTGGGTTCTCTGCTAGGGTCTCACAAAGTGCAACCAAGGTGTCAGTTGAGCTATGTTCTCTCTGGAGGCTTGACTGGAGAAAAATCCACTTCTAGTTCATTCAGGCTGTTGGCAAAATTCATCTGATTATGACTACATAGCTGGGGACTCCTGTATTTTGTTGGCTGTCAGTTCGAAGTGGCACTCAGGTCGCAGAGGCCACTGCAGACCTTTGCCACATGGGCTTCTTCCATGTGGCTGCTTATTTAATCAAGTAAGCAAGGCTCTTGGTCCATCTGCTAAGTTAGGGTCCTAACGTAATAACATCACAAGAGTACTGTTCCATCAGCTCTGTCATGTTCTTTGGTTAGAAGCAAGTCACAGGTCCTTCCTACTCTTTCAAGGGGAGGCATTACATAAAGCATGGACACCAGCCAAGGGGAAAACACTAGGAGTCACCTTCAGGTGTGTCTGCCCCATGCTGAGCGAGAAGGAAAATCAGAAGGAAAAACCAGTGCTGAGCTTCACATGAAGAGTTTGTTCTTAGATATGTTCTATTCCAGGTTGCAGCTGGAAGAGCAAATAACACAATCCCATTAAGAATTGGAAATAGAAAATCAAAATTCAAAAACAAAGTCAGGGGTAGACTATCAATCAAGTGGTTATCCAACATAAGCAATCACTGAAACTGCATGGATTCAATTTCAGGGAAAGATGGGATATAGAAGGAAGGATAAAAGAATGAAGATTAAACCTCAGCCTAGATGTCTGGTATGTGGGAGTAAGAGGAATAAGGCAAACAACAGAGCAAACTGTCACTTAGAAAAAAATAGAATAATCAATAACAAATAATAATAATAATAATAGGATATCAATAAGAAACTTATTTCATGAGAAAAATCTTCCTAATGTATCAGGACTGCTTAAAGTCCTTACACATATTGGCTCATATAATTGTCAAAAAGCCCTGTAGGATAGTAATACTCTCCCCATTTTACAGAGGTGGAAGCTGAGTCACAGAGCATTTAAGTAGCCTGTGGGAGGGGACACAGCTAGGCTAATACTAGAACCTGGCATTTGGCTTCTGGAGAAGAGAACAGGCAGGAGAACGTCAGAGAGGCCCAGTCCTCACACAGGAGCAGAGACTCACCTCAGGATGACTGGGATCCAGTGATGGAGTGGCCATTGTTAGGAAATGTGTAAATAGGAACAGAGCAGTAACTGCAGCAGGCAAAGACAGGGCTGGGAGGTGATGGGGATCAGACAGTCGAAGTTTTAAGCATTATAGGTTTAACCATGCCCCTCAGAAAAAGGAAAAAAAAGAGGGCCTTCCCTGGGAAGCCCAGAAACTTCTCAACTTCATTTTTTTCTTCTTACAATGATGGTTTTTTTTAAATTAGTTTTTATTGGAGCATGCTGCTGCTGCTGCTAAGTCGCTTCAGTCGTGTCCGACCCTGTGTGACCCCATAGATGGCAGCCCAGCAGGCTCCTCTGTCCCTGGGATTCTGCAGGCAAGAACACTGGAGTGGGCTGCCATGTCCTTCTCCCATTGGAGCATAGTTGTTTTACAGTGTTATGTTAGTTTCTGCTGTACGGCAAAATGAATCCACCTGATAATTCCTGATTTATTAGGAATATGTATATCCCCTCCCGTTTGGACTTCCTTCCCATTTCAGGTCACCACAGCGCATGAAGTAGAGTCCCCTGTGCTCCACAATATGCTCTCTTCAGTTGTCTATTTTATACGTAGTGTTGACACATACTATCAATAGTGTATATGTGTCAATCCCAACTTCATTTTATCCTTGATGCTTATACCACATAACAGCATTCAGTAATTTGCATGACTGTATTGCTTATGCTCTTAAGTAATTTATGACAAATCTTTACTCACTCTCGTTTGTACAGTGGGCACAGTACAATATAGTGGTTAAGTTAGACTGCCTTTCAAATTGTGGTTCAGTTACTTAACTAGCAACTAGTTAAGCACTTTTTAAATTCAGTTTCCTCATCCGATAGTGTGGATCATAGTACCCCATGATGTGGTTGTGAGCACTAATTTAATTAGTACATAAAAAGTGCTTAAAGGCTTGTAAATGCCAACTCTTAGTGTTCTCATATCTTCCTTATTTGCAGGTGAGCAACCCATGAAGAGAAGCATGTCTTCTATTATTTGTTAACATGCTCCCCTCACACATCAAGTAAAGTAGCATAATAGAAGGCATATGGTGGTTCCTGGAAAAGTTATAGGTAAAGTAAAAGAAATATCTCCAGGAGGAATGTAGGAGAATCACAGGTGGTGGAGGAGGTGAAAAATAAAAGTGGAAGGTTAAAAGAAGAAATAGCATGTGTTTTTTAGAGGAAAAAGGACATTGAATGGGAAAATATCATACCAAAATGTCACTTGAATTAAGACTCAGGCACTGGGACCCATGGGCATGAGATAGTCTTTCCAGCTTCTGCCGACAATATGTGCATAGTGTTCTTTTTATTTCTTTATTTTTGGCGGTGTTGGGTCTTTGATGCTGCAGGAGCTTTTCTCTAGTTGCAGGGAGCTGGGGCTACTCTCCAGTTGTGGTGTGTGGGCTTCTCATTGCAGTGGCTTCTCTTGTTGCAGCTCCTGGCCCTAGAGCACAGACTCAATAGTTGTGGTCCATGGGCTCAGTTGCTCTAAGACATGTGGAACTTTCCCAGACCAGGGATCCAACCTGTGTCTCCTGCACTGGCAGCTGGATTCTTTAGAAGACATTTGTAGGTGAGGTAGTATGGGAGGCCCTGACCTGGTAAGTTGTGCTGGGATGGGTGGGCACCACCTGGACTGTCCAGAAGTCAGGTCTGGCTTGGCATGAACCTTCTGGAACATAGATTTAGGGTCAGTTCTTAGCTTAGCATCACCAGCTGAAGAACGAAACTTGGAGGTCTTAAAAAATAGAGTTTACCTCCAACTTTTTCACAGGATCAGGACATATCCGAGGTTTATTCCCAAGTATTAGCTACTGTTTTGTTGTCATTAAATTCTTAACCTAATGAGAGTCCCCCCTACCCTCTTAAATGTAATTGCGCAATTACACAAGAGTAGATCATGCTTGGGACTGTTCAAAGGATGCTCAAGGCAAATGGGCAGTCCTAGGAGACAGATCTTGTTCTCTTGTGACTAGCATCTTGACTGAGTGATCTGAGCAGAGGATTAATATGGGAAAGACTCTCTGCTCCTTGAGCCTGGGACAGTTCACTTACAGTAAGGGTTCTCTCTCAGGTCCCCAACATGGAGAATGGGGTAAATGCCACTGGGAAAGAAAATGGTGTTGAAGTTTCCATGACTGCTTGCTCACTGTTACTGTTACTCTAGTGGGCTTTGTTTGTTTGTTTGTTTTTTTAATTGGAGAAGATCCCCTGGAGAAGGGTAGGGCAACCCACTCCAGTAATCTTGCCTGGAGAATTCCATGGACAGAGGAGCCTGGGGGGCTACAGTCCAGGGGGTCACAAAGAGTCGGACACGATTAAACAACAAACACTTTTTCACCTTTTTTCATAGTTGCTTCAGTGTTCTGTTAGTTTCTACTGTACAATGAAGTAATCCTTTATATGTACGCAGATATACTCTTCCTCTAGGCCTTCCCTCCCACACCCCTCCCATCTCACTCCTCTAGTTTATCATAGAGCACTGAGTTGAACTCCCAGGGCTATACAACTGCTTTCCTAGCTATCTATTTTACACATAGTAGTATATATATGTCAATCCTAGTCTCCCCATTCACCCCACCCTTCCCTTCCTGAACTGTGTCCACATGTCCATTCTCTATGTCTGTGCCTCTATTCCTACCTTAATATATGTTCATCTGTACCACTTTTTTAGATTCCACATATATTCTTTAAGATAGGTTATGTTGCTCAGCTTTTGAAGAGGGAGAAATTAATTTTCTAATTAAAAGTTATCCTATGGATAACAATTAATTGGGAAAGTTAATTATATCTCCCCTCCTCTCCTCTGTTACTTCTTCTTAGTCTTTCTGACCCCCCAAAGCACCACTACAACCATCAACATACACCCAGAGTTCATCCCTTGTAAAAAGAACCTCTTCAGGAAGAATATTTCCACCTTGAGAGGAATGAAAACATTTCTTTAATTCTGAGCTGGGGCAAGAGTTATTGAATAGTATTAGGTTTGCTGTTCAGTCACTAAACCGTGTCCTGACTCTCTGCGACCCCATGATCTGGAGCACACCAGGCTTCCTGGTCGTTCACTGTTTCTTGGAGTTTGCTAAAATGCATGCCCATTGAGTCAGTGATGCTACCTAACCATCTCATCCTCTGCCCCCTCTTCTCCTTTTGCTTCCAGTCTTTTCCAGCATCAGGGTCTTTTACAGTGAATCAGATCTTTGCATCAGGTGGACAAAGTATTGGAGCTCCAGCATCAGTCCTTCCAATGAATATTCAGGGTTGATTTCTCTAGGATTGACTGATTGGATCTCCTTTCTGTCCAAGGGATTCTAAAGAGTCTTCGCCAGTACCACAATTGGAAAGCATCAATTCTTTGGTGCTCAGCCTTCTTTATGCTCCAACTCTCACATCCAAACCAGTATGAATTGTGGTGCTGGAGAAGACTCTTGAGTCCCTTGAAAAGCAAGGGGCTTCCCTGGTGGCTCAGATGATAAGGAATCTGCCTGAAATCTGCCCAGGTTCAATCCCTGGGTTGGGAAGATACCCTGGAGAAGAGAATGGCTACCCACTGCAGCAATTTTGCCTGGAGAATTCCATGGACAGGGGAGCCTGGCAGGCTACAGTCCAAGGAATTGCAAAAGTCAGACATGACTGAGCAGCTAACACACACATTGGGAAAACCATAGCTTTGACTATATGAACCTTTGTCAGCAAAGTGATGTCTTTACTTTTAATACACAGTCTAGGGTTTCTCTACTGTCCATGGGGTTGCAAAGAGTTGGACACAACTGAGCGACTTTCACTTTCAGGTTTTTCATAGCTTTCCTTTCAAGGAGCAAGGGTCTTTTAATTTCATGGCTGCAGTCACCATCAGGAGTGATTTTAGAACCCAAGAAAATAGAATCTGCCACTGCTTCCACTTTTCCCCCTTATATTTGTCATGAAGTGATGGAACAGAACACAGTGATCTTAGTTTTTTGAATGGTGAGCTTTAAGCCAGCTTTTAAAAAATTTTTTTATTTATTTATTTTAATTGGAGGCTAATTACTTTACAATATTGTGGTGGTTTTTTTTTTACCATATATTCACATGAATTAGCCATGGGTATACATGTTTTCCCTATCCTGAACCTTCCTCCCACTTCCCTCCCTATCCCATCCCTTAGGGACATCCCAGTGCACCAGCCCTGAGCACCCTGTCTCAGGCATCGAACCTGGACTGGTGATCTATTTCACATATGACAAGATACATGTTTCAGTGCTATTCTCTCAGATCATCCCAGGTTTTTTACTCTCTTCTTTCATCCACAGTTCAGTTCAATTCAGTTGCTCAGTCATGTCCAACTCTTTGTGACCCCATAGACTGCAGCACGCCAGACCTTCCTGACTATCACCAACTCCCAGAGTTTACTCAAACTCACGTCCATTGAGTCCATGATGCCATCCAGCCATCTCATCCTCTGTCATCCCCTTTTCCTCCCACCTTCAATCTTTCCCAGCATCAAGGTCTTTTCAGATGAGTCAGTTCTTTGCATCAGGTGGCCAAACTATTAGAGTTTCAGCTTCAGCATCAGTCCTTCCAATGAATATTCAGGACTGATTTCCTTTAGTTGCATCTCCTTACAGTCCAAGGGATTTGGATTTGGACAAGGGAGTTGGATTTGGACAGTCCAACTCTCACATCAATAAATGACTACTGGAAAAACCATAGCTTTGACTAGACAGACCTTTGTTGGCAAAGTAATGTCTCTGCCTTTTAATATGCTGTCTAGGTTGGCTGTCTTTCATCCTCATCAAGGGGCTTTTTAGTTTCTCTTCAGTTTCTTATAATCGTATCTTCATTAGTATTAGGTTACATATTATGTCTTCACTAGTATTAGGTTATGATAGTACATGTCCTCTGGAGGGTAGGGAATGCACATGATTTTATGTGCATACTTATATTCAAATATAAGTAATAATAATATAAGCTCTATCACTGAATTCTGCCATATATTGACTTTTAAATTAAAACTTTTTATTAATTTAATAACATAACTTATGTAAATCCTTTTCTAACTATTTCAGCTCAGATGTATTTTTAGGCACACTAAATGCCCTGTTGAGATTTCACTAACTTAACTGCTCTTCACAGTCTATGAAGGTAACCAGATTTCAATGCAAAAAATGTACTACTTTACATAATACATCAGTGGAGACAATTTAGTTTTCTTCAATATTGAGAGTGAATTTAGCTTGTCTAATAAACTATAACTCATTAACATAACAATTAATGCTAAAAGACATCAGTTCAGTCCACTCACTCAGTTGTGTCCAACTCTTTGTGACCCCATGGACTGCAGCAAGCCAGGCCTCCCTGTCCATCACCAACTCCCGGAGTTTACTCAAACTAATGTTCATCAAGTCCGTGATGCCATCCAACCATCTCATCCTGTGATGTCCCCTTCTTGTCCTGCCTTCAATCTTTCCCAGCATCAGGGTCTTTTCTAATGAATCAGTTCTTCACATCAGGTGGCCAAAGTATTGGAGTTTCAGCTTCAGCATCAGTCTTTCCAATGAATATTCAGGACTGATTTCCTTTAGGATGGACTGGTTGGATCTCCTTGCTGTCCGAGGAACTCTCAAGAATCTTCTCCAACACCATAGTTCAAAAGCATCAATTATTCAGTGCTCAGCTTTCTTTATGGCTCAACTCTCACATCTGTACATGACTATTGGAAAAACCATAGCTTTGACTAGACGGACCTTTGTTGGCAAAGCAATGTCTGCTTTTTGATATGCTGTCTAGGTTGGTCATAGCTTTTCTTCTATGGAGCAAGTGTCTTTTAATTTCATGGCTGCAGTCACCAACTGCAGTGCTTTTGAAGCCCCCCAAAATAAAGTCTGTCACTGTTTTCATTGTTTCCCCATCTATTTGCCATGAAGTGATGGGACTGAATGCCATGATCTTAGTTTTCTGAATGTTGAGTTTTAAGCAAACTTTTTCACTCTCTTCTTTCACTTTCATCAAGAAGCTCTTTAGTTTTTCTTCTATAAGGGCTTTTCTGCCATAAGGGTGGTGTCATCTGCATATCTGAGGTTATTGATATTTCTCCCATCAATCTTGATTCCAACTTTGCTTTATCCAGCTTGGCATTTTGTGTGATGTACTCTGCATATAAGTTAAACAAGCAGGGTGACAAAATATAGCCTGACATACTCCTTTCCCAATTTGGAAGCAGTCTTCTGTTCCATATCTGATTCTAAACTCTTGCTTTTTGACCTCCATGCAGATTTCTGAAGAGGCAGGTCAGGTGGTCTGATTTTCCCATCTCTTTAAGAATTTTCCAAATTTAGGTTTGTTGTGATCCACACAGTCAAAGGCTTTGGCATAGTCAATAGAGCAGAAGTAGATGTTTTTCTGGAACTCTCTTGCCTTTTCAACGATCCAACAGATGTTGGCAATGTGATCTCATAGATGTTAAAAGACACAGTCCTACTGTTATTAAATTTGCAGACCCAGTACATGCCATGGTTACTTTTATGTGTCAACTTGATTGGACCGTGGGATGCCCGATATTTGGGTAAACATTTTTCTGAGTGTTTCTATAAGAATGTTGCTAGATGAGTTTAACATTTAAATCTCCCAGACTGACTAAAGCAGATTGCCCAAGTGGGTCTCATCCAATTAGGTGAAGACCCGATTCAAAAGAAAAGCTATCTTTTCCCCAAATAAGACGGAATTTCTCCTGCCCTCTTGACTTAAGACTTGAACTGGGACATCAGGTGCAGACTTTGGACTTGCCAGCCTCCATAATTGCAAAGGTCAATTCCTTATAACAAATCTCTTTCTCTATATTATATATATATTCTATTTGTTTTGTTTATTTTCTGGTCCTCAAAAAGAATATTTTTTAACAGAACACAACTTAGTTGATGTTTTCCTATTTATTGAGATATTATATCTAGTGTGTAAGTGGTGACACTTGAGATTTTAGATAGAGATCATACTATATATTCCTTGGAGAAGGGAATGGCAACCCATTCCAGTATTCTTGCCTGGAGAATCCTATGGACAGAGGAGCCTGGTGGGCTATCATCCATGGTATTGCAAAGAGTTGGACATGACTAAAGCGACTTAGTACGTGCTACATGTACAGAATTGTTTTCAATGTTTTTTTCACTTTACATTAGGTCATGTTTTGTTTTTTTTGTATCGTAGTGATTAGAAAAGTATTTTAAATGTCGTGTATCATTTCATAATATGGATATGCTATTTTTCTATTATTGGACTTCAGGTTATTTTTGCTAACATATATAAAATTCTAATGAAATTCTTTGAATGCAAAACTCCCTCATCATTTCTGATTCTTTCCTTGTGGTAGGTTCCTTCGAAAGGAATTATTTTGTCTGGTCCAGATTCTAGCTAGCAGTGTCTAGAAGTGTTTGGGTCATCCGAACAATGTATCAGGCTCTAGTAAAAGCATAACACTTCTAATAGAGAGAAAGATTAATTTAGATATAGTGAAGTGGCTTAAGCAAAGATGCTCTCCATCATCAGAATCTGTTAAAAATAGAGCCCAGATATCTGTATTTATGAGACCTCTGCAGGGGTTTTATGGTTGAACATGCCTGAGGACCTTCTGAAAGCCTCATACATGTTTTCAGTCTAGACAATATACGTACTTGTCTTTTCTCGTCAATTACAGCCAGCTACAATTGAATTCATCAGTGACTCAGCTCTAAAATGGCTTCAGTCTACCATTCATATTAAGCTTGCTTCTGTGACACTCCTGAACTCTAATATGCTCATTCTTTTCAAACTTTACTTTTCTTATAATCATGACCTTGATACTATTTTGCTCTGCCAGCTTATCCTCTTGGTGTTCATTCAGTGTCAAGTTGGTGACAACATCCCACTGTCCAAAATTCTTTGGAGCCATATTGGATATGCCTTGCCGCTCTGCTCAGAGGTTGAGTCTGTCTGTCTTAAAGAAAGACTCTGAGTCAAGACTCCCTTCTTTCGGAACTAACATGCCTTTCTTCTCCTTTCCTGTCCTATAATTTCCACTGTTTTGGTCATTGTATCATGTAAGACCACTCCAGCCCTTGTCTTGAGCAACATCTATTTAAGAACCTGTATCCTTCTCTTTATCATTCTCATGAAAACAACTAATGGTCAGTATCTTTCTAGAGTTTGAATGAAGATTATCTTTTGTTAATCAACAATAAAGTTATCTATTATAGTTAGACTTATTCTTTCCTCTCTCTTAGAGGTATTTGCATTTCAAAGAGATGTTACTAGGGAAACACATCTTAAATCTAAGGAAATAAATCTTTACAGATGTTATTTCACAAAATGTATGGTGGTCTGGTAAGGATTTGGGGGAGATTTTTGATAAGAGTAACCCATGAAATGTCATCAAAGAAATGGAAGCATTATGCAGTAATGGGTGAGAGGGTCTTGAATTACAGTCATACTATTCACATTTTTCTAAATAACTTTCAACATTTGAATGCTATGCTTTCATGTAGTATGCAATTGAAAATTCAACAACCCACCACATGACTATAAGATACTAGTAATGGGAAACTGAGGGCAGTGGAACTTCATATATATCCTGCTCAATTTTTTTTTTTGTAAAGCTAAACCTGCCTTAAAAATAAATTCTATTAATTAATAAAAGTTCAATAACACTGTGAGACAGAAAATTTCAACTGTATTTTGCAGAATCCCAGATCTGTGACTCAAAGCCTTAGGTGATGATCACCACCTGGACTGCTTCATTTCCTACCCTGTGGAAGGACAACCCTGAGCTTGACTGTGTAGACTTTTGCTTCATGTTCATCTTTGAGGACCTTGGACAAACTTGTCCCTCCTTTAGGAAAAAAACAACAACAAGAACAACTACCCAGCCAACAAACAAAACCAGGAAAAAAGTGGGCCCGTGAACCTGCAGAAGAATTGCACAAGCTGCTAGAACCCGAATCTCCTTATATTTATTTTTTTCCTTCAAGGACAAGGGCATGACAATGTTTTAGAGACTCTCATCACTCTGAGTTAGTTCTAAACTACTGAAATCTTGGTTTGAGAGATTTTCTTATGCCAAGAATAAAGAAAACCATTTTTGTCAGAACCCAAAGGTGTAATCAGTGAAGAAGACGCCAGCATCTGTGTTGCAAGATCCACCATTTGTGTTTGTGATGGCATGGGAGGCATAGAAAGTTTCTGAGAGCCTGTGATACTTTTAGCAGGCGCCTGGCATTTGAGGCAAGACCATTTACCCAGAAAACTGCCTGCTCTTTCAGCTTGGTAACGATGGATTCTAGCCAGAAGTGATTTTGGCTCATACTTGTTCTTTCTGAATTCCTCTAAAGAATGAGGAAGAGAAAGGAGAGATTTTTTTCCCTTCCTTTTCAGCAAATTAAATTAGAGTAAATAAAAACATCTACTTATATAGTACAAAGCTCTGACTGTATGGATAGAAAGCAAGCTATTTGATAAATGTAAACACGCATACGGAAAAACTTTTTTTACTTTTTAAAATGGATTGAGACCTCATAGTTCTGAAGCCAGGGCACACAGACTTTCGCTTACCTTCTCTGGTCTGGCAACTTCCTTCTGCTGGCAATAAGTTTGGCTTGTACAGTGAGATTTTGAAGAGAGGTCTGAGTTTGATTAACTGTGCCTTTATGAATAACATCCTCAGAGAATTCCAGGCTATGTTCAGACTCTCAGCTACAGCAGCCATTGAGCGCTGGTGTATGGCTAAGCTGTTCCTTGAAACAGAGGATTCTGACAGATCATAACTCTTCCAACCTATGGTAGTCATCACCTTTACGGTAGGATGATATTCCTAACATTTTCTTTTTACTCACACTCTTCAGCTGATTTGTCAGTTTACTGGTAAGAGTTAAATGCATTTTGATATGCAGTTTGCACCCTGCTGGGAAGTGGCTACTCAGAGATAGACTTAGGATGTTCTCAAAAGATGAAGAGATACCTCACAGTAGGGATAAGACAGATAATACAGAGGGGAAAACTTCTAAAATTGTTTATAGCTAATGCATTTCCTACAGCTATAAATAGTCTCCAGACAATAAAATTTAGTCTTAGAGTCTCCCTTTGGTAAGAGCTGCTGTCTGTGGACTCTTCAGATCATGGAGAATCAGAAGTGGTAGTAAC
Organism: Cervus elaphus; assembly: GCF_910594005.1. Taxonomy (NCBI): domain Eukaryota; kingdom Metazoa; phylum Chordata; class Mammalia; order Artiodactyla; family Cervidae; genus Cervus; species Cervus elaphus. The sequence goes on from NC_057836.1 coordinate 38,156,030, forward strand.
ATGCCAGAGCCATATTTATGGAGAATAAGCTACTGGATGGAGGAACTTGACAGGTTGGTCTGTCTACCTGTTGATAAATGCCATTGAATGGAAAATCAACTGGCAACTAATGTTTTTTCTCCTTAACAGAGACCACCAAAGGGAGGGAAAAAGCCATTAATCTTTCCTGTGTTAATTGAGAACATTGGATATGCCATTATGAAACCATTTCCTTTGGAGTCACACTACTCATCTGAATCTTGCTTTGAGTTTGTTGAAACTGTAATGGTAGTAGGCGTTATCATGTCACAGGGTACCATATTACAGCATGATTGCTTTTCATTCTATGTGGTCCATAAAGCAAAATAAATTTTGAATAACCAATGGTGAAGGTTTTAATTGGTATATGAGCATATATTTTCAGGAGAAGAAAATGTTCTGATTATACTATATTGCATTGGCAATTCAGTAAGCTTTCTCTTCACTGTGCTGGTAAAGATGTAAGATCCTCATGTTCTGATTTTCTACCTCTTTTCTGCATAAAAGGTAAATGGTTCAATACTCTCATATATCACATGTGTTTTGGAGAGTGAAGAGAATTTTGTCTTACTGATTTAAAAAAAAACCAACAGTATCACTATGAGAATCATTTCCAGGGAAAGAACCATCTTTACATAGTTCAATATAGTGTGGGAATCCAGAGTGACTAAGAAATCCTTGAGCAGACCAGTTTATTTATAATTCCTACTCAATCTTCTTTCCTTTTAGAAATTTCTCTCCTCCCTACCCTACTATGCCACCTTCTGCACTAGTACAATATCTCCTGCCAGCTTTCTTTTAGACAGTATCTCTTGCTCTGAACCTTATTCATAAACCCCTTCATCAAACTGTACAAATTATAACTGTTATTGGTTACTTCAGAAACAGTAACCAGAAGAAAAACAAACAAACAAACAAACAAAAAACCCAGGATTCCATTTAGCACCAAACATCACATTAACAACAATGGATAAAGACTTCAAACTGCTATATAAAATATTTTCAACTCAAAATTTCCTATCAATCAAATGGAAGGGTATTTTAAAAGTCTTTTTCATAAAGGCAAGGCCAGGACTCCAAATGCTTATCTTCCAGAGACCCTTTCTGTGAAATTTACTTGGACATGTATATATATTGAAACAATTTTGTGCCAAATTCCCAATTTGGGGGAGTAGGGTGCAATTTCTCATGCCACCAAGCACTTCTCAAACATGAGCTGGATACCCTACAATTCAACTCAATTCTGACACTTTCTACTTGGAGATGGCATCAGATTCCATAGGTTAAAGGTTCAGTCCTTCAAGACCACCACACACACACACATACACACTTCAGATGCCTATCAGTTCAGTTCAATTCAATTCAGTTCAGTTCAGTCACTCAGTCATGTATGACTCTTTGTGACCCCATAGACTGCAGCACACCAGGCTTCCCTGTTCATCACCAAATCCTGGAACTTGCTCAAACTCATGCGCATTGAGTTGTGATGCCATCCAATCATCTCATCCTCTGTTGTCTCCTTTTCCTCCTACTTTCAATCTTTCCTAGCATCAGGATATTTTCCAATGAGTCAGGTTTCCAAAGTATTGGAGCTTCAGCTTCAGCATCTGTCTTCCCAATGAATATTCAGGACTGTTTTTCTTTAGAATTTACTGGTTTGATTTCCTTGCAGTCCAAGGGACTCTCAAGAGTCTTCTCCAACACCACAGTTCAAAAGCATCAGTTCTTCAGCACTCAGCTTTCTTTATGGTCCAACTCTCACATCCATACATGACTATTGGAAAAACCATAGCTTGGACTAGGCAGACCTTTGTCAGCAAAGTAATGTCTCTGTTTTTTAATATGCTGTCTAAGTTGGTCATAGCTTTTCTTCCAAGGAACAAGCATCTTTTAATTTCATGGCTGCAGTCACCATCTCTGCAGTGCTTTTGGAGCCCAAAAAAATAAAGTCTGTCACTGTTTCCATTGTTTCCCAATCTATTTGCCATGAAATGATGGGACTGAATGCCATGATCTTTATTCTTTTAATGTTTAGTTTTAAGCCAACTTTTTCACTCTCCTCTTTCACTTTCATCAAGAGGCTCATTAGTTCTTCTTCACTTTCTGCCGTAAGGGTGGTGTCATCTGCATATCTGAGGTTATTGATATTTCTCCCGGCAATCTTGATTCCAGCCTGTGCTTCATCCTGCCCAGCATTTCACATGATGTATTCTTCATATAAGTTAAATAAACAGGGTAACAATATACAGGGTGACAAGTAAACAATATACTTGCTTTTTTGGTGATCCAACGGATGTTGGCAATTTGATCTTTGGTTCCTCTGCCTTTTCTAAATCCAGCTTGAACATCTGGAAGTTCTACTGTTGAAGCCTAGCCTGATGAGATGTCTACGGAAAACCCAGATTGTTACTTGTAGTTCTGATTGACACATCATAAGTCAGAGGGTTTGGTTTGAGACAGGAAGGAAGAGGGCAAAACAAACCATTGAAAAAATGGCATAGTCATTGAGAAAAACAGCATATAACAAAAAGTGGTTAAACCCTACTAGACCCAAGATGGTGGAAGATTCATCTTCCAGTAGACCTTGAGCCCTGATATATGTCTCTAATAAGTTAGCATAAGCTGAGTGAGATGCCCACCAGTGCCATGACAGTTCCTTCCAAAACTGACCATAACATGTCAAAAAGTGGGAAGTGGCCCAATTCCTGGAAATCCCTTTCCCTTTCCCTTCTCCAAAATATTGGACTGGTCCTCCCACTCAACAGTGTATAAAATTACCCAGCCCATAAAAACTTACCAGCTCATAACCCAAGGTTGCTCTAGTTGGACTGCATTTGGGTTGTGGAATGTATGTCTCTCTCTCTTGAGTTCTTTCCTGTGCTAAACCAGGGCTCCTCACTTGGCAGCCTGTCCTAGGAGCTCACCTGAGACCTGGGATGTGATCATTCTCTCACTGTCCCCTTCTCCTACAACAGGTTAACTTGCTGATTTTCTCACAGGACTCACTAGGTTGCTGGTTTATTACAAAGGATAAGAATCAATAGGAAAATGAAGTGATACACAGGGCAAAGTCTTGAACAAAGTGACTTCTGTCTTCAAGGAGTTTGTATTCCAGTACTGTGGTACATGGAAGCCCTCTGCTTTCCTAATCTGAAAGTTCTCTAACTCACTCCCTTAGGATTTTTGTGGAGGCTTCATTACATTGACTAATGGTGATAGATTCAATCCCTAGGCTCTCTCTCCTTGGTAATTACCAGGTGGGAATGAAAGTTCCAGGTCTTTTGTTCCTCTGGAAACTAGTTCCTCTCCTTAGGTGCTTTCAAAAAGCCACCTAATTAACATAAACTGAGGTATGATGAAAAGAGGCTTGCTATGAAAAACAAGACACCCATCTCACTTTTATGGCTCTGATCTCAGGAACCAAGAATTAGAGACCAAGTATTAAAACAAAAGATGTTCTCATTGCTCCTATATTATATCTTATAAATTACAATACCACACCTATAAAACAAGGGAGCAAATCAAGAAAAACAAACTGTGGGTTCCAGGAACCATTGGTTCAAAAGCAGGAAGGGTGACATCTTATCCTTTTGACTCATTGATTTGTAGCAGCTCTAGAAAATCCATGTTGGAACAAAAGCATAGAGCCTTCTAGCTATAGGAGGAAAAATCTGAGATTCTCTTAAAGGCAAAAACAGATCGTAAAAACAAAGACAATTCATTTCAATTAGGCTGCACCATCATGTTTGAGTGGTGAAGGATTATGACATTGGCTTAGCTAGTTAGACGAAAGTGGGTCCCACACCATTCTGGTGGGGGAGGGGATCATCTTTCCCTCCCCCACTTGGACACGGGTAATCAGAGCATGCCCAGAGATCCTTCTTCGAATCAAGTGAGAGTGAAAGTGAAAGTGTTAGTTGTTCAGTCATGTCTAACTCTTTGCGACCCCATGGACTGTAGCCTGCCAAGTTTCTCTGTCCATGGGATTTTCCAGGCAAGAATACTGGAGTAGATTGTCATTTCCTTCTCCAGGGGATCTTCCTGACTCAGAGACCAAACTCAAGTCTCCCACATTGCAGGCAGATTCTCTGCCATCCAAGCCAACAGGTCCTTCTAGTCAAGGACCACCACTAAATTGAAAGCCTTAACAGTACTAAGTAGGATAAAACCAACAACACAGATTTGGCACAGGTGCACAAAGATCTAAAAGTGACTCAATGTCACCAGGACCCTTTATTCAGTAATTATAATAAATTAGCATTAATTTTTTTGCTCCTCCCTCCCCCCACCACCATGGGTTTCAGTTGGGTGCTTATGGGTAAGTGCCTGCCTAGTAAGGGAAAGGTTGTATAACCCAACCTAAAACTGTTAATCGATTGTCAGTCAAATGACATGGGACACAGGGAAGGATGGCTGCCACTGTTAAGAAACCCAACCTTACCCTCACTGCAGGGCTGTTCCTGGTTTTCAGACCACTTATTCTCATTCTTTTCTTGAGAGTGCAATTTCACCTTGCTTCATAAAACTGTCATACTAAAAATGCTCTGTGTGTCTTGACTAAATTCTTGCCCTTGAGAGGGCAAAAACTGAGGAATTGCCATTTTGCTGGTATCATATATGAGGCATATGACAAAAAAATGTGAACATAGCACACTATGCTCTCAGAGCTGACTACTTTTTATATGGGCACAATATAAGGACTGTTCATTGATTTTCAACTTCTAGAATCAACTTATAAACAAAACACAGAAGAGAGATATAATTATAGAATAATAGAAATATTTTTATTTTAGAAGGGAGGCAACACGGAAGCAAGTACTGGAGTACTAATATCCTTACTTCACAAAATGGGAACTTGATGCCCTTTTTGTGTGGGATAAGGGCATACTTAAACAGGCTTCTTAAAGTTAAAAAGTAACCAGCAGAGAATCTGAGAGCAGTAGCCTTCTCTGTCTGGATTAGATAGTTCGTCAATCAGGATTCTTATTTGTTAGCAACAGAAAGCACCGTTGACTGACTCGAGAAGAAAGGGAAAGCCTCTTTTAGAGAACTGGCTTAGTGGCCAGGAGCAGTTTTAAAAAATCACAGAGAAAAAGTTACCTAGTGGCAGAATTCATTTGTTGGCTGGGCAAGGCATGAAGTTTGTACTTTAAACAGAGCTGGCATGGGAGGCTGGTTGTCCTGACTAACACTGATGCCACTGCTACCCAGGAATTTAGTCTTACCATGAATGTGCCTCTGGGGCCTCATCCTACTTTCTGAGAACAGCAGAAGATCTGGACTTTCTGAATGCTGATGTTTCTTGGTAGAGCACTGGCAACCTTGTGCCTGGCAGGCATGGGTGGAGCAGGTGAAGTCATCCTTGTGTTGATTGGGTGACAGATCTTGGTGGAAGGAACTGCCAGTGCCATGCATATGCTTTCCCAGTTTGGACCCCAGGGCTATGACTTTAACTTCCTAGCCTATCACTAGGGAACACTTCTCTCCTCTGTCACTCACCACGAGCTGAGCCATAGACTGGGAGGGGAAGGTGCAAACTCTCTTTCATCAGAGCCAGGATTATGTAACCTCTTTTATCACCACAAGGGTGTGTCTCCTGAAGCTGGCAAGGAAGGCAATAAATAACTTTCAAGTGTTTCATTTAAAAAATCTCAAATAAATATTTTTTCTTTTATTTCTTTTGTTTTGTGAGGCTTTTGAAATATTTTTCTAACTTGGGAACAGAACATTTAAACCCATAAGCACCAGAAGTCAGGAGAGACACATGATCTCAAGTAAGTCATGTAATTCTTCCTGGAGCTCGGTTTTTCTTACTTGTAAAATGGAAAATTAATTGTATTTAGCATTCTATGATTCTATGATTGAATGCAGTAAATCAATTTTTATATTCCTGTGTACTGTCTGCATTTTTTTCTTTCTTCATGAGAGATGTTATCAGTAGCTTCAGGTTTTTGGTAAAAACAAAAATTTTAATTTTATGATTATTACCTCCCAACCTCTGAAAGAGTCTCTTGATTACATACATTTATGAGTCAGGGAGAAGGATGAAGAGAAAACCTGTTATGTTTTTAGTGGCTTAAAAATAAGCCTGCACATTACTCACAATAGTCCCAAAGTGAAATCAGTTCAGTTCAGTTCAGTTCAGTTGGTCAGTCGTGTCCGACTCTTTGCAACCCCATGGACTGCAGCACGACATGCTTCCCTGTCCCTCACCACATCCCAGAGATTACTCAAACTCATGTCCATCGAGTCGGTGATGCCATCCAACCATCTCATCCTCTGCTGCCCCCTTCTTTTGCCTTCAATATTTCCTAGCATCAGGGTCTTTTCTAATGAGTCAGTTCTTCGCATCAGGTGGCCAAAGAATTGGAGTTTCAGCTTCAGCATCAGTCCTTCCAATGAAGAGTCAGGACTGATTTCCTTTAGGACGGACTGGTTGGCCCTCCTTGCAGTCCAAGGGACTCTCAAGAGTCTTCTCCAACACCACAGTTCAAAAACAGCAATTCTTTGGCTCTCAGCTTTCTTTATAGGCCAACTCTCACATTCATACATGACTGCTGGAAAAATCATAGCTTTGACTAGACGGACCTTTGTCGGCAAAGTAATGTCTCTGCTTTTTAATATGCTGTCTAGGTTGGTCATAGCTTTTCTTTCAAGTAGTAAGCATCTTTTAATTTCATGGCTGCAGTCACCATCTGCAGTGATTTTGGAGCCCAAAAAAGTAAAGTCTCTCACTGTTTCCATTTCTTCCTCATTTATTTGCCATGAAATGATGGGATGGGATGTCATGATCTTAGTTTTCTGAATGCTGAGTTTTAAGCCAGGTTTTTCACTCTCCTCTTTCACTTTCATCAAGAGGCTCTTTAGTTCTTTTTGCTTTCTGCCATAAAGATGGTATCATCTGCATATCTGAGGTTATTGATGTTTACCCTGGCAATCTTGATTCCAGCTTGTGCTTCATACAGCCAGCATTTCTCATGATGTATCCTGCATATAAGTTAAATAAGCAAGATGGCAATATACAGCCTTGACTTACCTCTTTCCCAATTTGGAAACAGTCTATTGTTCCATGTCCAGTTCTAACTGTTGCTTCTTGACCTGCAAACAGATTTCTCAGGAGGCAGGTAAGGTGGTCTGGTATTCCCATCTCTGGAAGAATTTTCCACAGTTTGTTGTGATCCACACAGTCAAAGGCTTTGGTGTAGTCAATAAAGCAGAAATAGATGTTTTCCTGAAACTCTCTTGCTTTTTCAATGATCCAACTGATACTGGCAATTTGAGCTCTGGTTCCTCTGCCTTTTTAAAATCCAGCTTGAACATCTGGAAGTTCATGGTTCATGTACTGCTGAAGCCTGGCTTGGACAATTTTGAGCATTACTTTGCTAGTGTGTGAGATGAGTGTAATTGTGCGGTAGTTTGAGCATTCTTTGGCATTGCCTTTCTTTGGGATTGGAATGAAAACTGACCTTTTCCAGTCCTGTGGCCACTTCTGAGTTTTCCAAATTCGGTGGCATATTGAGTGCAGCACTTTTAGGATTTGAAATAGCTCTACTGGAATTCTATCACCTCCACTAGCTGTGTTCATAGTCATGCTTCCTAAGGCACCCTTGACTTCACATTCCAAGATGTCTGGCTCTAGGTAAGTGATCACACCATTGAGGTTATCTGGGTCATGAAAATCTTTTCTGTATAGTTCTTCTGTGTATTCTTGCCACCTCTTCTTTATATCTCCTGCTTCTGTTAGGTCCATACCATATCTGTCCTTTATTGTACCCATTTGTGCATGAAATATTTGCTTGGTATCTCTAATTTTCTTGAAGAGATCTCTAGTCTTTCCCATTCTATTGTTTTCCTCTATTTCTTTGCATTGATCACTGAAGAAGTCTTTCTTATCTCTCTTTGCTATTCTTTGGAAGTCTGCATTCAGATGGGTATATCTTTCCTTTTCTCCTTTGCCTTTAGCTTCTCTTTTTTTCTCAACTGTTTGTAAGGCCTCCTCAGACAACCATTTTGCCTTTTTGCACTTCTTTTTCTTAGGGATGGTCTTGATCATTGCCTCCTGTTCATTGTCACAAACCTCTGTCAATAGTTCTTCAGGCACTCTGTCTATCAGATCTAATTCCTTGAATCTATTTGCCATTTCCACTGTATAATCATAAGGCATTTGATTTAGGTCATACCTGAATGGTCTAGTGGCTTTCCCTACTTTCTTCAATTTAAGTCTGAATTTGGCAATAGGGAGTTCATGATCTGAGCCACAGTAATCTCCCAGTCATTAACTGATGAATTACTAAGTTGTGTGGTATATCTACATATTATAGTATTATTTGACAATAAAGGCAAATGAAGTACTGATAAATGCTACAACATGGGTGAATCTTCAAAACATTCTGAATGAAAGAAGCCAGACACAGCGGGCCACATAGTGTATGGTTTCCTTTACATCAATTCCTCCAATCAGTTCTTTGCTTGCTAGAACCCTCCTAACTCCCCTTGCCATTCCATTCCAACTCTCCATTTAAATGAGCTCTTTCCTGGCTGTGCAGGGGCTAGCAGATGACATGCCATGGTGGCAGATCTCGAATTGCAATTCTTGGCGATCCTCAATGAACCCATTTGAGCTGGAGCAATAACTGGCAATCCATCTGCTTTAGGTCAGCATTTTGGCAATCAGTATGGGGATCCATAGAATCCCGTGACAACTCTGAGACTGGTAAGCAAGCAGGCGCTACACCCACAGTGAGTCCATTTTTGCTCACTGCTTTTCTCACCAACCTGGAGTTTCAGGGTGATTCTTAATCTTGAATCCAAGTTTCTTCCCTCTTTTCATTTTGAAACTCTCAAGGTTTTATTTGGAGTCATCTTTAGAGCTTTGTCCTTCCCAGTTAAGGCCTTGTTCTGTGTTCAAGTACTCATTTGATACTTTGACTTGACTGAGCTCATGCTGTTTCACTAGAACTCTGCCAACCTTCAGTTTGATCACTTTTGGTACAGGGGCTGTTCCCACTGAAGTCTTTATCCTGCTCCTTAGGGACTAGACTGTTCTCTTAAGAATTTCTGGTATTAGGTCTGCAGGCTGTTTGAGCTGTTTGGGTTGTGTGAAATTTTTTCTTTCACTATAGAGAAAAACCTCTGGGAAAAAGAATCTCAGTTATCTAAATATTTTGGATGCACCACTCCTCCCCCCCAACCACCCTCGCTACAGTGATCCCAATTGACTTTAGCTTTAAAAATCATGATCTTTCCTCATGTGCATATCTAACTAAAGGGATTAACCTAATCAAAGGCAATTTAGAACATCAAGAGCTATTATGGAGAACTTCTGAATTGCCCAACTTATTTTTCATAAAACTGAATTGGACAATCACAGCTTTAAAATTTCCAAAACTGAATGAGATGCCTATTTTGATTAGTATTCTGAGGCTTCCAAATGTTGTTGTTTAGTCACTCAGTCATGTTCAACTCTTTTGAGATCTCATGGACTGTATCCCACCAGGTTCCTTTCTGTCCATGGGATTCTTCTGGCAAGAATACTGAAGTGAGTTACTGTTTCCTTCTCCAGGGGATTTCCCCCACCCAGGGATCATTATCAGGAGGCCAAAATTTTCTTTCAGCAAAATAAATATTAAAACTAACTAAACCCAATAAATGATTAAAGAAAGATAAAATGGCATCCAAAGCCCCATCCTCCACTGCCCTAGCACCTCTGTCTCAGATTCTACCTCCAGCACCATCTTTTCCTTCCCTTCTATATCACCTGTACCGTCTCTATATCCTCAATTACCCCGCAACGATTCTCTCACTGTACTTCCATTTTCCCTTAAAATCCTCTCTACTCCCTTTTCTCCTGAACTTGTCAGAACCTGTCTCTTAAGTGCTCGGGCCTGGTGCACTGGGAAGACCCAGAGGAATCGGGTGGAGAGGGAGGTGGGAGGGGGGATCGGGATGGGGAATACGTGTAAATCTATGGCTGATCCACATCAATGTATGACAAAACCCACTGAAATGTTGTGAAGTAATTAGCCTCCAACTAATAAAAAAATTAAAAAAAAAAAAATAAAATAAAATCAAGCCTTCAGAGGACCCAGAGGCTAAACCCTTAATTTCTTATAATTCCTGGACTAAGTCTGAACTACAAGTCATACTCAAAGATTTCCCCCAAAGTAACTGAAGATCTTCACAGATTTGCTGAGCAATTTAATGAAGTCACTTAAACTTATGACCAGGTTTCTCTGACTTATATCAGCTAATTAATATGCTTGTTGGCAAAGGTCAGACTCAATAAGCCACTCAGAAAACTGATAAATGGGAAAATCCTGAAAAGTCTCTAGAATTACAACCGGGAGACCAGCCCACTAATTTATATGGTCAGGCTTAAGCGATCTTTAAGTGACTTCATTGGGAAATTCCTAGAGCTTTTCCGGGATCTGTCGATTGAAACAGAATTCAGGCTTCCACACAAAAATTGGATGAACCTGTTCACGACTATTATATTCAATTTTAGATTACTATTATCTCTAAACTCTGGGCTTCCTTTAGAGGTTGATTCCATCTAGGTAGCTTTTAACTTTGTTTATTAATGGACTGGAACCTTTTCTTTCTAATAAATAGGACCAGAGTTGAGTGGAAAACTGTGGCCTCTCCAGATTTAGTTAATCTGACTAATAGGCTCTCAGAGTCACCTAAAAGGAAAACTGCTAAAATTCTTCATCTTCAAGTTCAGCAAATGAAGGTCCCTAGATATTACCAAAACCCTCCTAGTTTCTGCTATTATTGCAAAGAGCCAAGACATTGGAAAAGGGATTTTTACAAATTTAAGCATCTCAGAATTTTACTGAGATTTTTTATTTTTCACAAATACTGAAAGCTGATCTGGATGATATAAAGTTCCCCAGAGGTTCTCCTTTGTTGCAGCATGTGGGTAATTTGCCTTTTTTGTCTCCTCCTCAAGATTCCTCACAGGAACATAGCATCCATTTGTTAAAACTTTTAGCCTTAAAGAGACATTCAGTTTCCTAGCAAAAGTTGCAGTTTTTCCAAAGCCAGGTTCAATATTTAGGGTATCTGATATCAAAATAAGGGATACAGCTAGATCCAGATAGACTACCTGATGTCATAAGTTTACCTAAACCTTAAACTAAGTGCTAACTAAAAGGTTTTCTTGGATTAGTTGGTTATTGTCAAAATTGGATTCTAAACCTTTCTCTTACGGCCAAGCTTCTGGATGTTTTACTCAACAACAATAGCCCCCTCCCCAATTTTATGAAAAGAACACAACAACATAGGTTTCAAGACCTGAAAGGTGAGTTTGATGAACTTATCTGTCCAAGGGCATCCCAATTATCCTTTTTTATTTTTTGTGTAGGAAAAGAAAGAGAATGCTAGTGGACTACTCACCCTCAAACATAGGAACCACCATTAACCCACACAGAGTTATAGACAGTAATTGAATTGTGTGGGACTAGAATACACCCTTTGCCTTAGTGCCATTACAATCACTGCCCTTTAGGTTAAAACCATCAAGAAAACCACTGTGGGGTCCCCTTTAACTAATTTTGTATCTCATCACACTCAACATTTCTCAGCAAGCTACCTCACCTCCTTTGAAGTCTTTTAGATAACATCCCCACACATGACTCTTCTATACTGTAATGACCTTAACCTTGCTACTCTTCTCTCTGTCATCAATGAAGTCCCTTAGGGCTACTTCAAGCTGATGGATAAAATCCTGACTTCTTGTGATAATCTGCAGTAAATTCCTTTGGGTAATATTGACTTCTCACGGTCCACTGATGGTTCTTATTTAAAAGATGACAATGGCAAATATTGTGCTGGTATGCTGTTGCAATTCCTTTTGATGTTGTTGAGGCAGTATATTTACCTGTTACTACTTCAGCCCAACAAGCTAAATTATATTTTATCCAAGGACAAAACTGACAATATTTACACTGTAGTACACATGCTTTCAGAGTGGCTTATGATTTTGAATGTTATAGGAGCAGTGTAGCTTCCTTACTTCCAGTGGAAATGAAATTTAAAATGATCATGAAAAATGCCTACTTTACTCATGCCACTTGTCCAAATATAGTCCATGAAGACTGTTTGTACTGCTTTTGGACATTTTAAATAGCCCAATGAACAATTTGAGATCTGGCAATTGTATTTCATACAACTTATTTTATTTTATATGTGTGCATATATACACACATGAGATATATACATATATGTACATGTATATCTTTTAGACATGGTATGTGTTTTTACACTGAATTGAAGCCTCCCCAACATATAGGGTACTGCCTCTTTGGAAAAGATTATCCCTAACTGAGTAATTTCTCTCAAATTTCATAATCAAGGAACCCATTTTATTGGTCAGATACTTCAACAAGTCTGTGCTGTATGGCTGCTTTTACAACACTTTTACCGTGTTTACTAGTACCAGTCCTTTTTGACCCAGAACAAATAGAAGGAGAGGTACTCTAATATTGGAAAGGAGCAATAGCTTATATTCAAAATAACCATGTTTTGGTGGGGCAATCTTTTCAAGTGAGCTTTTGGAAGATGAAGACCTAAATATCACACCTTGCAATCTGAAGATTTTGTCTATTGGAAATGACATCTAAAGAAGAACTGTTTTCAATCTCTCTGGAGAAGGCCTTATCTCTTACTGCTAATCAATACTTGTCTTGTCAAGCTCCAAGGAAACAGACTCTTGGATTCACATGACATACCTAAAGAAAGCACCACAGGACTTCTCTGGTGGTCCAGTGGCTAAGAATCTGTTTTTCTATGCAGAAGATGTGGTTTAAATCCCTGGTTATGGAACTAAGATCCCACATACCTAGGGGAACTAAGCTCACATGCTGCAACTGCTGAACCTACACACTCTAGAGCCCATGCGCCACAACTAGAGAAATCCCCATGTGCTGCTATTAAAGAAAGCCCTCATGCTGCAAAGAAGAGCCAGGACCAAAAAAAAAAAAAAAAGAAGAAGAAGAACCCTGACTATACCTATACATCATTTTGTGACATGAAAGTAAAGATTTCCTGGAATTTCAGTTCAGTTCAGTTCAGTTGCTCAGTCCTGTCTGACTCTTTGTAACCCCATGAAACACAGCATGCCAGGCCTCCCTGTCCATCACCAACTCCAGCAGTTTACTCAAACTCATGTCCATCGAGTCGGTGATGCCATCCAGCCGTCTCATTCTCTGTCATCCCCTTCACCTCCTGTCCCCAATTCCTACCAGTATCAGGATCTTTTCCAATGAGTCAGCCCTTCGTATGAGGTGGCCAAAGTATTGGAGTTTCAGCTTCAGCATCAGTCCTTCCAATGAACACCCAGGACTGATCTCCTTTAGGATGGTCTGGTTGGAATTTCTTGCAGCCCAAGGGACTCTCAAGAGTCTTCTCCAACACCACAGCTCAAAAGCATCAATTTTTTGGCACTCAGCTTTCTTCACAGTCCAACTCTCACATCCATACATGACCACTGGAAAAATCATAGCCTTGACCAGATGGACTTTGTTGGCAAAGTAATGTCTCTGCTTTTTAATATGTTATCTAGGTTGCTCAAAACTTTCCTTCCAAGAAGTAACTGTCTTTTAATTTCATGGCTGCAATCACCATCTGCAGTGATTTGGGAGCCCCCCCCCCAAAAAAGTCTGACACTGTTTCCACTGTTTCCCCATCTATTTCCCATGAAGTGATGGGACCAGATGCCATGATCTTAGTTTTCTGAATGTTAAGCTTTAAGCCAACGTTTTCACTCTCCTCTTTCACTTTCATCAAGAGGCTCTTTAGTTCTTCTTCACTTTCTGCCATAAGGGTGGTGTCATCTGCATATCTGAGGTTATTGATATTTCTCCCGGCAATCTTGATTCCAGCTTGTGCTTCCTCCAGCCCAGCGTTTCTGATGATTTACTCTGCATATAAGTTAAATAGTCAGGGTGACAATATACAGCCTTGGCATACTCCTTTTCCTATTTGGAGCCAGTCTGTTGTCCCATGTCCAGTTCTAACTGTTGCTTCCTGACCTGCATATAGATTTCTCAAGAGGTGGGTCAGGTGGTCTGGTATCCCCATCTCTTTCAGAATTTTCCACAGTTTATTGTGATCCACACAGTCAAAGGCTTTGGCATAGTCAATAAAGCAGAAATAGATGTTTTTCTGGAACTCTCTTGCTTTCTCAATGATCCAGCAGATGTTGACAATTTGATCTCTGGTTCCTCTGCCTTTTCTAGAACCAGTTTGAACATCTGGAAATTCACGGTTCAGGTATTGCTGAAGCCTGGCTTGGAGAATTTTGAGCATTACTTTACTGGTGTGCGAGATGAGTGCAATTGTTCAGTAGTTTGAGCATTCTTTGGCATTGCCTTTCTTTGGGATTGGAATGAAAACTGACCTTTTCCAGTCCTGTGGCCACTGCTGAGTTTTCCAAATTTGCTGGCATATTGAGTGCAGCACTTTCACAGCATCATCTTTCAGGATTGGAAATAGCTCAACTGGAATTCCATCACCTCCACTAGCTTTGTTCGTAGTGATGCTTTCTAAGGCCCACCTGACTTGACATTCCAGGATGTCTGGCTCTAGGTGAGTGATCACACCATCATGATTATCTGGCTTGTGGAGATGTTTTTTGTATAGTTCTTCTGTGTAATCTTGCCACCTCTTCTTAATATCTTCTGTCCGTTAGGTTCATACCATTTCTGTTCTTTATCAAGCCCATCTTTGCATGGAATGCTTCCTTGATATCTCTAATTTTCTTGAAGAGATCTCTAGTCTTTCCCATTCTGTTGTTTTCCTCTATTTCTTTGCATTGATCACTGAGGAAGGCTTTCTTATCTCTCCTTACTATTCTTTGAAACTCTGCATTCAGATGGGAGCATCTTTCTTTTTCTCCTTTGCTTTTCGCTTCTCTTCTTTTCTCAGCTATTTGTAAGGTCTCCTCAGACAACCAATTTGCCTTTTTGCATTTCTTTTCCATGAGGATGGTCTTGATCCCTGTCTCCTGTACAGCGTCACCAACCTCTGTCCATAGTTCATCAGGCACTCTATCTATCAGATCTAGGCCCTTAAATCTATTTCTCACTTCCACTGTATAGTCATAAGGGGTTTGATTTAGGTCATACCTGAATGGTCTAGTGGTTTTCCCTACTTTCTTCAATTTAAGTCTGAATTTGGCAATAAGGAGTTCATGATCTGAGCCACAGTCAGCTCCTGGTCTTGTTTTTGCTGACTGTATAGAGCTTCTCCATCTTTGACTGCAAAGAATATGATCAATCTGATTTCGGTGTTGACCATCTGGTGATGTCCATGTGTAGAGTCTTCTCTTGTGTTGTTGGAAGAGGGTGTTTGCTATGACCAGTGTGTGTTCTCTTGGCAACTCTCTATTAGCCTTTGCCCTGCTTCATTCCATACTCTGAGGCCAAATTTGCCTGTTACTCCAGGTGCTTCTTGACTTCCTACTTTTGCATTCCAGTCCCCTATAATGAAAAGGACATCTTTTTTGTGTGTTAGTTCTAAAAGGTTTTGTAGGTCTTCATAGAACTGTTCAACTTCAGCTTCTTCAACGTTACTGGTTGGGGCATAGGCTTGGATTACTGTGATATTGAATGGTTTGCCTTGGAAATGAACAGAGATCATTCTGTCATTTTTGAGATTGCATCCAAGTACTGCATTTCAGACTCTTTTGTTGACCATGATGGCTACTCTATTTCTTCTAGGGGTTTCCTGCCCACGGTAGTAGATATAATGGTCATCTGAGTTAAATTCCCCATTCCAGTCCATCTTAGTTCGCTGATTCCTAGAATGTCGACATTCACTCTTGCCATCTCCTGTTTGACCACTTCCAATTTGCCTTGATTCGTGGATCTAACATTTCAGGTTCCTATACAGTGTTTCTCTTTACAGCATCAGACCTTGTTTCTATCACCATTCACAACCACAACTGGGTATTGTTTTTGCTTTGGCTCCATCCCTTCATTCTTTCTGGTGTTGTTTCTCCACTGATCTCCAGTAGCATATTGGGCACCTACCGACCTGGAGAGTTCCTCTTTCAGTATCCTATCATTTTGCCCTTTCATACTGTTCATGGGGTTCTCAAGGCAAGAATACTGAAGTGGTTTGTCATTCCCTTCTCCAGTGGACCGCATTTCGTCAGACCTCTCTACCATGACCCGTCCGACCTGGGCGGCCCCACACAGCATGGCTTAGTTCCATTGAGTTAGACAAGACCGTGGTCCGTGTGACCAGATTGGCTGGTTTTCTGTGATTATGGTTTCAGTGTGTCTGCCCTCTGATGCCCTCTTGCAATACCTACCGTCTTGCTTGTGTTTCTCTTACCTTGGATGTGGGGTATCTCTTTACGGCTGCTCCAGCAAAGAGCAGCCGCTGCTCCTTAACTTTGGACAAGGGATATCTCTTCATGGCCACCCCTCCTGACCTTGTGTGGAGTAGCTCCTTTCGGCTCTCCTGCTTACTCTCTGTGCAACAACTACCTCTCCACAGACTGACTAACGGTTGCTCACTGACAAGTGGTTACTTGGGGGAGGGTCCCACTTTAGCACTGACCAATGACTGAGCAGGACCACTACTGGTCTCTCCTGGAATTTAGTAGGTGACAATTGATAAGAAAACTTTCCCAGGGTATCTGTACCAAACTTGTTGGATATTTGTCTGTCAACCTTTGATGATGATATAACAGTTAAGATGATCACCAGTGTCTGTGATCTTGATAACATAAGGATTTTAAATAAAAACTGCCTGAGAGTTCTGCCTCCTACCACTCCTTGTTGCTGCAATGGGACCTTAATAGGTTTTCATGTGTGAATTTTCTCTCTGAAGGCTGCCACCCTCAGGAAAAGCCCTTCCTGACACAGAAGAACAAAAACTTCTGGAACTGAAAATCTGACTCAATCAGTGATGTTTTCAGAGAAAGACTTTAATCAAAAGGGGGAAATGTAAAAATTAATGAACATAAACTCAAATTAAAATAGAGTCAGGAGGCCAGAAGGGGGAGCTCTCATACCTTATGGTGATAGAAGAGTCCAATAGGAAGAAGAGAGACTTCTTTTTCCCTGGCAAGAATTCAGCCAATGAGAGATTGTCACAACTCAGTTAATGAAAAACCACTATAGTTTGAATTCTCAATTCCTCCAACAGACTCTTTGTTTATTATAGCCTTCCCAAAGTTCTTTTTCCCTCTTTGAGAGAGTTTGTTTCTCCTTGCTGTGTGTGTGAGTGGAAGGAGGGGACTTGCATATGGCTTGCCTTGGTTACAGACCACAAATTGCAATTCTTTGCTAATCTTGAGTAAACCTATTTTTTCTGGAGAAATAACAAGCAGTCTATTTGTTTTATGTCAACATCCAGGACTAAGGATAGAGAGGGTTGAGGATAATGTGGATAGATCGCCAATGTGTACAAAGAAGTTCTTATTAGGGTGACAAATATGTTCTAAGATTGACAGTGGTTGTATAACTCTGTGAGTATACTAAAAATCAGTGAGTTATATAATATAAATAGGTAAATTTCTGGCAAGTAAATTTTATCTCAATAAATATGCTATATAAAAACAAAGAAAAAACAAAAACTCCCCCCACCACCACCACATCTTTAATCTCTCAATAAAGGGTTGGTTGCTGAGAGAAAGAAGTTAATATTTGAGGGTCTGTGTGATGGAGCCACAGGAATCATCTCCTCAGATTTTTTTTGCATCTCATTAAGTGGCAGCACATGTGAATTAAAGGAACTTTGACCAATAGTTGTAATCCTTAGGGTTCAAGTTTGTTAGAGAGTGTCATTCTCACTAAGAAGTCACTGCAGAGGGAGGCTCTACTTTGACCTCACATAAGATACAGTGGGGTGAAGTTGCCCTCTGGGCACAGTCTCTGGGGCTGACTTTACTGGCATGACTGGATTTCTCCCTCTGAGCTGTGTGCTGCCTCACAGAGATACTTCTGCCACTATGCTTCTGAGTAGTCATGTGTGCCCCAGACACAACAAATCCCATATTTCTAAATCTTCTCACTATGCTCAGTAGCACTGGATCTCTTGTCTTTGAAGAAAAACTGCAACAGGGACAAAGTCTCCCCAAAACTGTTATTGTTGTTTGGTTCTCATTCCATTTTTTTTATATGACTCATTAATGTTGATTTCTACAGGATGGCCAGTGCCTCTGGGCTTTAAAGGATCAGACTACTGCACATTCATCAACTCTCAGGGCTCCTGAATTTATACAGACTTGAAAAAAGTTAGAATGGACTTTTACACATTGCTGCTCTCACTGGAATGAGGGGACATTGAGCACTGTATTCGGGGGCCATCTGGGGAATTCTGTTTGCTCTATAAAGTAAGTAGAAGTCTTCAGTTAGGCATTTCATCATTCAGTCATTTATTCAGTTAATTTTAGTTGAACACTTACATAACCTGCTACATTCCAGGGGGCCACAGGAAAAAAATGTTTCACATATTGGAGCCTCCCTGGGGCTGCTCAGGGTCTACTAGGAAGTTAGGCATGAACCTACACAGCTATAAGAGAAAGCAGAATCTGGGGCATTTTGGTTTGGAGGTAAAATGCCTACTTAGATAAGGTAATTCTTAGTTACTTAATGATGAAATTAATCTGTACAAAGAATTTTTATAGACTATCAGTGACATGATGTGAGGGCAAGAACAACAGTATTTTATTTAAATATTTCACAGAACACTGAAATGTATAGCCAAAGTTAAGAATTACCACTCTCGTTGATTTATTAAAAAGTAGAGAAATAATATGGCTGTCAGTTCAGTTCAGTTCACTCAGTCGTGTCTGTCTCTTTGCGACCCAATGGACTGGAGCACGCCAGGCCTGCCTGTCCATCACCAACTCCTGGAGTTTACCCAAAGTCATATCCATTGAGTTGGTGATGCCATCCAACCATCTGATCCTCTGTCGTCCTCTTCTCCTCCTGCCCTCAATCTTTCCAGCACTGGGGTCTTTTCAACTGAGACCGCTCTTCCCATCAGGTGGCCAAAATATTGGAGTTTCAGCGTCAACATTGGTCCTTCCAATGAACACCCAGGACTGGTCTCCTTTAGAATGGTCTGGTTGGATCTCCTTGCAGTTCAAGAGACTCTTAAGAATCTTCTCCAACACCACAGTTCAAAGCAGCAATTCTTCGGCGCTCAGCTTTCTTTATAGTCCAACTCTCACATCCATACATGACTACTGGAGAAACCATAGCCTTGATTAGACGGACTTTTGTTGGCAAAGTAACGTCTCTGCTTTTTAATATGCTGTCCAGGTTGGTCATAACTTTCCTTCCAAGGAGTAAGCATCTTTTAATTTCATGGCTGCAATCACCATTTGCAGTGATTTTGGAGCCCCCCAAAATAAAGTCTGACACTGTTTCCACTGTTTCCACATCTATTTCCCATGCAGTGATGGGACCGGATGCCATGATCTTAGTTTTCTGACTGTTGAGCTTTAAGCCAAATTTTTCACTCTCCTTTTTCACTTTCATCAAGAGGCTCTTTAGTTCTTCTTCACTTTCTGCCATAAGGGTGGTGTCATCTGCATATCTGAGGTTATTGGTATTTCTCCTGGCAATCTTAATTCCAGCTTGTGTTTCTTCCAGCCCAGTGTTTCTCATGATGTACTCTGTGTCTAAGTTAAATAAGCAGGGTGACAATATACAGCCTTGACATACTCCTTTCCTGATTTGGAACCAGTCTGTTGTTCCATGTCCATTTCTAACTGTTGCTTCCTGACCTGAATAGAGATTTCTCAAGAGGCTCCTCAGTTATTACATATTCTGTAAGCAAATGTGGGCTACATAGAGTAACACAATTATTTTCTAACTTGTGAATTTGTTATACAGAAAAAAAATTTGTCAAGCAATTAATTTAAATCAATAAGTTTCAAACCGTTTTGTTTAGGACCCATTACCCTTTTATACATTATTGAGGATCCAAAGAACTTTTGTTTATGTGTGTTATATCCATGGATATTTACTGTATCACTGTTTTATAAATTAACACTGAGAAAATTTAAATATACCTTGCATTAATTTATTTTAAAATAACATTAACAAATCCATTATATGCTAACCCCAAGAGCATAGTTGTATAAATAATAACTATGTTTTCAAAAACAAAACAATTTCATGAGAGGAGAGGCACTCTTTCATTTTGTAAATCTTTTAAAAGTCTGACTTAATAACAAATAGCTGGATTTTCATCTCTGCTTGGCATTCAGTCTGTTGTGACATCTCACATGATCTAGGCTCTGAAAAACTCGAACTCTCAAGAGAGAATGAGAACAAAGCGAATGATGTTTTACCATTATAATGAAAATAGTTTCAGTGTCAGGGACTCCACTGAAAGGTTCTCAGGGATCCCCACATTATATTCATTCTGATAACAATTCTGTTGCTGCAGAAAAATGAGGAAATTGAAGCTTGGGAAGGTAAGGAACCTCCCCAAAATTACACGATGGTGACAGCAGGGCTGGGACTTCTTCCAGGTGGCTGACTGTGAAGTGGGAGCTCTGCCATCACTCATGTCACCTTTCAAATGTCCACTCAGTACTTAACCTGATTTCTTCACTCATCTACTGCTGATGTTGATAGGATATTGTTCCCCTTAGACTTGTTCGAAGAACTTAACAAACTCAAGAATAGCTTTGCCTCATTGTTTTTTACATCTCAAAGCAACTTTCTAATTCTTTTGGATTAATAAGAGATATTAAACAAGTTATCAAATGACTTTTCTCATCCACACAAATTTTAAATCATTGGAAATGATAATACTGGCAACAAGAACTTGATTTATTTTATTTCTTCAGTTTTAAATACAGTCTGTTCTAACTCAACCATTTAATATCCTAATAAACTTTGGTTTAAAAAAAAGTTTCAATGAAGTGCAACCTAGAACCTAGAGAGTTTCAGATTCACAATAAAAGCTTTTTTCATGCAGAGATTTGAATGAAGTTTTTTTTTCAAACCGCAAGTATATAACTCTAAAAGCTACAATTACTGAGCAAAATCAAGCTCTGATTACATCTTCCCTTCCTAGAAGAGCGATGTATGTGTGTGTGTGCTAATTTACTCAGTTGGGTTTGACTCTTTGCCACCCCATGGACTGTAGCCCGCCAGGCTCCTCTGTCCATGGGATTTTTCAGGCAAAAATACTGGAATGGGTTGCCATTTCCTCACCCAGGGGATTTTCCTGACCCACGAATTGAACCCACATCTCTTGCATTGGCAGGCGGATTTTTTACCTCTGAGCCCCAGGGGAAGCTCACAAGAGCAATGTCGTTACTTACTAACCATCAGCACCAATCAGTGTTTCTTTATTGCTTCTCTTTTGTCAAGGTAAATAAAGCCCCAAATCACAAACAAAACAGCTATATTGGATAACAGATTTTTGTGTGGATGTTTTTGTTTTTATATTTATTTTTGTTTTTGTTTTTGCCTTTTTTCCTCCAAAAGTCAATTGCAAGTCCTAGATCCCTGTTAGCTAACAGGTAACAGAATGTCCCGAATAACATAATTTGTGCTTACTATTAGGTCTAATTATAAATATTCAGTTGAGAAATAGCTCCAGAATTAATGAAGGGATGGAGCCAAAGCAAAAACACACCCAGTTGTGGATATGACTGGGGATAGAAACAAGGTCCCATGCTTAAAGAGCAAAATTGCATAGGAATCTGGAATGTTAGGTCCATTATCAAGGCAAATTGGAAGTGGTCAAACAGGAGATGGCAAGAGTGAATGTCGACATTCTAGGAATCAGCGAACTAAGATGGACTAGAAAGGGGGAATTTAACTCAGGAGACTATCATACCTACTACTGTTGGCAGGAATCCCTTAGAAGAAATGGAGTAGCCATCATAGTCAACAAAAGAGTCTGAAATGCAATACTTGGAGGCAATCTCAAAAACTACAGAATGATCTCTGTTCATTTCCAAGGCAAACCATTCAATATCATGGTATTCAAAGTCTATGCCTGAACCAGTAATGCTGAAGAAGCTGAAGTTGAATGGTTCTATGAAGACCTACAAGACCTTTCAGAACTAACACCCAAAAAAAGATGTCCTTTTCATTATAGGGGACTGGAATGCAAAAGTAGGAAGTCAAGAAACACTTGGAATAACAGGCAAATTTGGCCTCAGAGTACGGAATGAAGCAGGGCAAAGGCTAATAGAGAGTTGCCAAGAGAACACACACTGGTCATGGCAAACACCCTCTTCCAACAACACAAGAGAAGACTCTACACATGGACATCACCAGATGGTCAACACCAAAGTCAGATTGATTATATTCTTTGCAGCCAAAGATGGAGAAGCTCTATACAGTCAGCAAAAACAAGACCGGGAGCTGACTGTGGCTCAGATCATCCTTATTGCCAAATTCAGACTGAAATTGAAGAAAGTGGGGAAAACCACTAGACCATTGAGGTATGACCTAAATTAAATCCCTTATGACTATACAGTGGAAGTGAGAAATAGATTTAAGGGCCTAGATCTGATAGATAGAGTGCCTAATGAACTATGGGTGGAGGCTGGTGACATTGTACAGGAGACAGGGATCAAGACCATCCTCATGGAAAAGAAATGCAAAAAGGCAAAATGGTTGTCTGAGGAGGCCTTACAAATATCTGAAAAAAGAAGAGAAGTGAAAAGCAAAGGAGGAAAGGAAAGATGCTCCCATTTGAATGCAGAGTTCCAAAGAATAGCAAGGAGAGATAAGAAAGCCTTCCTCAGTGATCAGTGCAAAGAAAAGGAGGAAAACAATAAAATGGGAAAGACTAGAGATCTCTTCAAGAAAATTAGAGATACCAAGGGGACATTTCATGCAAAGATGGGCTCAATAAAGGACAGAAATGGTTTGGACCTAAGAGAAGCAGAAGAGATTAAGAAGAGGTGGCAAGAATATACAGAAAAACTGTACAAAAAAGATCTTCACAACTCAGATAATCACGATGGTGTGATCACTCAACTAGCGCTAGACATCCTGGAATGTGAAGTTAAGTGGGCCTTGGGAAGCATCGCTATGAACAAAGCAAGTAGAGGTGATGGAATTCCACTGAGCTATTTCAAATCCAAAAAGATGATGCTGTGAAAGTGCTGCACTCAGTATGCCAGCAAATTTGGAAAACTCAGCAGTGGCCACAGGACTGGAAAAGGTCAGTTTTCATTCCAATCCCAAAGAAAGACAATGCCAAAGAATGCTCAAACTACTGAACAATTGCACTCATCTCACACACCAGTAAAGTAATGCTCAAAATTCTCCAAGCCAGGCTTCAGCAATACATGAATGGTGAACTTTCAGATGTTCAAGCTGGTTTTAGAAAAGACATACGGAAAAAAAAAAAAAAAAAAAGACATAGGAACTAGAGATCAAATTGCCGATATCCGCTGGATCATTGAAAAAGCAAGAGAGCTCCAGAAAAACATCTATTTTGCTTGAATATCTATTTTAATTGACTCTGCCAAAGCCTTAAATTCTGATAGAGATGGGAATACCAGACCACCTGACCTGCCTCTGAAGAAACCTGTATGCAGGTCAGGAAGCAACAGTTAGAACTGGACATGGAACAACAGACTGGTTCTAAATAGGAAAAGGAGTACGTCAAGGCTGTATATTGTCACCCTGCTTATTTAACTTCTATGCAGAGTACCTCATGAGAAACACTGATCTGGAAGAAGCACAAGCTGGAATCAAGATTTCCAGGAGAAATATCAATAACCTCAGATATGCAGATGACACCACCCTTATGGCAGAAAGTGAAGAGGAATTAAAGAGCCTCTTGATGAAAGTGAAAGAGGAGAGTGAAAAAATTGGCTTAAAGCTCAACATTCAGAAAACTAAGATCATGGCATCTGGTCCCATCACTTCATGGCAAACATATGGGAAAACAGTGGAAACAATAGCTGACTTTATTTTTGGGGGCTTCAGAATCCCTGCAGATGGTGATTGCAGGCATGAAATTAAAAGACACTTACTCCTTGGAAGGAAAGTTTTGACCAACCTAGATAGCATATTAAAAAGCAGAGACATTACCTTGCCAACAAAGGTCCATCTAGTCAAGGCTATGGTTTTTCCAGTGGTCATGTATGGATGTGGGAGTTGGACTATAAAGAAAGCTGAGTGCCAAAGAATTGCTGCTTTTGAGCTGTGGTGTTGGAGAAGACTCTTAAGAGTCTCTTGGATGGCTAGGAGATCCAACTAGACCATCCTAAAGGAGATCAGTCCTGGGTGTTCATTGGAAGGACTGATGCTGATTCTGAAACTCCAATACTTTGGCCACCTGATGCAAAGAGCTGACTCATTTGGGAAGACCCCAATGCTGGGAAAGATTGAGGGCAGGAGGAGTAGGAGACGGCAGAGGATGAGATGGTTGGATGGCATCACTGACTCAATGGACATGAGTTTGGGTAAACTCCAGGAGTTGGTGATGGACAGGGAGGTCTGGCATGCTGTGGTTCATGGGGTCGCAAAGTGTTGGACACGACCGAGCGACTGAATTGAATAAGTATTCATGTTGTAAGACACAAACAGTAGAAGAAATAAATTATTGTTTTATGTTCTTGTGAACACAAGAAAATATTTAAATGCATGTAAGCACTCTGATAAATAAACATTTCTTCTTTGATCAGTTTTTAGCAAGTAATTATTAAACTAAAAGTGTGAACACAAGTTTATTTCCCAGATGACTGCAGGAAAAAAAGGAAAGCTCATTTAAAATATTTCCCTTTCTAAGGGTATCTCATTTAATCTTTATTTCTTTATGAATCTTTGAATAAATGATATAATTAGGATTATTTTTCCAAAGATTTAAAATTGGATAGAGTAGACAGTTTACACAGCAATAGTCTACAGGTTATAACAGGTTCAAATAGCTGTGCATACATTATTAGCCATATTTACCCTAAAATCTTTAACTCTGAGTTGGAAAGTTTTAGAATTTTTTCTTTCTTCTAAATTTTTGTATGAGAATTCTTATTTTGCATAGACTTTCCATTTTGATATCATATTACACTTTGAAAATAGCCCCATGGAAGAGATTGGTAACGTTTTAAGAATTGGAAGGAAAATTCTTAAATATAATCTTCAATAACTCTTAATAATGAGGGTGTTTCAACTACAAAGAAAAAGCATATAAGGATTTGATCATTATTAGTTTCCTGTCAAATGTGGTCCAGTTTCTTAGAAACCATATGTTTACAGAAAATGTTGCCTGTATTTTGCTTGAATAAAATTTTAAAAAATGATTTATATATTTAAGTATAACCATATTTGAATACTTTTCACATTCAGTAGAAGAATAAATGTGATTAGGTTAACACAAGTTTAAAAATATAAACCATCTAGTTTCCATTAAAGTACAATCACAATTAATAGTTTTTTAAAAAGAGCCTCAGAACCTTTATTTTTGTTTTCTTGAGCTCATCATTATTATCAGGTATGCTAATAATTATATCATCAGGTCTACTATTTCTTAGAATGCCAGAAAGCAAAATCTTTCACCTTGTAGGGCATTGCATTAATTCCAGAACTTTTATAGAAATATCTCAGCAAAATAAGAAAAAATGACCCTTTTATATTTGTGGCAAATATAATCTGATAAAATAGTAAAACATGAGTTTTTTCCCTAAGGGGCTTCCTGTGTAGTTCAGTTGATAAAGAGTCTGCCTGCGATACAGGAGACCTGGATTTAATCCCCAGTTCAGGAGGATCCCCTGGAGAAGGAAATGGCAACCCACTCCAGTATTCTTGCCTGGAGAATCCCATGGACACAGGAGCCCGGCAGACTACTGTCCATGGGGTCACAAGTCAGACTCGGCTAATGACAAGTAGTGCTAAAACCACCACCACCAGAGTTTTTTCCCAATCCTTGTCTCCAGACTGTTTGGGCTTCTATAACATCATGAACAATTATTTCAAATTTTGTTTGAGTAAAGTAAAATTCTCAAAGTGAAAATTTGCTGGTGGGTCAATCTGTAGGTATGAAATGGTAAGCAGGCTTACTGGCAAGATATGCAACTTTGGTTTTCTTTGCCACAACTTCTATTTTAATCTAATTATCTTCACTGAATCAGTCAAGAGAACTGAAACTGAGCAAATATTTCTCTCATATCATATGTGCTAGTAAATTCTAAATAGATTTCAAGCATAAATAGCTGTTTACTTACTAATTTGAATATCAGTATTACCTAGGGGCTATTAAATTTTTTTTTAAAGTAATATATATATATATATATATATAATATATATAAAACCTGATTCACTTTGCTATACACCAAAAACTAACACAACATTATAAATGAACTTCACTTCTATTAAAGTAATAAAAATATAATATACTTAAATTTCCCTTAGCATTTATTTTGTCACTAAAATAAATGTTTACCATTAATTTCAAACATACTTCAAGCAATTGCAAACCACAGGCAAAAATTTGCCTTAATGCCTAGAAACACACCATCATTTTGTCATCCTATCAGATTTGCCTTCTTACAAATGCATAGTCATTTAACTTTTAAAGCAAAAAAGTCTCATGTATTATATAAGTTAAAATACATTTTGGGAAAGTTTTCTTAATTCTATTTTTAAAATAATATTTGTATATATTTAAGACGTACAAAGGAGAAAAGGAAATATATTCCCATTTGAATGCAGAGTTCCAAAGAATAGCAAGGAGAGATAAGAAAGCCTTCCTCAGTGATCAATGCAAAGCAATAGAGGAAAACGACAGAATGGGAAAGACTAGAAATCTCTTCAAGAAAATTAGAGATACCAAGGGAACATTTCATGCAAAGATGGGCACAATAAAGGACAGAAATGGTATGGACCTAACAGAAGCAGAAGATATTAAGAAGAGGTGGCAAGAATACACAGAAGAACTGTACAAAACAGGTCTTCACCACCCAGATAACCTCGATGGTGTGATCACTCACCTAGAGCCAGACATCCTGGAATGTGAAGTCAAGAGGGCCTTAGAAAACATCACTATGAACAAAGCTAGTGGAGGTGATGGAATTCCAGTTGAGCTATTTCCAATCCTGAAAGATGATGCTGTGGAAGTGCTGCACTCAATATGCTAGCAAATTTGGAAAACTCAGCAGTGGCCACAGGACTGGAAAAGGTCAGTTTTCATTGCAATCCCAGAGAAAGGCAATCCCAAAGAATGCTCAAACTACCACACAATTGCACTCATCTCACACACAAGTAAAGTAATGTTCAAAATTCTCCAAGCCAGGCTTCAGCAATACCTGAACCGTGAACTTCCAGATGTTCAAGCTGGTTTTAGAAAAGGCAGAGAAACCAGAGATCAAATTGTCAACATCCTCTGGATCATCGAAAAAGCAAGAGTTCCAGAAAAACATCTATTTCTGCTTTATTGACTATGCCAAAGCCTTTGACTGTGTGGATCACAATAAACTGTGGAAAATTCTGAAAGAGATGGGGATACCAGACCACCTGACCCACCTCTTGAGAAACCTATATGCAGGTCAGGAAGCAACAGTTAGAACTGGACATGGACCAATAGACTGGTTCCAAATAGGAAAAGGAGTACGTCAAGGCTGTATATTGTCACCCTGCTTATTTAACTTCTACGCAGAGTACCTCATGAGAAACACTGATCTGGAAGAAGCACAAGCTGGAATCAAGATTTCCAGGAGAAATATCAATAACCTCAGATATGCAGATGACACCACCCTTATGGCAGAAAGTGAAGAGGAATTAAAGAGCCTGTTGATGAAAGTGAAAGAGGAGAGTGAAAAATTTGGGTTAAATTTCAACATTCAGAAAACTAAGATCATGGCATCTGGTCCCATCACTTCATGGCAAATAGATGGGGAAACAGTGGAAACAGTGGCTGACTTCATTTTGGGGGGCTCCAAGATCACTGCAGATGGTGATTGCAGGCATGAAATTAAAAGACACTTACTCCTTGGAAGGAAAGTTTTGACCAACCTAGATAGCATATTAAAAAGCAGAGACATTACCTTGCCAACAAAGGTCCATCTAGTCAAGGCTATGGTTTTTCCAGTGGTCATGTATGGATGTGAGAGTTGGACTGTGAAGAAAGCTGAGTGCTGAAAAATTGCTCCTTTTGAACTGTGGTGTTGGAAAAGACTCTTGAGAGTCCCTTGGACTGCAAGGAGATCCAATCAGTCCATCCTAAAGGAGATCAGTCCTGGGTGTTCTTTGGAAGGACTGATGCTGATTCTGAAACTCCAGTACTTTGGCCACCTCATGCGAAGAGTTGACTCATTAGAAAAGATCCTGATGCTGGGAGGGATTGGGGGCCGGAGGAGAAGGGGACGACAGAGGATGATGACTGGATGGCATCACCGACTCGATGGACATGAGTTTGAATAAACTCTGGGAGTTGGTGATGGACAGGGAGGCCTGGAGTGCTGTGATTCATGGGGTCGCAAAGAGTTGACCCGACTGAGCGACTGAACTGAACTGAACTGAAGATGTACAAC
The DNA here is from genome assembly GCF_910594005.1 of Cervus elaphus. Taxonomy (NCBI): domain Eukaryota; kingdom Metazoa; phylum Chordata; class Mammalia; order Artiodactyla; family Cervidae; genus Cervus; species Cervus elaphus. Next base: position 38,184,528 of record NC_057836.1, read on the forward strand.
ATGATTTGATCTACACATAGACAGTGAAAGGATTAATGTAGTAATCCTTGTTAATCCTGGTTAGCTTGTTAAATGTCAAGCTAATTAGCATATAATCTGCTCACATATTTACCATATATTTTGGTGATCAGAACATCTAAGTTCTACTGTCTTAGTAAATTCCCAGTATTCATTACAATATTTTAAACTATACAGATCATATTGTACCTTAGTTTTCTAGACTTATCCATCCTACATAACTTTGTATCTTTTGATCAACGTATCTCCATTTCCCCCACCTCCTCATGCTTGGAAAAGTGAAAGTTGCTCAGTCATGTTCAACTCTTTGGGACCCCATGGAATGCAGCCTGCCAGGCTCCTCTGTTCACGGAATTCTCCAGGCCACAGTTCTACCTCTGTTTCTAAGCATTCAACTTTTTTAGATTTCACATATAAGTAAGATCATGTGTCTTTTTTCTGTATCTGGCATATTTCACTTAGCATAATGTCCTCTAGTTTCACTCATGTTGTTACAGATGGCAAGATCTCTTATTTTAGGGCTGGATAATTTTTCATTGTGTTTCTTTATCCATTTAAACATTAATGTACACATCCATATCTTGACTATTGTGAATAATGATGCAATGAACATGGGAGCACAGATATCTATTTGAGGTACTCAAAGAGATTCATTTCTTTTGGTTAGATACCAGGAGAGAGATTGTTGAATCATACAGAAAGTCTATTTTCAATTTTTTAAGGAACCTCCATACAGTTTTCCATAATGGCTGTACTAAGTAGTGTATGAGGGTTCCATTTTCTCTACAATCTCACCAACATTTATCTTTTATTTTAATATTTTTAAATAATAGCCAACCTAACAGATGTGAAATGTTATCTCATTGTGATTTTGAGCTGCACAACCTTGATGATTAGTGATGTTGAATACTTTTTCATATATTTGTTAGCCATTTATATGTTTTATTTGAAAAACGTGTCTAATCAGGTCCTTTGCCCATTTTTTAATTGGGTTATTTGTTTTATTGCTACCAAGTTGTATGAGTTCCTTACGCATTTTTTGTATTAATCTCTTACGGAACATGTAGATTGCAAATATTTACTACTATCCCATTGTTTGTCTTTCTATTTTGTTGTTTGTTTGCTGTGCATAATTTTTTCTAGTTTTATGTTGTCTCACTTGCTTATTTTTGCTTTTTTGTCTGAGCTCTGATGTCATTCCAAAATGTTATTGCTAAAACTAATGTCTAGGAGTTTTCCCCCTGGGAGTTTTATGACTTCAAGTTTTATAGTTAAGTCTTTAATCTATTTTGAGTCAATTTTTGTCTATGATATATAAGTTCAATTTCATTGTTTTATATGTATATCTTTGTTTTTCCCACCACTATTTTTTGAAGAGGCAGTCCTTTCCCCATTGTGTTTTCTTTGAATGCTTGATAAAAATTAGTTGACCATATGTGCTTGGATTTTTGGGCTCTCTTTTTGTTCCATTGGTGTGTGTGTGTGTGTGTGTGTACATATACATGTAGATACGTGTGTGTGTGTGTACATATACATGTAGATACGTGTGTGTGTGTGTACATATACATGTAGATATGTGTGTACCATATACACCAGTACCATACTGCTTTGATTGCTATATCTTTGTAATTTATTTGAAGTCAGAAAATATGGAGCCTTGAACTCTGGTTTTTTTTCTCAAGATTGCTTTAGCTATTCAGAGTTTTTTGTAGCTCCATATAGATTTTAGAGCTGCTTTTTTCCCCCCTATTTCCATGAAGAATAACTTTGGAATTTTTATAGAAGTGGTATTGAATCTGTATATTGCTCTGAGTAGTATGGGCATTTTCAATATTGATATCAAAATGTTATACACCAGGATCAAGTAGGATTCATCCATGGGATACAAGGTTGATTTAACATTTGTAAATCAATTAATGTAATGTATTGTATTAACAAAATGAAAGATAAAATCACATGATTGTTGAAATAGACAAAGAAAAAGCAGCTAACACTGCCAAGTGTCCATTCATGACAAAAATCTCTCAACAAAATAAGTATAAAAGGACATTCTTTCCTTAACACATAAAAGCTGTTTATGAGAATCCCATATCTAGCATTGTGATCAATAGGGAAAATTGAAAGTTTTTCCTTTAATACAAGGATTTGTTACAAGACAAAGATATCCACTCTTGCCACTTTTATTCAGGATAATACTGGAAATACTAGCAAGAGCAATCAGATAAGAAAAAGAAATATAAGCCATCAAAATAAGAAAGGAAGAAGTAAAATTATTTCTGTTTGCAAATGACATTATTTCTGCTTGAAAATGCCTATATGCATAGGCATTTATTTTAGCATTGTGTTTGAGGTCCATTGATTCAGTGATTTCAGTGAAAATTAAGGGGGGGGGGTGGTCACGTGGCAATATTTATATGTTATCTTAAGACATGTAATTCTTTGTGGTAACTTCCTACTTTTTATTTTACTTTTGCTTTGATTTCCTTTTTTTATTTTATGTTGTTGTGTTATAGCCAATACTTGCTGTGTGTTTACTGTGTGCCATGTTCTGTGCCAAGTGCTTACCTCTCATGTACCTGCAAAAGCTTTCTGAGATGGGTAATAGTTTTATTGTAAGTCATTTTATAAGCATCTTCAAATCTTATGGTATGAGTTAAAGATACAAATACACAAATTAATCTCATAGACCCATTTATTTCATTTATAAGTTAAGAATAGTCATGGTCTACAGTGCAAATAGTGACAGAAGATGTACATAACTATTTATTGATCTGGTTTGCACAGCGAACTGATATCTAACTATGTTCATGACAGAACCCTCATATAATTGGATGCTATATCTTTTATTTTTTTTAATGAGAATCATTCAGCCTTTCAACTTTTAGAATTACTAAGGAGAAGGATTTCTTGAGACAAAATGTAAAAGAAAAGACAGATTAATTTAGATGAATCAGGATTGTCTTAATAAAATCTTTAAATAATTTCAGGAAATAAAGGAGCCTAGATTTTTAAATGGCACTCACAAAGTGAATGTTACATGGCAAAACGGAAAACATTACAAGGGGGATGCCTTTGGGACTGAGTCTGAGAGAACAAAGGCACCCATAAGACCTGGCTGGATTTGATGTAAACTATGTTTTAGAAAGGCTAAAGGATGTCTACCAATTTCAAATAGGTTCTTTTCACATAAAGTAAGAGAATCAACACCATAAGCCACATTTAAACAGTCCCAGGGCTTATTAGTCAGTTTGATACAGCAGCTGACCTTTTGCCTTTCCTTGGGTTCTTGAAGTTCAGCCTGCTTCATTCATTCTTTTAAGGACCTACTCCCTAAAAGAAGGAAGAGAAGTTTACAGGAAGAGAAGCATATGGGCTTATAGGACAGGATGGTACCTTTCTCCTTCCTTTTCTTGTACTTTTCCCTTCAATCACACCCCACCACAGGCTGCAGTTTCTATGGGTCTATCAAAATTCTATTTGAGGAATGAATATATGAATAATCAGTTCTTTAAAAAGGGAAAAAAAATATAAATACCCTGCATATGTGTATACTCAATTAATAGAGAAATGCCAAGGAGATAATAATTTTACCAATCAGATCAGTAAAGTTGGAAAGGAATGATAATCCTCAGTGTCCATGTGAGTGCAACCAAAAAGGTACAAACTTCTACTGCTGAAGAAATTGATACAATTATATAGAAGGCAGACTGGAATTAAATAACAAAACCCTGAAAAAATGCAAACTTTTTATCCTAGCACTACCATTTTCAGGAATTGATGCTCAGAAGTAACTAAAGAAGACAGAACACTTGACCATAGCAAGCAACAAGTAGTAGAGACTGTAGAAAACAGTTATACCTAAAGGTATTCAAGTTGAAAAAAATGCTGTAAGGAACAAATTAAACATTTTCCCACAATTTGTTTATTACAGCCAAAACTTAGAAGCAATCTAAATGTCTAAAACTATGTGAATATGTTAACCTAATTACAGTGCAACTACCCAGCAGAGCACTACTTATGTGTAAAGTGGAAATTTGTTGTAGTTGCTCAATCACTCAGTTGTGCCTGACTCTTTGTGACCCCATGGACTGCAGCATGCCAGGCTTCCCTATCCATGACTACCTCCCCGAGTTTGCTCAAGCTCAAGTCCATTGAGTGGATGTTGCCATCCAACCATCTCATCCTCTGTTGGTCCCTTCTTCTCCTGTCCTCAATCTTTCCCATCATCAGGCTCTTTTCCAATGAGTCGGCTCCTTGCATCATGTAGCCAAAGTATTGGAGCTTCAGCTTAACTGTATGCCTACACAAGGGGCTGAACTTCAAGTGTGGATGTATCTAGACTTTTATATAACAACATTTGTCACAACATGGATGGACCTAGAGATTATCATATTATGTAAAGTCGGATAGAAAGATATGATATCACTTATATGTGGAATCTAAAAAGAAATGATACAAATGGACTTATTTACAAAACATCAACAGAATCATAGACATAGAAAACAAACTTATAGTTACCAAGGGGAATAATGGTGAGAACGGTGAGTTGGAAGGGAGATAAATTAGGAGTTTGGGATTAACAATTTTACACTGCTACATATAAAATAGGTAAACAAGGACCTACTGTATAGCACAGGGAACTATACTCAATATCTTGTAATAATATATAATAGAAAAGAATCTTAAAAAGAATAACTGAATCACTGCTGTTCACTTGAAACTAACACAACTTTGTAATTACACATCGATTTAAAAAAAATTTTTTTTTTTTAAAACACACGTTTCTCTCTCCCCAGTTCTGTTTCCTCTTTCCGTTGGCTTTATTCGCAGTCAGGAGCTTTCTTTCCATGCTGTGGTGAGATGTCCAGGTGTAAATCCTACCAGTTCTGCAAACTTCTGTGAAATTAAATGACTCTCCCTGTTTCTACAAATATCCTAAGTATGGCTCTTCATTTGGAAGAGGAAATGGCAACCCACTCAAGTATTCTTGCCTAGAGAATTCCATGGACAGAGGAAGCTGGCAGGCTGCAGTCCTTGGGGTCACAAAGAGTTGGACATGACTGAGTGACTAACACACACAGGCACGCGCGCGCACACACACACACACGCACACACACACGGCTCTTCATTGGCCCAGCACTTGGTCACATGTTAACTCTGAACCAATCACTGTGACTCACATTGGCCAACCTTGGGTCAAGAAACCAAACCTGGAGGTAGTGGTCCTAGCAGCTAAATCCATGCCGTGACAGTGGGGGATTTCCCTAAATAAAATCAGAATGTTGTATTCAGGAAAAGAAAGGCAGAATGCTGGGTAAAAATAGCAGATGTTGACTATAGCAGATATCAAATCATCTCTTTAGCCTTCTGACAGAATCTGATGTATTGTTTTGAAGACATGTACACAGAAGGGTCTCAATAAACAGGTGTTTTCTCATGTTTAAATATTGCCAAGAGCCCACATGTCCTTTGTTTGTTTTTTTCACCCTGTAGGTGAATGTCATTAATACAGGTGTGCAAAGTGCAAACCTGAATGTTAACAGAAAACCTCTTCTTGGCTCCCTTGTTTATCCCTACAGCACTATTGCAAATTGTTGCCATGAGAATATGGGTGTTCTTTAAAGCCTGTTATCATCACCTGCTGGTTGCACAATATGCAGTAATAAATATCATCCTAATTGAAGTCATAGAGTGCAGTAAATGCTTACAGCAGCCTCTCCAAATAGATATAAATAGTTAAAGATGAAAACATATTTTTACATGGACACATTTAAACCAAATCACAGTCATCTTTTAATAAGGACAGAGCAGACACTTGCCTCAATCCAACTAATTGCTAGGCTGACTTAAGTACATACATGTTCAATATAAAGGGAAATAATATTCTTGTATGGAGAATGCTCTAGGCAATACTTTTTTCTTTCTTTTTTGGAACATAATTTCATCCTGTGATGTATTTTTCTAGTAGTATAATGAGCCAATTTTAGGGGAGATGAAAGCAGGGAGAATGACAGGATTGGCTCCGAGGACTTCATTCTTGCAGATTTCCATCATTTCTACCATGACATTCCTTTTGTTAACCTCAAAAGATCATGCATGATCCAGTTTGGGGGCGGATGTTTTTGCTCCCTTGCATAGTCTACATAATGAGCCATTTGTGTCATGAATTTCTCGTCCCATCCTCCCACCCAGTATGATTTAATGTCTTCTTTAAGCACTAACCTTAGCAACCCTTATTGTATGCAGGAGGAAGGAATGCCTCTTTCCAGCACTTGGTGAAATTAAAGTCTGTGAGGCCTTAGACAATGTGTTCTACCTTTTAGAAACAAAAAGCAAATAAACATACACACATATTCAAAGCCCAAATAAAAGCCCTAGGAATGTTCTTTGTGCTAAAAGAAAGTCCCTCTGAGCCCCCTTCCCCTTGTCCCCATCAATTCAATTCAATTTTCTTCTATACCAGCTGGTTGTGGCCTTGTGCTTAAGTTCTTTTTGTTGCCTCCCCTCTTATTTTCATTTCCCTGCCTGCCTCTGGAATAATGAAGATTTGAGGGTGAGCTGTTGGACCAGGCCAGAGAGGAAAAGACTCGAGCAATGGTGGAGAAACAGTCAGAACAAGCCTGGGTCTTCACAGCATCATAGAGAAGAGCTTCCTTATCAGTTTGAATTTATATATGAAAGAGAAATTCTCATCTTCATTCTACTATGTTTCTCTGTATCCCTGTTCCACCAAAGCCCAAGGACTCACATAATCTAACCTATCACTAGAAAAGGAACTGGAACATAGTAAGTACAAAGTATTGTTGTTTAAAAATACTAGGGGAATTCATTTCAGTCAGCACCTACACTTGCCTAATAACACAGAAAACAATAATGAAATTAATTTCTGATTGAAGATACGTATTTCTGTTTAATGTTCCTTCAAATCTTCATCAGGTAAAACTCAAAGTTCAGCTAAATGTTGCATTTTGCTTTAAAGTTTGCCAAACTGCATATATCTAAACTTATTCCTCAGGGAAATGACTGCCTTGTGGTTTAAGATAGAAACTAAAGCAATGCTTCAAAAGGGTTCTTTCTTATCCACGTTACCCAGATGTCAGTGTGGGTCACCTTGCCCTTAAGAAGTATGACGCCCTTCCAAGATTTGTTCAGTCTCTAAGGTGTTTAGTGTCAGTTACATCTGGCTCTGGTTTCTGGCATCTACCAGGGTTGTCCAATCTGTATCTTGCAGCTAGGTCATTATCTCTTCTCTGTACAACCCCTTTCCCTGGATTTCCTCCCTCCCTTATATGACTCATAAGTAAAGCTGTGTGTGTCACCTAGAGATAAAGTGACAATGGTCAAAGGATATAGAACAATCTAACTGTTAATTTCAAACTATATTCAGTTCAGTTCAGTTCAATTGCTCAGTCGTGTCTGACTCTTTGCGACCCCATGAACCACAGCACTCCAGGCCTCCCTGTCCGTCACCAACTCCAGCAGTTTACTCAAACTCATGTCCATCGAGTCAGTGATGCCATCCAGCCATCTCATTCTCTGTCGTCCCCTTCTCCTCCTGTCCCCAATCCCTCCCAGCATCAGGATCTTTTCTAATGAGTCAACTCTTCACATGAGGTGGCCAAAGTACTGGAATTTCAGCTTCAGCATCAGTCCTTCCAATGAACACCCAGGACTGATCTCCTTTAGGATGGACTGGTTGGATCTCCTTGCAGTCCAAGGGACTCTCAAGAGTCTTCTCCAACACCACAGCTCAAAAGCATCAATTCTTCGGTGCTCAGCTTTCTTCACAGTCCAACTCTCACAACCATACATGACCACTGGAAAAACCATAGCCTTGACCAGATGGACCTTTGTTGGCAAAGTAATGTCTCTGCTTTTTAATATGCTCTCTAGGTTGGTCATAACTTTCCTTCCAAGGAGTAAGCGTCTTTTAATTTCATGGCTGCAGTCACCATCTGCGGTGATTTTGGAGCCCCCCAAAATAAAGTCTAACACTGTTTCCACTGTCTCCCCATCTATTACCCATGAGGTGATGGGACCAAATGCCATGATCTTAGTTTTCTGAATGTTGAACACCCTGTTCGTCTTCCTGGCCATTCGTCCTAACTTACATTCCAGCCAGATAGCATTTTATCTGGACTTAACTTCATTCTCTCTTATGTTTTACCCAACTTAATTCACAGATGCCTTCTTGGACTGATTGGTTTAGTTTTCTTATTGTCAAGAGTATATAATCCCTATCCTCAGGGTCATCTTTCTTTATCTAAATATTTAATCACAATATTTTCCTTAATGAGTACTCTTTCCCTAAAATGAACTCTGGTGCCTACTGACAGCATTGGGACCCATCAGCTCTTCTCATGCGTACACGCTCAGTCACTTTGTGTCCGATTCTTTGTGACTGCATGGACTATAGCCCACCAGGCTCCTCTGGTATTCTCCAGGCAAGAATAATAGAATCAGTTGCCATACCCTTCTCCAGGGGATTTTCCCAACTCAGGGATCAAAGCTCTGTTTCTTACATCTCCTGCATTGGCAAGTAGGTTCTTGGTTCTCTCCCAATAGTGACACCTGGGAAGCCTAGCTATTCTCATGGGGGACATGAGATTCAATCAAACTTATTTTGTGGTTAGATAGTTATTTTTTTGGTCTGTGCCTTCATAGCTTATATTTTAGGAAAATTCTATAATGTTCTAGATTCTTTTAAAAATTAGAATAGAATCCAGTGAAATATATTAAAGTCTCAAACTGCTATTGCACTGTCTTAATATTATTGCTTTTCTTTCATGTACAATAATGCTTGTCAACTCCTCCTGCTGTCAGACGTATTCTCTGAAGGATCATTTTTATAAGTGATAGAAGGTCTTCAAGATATTAACCTTGAGTGCTCCCCTGTAGCCTCAGGCTTAGATTTCCTACATCTCTCATGTCCCAGGAATATTGGTGTTTGCCTCATCTGTTACTAACCACTAGCTCTCCTTTTCCATTCCCATATATCCATTTTGCTCACCTCTTTATCAAGCCTTACCTCCATACCTTTATTGAAATGCATTTAGTACAACCTCAAAATTCCCTGCTCCTTTAAACACTAGAAAAATATACTGTTTATTGCCTCCCATGTCTCCTGTAGTAGTGGCTAGTACAAAATATTCTTCAATAAATATTTATTAAAAGAAATACAAAAAGCATTTTTTCCAGTGATAAAAAAATACTTTAATTATCAGTTTTTAACTTGTAGAAGAATGCAATTTTTTCCCTCCCCAGCTAATCCCCAGAGAATTCAAGGACAGATCAGAGAGTTTCTGGCTATAGAATACTGTTCAGTGTAAAATCTATTTCTCTCTCCTAGCCAAATTTCAGTTCAGTTCAGTTCAGTTGCTCAGTTGTGTCCGACTCCTTGCAACCCCATGGACTGCAGCACACCTGACCTCCCTGTCCATCAACAACTCCCGGAGTTTACTTAAACTCATGTCCATTGAGTTGGTGATGCCATCCAACCATCTCATCCTCTGTCGTCCCCTTCTCCTCCTGACCCTAATCCCTCCCAGCATCAGGGTCTTTTCCAATAAGTCAGCTCTTTGCATCAGGTGGCCAAAGTATTGGAGTTTCAGCTTCAACATCAATCCTTCCTTTGAATATTCAGGACTGATTTCATTTAGGATGGACTGGTTGGATCTCCTTGCAGTCCAAGGGACTCTCAAGAGTCTTCTCCAGCAACACAGTTTAAAAGCATCAATTCTTCAGCACTCTGCTTTCTTTATAGTCCAACTTTCACATCCATAGATGACCACTGGAAAAACCATAGCCTTGACTAGACGGACCTTTGTTGGCAAAGTAATGTCTCTGCTTTTTAATATGCTGTCCAGGTTGGTCATAGCTTTTCTTTCAAGTAGTAAGCATCTTTTAATTTCATGGCTGCAGTCACCATCTGCAGTGATTTTGGAGCCCCCCAAAATAAAATCAGCCACTGTTTCCACTATTTCTCCCTCTATTTGCCATGAAGTGATGGTACTGGATGCCATGATCTTAGTTTTCTGAATGTTGAGCTTTAACCCAACTTTTTCACTTTCTTCTTTCCCTTTAATCAGGAGACTCTTCAGTTATTCTTCGCTTTCTCCATAAGGGTGGTGTCATCTGCATATCTGAGGTTATTGATATTTCTCCTGGCAATCTAGATTCCAGCTTGTGCTTCATCTAGCCCAGCGTTTCTCATGATGTAGTCTGCATCTAAGTTAAATAAGCAGGGTGACAATATACAGCCTTGATGTACTCTTTTTCATATTTGGAACCATTCTGTTGTTCCATTTACAGTTCTAACTGTTACTTCCTGACCTGCATGCAGATTTCTCAGGAGGCAGGTCAAATTTAGGTACTTATATAAAAATGCAAAAAGCCAACTCATTAGAAAAGACCCTGATGCTGGGAAAGATTGAAAGCAGGAGAAGAAGGGGACAACAGAGGACGAGATGGTTGGATAGCATCACTGACTCAACGGACAAGAGTCTGAGTGAGCTTCAGGAGATGGTGAAGGACAGGGAAGCCTGGCGTGCCGCAGTCCATGGGGTCACAGAGAGTCGGACCTGACTGAGTGACTGAACAGCAAATATGTTTCTTGTATTCTCAGTAGAACTTGAGAGATTTATTTTATTTTCCTTCTCTTTTTCACTTGGCCCTCTGGAGGAAGAGGTTAGATTTAGGATAGAATATTAAGGCTGATTTTTTTTTTAACATGTTCAAAGAATTGGTCAATTTCTTACTTTTACCACTCCCAGACCCCAGTGGTCTATAGGACCCTATCACTCCTGACTTCTTTCTCAAGTTCTGTCATGTTTGATTTTGTAGGACAAAGAATTTTAGAGGGTAGATTTTTTTCAGCATTCTGATATACATAGGAACTTTTAAATTATTAATATTTCATTAATCTTAATAAAGATTTAGTAACCTTAAAAGGTTATTAAAATCAAATATTTAATTGATAATGGGTTTTTTTTATTTATTTACTTTTCCAGGTAAGAATTGAAAGAAGAAATTATTTTGTCCAATCCTTTGCTAAGAACCAGCTCCCTCCCCCTTGCCACAAACACCCACACACATTCCCATGGTACCTTTGGAGACTGAAGTGTGTCCCATTGTGCTTGTAATCACTGAAAGAAACACCTCTGTCAGTCTGCAGTCCAATTACGAACAGCACATGGATTCTTAGGAGTTGTATATACAAAGAAAAAAGGAATTATAATCCAATTTTTCATGGATATGCTCTCCTCAATTTTGTAGTAGAAAATAGCACAGCTTTGCTGTAGACTGTGGGATTTATAGTGACCTTCACAGGAAAGACTTTAAGTGTCAGTCTTCGACACTAGTTTGGGTTACTTGGTTCTTCTTCCAGTCAATCTTTCAGTCTTTTCTGAAGAATTTAGCTGGCACTAGGCTCCCTTTCTTCTGAATTTCTATAGTTATTTTAGACTACCACATGATTTAAACCTCAATTATATGCTTTTTGTGTTAATATTGTTATAACTATGTAGTGCTAGGGGTTTTCATGACATTGGAAAGAGAACAGAAAAGCTTAAATTTGAATGTTGACTTACTATTTACTATGCATTTAAATTTGCCCAAATCACATCCTCTTTGAACCTTTGTTTCTCATGTGAAAAATGGGAAAAGATGCTTACTTTGCTGAATTTGGGGAATGGTTGTGTGCAATCGCACCTTTAGCAAGTAAGTAAGTATTAGTCGCTCAGTCGTGCCAGAATCTTTGCAACACCATAGACTGCAGCCTACCAGGCTCCTCTGTCCATGAGATTTTCCAGGCAAGGATCCTGGAGTGGGTTGCCATTTCCTCCTCCAGGGGATGATCTTCCTAACCCAGGGATCGAACCCAGGTCTCCTGCACTACCAACTGAGCTAAAAGGGAAGCCCACCTTTAGCAAAGTATTTCCTAAATAAATATTAACTGTTATTATAAGTTACCATATATTTTATTTTTTATATCCTCCAAAATAAATGTAAATGGTTACATTCAGCAAGTATGTATTAAAAATCATGAAAGGTTTCAGATTTAACCATACTTGCAAACTATTTAGTCTATCACAATTTCATGGATTCTAATAGAAGACATCATACTCTTGGGTCAGAGACAAAAGACAATTTATTATTGATAGCAATGACCATAGACAGGACATGGGCATTTTAGCACTAGTTCTTCAAGCTACAGTTCCTATAGTGAAGAAGGCCAGAAGATGCCTGTAAACTTAGTTAGTTGCTTTACAAGACACAAGCCCTGAACTTAAGGAACTCATTTTTTTTTTTTTCTTTTAAGGTGAGTAAATGTGTCTGCCATTTATTCCAGGGAAAAAGTGAAAGTGAAAGTCGCTCAGTCTGTCCAACTCTTTGTGACCCTATGGACCTTACAGTCCATGGAATTCTCCAGGCCAGAATACTGAAGTAGGTAGCCTTTCCCTTCTCCAGGGGATCTTCTCTTTTCAGGGATCAAACCCAGGTCTCCCACATTGCAGGCAGATTCTTTACCAGCTGAGCCACAGGGAAGCCCAAGAATATTGGAGTGGGTAGCCTATCCCTTTTCCAGTAGATCTTCTCAACCCAAGGATCGACCCAGGATTTGAGCTGGGGTCTCCTGCATTGCAGGCAGATTCTTTACCAACTGAGCCATCAGGGAAGCCCCTGATACCTCAAGGGCAAGGTATTTTCCAAAGCTGTAAGGAAACTTGTCCTTTGTCTGAGGGACATTAAGTTTATATTTCAAGACTGTTTGCTACACAAACACCCTTAAAAATACAGCTGAGAACAAAGAGCAATCAATGCCTGCTCACAGGGACATACAGGGACTTATGGAAAATTGTCTTCCAACAATATAACCTGTAGGAGAGAACCAAAAAGCAGTTTTAAGGTTTAATTAGTGATTTTCAGCTATGATAGAATAATTTGGATTGGACTTATTTCCCTATAGTAAACAATTAGAAATACGGAAATGGTTTTGATACACTGGACAACAGACAAATAAAGCCTCTGGTTCCTGAAAGAAGAAAAGTGAATGAAGGGAGAGCTCTGAAATTGCCCTGACTTTCTGCTTAGGGGCTTTTTCTGGACCTGAGTGCAGCTGGGGAGATTCTAAGCAAAGCATGATAGACTTGCTGAGTTAGGGTGATAAAGAAAAGAGTTCAGAGGAGCTGAAGCATCTGGCATTTTTAAGAGAGACTGTCCAAAAAAAGGAGATAGAGAAAGCTCCAAAAATCTGCATGAGTCCCTTTTAGATGGTGTCTGAATATTATGCATTTGCATAATGCAAACCCTATGAGACTAGGTAAAAAGAAAATATTGAAAAGATCTAATATACATAGGTCCTAGAATTTACACAGATCTGGGAGACATTCAAGTCTAACTACCCAAAAGACAGAATCCTTGTTAAATGCCCAAGCCATAGGTAGAGATAGAAGAAGAGCTATGCTCTATTAGTGGCGCTAAACTATCATTTGATCAAAGCTACTCTATCTAGATGTTCCCTTAAAAACTTGAAAACAAGCCTCAAAAAGATAAATTGATCACAGAAATTTACTATTTGCTGAAACAAAAGCCAATATTTTTAAGAAATAAAATCCAGTACTTGAAAACATAAAAATCACACTTGAAAAAAATTTACTACATGTACAAAGAAGCAGGAGAATGTGACATATTAACAGGAAAAATATAGAAACAATGAAACATATTACTAATCAGTATAAATATATCCAGAAATGACAGAGATGATGGAATTAAATGAAAAGAACTTTAAAGCATCTAGTATAACTATTTTTAAATGTTCAAGATTTTAAAAGAAAGCGTAAGCATAATGATAGAAAAATAAAAAAAAATTTTAACAGTTCCAAATGAAACTTCTAGCTAGAGATTAAAAATATAACATCTCAAATTAAAATTTTGCTTTAAAGGACTAAAAGTAAGCTAGACACTGTGAAAGAAATGATCACTGAACTTGAAAACATAACTGTAGTAACTACCCAAAATAGAGCAAAGAGGAAAAAAGGATTAAAAGTTTTAGCAGAGCTCGGTAACTTGTAAGAGGCAATATATGTAATTGGAAATCCAAAAAAAGAAATAGAGAAAAAAATTTGAACGAACAATAGCTTAAAATTTCTCAAATTTACTGTAAACTAAGCACTTATAGATTCAATACTCTCAACAGACTCAAATAGGATAAACGCAGAGTTTTGAAAGCTACTAAGAAAGGGAAAAAAATTAAAAGCTACCAGTCAGAATAAAAGCTACATTATACACAAAAAAAATAAGGTTAAAAATTAGGGCACATCTCTTGCCTGAAACTATGCAGGACAGAAAATAACAGAAATTTTAAAATGATAAAGTTAACCTAGAATTCACAGCCAGCAATTAAGTATTTTAGAAATTAAAGGTAAAATGAAAACTTTTGCAGATTCATAAAAGTTGGGAAAATCAGCTTCAGTAAACTTGCACTATAAAAATATTAAAATGCTTAGAAGGAAAATGGTATTAGTTGGAGATTTGTTGTTGTTTATTTGCTAAATTGTGTCTGACTCTTTTGTGACCCTATGGACTGAAACCCACCAGTCTTCTCTGTCCATGGGATTTCCCAGGAAGAATATTGGAATGGGTTGCCATTTCCTTCTCCAGGAGATCTTCCTGACCCAGGAATCAAACTTGTGTCTCCTGCTTGGCAAGCAGATTCTTTACTGCTTACCCACCTGTTAGAAATTTATAATTTATAGAAAACAGAAGAGCAAAGAAAATAGTAAATAAGTGGGTGAGTGTAAGAAAATTTTAAAATTACTTTTTAAATTACTATTTAAAATTACTTTTAAAATTTCTCTCAAATATAGTTGACTAGAAACTTCCCAGGTGGTAAAGAACCCATCTGCCAATGCAGGAGACATAGAGATGCAGGTTCTGTCTCTTGGTCGGGAAGATCCCCTGGAGGTGGGGAGGGCAACTCAGTCCAGCATTCTTGCCTGGAGAATCCCATGGACAGAGGAGCCTGGCAGGTTACAGCCCATATGGTCACAAAGAGTCAGACATGACAGAAGGGACTTGGTGCTTGGCACTCAGAACCTCTTGCACATTTTGTAGCTTTCAGTGTACATGTCTTGCACATCTTATTTAAATTAATTTCTAAGAATTGTTTTGTTTTGGTGTTATTGTAAGTGGAATTATTTTCTTAATTTTATTTCAGACTGTTTATTGCTAGTGTGTAGATATACAATTTATTTTATGTATATATAACACATATACAATAATTTTATCCTCAAATAAAGATGGTCTTACTATTTCCTTTCCAATCTTATTGCCTTTTATTTATGTGTTTTTTTATTGCCTAACTGCCTCAGCTAGAACCTCCAGTACCATGTTGAAAAGAAAATGGGAACAGCAGAATCCTTGTTTTGTTTGTGTTCTTCAGGGTAAATTTTCAGTTCCCACTATTATGTATAATGTTAGCTGTGGGTTTTTCTCTAGAAGCCCTTTTTGGGTTAAAGAAATTCACTATTCTGTTTCCGGTTTGTTGTGTAATTTTGTCATGAAAGAGTATCGGATTTTGTCAAATGCTTTTCCTGTAACTATTGAGTTGATTGCATATTGTTTGACTTTTATGTTAATATGAAGAATTACATTGATTTATTTTCATATGTTGAACCAACCTTGCATTCCAGGGATGACGCCCACTTGGTCATGGTATATAATCCTTTCTATATGCTATTGAATTCAATTTGCCTGTACTTTGTTGAGAATTTTTTAAATTTATAAAGGATATTAGTCTACAGTTTTCATGTGATGTCTTTGTGTTTAGTCTCAAAGTAGTGTTGACTTCATGGAATAAGTTAGAAAGTGTTACCCACTCTTCTCGTTTTGGAAGATTTTGTGAAGAACTGACAATAATTCTTAAAACATTTGGTAGAAATCACCAGTAAAGTAGTCTCTTCTTGGGCTTTTCTTTGTGGGAAATTTTGTAATTATTAACTCAGTCTGTTTACTTATTATAAATTTACTCACATTTTCTATCTTTTGAGTAATTTTTAGTAGTTTTTGTCTTCCTACAACTTTGGCCATTTTATCTAGGCTATCTAATTTCTTGGCATATGATTGTTTATTATATTCCATATTTTGTGAGGTCAGTGGTAATCCCCTAATTTCACTTATGATTTTTCTCCCATGGTTTATGAGACACTCTTCTACCTAGTTCTATTTATGTTTATTTCTTTTAAGTTTCTAGATAACTTCTCTTTTTTGCCTGTTTCTTAAACATTGGTGTTCTCCAGGACTCTGACGAGACTTTATTCTATTCTCATTCTACAGAGCTTTTTCTACTCAGTATTTTCTACTGTCATGGTGTAAAATATTACCTATGCTGACAGTTCTCAAGGCTTTATTACCACAAGAAATCTTTCTTCTGAGTTGTAAATGTTTATAACTAGAATATTTACATTAAGGTGCTAAAGTCACCCGAACATATCTAGAAGTAAAGGTATATAATTCTCTTCACACTAAACTTGATCTGTGTTATGTGATTCAGTTAATGATGTGACCATCAAGCCTAGCATCTAAGATAAAGGCTTTTACATTTCGCATAATTTCTCATATAACCCAGTCACCAAAATCTAATAATAGTACTTCCTTATATTTCTCTTAATACTCCTAAAGTCTTTTCTGCCTGGAATTCTCTTTTATCTTCCCCAAGGTCCATTTGGTAAGCACATTCATTTTTTGGAAGCAACACCTGATTTTTCTCTTTCCAATCCACCAGACAGAATTCATCACTCCTTCCTTTCAGCCCACATTTTATCCTAGCCTCATTTCAATATTTCTAACACTTTACTGAATGTACTGAATTACATTTGTTTGTCTCTCTCCTGTAATGTAAGATACTCGGGGGCGGGGATAGAATCTAATTCACCTCTGCATTCTTGTTGTTATTCTTTTTCATTCACTAAGTCATGTCCAACTCTTTGTGACCCGATGGACTGCAGCATGCCAGGTTTCTCTGTTCTTCACTATCTCCCAGAATTTGTTCAAACTCATGTCCAGTGAGTTGGGGATGCCATTCAAGCATCTCATCCTCTGCTGCCCCCTTCTCTTTGTGCCTTCAATCTTTTTCAGCATCAGAGTCTTTTCCAATGAGTAAGCTCTTTGCATCAGGTTGCCAAAGTATTGGAGCTTAAGCTTCAGTATCAGTCCTTCCAAAGAATGATCAGAGTTGATTTTCTTAAAAATTGACTGGTTTGATCTGTTGATTACTGCTGATGGTGACTGCATTCTTATTGGGAATAACAAATATTTGAAACATATTTGTTGAATGAATGAATAAGTCAGTGAATGCAAAGATAGATCCCAGTCCTGTCAGACTAGCAAGTTGTGGATCAGGATTTCAAAGTGTTTGGAAGGAAGACATTCAAACTGAGAGAACAGAGTGTGCAAGATCTCAGAGCCATGAAATCATATGGAGGATTGTAGGAACTGCAAGTTTAGAAAATTAATGACAGAAAGAAAGTGACTTAACAAAACAAGGTCTTCTGCACCATATTGAAAGCTTTGAACTTTATTCTAAAGGCAGTGGAGACATAATTCAAGGAATTGTATCTGAGACTTACCCAGGTCCTCCAGGACATGTCCTAGAGGAGTTCCATCCATCTTATACTCAAATCATTAAAACTTTCTTTAAAAGCTATTATTTGCACAGCATAACCACCAAAACTTGCTAACCATAAAAGTCCTGAAACAGAGGATATCTATTCTAAAACTAAGCTATTTCAATTGTGATAGAGCTATGTATCACTGCTTATTGCTAACTGAACCTTGTAAATCTGAAGCAAATGTGGAGTCAAGCGCATTTGCCTTTCTTTTCTTTCTACACACGAATTCCTCTACATATGCATATGCTTGTAAAACTCCACTGTCAGTGGTTCTTGATGAAATCACATCTTCTTGCATAATCTCAAAGTCATCATCAAAAAGTTGGTGCTTGACTACTAAACATGAACCTATGCATAATATTGTAAATAGTGCTTATATAGTCACTAAAGGATACCTGAATGGATTTTTTTCTTTTTTTTCCTGTGTGTTTAGAAAAACCTTGAAATATCTTGTTTTCTGTTCATCTATCTATATATCTGTCTATCTATCATCTATCTATCTATCTACCTACCTGTTTATCTACACACCCATTCATTCACAGAGGAAAGAATTAATTTAGAAATGTTCTGGGTGTTCCAAGAAGAATGTCATCCTGGAATTTTGTTAAATGTCCACCTATCTACTCTTGGGCTGTCATTGAACAATAGCAATGAAAGGAATCCAGTACAATCAGCCCCTTTAACATTTAGAAAAATTGAGATCTGAAGAGGTAGCATGGCTTCTTTGGGACAAAACAGTAAGTCTGGAGCAAAGCTGAGACTGGATGGCCAATATCCTTCTCCATTGCTATGCTCACTTCACTGTACACAGTAGGATAATTTTAATTGTATGATGTTTCATTTCAAATTTCATACTTTATAATAGCTCCAGAAGAAATAGTGGGAGTTCCAAAAAAAAAAAAAACAAAGTTAAAAGATGAGTTTCTAAAAAAATTTTTTTTAACCAAATTTTAATTTGATTTGAAAATGATCAAATTATTTCTTTTGTATTTTGGATTACAAAGTTTGGGTCAATTGTTTAACACTCTTCTAGTATATGGGCAACTTAAAGCAGCAGCTCCCTGGTATCTAACCCTGTGGTTAGAACAAGAAGAAATGAATCTCATACTAGGGGATTTGGGCTGCAAGTAAAGAGCTTTCTCATTCTAAGCGATGGAGAAAATACTAGTTTCTTTAAGTAAGATCATAGAAGTCCATTCTTTGGAGCTTTTAACAGAACAGGCTACCATATCCGCCATGCAGCCCTATGCAAAAAGATAAAGCTGGATTTGGATGACCTCCTGAAGACACTGATTTTATTATTCTGTAACATTGCCAGTTGCAAAGAGTAAATTCCCATGTAGAAACTTTCAGGCAACAGCTGAGCCATGACTAAAGTTATGAAATACTGCCAATAGATTGCAACCCATCTTATTAAATTTTTTGATATTATTTTTTAAATTAAACACTTTTTTAAATAGGAGGATAAAATCATCATCTAGTCTGTAAAAATAAATAATATAAATTTACATCTCTCTTTTAGTTTTTAGCCTTTGTGTATTTTAAAGACGGAAATAAAATGATCATATGCAGAATTATAAACATATATGAGAAAAATAAAAATAATTCTAATAATTTTAAGTGACATGTTACTATTTACAAAATGCTGTCATCTATACCAGAATGTGGGTTTTTAATCCACGTGAGTACTTATGTGGTAGGTAGGGTAGATACTATCCTCAGTTTCCAGGTGGTAAACAGGATCAGTGTGACAATGGTAATTTTTCCAATTTCCAGAGTAATAAACCATTGAGTTGCTACATCTGATTCCACACTCCCCAAATTTATACATTCTAAATAATTTACTGGTTCTCTGAGGCAGGTACTCCCAGCCAACTGAGTGTCCCTTAAAATTTAAAATTAATTCTATATTCTCGAAATATTTATAGGCTTGGTTATATCCAATAAGATTTTTAGTAGACACCTAACCTATGGGAAATACTGGCATTATAAAAATGAATAAGATACAGTCCTTGTCTTCCAGAAATTAGCTGTGTAGAAGAAGAAAGAGATGCATATGCACTGTTACTGCAGCTAATAGAAAGAAAAAAGAAAAGTGGAGGAAGTTGGGGGAAATACATAATCTTGATTGGGTCATGAGGTCATCGTAGAAAGCTTTACAGAAGAGATGACATTTGATGTGGACATTTGAGACTAAGAAGGATGTCACAAACAATAAAGTATACTATTTTCCTTCACAAAGACAAGAAAAACTTGTATGAAAACAAATTCTAATGAAGGAAAATGACTTTACTACTTATAAGGGAAACATAGCTACAAGCTAAAGGTCTCCTTCCTTCATCCCAAGGTGAATTTGCTTAACATCTTAATGGTCTTAAAATCACAGACCATTCTTTGGATATTCTCCTTCTTATTATGCTTCATCTGGGAATTCAAGGAGCTAGGAACTGTACTGAATATTTAAATTAGCTTAAAGAGTTCCCTTTAATCTAGAGAAGGTGCTAAGTGCAGAAAGAAGAAAGCCTTTGGAAGATTGAAAACCTGTCACATAATGCAATGTAGGGAAATCATTTATAAGAATGGAAGAATCTTCTTAAAGGTGTACAGGGTCACTGTATTTCAGAGTGAGTTTGGATGTGTTATTCAGATTTTAAATGAGAAGAAATAAGAATCTGAAATGTCATATCCTCAAGTAAAATAGTTAAACTGACTGGCCCAACCTGCTTCAATAGTCTGGAGTGCTTACAGTGTCATCGGGCAGTGACATCCCAAGAACACCATTCCTCTCTCCCACCTGCTTTCTCCAGCACACCCAGGAATCTCCTTAGATTCTTACTCATGTCCAAAGAGCTAGCTCAGATTGCTGACACCTCATTAGAGGAGATGAAAAGATGATGGCCTCTCTGAGACTGGAAGAATCCATCTTCACCACCCATACTAGGTGATCCATATGCCCTGCTCAACTATAACTCCTGTCACTTAAGTCAGGGACCAGGGGGCACCACGGAAATTCATGGTCTAAAGAGATGCCCCCTTCCCACTTGTTGCTGGCACCACTGATAAGGTCAAAGCTTGTTGTTGCCTCCTAAGATTCTAGCATTCCTGGGTCTGCAACCACAAGTTCAGAGAGTCCCTGGCATGCACTTGCTGCGGTTGTGAAAGCTAAAGCCACAGCTTGGTGTGGTGCTTCCACTAACCTTGGCTGCCCTCAGAAATGTGGTTCCATGGCAGTCCAGCGCTCAGGTCACTGCCATTGAAAAAGGACTCTGCTCAGTGGGTAGTTGTTCCCTACAGTGTTGAGAAGGCGGCTCCTTTTCTCTGTGGTACACTAAGCTAGGAACATTCTGGATCAAAACTGTCCTGGATTCCATGGGTTCCACAGCCCGGCCACTTCCCCAGTACAAGTTGACTCAAGAATGGCTGCGCCAGAGACGCTGGTCTGTGCAGCTGTCTTCTTTCCAGGCCTTGGATGTCAGCCTTCTCTATTGCTGCACCATCATGGTAGACTGTTTCTCAGGTGAATTCAGTCTCAGTGACCTCACCTCCCTTTCTGCTTGACCTTAAACAGGGTCACTTCAGCTGAACCTGTATGTTTTAATTACTTTGGATTTTAATTAAGAGGGTCTCAGTACTTTTCCTCCCCAGAGTGTCTCGATAATCTTCTATAAATTAATATATCTACCTCTCAGAAATTGAAAATCCTATATATAAGTGGCTGTGTCAGGATTAAACTAAAGAGGCCATCCACACACTAAATGTCTTTTTATAGACTGAAGAACTATTTTCTGTAAATCTCTAATGAAGTGCAGTTATTTTAAAAATAGCTTGCCTGGCGCGCGCATGTGTGTGTGTGTGTGTGTGTGTGTGGTATGTGTGTTAGCACTAAAAAGGAGAGAGGTCAGCACAGGGTTCCTAGTTTGGGCTGCATCACTAACAGTTGCTGACTTTGGATAACTCACCTGAAAATCTCTGTGCCTTACTTCTCTCATGAAAAAAAAAAAAAAAATGGAGGAGTGGAACTTCATAGCTGCTCTGGTTACTTCCAGCTCTAGATAATTCTATAATTCTTTGCGATGATCTAAACATAATTTGTAGGCAAACACACCCTCGTGTGTTGTTACAGAAGCCTCATTCCTAACCATTAGGTTCATGTTTGGTCATCAGCTTGATTGAGCCAACTCCTGCTTACCCATCCACAGATGCTAGTGGATTATCCATGGGTGGTCTGGGTCTTTACAAGCAATAGGTTAGATTGGGGGCTCCCCCATGGCCCACTGTAGGCCAAATTCATCTAAATGCAGAGATAGAAATAAGGCAGCCTCCACAGGCTCCTGGGACAAGGTACTCCCCAGTCCTGCTTCAGCATGTTCATGTCAAACTGTCTAAAAATTGTCCACAAAAACACAAATTGCTATGGCAACCGAACAAGAAAGGATCAAAAGAAGAGAGAAGGTTTCATGAAATTCCTCATGAAAGTCCCTGGACAGGGACTGCTTTGCTGACTGTCCTAAGACTGAAGGCAAGGGTGTAGCCCTTTTGTAAAATTACCCAGTCACTGTGTTTTCCTGATGTATGGTGCTCGCGTCAAATCAGAGATGAATCCAAACCTTCACCCTCAGACACAACGTGAGTGTTTTGGGAGGTTCCAAATATCTTTGGTTTGTTTTTCAATTTTAATAAGTTCAGTACTTCCTGGGTTTGGCCAGGCCAGACACACCACAGGACGTTTCCAGCCTGAAACCAGAAAGCGTGCAGGCACTCACAGAGGACACTGATGCAGCGAGCTTTCCATCTCACTTGCCAGACCTAAAAACATCTCGTGTGGTTAGCTGCCTCGTGGTTGTACCTACCCAGAGCGCATAATATATGAAGGGAGAGTTTATGTATTGGCTGAGTGCTCGTGGCCTATGTGTGCGCTAGCCTTTGTGTGTTCACTACCCCTCATAACATTTTCAGGGAGGAAGGAAGACTGGTCTTTTCATTAAAGAGATGAATGTGAAAATTCTTGACAGCAAGGACAATGTTTCCATGTTCAATTTACTATTAAAAGAACTCAAATAGTAATTGCCGCTGATGAGCAGGAAATGGAGGCACTGACATTTTGAATAATCCAGTTCAGTGTTGTGAGTCACCTATCCACAGTATTCAACAACTATTTAATTGAATGCTACTGCCTCAGTACCAGGATAATTATAGACACTGTGGAGGATTAGAAACTTGTAAAATTTTAGGGCTTCGAGAACCAAGTGGTCATCCAGGAAACCACGACACAGTATCTGGCCTCAAAGATGCTACACTTCACTGTGAGAGACAATATTGACTCCCATGAATGCCACGGCAAAATAAAAGGTGCAGTACAGGTGCCCCTTGTAGCCTCCAATCAGCTTGTCCACCTCATTTCACAGCTAAGCTTACTTCCAAGGAAGTTCATGTTATACTAACAGTCGCTGCTTTCTTCTTCTCAGCTTCTGGGAGGAACACCCAAGCCTAACTGTTAAGTTAAAACTGGGCACTTTTCAGTCTGCCTCTCACTTTCCTCTCTGCAGCATTTGATGTTCTTGACAGCTCCTTTCTGGAAACTCTCTATGTGTCCAACAATGAGCTTACTGTCTCTCCTTTCATCCTCATTGCAATCTTCTGAACAGATCTTCTTCCTGTATTTCCTATCATAGTAAAGAACATTACCATGTACCTAACTGGTCAAGCCAGGAATGCTGGTAAGTAGATTTGAGGGATTGGGGCGATCACTCACTACGTGTTCCTTTTATTCACTATCATGTTCTGTCAGCCCCCAAATCTTGTATTTCTTCATTAACGTTATATGTGTCTCTTCCTCTGGTTCTCAACACTGTTGCATAGGCTCAAACCCTTATTATATATTACCTGTATTATTGAACCATCTATTATTAATCTGGCTTCTGGCTTTTAGGCTTATGCTCTGTCAATCCATCCAGCAGACTAATGCTAAATTTACTTTCTGCCCCGTCCCCAAAATTGTAATCAAGCTACTGACACCACAATCCTATAGGAAAGGCAAGGTCCATAGCAAGATCTGCAAGAGCATGCATGATCCCAACACCGTTCATGTCTCCACCTTCACCCACACCTTTGTCGTATTCAATGACTTGTGGTGCTGGAACAGCAAAACTGCTCTTCCATACTTCTGTGCCTTTGTTTATTCTGCCCAAACTCACCTTTCTAGTCCCAAGAATCCTTCTTTGCATTTTAATCCACTTTGTCCATACCTCTATCATAGCACTTACCAAGCTGTACAACTTTTACCAGGGCAAGTATTAAAACAGATAAAACAAACAACAACAACAACAAAACAATAAGGCACGTTTGAGAGACCATGTATAGTTTTACTTGATTGAACTCAGGTTCTTGGCAGACCTTGAAGGTATGGAACAAAAAATGAAGTGGGTAGTCATTTATAGATTTTTATTAGGGAAGTTAATTGGTCAGACTTACATGTTAAAATCTTTATTCCAGTTATCTGTAAGATGCATTACAAAAAGGGCATAATTTTTAGAGCCTGAATGAGGGCAGGCAATGTGGTTGAAGAAAAGAAAAAGAAATCATTCCAGAGATACATATGCAGTAGAATTAGCAAGTCTGATATATCGATTAACTGAAGTAGACAATTTATCTATTGATTCAATAACTATTGACCATTAAGGAAATTCTTCAAGAGATGGAAATACCAGACCACCTTACCTGCTTCCTGAGAAATTTGTATGTAGATCAAGAAGCAACAGTTAGAACTAGACATGGAACAACAGACTGGTTCCAAATAGGGAAAGGAGTATGTAAAGGCTGTATATTGTCACCCTACTTATTTAACTTATATGCAGAGTACATCATGTGAAATGATGGGCTGGATGAAGCACAAGCTGAAATTAAGATTGCCGGGAGAAATATCAATAACCTAAGATATGCAGATGACACCACCCTTGTAGCAGAAAGCAAAGAGGAGCTAAAGACCCTCTTTTTTTTTCCATTTATTTTTATTAGTTGGAGGCTAATTACTTTACAATACTGTAGTGGTTTTTGTCATACATTGACTAAAGACCCTCTTGATGAAAGTGGAAGAGGAGAGTGAAAAACTGGCTTAAGACTCAACATTCAAAAAGTGAAGATCATGGCATCTGAGCCTATCACTTCATGGCAAATAGATGGGGAAACAATGGAAGCAGTGACAGACTTTATTTTGGGGGGGTTCCAAGATCACTGCAGATGGTGACTGCTGCCATGAAATTAAAAGATGCTTGCTTCTTGGAAGAAAAGCTATGACCAACCTAGACAGCATATTAAAAAGCGGAAACATTACTTTGCCAACAAAGGTCGGTCTAATCAAAGCTGTGGTTTTTCCAGTAGTCATGTATGGATGTGAGAGTTGGACTACAAAAAAAGCTGAGTGCCTAAGAATTGATGCTTTTGAAGGTTGGATAAGATTCTTGAGAGTCCCTTGGACTGCAAGGAGATCCAACCAGTCCATCCTAAAGGAAATCAGTCCTGAATATTCACTGGAAGGACTGATGCTGAAGCTGAAACCAATACTTTGGCCACCTGATGCAAAGAACTGACTCATTGGAAAAGACCCTGATGTTGGGAAAGTTTGAAGGTGGGAGGAGAAGGGAACAACAGAGGATGAGATGGTTGGATGGCATCACTGACTCTATGGACATGAGCTTGAGTAAGCTCCAGGAGTTGGTGATGGACAGGGAGGCCTGGTGTGCTGCAGTCCATGGGGTCGCAAAGAGTCGGACACAGCCAAGTGACTGAACTGAACTGAACTAAAGAGTTGTTATACCCCCTAGAAATACAAAAAAGTTATAAGACAGTGTTCCTACTCTTGTAGAAAATCAACATAATGCAATACAAAGTTCAGAAGTAAACTCAAATATAGATAATGAAGTATGAAAGTGAAAGTGTTAGTCACTCTGCTGTGTCTGACTCTTTGCGACCCTGTGGACTTTAGCCTGCCAGGTTCCTCTGTCTATGGACTTCTTCAGGCACGAATACTAGAGTGGGTAGCCATTCCTTTCTCCAAGGGATCTTCCTGATCCAGGGATCAATCCTGGGTCTCCTGCATTGCAGGCAGATTCTTCACTCTCTGAGCCACTAGAGAAGCCCCAATATAGATGAGTTTAGTAAATGATAACACTGTAGCTCTAGAACAACTGACTAGACATTTAGGAAAAACATAGGTAAAGTTATATTTTCCCTATGCCTTACTCACCAAATTCAGTTCCAAATAAATTTAATGTAAATGTAAAATAATAAAAACAATAGAATAATCAGAGGTCAATATATATATATATAATTCTCTGGCATTTAAATCTTTCTAAACAAAGCATTGAAGAATGCAAATAAAAGGCAATGACTTTGTCTACATAGGATTGAAAATATGTTTATCACAAAAATACAGCAATAGAAAAATTGTTGCAACATAAGGGTAAAGGATTAATATGACATAGGCACTTTTGTTGTACCATTTTGGCTTTGGCCTGTTTCAAAGTCTGTCAGAAGAAAAGCCTGAGGATCTATTCGATTACTTGATTTTTGAGACTATTAATTGAGTACCCCTAAACTGGTAACTGCTTTGCCCAAAGAACTCTAGAAACTATGAAGAAGCAGAGAGATTAGACTCCTCCATCACACTCTTTCAGAAAAAGGAAAATATTTGAGCCTTAACAAACATTTATACTATGAAGTTTTCTGATGATATACCTTTGTTTCCTGATAGTTTCAGGAGTCAACTAATTTCCATGCTTCCAATAAGCACATCATGAGAAGCTGTTATGTTCTGAGGCACTGTGCCAGATACTGTCCTTTACTCAGTCAGAATTATCTTCTCAAAGATGAGTAAGACAATGTCCTTGTCCTCAAGAATTTCAAGGACAGGCATTTAAAGAAGAAACAATGTTTACAGTGCAACCTACATTTACTGATACCCAATGCATTTGAATTACTCCATGATCTCAACATGGCTGGCTTGAGTACATTGTGGAGGACATAGGAGAGAGAACATTTAACAGCTCTCGCGCAGACTTTCCTTTTTGGTTAGATGGAGCCTCAGTTTGTGGGGCTGTCAGCACAACGCCTTCTAAAATGTCACATTCCCCTTCCATGATGTTTAAGAAGCAAAGGGATGTGGATTTAAGAGATGAAGAAAATGATGCTTATTAGCTTGAATGAGGTCATCTGAGTTACTCTGCGGGATACTTAAAGGAAGAGAACAGACCCATGCTAGTTAAAGCAACCTCAATAAAGCCAAGC
Organism: Cervus elaphus; assembly: GCF_910594005.1. Classification (NCBI taxonomy): domain Eukaryota; kingdom Metazoa; phylum Chordata; class Mammalia; order Artiodactyla; family Cervidae; genus Cervus; species Cervus elaphus. The sequence continues at coordinate 38,211,497 of NC_057836.1, forward strand.
ATCTATACAATATATAGAATGTTATTATGTTTTCCTCATGTTCTTTTACATGATAAACCCAGGAGATGTCTGATTTTTGACTTGAGTACATGAAACTATGCACTATGGCGAGAAGGCTATAACCGTCCCCACGTGGGGGTCTCACTGCCATGCACACTTCACATTCCTGAGCCCATCCACACCCCGCCACCAGCTCCTCTTCTTGCTTCCCGTTTGCCAGGTTTGCCCCTCCCCGCGCCCCCCACCCCCCCACCTCGCCCCCTGATTTTCCAGTGTCCTCTGAGCCTTCTTGTTTGGGGATTCTTCTCCCAGACTCTTTTTCAAGTGTTCCTTTGGGGTTTGATGAACTGCGTCCTGACTTTTGACCAGCTTCCTTGCAGCTTCTTCACTTCACCCCCTCCTTGTGCTCCTCCCACCCCATTCCCAAGCTGCCACGTCATCTCCAAGGTTATGTTCTACAAACATATTTTGAAATGTCCCTCTTTTACTCTTCATTCAGAAATTCTCTCAAGACTTACCTCTTTCTGAGACTAACTCTCAGAATATTTAGTAAAGTAAAGCAAAACAAAGTTAAAAAATATCAGCCATCTGCAAGTCTTTCAAATGAGGGAAAGGGCCCACACTGCAGCTCTGTCTTTAATTGGCTTCATGGCTAAATGCTGAACAGAGACCTGTAAGCAGCATTTGGGAATACATACTGTGCTTCGTCTCTCATTATCTCTCCACCCTTTCCAGATTGGAGGTAAGCTAAGGACACAGATTCTGGGATGCTTGTGGGTTCTCTGACCCTCAGTGATTATTAAACAGCATATTTGGGTTCAGTTTTTCCCCTGCATTGTGGTTTCTGTGATTAAGTGATGCGCTGAATAATGTTCTTGCAACTCCAACTGGCTAACATATTTTCACTATTTATGTATATTCATTTTTTATTTTTCTGCAGAAAGAGAAAAAGTGGTATTTGAAAAGCAGATAGAGATTTGTTCTTCCCTTTCTTTTTTCTTTTATGAAGATTTGACAAAATCTTGAAAGTTCTTGAGGGATTTTTTTCCAAGAGACCAGCACCACTGTAAGTTATCAAAGGGAAACTATGTTTCTATTGTAAATCATCCTATACTCACTGTACCAGGGAATGAAACAGAATTTCCAAAAGTTGCTGACTGGCAAATATGAGGGGAAAAGGAGAGGGAGGAAGAGGAGAAAGAAATGAGCAATGAGAGCAAGAAAAAGAAAGATAAAGAGAAGGAAAAAAGGAGGAGACCAGGAAGCATTTGTGTATTGAATGAGTCTGAATTAATTGAACATCTTCCTTCACATGTTGGCTCCTGAGTTGGAAAGATGGCTAATTTCCCATCTTGCTCTCAGCCACAGTTTTGTTTCACATTATACCTATTACTTTTTTATTTTGAATTTTAAAACAACAGTGATGCTAAATATTTTGACACTGAGCTTTGAAAAAAAAGACAGAGCTAGAACTTTTTTTTTTCCCACAATGGTCAATTTGTATGATTCTCAGCACAATTTAAAGTGGTTCAGTTTCAAAAGGGTAGATGTTCAAATAAGCATGGTCTGATTCAAAATATGCTTTAAAATATACAGATCTGATTGTAAGAAAAAGACCTCCTCACGGTGACGTATTTTGCATTAACATTAAAACAAAACCAAGCAGGGCTTTGTTTTTCAGAGATAATTGAAGAAAAGAGAGTTTTGCCAAAACTAAACAAAACACAACCATTTCTTTGAACCTGAGAATTCTCCCACGCCCAAATATGATTAAAACGCATTTTGGTTAGGCCATTTTGATCACTGTGCCTATTGCAAAACCTGTTCAGAGTCCCTGGCAATTTTATGATCTTATCTGTGTTCTTTTCTTCAGTCCTAAATGGTTTTGAACATCTAGCATGATGCTGTCCTGCTGGAGCTCAAGTAAGTGCTTACGGAGGATGTGATGTGGAGAGCTCAAAGCCCTTTGAGAATGATGCTATACACACACCCATGTCCCCCAATAAACCCATTATAACTTGCCTTCTTATCTGTCTACAAAAGGGACTTTCTGAGAAGAGAAAGGGAAAGACTGGAAGGAAGTTAAGTGAGTAACTTCAGGACAGCATAAAGAAATATGCAGACAGATGCTTGGCATTTTTGGAGTTTTCTTTATTAAAGACTTTAATTGAATTTCTTTGACTGCAGTTGAGAGCCTTGTCTAGAGCACACTGCAGATCTGTTACTTTCCCATTCTATTTATATGTCTATGAAGTAGATCATTGTAATGAATACAGATGGGCAATAAGTACAAAGTTATTGCATAATTTTTCAAAATTTTATGATTGCTTTCCCTACTTCCTCTTAGAATAATGGCCCCTCTGTGTAGCATGGAGACCATTCACTATATCTTCAGTATATTTTACCATTTCAGCAGATTTTAATTTATTAGAGACACACAAGAAGTGGTGTGTAAACAATCCACAGGATGAAACTGATTTGTAAGACATGGATGACCTGAAGCAGTATTAAGTTACTTCTGAGATCACTTGGTGAATGCAAGTGCATATGTATTTTTTCCCCTTCATCCCCTCCCTGCCTGCTTTTTGATTTGGCAAGGGTTGGCAGTTGGGGACTGGAGGGAAAACCAAATTAAAGCCACACACCAGCCCATAGCAAACAGAACAGAAAATGTCAGCCTTATGATGGGATGTGTAACAAGATGGAAAGTTTCTCCATGACTTTGCATCTCTGAACCCTGCTTAGGCAAGAATGCAAAGCTGCCAGTTCTGTGTAAACAAACACAGCTTTACAAGAAGTATGCTAATGGCTGCTCCAGCATCTGTGGGATTGCTCTGAATGGAAAGCTGTTCAATTCCTATTCCTTTTGCATCATTACTCTTTTCTCTTTGCCTGAGCTTCTCTCGAGATATGATCACCATGGGAAAAATTTTCTGACATGACAATGCCAGGATCTGCCAAGCCGAGCCTGCATCAATAATCATTCTTTGTCAAGTTGTGTCCAGGACTGTGGTCTTTGCCTCGCAGGCTGTTTCCTGCAGTTTAGGTTTCCCATTGACTTTGAACTCACAGCCACAGTGACTTTGATCAACTGTATATTTACTTTTCTAGACCAGAGCATGATGGATGAGGGGGTCATATACTATTGAAGCTGCTTAGTAAAAATGACAAAGGCATTGAGAGCGCAGGAGAAGGTTTCATAGAGGAACCGCATTTGCACTCATCCTTGAAAAACTAGTTGAGGCAGTAGAAACCAGAAGCCAGAATATTGTAGCTGATGAACAAGCATACACTCATTATGAATCACCATATAGACAGAGCTTAAAAGTGTGTGTGGGCTTTGGTGGGGATACCGATTTTCTATGAATTTGCCATCTGCAATTTTAAATATGAATATTCACATAAAAGGGGCATATAATATGGAAAACTAGGATTAATTGCAGGAAATACATGATCTCCATATTTCTCTTGGCTTAAAGAGAACAGTTTAAATCTACAGTGCAAAGAATTAAAAATTTTAATTTAACAAAATTTTATGATATAGATTTAAAACTACCAAGGCTGCAGTGAAAGACTAGGAAAACCCATAGTAAATTGGGCCTGTGAAGTGAAGCAGCGGTTCTCAATCCATTTTTCTTATTTACTCCCTAAAAATACTTGGAAAAACCATGTACCCTCTGACACATTTTCAGTTGACATCTAAAAAATTTCAACATAAGTTTTAATAGTTTCCAAGAATGTAATTTATGATGCTTTTCACATTGATCTTTTAGATGATGTTTAAGTTAATCAAATGGAATCTAAAAAGCATAGTTGGTTGATAAATACTATAATTCATTAAGTTTTTTTTCTCTTTTCTAATGAACAAGTGGCTTTTCAGTAGTGGAAATTTTCTCTCCTTGAATTTATATTTCTATACCATGTTTCTCACAGTTTTTGTTTTCTAAAGTAATGTTTTAGACTTAATATAATTTTATTGGTCACTCTATCATATGTCTTTGCAACCAAAAAGTATATAAATCTATTTTAAAAAATTTACTTTGACATAAAATTCTAAATTCAGAATGCTTTCTTTTGGACTGAGTTACTATAATTACTTTTATTACAAAATTGAGCAAATTTACAGTATATTTTACAAATATACTGTAAATGTTGGAAAAATTGTTGAATGTTAAAATTTTATTGAAAATGCATTTCTATTTGAGATGGATAGGGCTTTTGTTTTTCCAATAAGTTTATGTGTGCTATTATGTACTGTTAAAATGAGCAGTGTTCAGCATCTCTTCTATTCCTTCCTTTTTATTATTTTAGCTACTTTAAGTGCTGAGAAAAGTTGTTCTCATAAAAAAGAAAATGAAACAATTTAGTACAGCAGCATCATTCATTTTAAACTCATGAATTTAATGCCAAATATCACATGGTGATATATCACAGAAATACTATTTGATAACCATCTGAAGGCTGAGTACCAAAGAACTGATGCTTTCAAATTGTGGTATTGGAGAAGATTCAAGGGTCCCTTGGACTGCAAGGAGATGAAACCAATCAATCCTAAAGGAAATCAATCCTGAATATTCTTTGGAAGAATGGATGCTGAAGCTCCAACACTTTGTTCACCGAACTCACATAGCTGACTCACTGGAAAAGACCCTGATGCTGGGAAAGATTGAAAGCGAAAGAAGAGGGTGGGAGAGGATGAGATGGTTAGCATCACCAACTCGATAGACATGAATTTGAGCAAACTATGGAAGATACTGAAAGACAGGGCAGCCTGGTCGCAAAGAGTTGGACACGACTTAGTGACTGAACAACAACTTGATTCATTGACACTGAAGTGCTGAAAGAGAAAAGTGAAGTCATTCAGTCATGTCGGACTCTTTGCAACCCCGTGAACTGTAGCCTAGGAGGCGCCTCCATTCATGAAATTTTCCAGGCAAGAATACTGGAGTAGGATATCATTTCCTTCTCCAGGGGATCTTCCTGACCCAGGGATCAAACCCAAGTCTCCCACATTGCAAGCAGACGCTTTTACCATCTAAGCCACCAGGGAACTGCTCTAGGATTAAAGAACTTAGTCAAAGGAAAAAAGGTTTCTAAGTTAGAATCCTGATAAACATTTATCTGAAGAGTCAAACGATGAAAAGAAGCAAGTAAATGTATCATGAGGAAACTAGGACCTGGGAAGTACAGTGTTGTGGTAGTAAAAGAAGAGAAAGTTTCAAGCAGAAGTACTTAGCAGTGCCAAAATAGTTCAGAGAGGTAAGCTTGAGGCAGACTAAAAGAGGCCATTATTTTTCTGAGGTTTCAAAAAGAAGTTAACTTTTTCCTGTACGTGAAACCATGAATTTTGGCATTGCAATCACATTATACAGGATCTTGGATTTAGGACATTGGAGCATTATTTTTTCTTTTTTTAAAAAAATTGTTTTATGTATAAGTCTCTTTTTAGGATTTTTATTCTGGTCCAACTGTCTATTTGTCTGTTCCTGAACTGACAGCAGGTTAGGTTGGCAAGCATTTGGTCCTGTCCGAAATGTCCATAAAACTTTTGGTCTATGCCAGGAGGTCCCTTAGATCTGATCCTGTCCAGAATGTCCCCGACTGTATTGCTCATGGACAGATGGTTTTAGACAGAACCAAATATCAAGTACCTTTTGGCAGAGACCAAATGTCTTGTGGACCAACTGTCTATGGATGTTTTGGGCAGGACCAGATGTCCAGCAAGGGAAAGTTATCATACTATTGCTTTACACAAAGTATTTACTTTAGATATGACAAATCCTCTCACTCTGTTCTTATTAAAATTGTCAAAATTACATCTTTATAATCATGAATTTTTACCATGAAAATATTATATCTACTTCTTTTTTTTAACTTTTTTCAGTAATGTTTTGCAATTTTCTTTATAAAGATGTTGTATGTCTCTTGTTATTTATTTTTAGATACCTTAAGTTTTTATTGGAACTGTGAATGGAAATTATTTTTCCATTGCATTTTTGAATACTGATTTTTTTTCACATTGATCTTTTAATAAGTAGTAGTGTGGAATTCTCTTAGTTCTTAAAAATGTATTGGCAGTTTCTCTTGGTTATATCACATAGACAATCATATTAGTTACAAATGAAGATGCTTTGACCTTTCATTTCTAATTTTTACTCATTTTATGCCACATTTTATCTTTCTGCATTAGATAGAAACTGCAGTAGAATGTTGAATACAAGCAGCAACATAAGAATCCCATTTTGTTCCTAACTTTGCATGAAATGATTCTAAAATTTCACCATTAAATTTAGTTTTATTGCGTCTTCAATGAATACCTTTATCAGATGAAGACATTTCCTTTCTATATTAAGCATGCTCAGGGCTGTATCACACATGTAAGTTGAATTATCAAATGTTTGCATTTACTAATAGAATCATATTTTTCTCTTTTAATTTCTAATTGTGATTTATTACTTTAATAGATTTTTAATGTAGGAACACCATTTGATTTCTGAGAATAATGCTATTTGGATTGATATAATATTTTAATATTCACTGATGAATTCTGCTTACCAATATTTTATTTGGGATTTTTGCAGGTATCCTGGAAGTGAAATTGATCTATGGTTTTACTTTCTTTTAGTTCCCTTTTCTAGTTTTGGTATCAAAATTATATAAGCCATATAAATTGCTATATGTATCTGTTTATTTCTGTACTTGGAAGAATTTGTACTTGGTAGAAAATATTTATCTAATGATATTTGTGACAATTCACTTTTAAAACTGTCTGAGCCTTTTGTCCCTTTTGTGAGGAGACTTTTGAGGATCAGTTCAATTTATTTAATGACTAATTCAATGGTACGCATATAAACTGTGCTGTAAATTTCTGGACACTTCCAATATTATTTTCTTGTTATTTTAAAGATCTCAATTTATCTTTAGTTATCCCTTTCTGATTCTAGTATTACTTTTTTTATGATTTGTCTCTTTTTAAATCTGCCTTACTAAGTTTTGCCTAATTCATCAGTTTTTAAATAACCACCTGTTGATTTTCATTTCATTTTCATTGATTTTCACTGTGACTTTGAGTTCTTCTTCATGACTGCCTTTATAATTTCCTTCCATCTTATTTTCTTAGGTGTACTGTTTTTCTTTTCAATTTCTTGATTTGAGCATTTACTTATTTTTTCTGCCTTTTTAGAGATTTTTTAAGGAAATTGACCTCAGTTTCTCAGTTTTTTTTCTTTAGTCAATGTTTCCTCTCTCTGATAGCTTTTTGTTTTCTTTTTTTTTTTTTTTTTTTTTTTTTTAATTTTTTTATTAGTTGGAGGCTAATTACTTCACAACATTTCAGTGGGTTTTGTCATACATTGATATGAATCAGCCATAGATTTACACTTATTCCCCATCCCGATCCCCCCTCCCACCTCCCTCTTCACCCGACTCCTCTGGGTCTTCCCAGTGCACCAGGCCCGAGCACTTGTCTCATGCATCCCACCTGGGCTGGTGATCTGTTTCACCATAGATAGTATACATGCTGTTCTTTTGAAACATCCCACCCTCACATTCTCCCACAGAGTTCAAAAGTCTGTTCTGTATTTCTGTGTCTCTTTTTCTGTTTTGCATATAGGGTTATCATTACCATCTTTCTAAATTCCATATATATGTGTTAGTATGCTGTAATGTTCTTTATCTTTCTGGCTTACTTCACTCTGTATAATGGGCTCCAGTTTCATCCATCTCATTAGGACTGATTCAAATGAATTCTTTTTGACAGCTGAGTAATATTCCATGGTGTATATGTACCACAGCTTCCTTATCCATTCATCTGCTGATGGGCATCTAGGTTGCTTCCATGTCCTGGCTATTGTTTTCTTTACTATTTGTATTCCTTAATTTCACAAAACTCTGTGTTGGTCTGTGCTTATTTGTTTTAAATATTTCCTCTCAGTATTGGAATGCTCTTTCAATTACTCAGCCATAAAAAAGGATAAAATTCTGCCATCTGTAGCAGTGTGGATGAACCTAGAGAAATAAAGTCAGTGAAATAAGTCAGAAAGACAAATATTGTATGATATCATTTATATATGGAATCTAAAAATTAAATGAATTATATGCAAAGCAGAGACAAACTCACAGAGACAACAAACAAGTGGTTACTAGAGGGGAGAGGGAAGTGAGGAAGTATAAGATAGGAGTATGGGTTTAAGAGATACAAATTAATATACATAAACTAAATAAGCAAAAAAGATTTATTTGTACAGCAAAATGAATTATAGTCATTAATTTTTAATAACTTTTAAAGGAGTAGCACCTATAAAAATACTGAATTACTATGCTGTAAGCCTAAAACTAAGATAATATTGTAAATCAATGATGCATCAATTAAAAGAAAACTATTTCAATGCAGAATAATTCTTAGTCATTATCTTTACTGACTCCCTCCATTCTCTCATTGATTTTATTAGAATTTGGATTTGCAGAATGAATTTCAATGAGAAAAAAATTTTTTTGTCTTTTCCTTTTCCTTTGTTTTATCTTTGTTAAATTTCCTTTCTCTTCTCTCACTTTAGCAGTTTTCCTGCTTTGTATGTAAGTCTGCCAATCCTTTTAGAATCAGGTGCTAGGATGATGTTCCTGTCCTGCAGTGACATTGACTATTCTATATGCAGTCATAAGGCTAGGTAGCAGTTTGGCTTAATTCCTGGTCATAAAGCTGTGTCTTAGTATTTCTGTCTCTTAGACAGAATAGCAGGTTGACTGCTATTTTTGAAACCTACCTTGATATAGGGGAACCTCTCTTCAGGTATCAGTTTCAAACAATCAATGCCTCTACTGTGCATGGAGAACTCATAGGATAGGTTCCCCTTGGAGAGGCAAGTCTTGGTTACCATGACCACTGCTGGCCATGGAAACTAGCAAGACTATGTCTTCTATCATGCTTACTGATTTGCATGTCAATTCTGTTTTTAGTTTACTAAAATGTTTGCTTTTGAATATGCTATGTCTTTTTAGTTACTGCTTTTAAAACATTTTAATTAGTTTTGTTATATGGATTAGAGGAGAAAAAAAACTTGTTAGTAGACTTGGGGTCAACTTATAATGAAAATAAAATGAAATTTTAAGACATTATGTACATTGAGCATGCTGATTTTAAGTGTTTCTTCATGTTAGGACTACCAAGCATGTTTAAAAAAGCCCCTTTGATAGTAAAGCTTTTGACACAGGGTATGTTTATTTGACCTAAAACACAAAGCCATTAAACACCAAGATATTTTTAAATGACCAAATAATATGCAAGATCATTGCTATCACCTCAGCTGTGGAGTTATATCAGTGGCCTTGGTTCCACTCCATCCCAATCCTTACCTACTAGAGAAAGTGTGGTATGGATCAAGTAGGGTTACCCACAACCTGCAGATAAACCACCCAAAGCAAGTATCTTTATCAATCCTTTTAAATGGATGAAACTTTAAAATACAAATGTAGTCAAAACCTGATGAACCAAGAATGTCTAACATTTAATTATAAGAAATATAATCAGTATAAACATTAATGTAGTTAGTTGATATTTTATGGAAATTTTAGGACCTGATGATAGATTTCTGGGAAAGAAGAGAAGGTGACTTTCATTTATTCAATAAGTATTAATCAAGCAAAAACTATAAGAAAAGAGCCTTAGACAAAAAGCTACAGCCTTTGAAGAGGAAAAACTTACTGAAGTTTTGGCTCATGGGCTGAGAAATTCAAGCAAAAAGCTATGAGCAAGACACATTTATCTTGTTTATTCTTATGGAGCAAAGTAATTTTTAAAATTACTTAAAATGGAAATTTTTCTCTTTATGCCTTACTTCCAGGAAATTCAAAGCTAAATTTTATGTTTAATTGTATTATTATCTAAGATTTGAAAATTATCTTGATCTTCCATCTGTTGAATTTTGAATCCTTTTTTCAAATGTTATTTCAACTACATAGTTCTCTTAAATTATTTTTGGAATTAAGATATTAGTGAGTGAACTGAAAAAATGAATTAACAGTATTGAAGCTGTGAGGGGAAAAGCTATAGAACTGATTGAAAACTGAGATCAACACTCTCTCCTCCCTCATAAACAGGAAATTGTTAAATGTATTTGTATATTAGGTAATGTGTGAGCTTCCAAGGTGGCACGGTGGTAAAGAATCTGCCTGCCAGTGCAGGAGATGCAAGAGATGGAAGTACAATCCCTGGGTGGGGAAGATTCCCTGGAGTAGGAAGTGATAACCCACTCCAGTATTCTTGTCTGGAAAATCCCATGGATAGAGGAACCTGGCAGGTTAAAGTCCATGGGGTTGCAATAAGTCAGAAACAACTGAGCAATTGAACACATGAAATGTGTGTGAATAACTGCTATAGCCTTAACATTTCACTTCCTTCCCAGGAACTCTTCAAATGGAATTTATGTCTGGTTAGGAGTAATACAATTTAAGAAGGATACGGATATACTGGAGAGGTTACAATGGAAACTACTTAAAATGATGGGCATTCTAGAAATCATGGTTTGTAAAGGAAAATGGAAAGAAATATTAGACTTATTTAGCAAAAAGAGAAATAGTGCTAGGTTAGGAAGAAGACAAAATTACAGGGAAGTCATTTTTAACTGTAGCAAAGCTGTGCTGTGCTGTATGCTGTGATTAGTTGCTCAGTTGTGTCCTATTCTAGATTGCATTTTTTGAAAGATCTGTTATTTTACTTAAATATTGAGAATACTTACAGAGGTTAAGAAAAATTTTCTAAATGGAGGTTCCTCTCAGTACTGTTTAGTTCTTCGGTCTCCTCGACAAAGAAACTTTGGTCAATTTTCTTTAGTAATAACACAAGTAATGGGGCATAGAGAAAGGATATACCCACATCCCTGGGCAGGAATTGCGTCTTTGACCCTGGAATTACTGCCAACTATCTTTGAGGGTGATTTAGAGATTAAAAATATTTTATCCTTCCAAGAATTCTGCAGGAGATGCCCACAAGAATTCAGTGAGGTGTGGCTGGGACAGTGGAAAAGATGCGAGACCCCTCCTTTAAGCACCAGGAAAACTAGGTTCCAGTCTGAGCTCTTTCGTTAGCCGGTGGTTAGTCACTTAACCTCTTTAAACTTTGTTTCTTCATGTCTAAAATTAGGTGGATATGGGGATAAATCTCTGAGAGCTTTAGGATCAGCTCAGATCAGCTATAATTCCATGGAATTCTGGGACTTGACATTACTAGAGTCAAGCAGGAGCGAAGAATAAGGAATATAGTTTTTCTCTAGCTACTCTCCTCAGAAAATTGTTGCATAAGTTTGCCTTCTGAAACAATTTTGTATATTGCATGGTGTCCTCACTGCCACCACTGTTGAGTTTTGTCATGGCTAGACAGAATGCTGCCATCACTGGTGAACTTCGACCTCTGCCCTTTCCAAGTGGAAAGAGAGAGATTATCGAGAAACTGGTTGTCTGTCTCTGACCCCAGTCACCCTGCTTGGCTGCCATCATCACCTTCAACACTGAGACCTTTATTTATACTCCAATAAATAATGCCTTTTAGATATTCAGCTAGCTACTTTGATTGCATTCAAGCCTTCAAAGCACAAGGCCTTGCATTTTTTTTCCTCTTTAGCTTTGGCACACTCTGGTCTTGCCCAGTGTAGAAATGGCTTCCACCTCCTTATCCCCTGTTCACACTTTCCCCATCAATCTGATGACATGAAACCGCTTGACTCATAAACAGGACTTAGAGAAACAGAGGTTAAACCACGGGCACCAAAAGTGGTTGTGAGCCTGCAAGTGTGGAAAGAGTGGGAAAATCCACAAGCATGTGGTTGTTACCATCTGCCCCAAGTGCTGAGCTGTAGAACCAAATTCAGCAAGAGCCTGCTATTTAAGATAAGCAAATACTCTGCCCCCTCTTCTTGGTAAAGACCACTGTGCTTTGCCACAGAACACCTCCTTTTTAGAAGTTTCAAATGTGAAAATGGACTTCCTTTCTTTTTAATTAATGATAGGAACACTTCTGTATCTCTGTGTTACTGATCGCCTCCTTGTACCTCTTGTACATTAGCTGGTGACCCAATAGAGTAATAACTATTGCAAATGTTTATATGTGTATGCTGTTTAGAGGAAACAGCTCTAAGGACTTTGTGTATATTAACACATTTAATGCGTACAACAGCCTTATGTCTTGGTATTTTTATTATCTCTTATTTAACATACCATGTGCCAAGCTGCGCCAAATTGCTTCAGTCGTGTCTGTCTCTTTGCAACCCTATGGACTCTAGCCTGCCAGGTTCCTCTGTCCATGGGATTATCCAAGCAAGAATACTGGAGAATTCTTGCCATGCTCTCCAGGGATCTTCCTGAACCAGGGGTCAAACCCACATCTCTTGTATCTCCAGCATTGTCAGGCATGTTCGTTACCACTAGTGCCAGCTGGGAAGCCCATTTAACACACAAAGAAATCAAATATAGAGAGATGAAATGCCTTTTCCCAGGGCTAATGATTGGCAAAGCTAAAGATTGGCAAAGGATCTGAATTTGGGAGTTCAGTCTCTGAAGTTTCCATCATGTTCTTCTGAGAAAGGAAAGGATGAAAACTGAGAAAACTGATGGTGCCCCAGTGATGACGCCAACAGGAAGCTTCTGAATAGACTGCTGGGTCAACTGTTCCTAGGAGAGAACCAGGGACAACTAGGCTCCAATAAAAATGATTTATTTCTTTACTTTTTGTTGTGATCTTGTAGCACCTATGGAATTGCTATGCACTCAGCAACTGCTTTGGATCTTTAAGTTAACTTTAAGGGTTACAGTGGGTGGACTGGTAGGACAGTCTGACAACTTCAGGTATCAAAGACAGTTTTGTGGTAATTCTGAGATTCATAGGGCAGTGCAATGTGATAGTTAAAATACAGTCACTTGAAGTAAGTCAGAAAGAGAAAAACAAATATCATATGTTAATGCATATATACAGAGTCTAGAAAAGTGGTACTGCTGAACCTATTTGCAGAAGAAGGAATGGAGATGCAGATGTAGAGAATGGACTCATGGACACAGAGAGGGAAGGAGGGAGGGGTGAATGGACAAAGTAACATTGACATGTCTACTCTATCGTGTAGAATAGCTAGCTAGTGGGAAATTGCTATACAACACAGGGAGCCCAGCCTGGCATTTTGTGACTACCTGGGGGGGTGGGATGGAGGAAGGAGGGGAGGGAGGCTCTTGAGGGAGGGTATATATGTATACGTATGACTCATTCACATTGTTGTATGGCAGAAGTCAGCACAACATTGTAAAGCAGTTATCCTCCAATTTAAAAAAAGAACACTTTGAAAGAAAAACAAAAACACTGGCATGAAGATAACTTGGAAAATAAATGAAGATTTAAATGTCAAAAAAAAAAAAAAGAAAAGAAATCTAACTAAACCTCTGGCAGATACCATCATGTAACTGGACATTTTCAAGTGCTCTCCCGAGGACTTCTCAACAAGATCAATGTAAACAATCATGTGTATCAAGATGATTATGAACGACCCTGTGCAGTGAAACACATTATAATGTAGCATTTAATTATTATAATATAGGTGTTGTGACTGTATTGTATCGCATCTCTTTCATTTGCCCTCTTACCCCTCCACACCTTTATGATTTATAGTAAAGAGGTCTCTATTTTACTCCATAGTGAGCATCCACTTTGTATCAGGATTTCCTGTCATCAGAAGCTTATTCAGGAGGACTTCCCTGGTGGTCCAGTGGTTAAGAGTCTGTCTTACAATGCATGGAACTCAGGTTCAGTCCCTGATTGGAGAGCTAAGATCCCATATGCCGTGGAGCAACTAAGACTGTACACTACAATCCACATGATATGATGAAGCTGATCCCACAAGACCAAATAAGTAAATAAACATAAAAAAGAAGCTTACTCAACAGGTTATATTTTTATCCTTTTAGTGATCAAACTCACTCATTTCAAACTATCAACATAAATAAAATAGTTTGTTTTGACTGGTAGTATGGAAGAGCATATAAGAAAATCCATTTTTTTCTGTGAATTTCAAAGGCAGTGCACTAGAAAGTTCATCTATTTTTCTTCTGTGATTCATCATCAATTTGGAGATTTTTTTTTTTTTGTGGTACAAATGAAATCAGAATATTTCCTTCCCTTATGTCTTCTCACATTGTGTGGGTTTATTAGCTGCATGAGTCATATGGTTGAAACTTCTGAAAATTTCTGATTTAATAAACAGTAAGAGAACAGACCTCCTTTATCTCTGGGGCTGGGTCTCCCATGTTTTTCAGACAGTTGCCCAGAGCTATGAGATGTGGAGCAAGTGAGTGACTGACTGGGGAGAGGTAGGTGGGGCAGACACTCACTCAGTCTCTCAGGATAACACTTGTCTGAGCCTGTTTATCTTCTACCTTAACCTCAGCAAATCTGTCTCCAGACCTGAAAGATGTGGGAGAATTCATGGGGATGTGGAAATATTTTTCCATGAAAAAATAGGAAGTGAGTTGATTTTATAAGAACATGAAGTAAATGGGCATGCTGGGATTCATGCGTGAGTTTTCTAGGGCTGCTATAACAACGTACCACAGACTAGGCAGCTCAAACAACAGAAGGTTATTGCCTCATAGTTCTGGTGTCTAGAAATCCAGAATCAAGGTGTCGGAAGGTTAGTTCATCCTGAAGTTTTGAGGAAGGATCTGTACTATAATTCTCTCCTGGATTCTGGTATCAGCAGGCATTCCTTGACTTGCAGACAGCATTCTCCCTGTGTCTTCACACCATCTTCCTCTATGAGTATCTGTCTCTGTGGCCAAATTTCCCACTTTATATAAGGACACTGGTCTTCCAGGATTAGGGTCCACCCTACAGATTTCATTTTAACTTGATTACATCTATGAAGACTGTATTTCTGAAAAAGATCTTATAAAGTAACTGGGCTTGCAGTATGTCTTTTTTGTGTGTGTGGAGGAGGAGACAACTCAACTCATAATTCTTACCAAGAAAACAAAATGATGTACAGACTTAAAAGTAAACCTTCGAGAGAAGATATTCAGATGGCCAATAAACACATGAAAAGATGCTCAGCATCACTCATTACAAGAGAAACACAAATCAAAACTACAAAGAGGTATCACCTCACACTAACCACTCAGAATGGGCATCATCAAAAAAGCTATAAACAATAAATACTGGAGAGGGTGTGGAGAAAAGGGAACCCTGCTTCACTGTTGATGGGAATGTAAATTGACACAGCCAATATGGAGGACAGTACGGAGATTCCTCAAAAACTGGAATAAAACTACCATATACCTGAGCAATCCCACTACTGGGTATATACCAGAAGAAAACCACAATTCAAAAAGATGCATGAACCCCAGTGTTAGTTGTAACACTATTTACAATAGCCAGTACATGGAAGCAACTTAGATGTCCATTGACAAATGAATGGATAAAGTTGTGGTATGTATATACAATGGAATATTACTTGGCAGTAAACAGGAATGAATTTGAGTCAGTTGTAGTGAGGAAGATAAACCTAGAACCTGCTATGCAAAATGAAGTAAGTCAGAAAGAGAAAAACACATGTATTAATGCATATATATGGAATCTAGAAAAATAGTACTGATGAACCTATTTACAGGGAAGAAATGGAGATGCAGACATACAGAACAGACTTGTGGACATAGTGGGGGAAGGAGAGGGTAGGACAAGTTGAGAAAGCAACATTGACGTATATACACTATCCTGTGTAAAATAGATAACTAGTGGGAAGCTGCTATATAACACAGAGAGCCCAACCTGGTGTTTTGTGATGACCTAGAGAGGTGGAATGAGAGGGAGGAGGAAGGAACAAGAGAGAGGAAATATATATATAGCTTTCCCAGGTGGTACTAGTGGTAAAGAACCTGCCTACCAATGCAGGAGACATAAGAAACACAGGTTCGATCCCTGGATCGGGAAGATCTCCTGGAGGAGGATATGGTAATCTACTCTAGTATTTTTGCTTGGAGAATCCCATGGACAGAGAAGCCTGGTAGGCTACTGTCCATAGGGTCACAAAGCATTAGACATGACTGACATGACATAGCATGCATGCACGATATATATATAAAATTATTACTGATTGTATTGTTTGGCAGAAACCAAATCAACATTGCAAAGCAGTCATCCCCCAATTAAAAAAGAAAAAAAAAGTGAACCTAGTGAACCTGCAATCTTTAAGGAAAACCCTTCTGACTCTTCTTCCTCATACAGCATGTCTTCCTGACTTGAATAAGAAGAACTATTCCTTCCCTGGAGGCTCAGACAGTAAAGGATCTTCCTGCAATGAGGGAGACCTGGGTTCAATCCCTGGGTGGGGAAGATCCCTTGGAGGAGGGCACGGCAACCCACTCCAGTATTCGTGCTTGGAGAATCCCCATGGACAGAGGAGCCTGGCAGGCTACAGTCCGTGGGGTCACAAATAGTTGGACATGACTGAGCAACTAAACGCACTGTGCTGTGTGAACATAATTTTCCACCTCTTGAAAATCTGAATACCTTTGGAAATCAAACCATGGGTTTGCATCCATTCTATGGAAGATCTGGGGCAAGAACTTTTCGCAAGCCGCTTTTTTTTTTTGAGATTGTGTTTTCTGATCTCTCCAATGGGCATTAGTATGCATGCTACAAGTATCATACTAGAATATATAAACCCTGAAGTGCAGAGACTTGAGTCTGTGTGTACTGAAAGGAGTCAAGCAGCAGCTGGAACAGTCCTGACACATGATAGACCATTACTACTTGTTGAACTCATGAGTGAATGAACAGACATGCTGTGTAAACTCAAGTTCATTTTATGCATATAAAAGAATTACAAGTTAAAATGTTCTATATTGGAGACAGTTGGTAGCAGAGAGGAAGAAGCCTGGCCGTGAAAGTCAGGAATGGGGTTTCTAGTCTTAGCAATGCTAACTCACTGTGTGCTAACTGTGATGTAGGGAGATTAACCACTCAACTCCCTTTCACTCAAAAATTCTAAATGCAATGTTTTGTGGGAGAAGGAAATGGCAACCCACTCCAGTACTCTTGCCTGGAAAATTCCATGGATCGAGGAGTCTGGTAGGCTCCAGTCCATGGGGTCGCAAAGAGTCGGACATGACTGAGCAAACTTCACTTTCTTTCTTTCTATAGTTCCTTTTGGAGAAGGAAATGGCAACCCACTCCAGTGTTCTTGCCTGGGGAATCCCATGGACGGAGGGGCCTGGTGGGCTACAGTCTCTGAGGTTGCAGAGTCGGACACGACTAAGCAACTAATAAAATGTTTTGTGACATGCAATGTAGTGTTAACATATGTTCCTAAATCCCATGCAGTAGAAGTAAGCCCCATGGTGTATGCTCTCGAGTTTTCTTGGGACTATTACTAATTTCAACTCTTCCCTTTGTGTGTCCTGCCACACCCTTGAGAACCAGCTGAAGTGGAACCCACCCTCAAGTGTTTGGGGTGGAACCATGCAAGGAGAACAGATGTAATAGTTAGTCAGGCTTTCTCTCACGTGTATTCTTCTCCACACTTGATGCAGAATTTCAGAGAAGTTTCATGTGCAGGAAACAACCAGGAATGAAAAGTAGTGGGTTTGGATTACTTTCCCAGAGTAGTGGGAATTTAGAATTCTTATAATGCAAATCAATACAAAGCCCATTTAGAATCAGACAAAGTGATGATTATTTTATGTCTCTGGGCCCAGAGAGAAGCCACTTCCAGCTAGCCTAGTACCTAATAACATTTACAAAGTTCTTTCTAGCAAAACACAAGTCTTTGGGGAATAGCTCTTGCCTAGATATTTCATGCCTTTTCACACTTGGCACAAGCAGATCTAGGATTTGATGTGGAAATTCCTCCTTGTTATAAGAATTTTGATTCTGAAAATATCTCTTTTCCTCTGTCACATCCCCTAAAACTACCTGGTAGTGAAAGAAGTCATTGGGGAATAATTTACTAAGTAACATGAAAGTTAGCCTGCAAGTGAAATCAACTCTCTTGTTGGAGTGATGTCTCAGAAGACAGGCCCAAGCTTCCTCTGCTGGGGATGACAGTTCCTATTGGTTCCATTCATTCACACAGTCTGTCCAGCACATGTCTTGCGCACCACAAGTTCTTTTCTTCTACATATTTCTAATAATGTTAACTGTTCAATTTCCTCTGCCAATCTTATTCTAAACAGTGCATCTCCTCAAAGTGAGGACACTGACTCAAATAGGAATTACCCATCTCACATTTACCAATACCCTTGCCTATGGAGTCCAGTGAGAAGTGTTGGATGGATAGTTAGAAATAAAAATCCTTTCAAATTTCAAATCCCGGAAATAACCATGGTATCTTTTGGAATATAGACTCTGAGAAATCCTGATATGATTTATTAATGGTGTCCTCTTCCTTGTCCAGAGAAGCATCCATGTAGCATAAACGGTAGCAGGTTCTAAAGCAGGTGAACGTCATGTGGATTTGCACTTAGAAACCTCATATTGCCAACGGAGAATATATAGATAAAGAAACAATAGCAACACAGTTATAAATGATAAATGATAGATGATAGATACAGAGATAGATAGATAGGACACTTTATCTAGGGGAGGATTTTTCTGTCTAGAGTCCCTGAGATGGTTGGTCAGAAAAGGTCATAACTGATCTGGCTTTGAAGAATGGGAAGGAGAGAGTATTCCTGGCTGAGAGAGAAAAACATGAACAAAAGGAAATGTGGGTGTGGTATAGTAGTGATAAGCAGTTCTGTATGACTGAAAGATTTAAAAAAAAAAAAATAGGAGGAGTGGTCAGAAGCAAACTGGAAAATTTGGACCAGGTCTTGAATCTCCCACCAGGCCTGAGATGCCTCGATGCCTTGTCGTCTTTTGGCAGCTCAGCAGCTACCCCTACTGGCAAGGCTGAGTTGGTATCCAGAGTTTTGAATAGTTTCCCCTGTCTTTTCTCTGGAAAAGCATTTCTGAAAACACGTCCTGTATATCACCATACGGCTCCCAACCCGCACTCTCCTCCCCAGGCTATGCCATTAAAAGGGAGCGTGAGGGCCAGTGCTACACCTGTGTGTATCACAGTTCACCAGCAAGGGATCGATGACCAAAGCCACATGCAGCAACATAGGCTACATAGGGATGTATTGTTTGAGCCTGTTCCACAATTTTGGGCTCTGCCCAAGTAATTCTACATTCTGTCACGTCTGTGTGTGTGTGTTAGGTGCTCAGACGTATCTGGCTCTGAGACCCACAAACTGTAGCCTGCTAGGCTTCTCTGTCCATGGCATGGAATTCTCCAGGCAGGAATACTGGAGTGGGTTGCTACACCCTTCTCCAGGGGATCTTCCCGAGCCAGGGATTGAACTGGCATCTCTTATATCTCTTGCATTGGCAGACGGGTTCTTTAACGTCTGAACTACCAGGTCATTAAAGCAAATATGAAACAGAGACTCCCACAACAGAATCTGTGGCGTCCTAATCCAACTGTTTGTGTTTTCTATAGCTTTTATTTCCAGAAGAATCACAGTACAGCATATTCTCCTGTCTTCTTTAGTTGTCTCCATCCCATTGATTGATTCCTTCAATTTTTAATGCCAGTTATATGCCAGGAATGACCACAAACTTATCCCCTACAGAAAAGAGGATTTCTATTTTCAGAACTGCAGATGAGTATAACACTCCTGAATTTTGTTCCAACATTCTATCAACTAGCTTTCCCAATGTTTCCAAAGAAAAATTCTACTTTTCTCCTGCAGAGAAATTTTAGCGCATGAGGGTGAAGGAACTTCAATCCTTCAAGTTAAAGGATGGTGGCAAGAAGTCAAGCAGTGTTTCTCCTTATACAGTGGGGGTAGGGAGTAGGAAGAAGGAGTCTGGATTGAAAAACAGGATTATTTCAGGGCTTTGGCCATCCTGATAAAATCCAGTTTTGATCTCAACTCTTCTTCTCTAGGAAGGTTGGGAGTCCCAGTTTGCTCCATTTCTGGGGCACAGGAGATACTGCTCCAGTTTGAGTGATGTACTTCTTCTCCAGAGGAAAAGGAGATATTTACAGGAGTCACTGCTCCCCACCATCTCTTCAGGAATAATGTCCACCATTAGGCTAAGTTCTAGAAGAAACAGAGAATGGGGCAGAATAACAATCACTTGAGATTGGGTTTTTGGTTGTTCCCAGTGTCAGGTCAAGTTCCCAGCAATCTTTCTGTCTATAAATGGTGTAGCAGACCAGCCTGGGTCAGACGCTGGGGTCACTCAAGCATGTCACAACATGGCTCAAATCCATGCACTATAGAAGCATCTAGCTAAGGAGTAGTAAAGAGCAGGTGTCAGCAGCTTCATTGTAATAGAAAGAGATGGAGTGAGAGAAGGAAAATAGGTTTAGTACATTCCAAATTATAACCCTTGTTAACCAACCCTTGTTGTATTAATCTGCTCAGGTTGCTATAGCAATCGCATAGACTGGGGGCTTAAACAATATACATTTCTTTCCTTACAGTTCTAGAGGCTGAAACTCCAAGATTAGGGTGCTGGCCAATTTGATCATCAGTATGAGCTCTCTTTCTGTCTTTTCCTGGATTGTAGAGAGCTGTCTTCTTGCTGTATCCTCACATGGTAAACAGAGATCTCTGTCTCTCTTCTTTTAATTATAAAGCCACTAACTAATCCTCTCATGAGGGCCCCATCCTCAAGGACTCATCTAAACCTAATTGTCTCCCAAAGGCCTTATCTTCAAACACCATCACACTGGGGGTTGGGGCATCAACATATGAATGGGGGAGGGCAAAATCTAGTCCATAGCATTGTTTCCCTGGTGGATCAGTGGTAAAGAATCAATCTGCCTGCCAATACAGGAGAGGTGGGTTCAGTCCCTGGATGGAGAAGCTCCTCTGGAGAAGGAAATAGCAACCCATTCCAATATTCTCACCTGGAAAATTCCATGAACAGAGGAGCCTGGCAGGCTGCATCCATGGGGTCACAAAGAGTTGGACATGACTGAGCAACTGAAAAATGAATGGTATTTGTGTAACAGAGAAGACAGCATGAAGAGGGAGAGGAGAGAAGAATCTGGCTTCTTAGAGGAATGATGCTGAAGCTGATGCTCCAATACTTTGGCCTCCTGATGTCAAGAGCCAACTCAGTGGAAAATACCCTGATGCTGGGAAAGATTGAAGGAAGGAGGAGAAGGGAATGACAGAGGATGAGATGGTTGGATGGCATCACTGACTCAATGGACTTGAGTTTGAGCAAACTCAGGGAGATAGTAAAGGACAGGGAAGCTTGGTGTGCTGCAGTCCATGGGGTCACAAAGAGTTGGACATAACTTAGCGACTGAACTGAACTGAACTGATAGAGGGTGGAGTTGGGGTTCTGGTTTGAGCTCAAGAAATGGAAACCATTCTTAGTCTTTCAATGTGAAAATTGATATAATAAAGGGAAACGTGGGCTTAGAAACCTGGTGGAAGAGATGAAAGAGCAAGGACTAGAGAGGATTCACTCAAATCCCTTCCTCTCTGGTTCAGTGTCAGGAAAATACTGCTGCACCCATTGGTCTGGAGATTTCAGGAAATGGCCACTGGTATAAAAACTGCTCTTAATCTGTTCAAAGGTTTGTTACCACTTAATGGTGATAACTCTGTGGGTGAAGGAGTCTGGGAAAATACATTTCTAAGGCTTCTGGTCCCTGTGATGTAAGAGAGGATATAAAACAGGGTGTTACTATCCTTACTTCTAAAGAAATATTCACCCATTATTTTGGTTCCCTGTGGAATCAAGAAATACATTGAAATAATACTAAAAGAGGGTATTAAAAATTTCCAGGTAGACATGAAGTTAGCTGTCATCTCTGCCCTTCACTAGATGTGATACCTGAAATAAACTACTTAACCATATCTTAATGTCTAGATACATGCTGTTGCTGCTAAGTCGTGTCTGACTCTGTGACTGCATAGATGGCAGCCCAACAGGCTCCTCTGTCCCTGGGATCCTCCAGGCAAGAATACTGGAGTGGGTTGCCATTTCCTTCTCCAATGCATGAAAGTGAAAACTGAGAGTGAAGTCACTCAGTCGTGTCTGACTCTTAGCGACCCCATGGACTGTAGCCCACCAGGCTCCTCCATCCATGGGATTCTCCAGGTAAAAATACTGGAGTAGGTTGCCATTTCCTTCTCAGATACATGATAGGGATAGTCAATCCTAGAGGAAATAAATCCTGACTATTCATTGGAAGGACTGATGCTGAAGCTCTAGTACTTTGGCCACCTGATGTGAAGAGCCAACTCATTGGAAAAGACCCTGATGCTAGCAAAGGTTGAAAGCAGGAGGAGAAGGGGATGGCAGAGAATGAGATGGTAGGATAGTATCACTGACTCAATAAACATGAGTTTAAGCAAACTCTGGGAGATGTTGAAGGACAGGGAGTCCTGCTATGCTGAAGTCCATGGGGCCACAAAGAGTCAGACAAGACTTAGAAAATGAACAACAACTATATATATATGCATATATATATATATGTATATATATATATATACACACACATCCTAGGATTATCATAATAAAGAAAGAAATAGCGCAAATGGTGCATTTTTCATGGTGCCTAATATATAGTAAGTATTCAAAAATATTCAAAAATTGTTAATTCCCCCTTTTTCCCTTTAATAGGTGGAAAAACTAACCATTCATTAACCACATCTAGGTATATGAGAACTTCTAGATTCCAGAAAAAACTCAAGAATTATCTTTTAGTTCTTAAAAAAAAAAAACCCTAACTTCCAAAATAAAATGCACTAGGTAAAGTTTCCAGAGTTTGGAATTTTACAAAGCCTGCCTACATGCCAGACCTTCACATAAAGTGTCTGGGTTTTGCACTTAGGGAATCGGTGTCTCCATGATGTACATAAAATGTGAAGAGTTTGCTTCTCATCAAGCCATGAAAGAATGACTGATTGTAGAATGCCAGACAAGATAATTAGATGGTACAGACAATAGCTATTATCGCAAGCACTAACACATGGTGACTTGCATGCTACCGTGCCAGAACTGTCAAGAATCCTCAAACTATATATCCTGGAATACACTGAAAGCATCACTTCATAGCCTGAGCATCTGCATGAGCAAATGAGGAGCCAATTACTTCACCTCCCAAATACAGAGAGTGATTTGATTGCTTTAGCTTACACTTGCTTAACCTTCTTGGCTGAAGGATAGCATAGCACAATGTGGAAGTGCCCTCTAACATTACTTTAGGGACAAAAAATTGACTGAGGGTGGGAAAAGCCTGGCCTCTGATACTTGCAGGTGTATTTTTCTTGGGAAGCAAGATTGCTAGAGAAACAAAAGATTTGGTTCGTTTGGCTTGGCAAGTCAAAAATGCAATCCTAGGGGAAGACTTTATTTAGAAACTTTATTTTTCCCCCTGTTAACTTGAATAGTTTGTGGAGGGGAAAAAAGAACTATAAATGGTTCATAAGTTCACAATTATTTTTGTTTTGGTTTTAAAAGCAAAATGCACTATCCCCACCCAGGTAGATCTTGCTATAGATTAATTTCACTTTTAATTGGTTACTATTCAGTTCCTCACAAAGCTGCAGCTTGGGCTGGAAGATGTTTTAGAGCATGTGCACATATAGGGGGACTCTTGGTTATTACTACTGTCTCCTGAATCTACCAGAGAAGGAAATGGCAACCCACTCCAGTATTCTTGCCTGGAGAATCCCAGGGACAGAGGAGCCTGGTGGGCAGCCATCTATGGGACTGCACAGAGTCGGACATGACTGAAGCAACTTAGCAGCAGCGGCAGCCTGAATCTACAATGGTCCTCCCTCCCCTGGGCTTTCTCTTTTTAAATACAGCCTTTCATTGACCCTGCTCTACCTCTTTCCATAATCTCCAAATCATTGAGTTTTGGCTTTTCCCACCCTCCATTCACTGTTCAACCTCTCATAGTCTGGTTTTTGCTCCACTACAATCATGAAACTGAATTTCCAAAATCACTAGTAATTACCAAGTTCAAAAGAGACAGTCTGTCTTTATTTACATGATGTCTCTGAGTAATTTTATACTGTTGATCACTCCTTCCTCCTTGAAACTGCTCTTCCCTTTCTTGGTCCTTCTTTCCCATGACCCCTCTTGTTCCATCTCCTTTCCTGGCTTCCCTCACACACTTGCAAAGTATATTTCCTCCTCTCTATGCCTTGATGGGTGATCAGATCCATACCTGTATCTTCAATTTTCTCCTATATTCTATTACTACCAAAACGATATTCCTAGTCCTATTAGCTTGCATCACCTCTAGTCTCATATTTCTAGTTGCCTAAAAGACAAGTCATCCTGGTTACCCTACTCCATGAACCTCCAAATCAATTGTTTAAGACTGCATTGACTGTGTTCCTGATCGTTCTAACCATATCTCAGGTCAATGGATGGCAACATCCAGCTGCTTGCATGCTAAGTCACTTCAGTAGTGTCTGACTCTGTGCGACCCTATGGACGGTAGTTTACCAGGCCTCTTGTCCATGGGATTCTCCAGGCAAGAACACTGGAGTGGGTTGCTATGCCCTTCTCCAGGGGATCTTCCCAACCAGTGATCAAACCCACATCTGTTACATCTTCTGCATTGGCAGGTGTGTTCTTTACCACTAGGCCAATAGTGCTACCTGGGAAGGCCATCAGTTGCTTAGGCTAGAAATCTTTGGGTTGCTTGTGAATTTTTTTCACCTACATCATTCATCACCAGTGACATATATTATTAATTATACCTCATCAATGTATCTTGAGGGAGCTTCCCTGACAGCTCAGTTGGTAAAAAATCCACCTGCAATGCAGGAGACAGTTCGATTCCTGGGTCAGGAAGATCTGCTGGAGAAGGGATAGGCTACCCACTCCAGTATTCTTGGGTTTCCCTTGTGACTCAGCTGGGAAAGAATCTGCCCACAATTCGGGAGATCTGGGTTCGATCCCTGGGTTGGAAAGATCCCCTGGAAAAGGGAAAGGCTACCCACTCCAGTATTCTGGCCTGGAGAATTCCATGGACTATATAGTCCATGAGGTCTCAAAGAGTTGAACACCACTGAGTGATTTTCACTGACTTTCACTCAATGTATCTTGAATCCTTTTTCTTTTCTCTATCTGTTCTGTTACAACATTAATTCAAAGCCTAGGTATTTCTCATCTATGATGATTACAGTGAATTGGCCTTTTTCTATTACTGCCAAACCTCTTTCTAATCCATTCTGTATGTCGTATAAGAGGTAGCCCTTTAAGTCATATTTTTCATGTTTCTCAACTACAAAAAAAGTGTACAAAATGAAAACTAGATAGTAGATCCTAAAGTATAAGACATAAAGCCCCAAATCCTCAATTTGGTGCCAGCTTGTATTTCCACTCCATCTGACCATCTTCCGTTTACATTCCCATACACACAATGCTGCAGCCACTCCATTGCCATATCACATTAAATTCATTCATGTGCTTGCCTTCTTGTCATCAGAAAGGGCACATTCCCTTTCCATCTGGTGAACTCCTGCTCATCCCTTGAACTATAACTCAACTATTGGCACCTTTGTGAACTGACACCTCTGAGCTTCATGAACTAGGAGTGACTTCCTTTGAAATTCCATTGCAATTTTCTATACTATTATTACCAATTTTCACCATATGATTATTATATTTAAACTGTGTACATGTAAATCCTCTGGATAAGATCATTAAATCCCTGAAATCAGAGCATGTGTCTGATTTATTTTATACCTCCAGCATTTACCACATCGCCTTCCATTTGGGAGTTGGTGAGTCTTTGGAATCAATGAATGAATGAATGCCTTCTATAAAAATGCAGCACTATAATCTTTGGTTAGACTCATGTTTTTAAAAAACCCAAGATGTTTCTAGTGTTCCAATTCATAGGTCTTTATTATTTTCCTTTGAGAATGATTTCTCAAGTGGTTTTTCTCTTTTTTAATTATGCAAATGACTACCTTGTGGTACTTTTATATAATCTATTTATTTGGCTTTATTTAGAGAGTGAATAAGAGCATTGTACTTACTCAATAGAGCAGCAGAGGATGGGATGCTTAGACTGCATTACTTACTCAATGGACATGAATTTGAGCAAGCTCTGGAGACAGTGAAGGACAGGGAAGCCTGATGTACTGCAGTCCATGGGGTTGTAAAGAGTTAGACATGACTTAGTGACAGAACAAGAATAGCTAATGAGTGCTAATGGAGTCTATTTGGCTCTAAATTGCAGAGCAGAGAAAGTAATTTAAAAGATCCTAAATTGAAATATTGACCAGTCTCTCTCTAATAGTCTCTGTATATCCTACATAAAATAAGTCTGAATTAGCATCCTTAGAGGTCTCAGGAATTAAAAGAAAAATCCTAACAGATCTAATTAACCAATGAAAGCAAAGGTAAGAGGAAGTTACAACAAGGAAATTTCCTGAGACTGATGCATACATTTAGAGAATGACCCAAAAAGAATGAGAGATTGCATTAAAGAATGTTATAAAAAAGCAATTTATGCTATTAACCAAGAATTGAGGCATATTTTTATTTATGATAGAAAATAATATCCAGCCAAGGAATGTAACCTGTGGCATCCATCTTTTAGAAGTAGTCTCTGTATATCCTACATAAAATGAGTCATGTCTTGGTAGCCAGGAGACATTTTTTTTGTGCCAACACAGAAACAGCAGAATCCAGTGAAAGAATATTCCATGCTGCATAGTTGACCAGATGCCATGGTGAAAGACATGGGCTTCCTCAAGTCAGTCTACAGGACTCCCTCCCTCAGACTCTGAGTCAAGCCCCCTGGGCTTTACTCAAAGTTGAGCCATCACTGGTTTTCATTTCCTCCCTTTCATTTTTTTTTTAACATATGATTATTTTGGTAGCATCACTAAGAGTTCCCACTAAGAGAAATAGTTATCCATATTATATATTTGGTATGGATTTAAGTCCCTTGTACATATTTTTCTCACTTAATCCTTATGAAAGTGATAGTGAAAGTTGCTCAGTCATGTCTGACTCTTTGCGACCCCCTGGGCTAAATAGTCCATGGAATTCTCCAGGCCAGAATACTGGAGTGGGTAGCCGTTCCCTTCTCCAGGGGATCTTCCCAACCCAGGGAGTGAACCCAGGTCTCCCGCATTGCAGGTGAATTCTTTACCAGCTGAGCCACAAGGGAAGCCCCAGAATACTTGAGTGGGTAGCCTATCCATTCTCCAGCAGATCTTCCAGACCCAGGAATTGAACTGGGGTCTCCTGTGTTGCAGGCAGATTCTTTACCAACTGAGCTATCAGGGAAACCCTGAAAGGTCAGAATTATTGATTTCATGTAATAGATGAGGAAACTGAGGCTCAGGTGGTTAAATGAGAAGTATCTTGAAAGATGGATTTTAAAGAGCAATGAGGTAACCTGTTTTCTCCCTGGGAGTCCATCAGCCACTGATGCCACAGTTTCTGGAATTAAAACTGCCTAGACATGAACCATGAGACCCAAGTCTCTGAATTTATCCTTTTCAGCCTCTCTGAGCAGTCCCTTCAGAGGCAGATGTTCATCAGTCTGTCCTTTAGCCTGTATTTAATTGAGCACGTGGGAAATTATCTCACCATCTTGGTCATTATCTCAGACCCTTATCTACACAGCTCCATGTACTTCTTGCTCAGCAACTTGTCTCTTCTTGACATCTTCTTAACCACCACTACCATCTTCAATATGCTAGTGAACCCTCTGTGTGGGATCACCATCATCTCCTTCTCAGCTTACTTGGCCCAGATGGATTTCCTCATCACCTTTGGGACAGCCAAAAGCATCTTTCTCTCGGTCATGACTTACGACTGCTACCTGGCCATCTGCTACTCATTGCACTACATGACAATCACGACTAGCCTTCAGTGTGCCTTGTTGATGAAGATACCCTGGATTCCAGGCAACCTCATTTCCATGGTCCACACAATACTAATGCTTTACTTGTCATTTTGTTTTAATCTAGAGAATGTTCTCCAGTTTATGCACTTCCCGCAACAGGTTCACTTGTCTTTTTTTCCCTTGCAGAAATAGAAATATTCCCATCGACATAATTATCTTTGCTGACAGATTATCTAATACCAACCTTAAAAGCAAAGCAGCACTATGAAAAAAGATGCAGTGACAAACTCATTGAAAATGACCAATAAGAAAGAAAGACATATGTTGACAACAGTCTATTTGCCTGTTAGAAAAAAGTAAAAAAATATGATGGTATTCTTTACAGTCATGTCAACAGTGTTTCTTTGCTTCCCAAATATCTGGTGGAGCAAGGAAAGGAAAGGATCACAGAATATTGGTCATGAGAGTGGAAGCCTGGGCATTAGCAGATGTGACCTGAGCAGGTTCCATGGCCAGGACAGTGAGTATGTAGAAGAGAACCTGAGGCTTTTCTTGCCTGCTTCATAAGCTGTGGGGATTCTTGTCTGTAGAAGGGCAGTCTGTTCCCAAGATTCCAATGTAATACATAGGCATATTGTTCTTGTGAAGAAGGAATGGATGGTCATGCAAATAATCCTTAAGACAGAATTAATTATGGAAGAGAATGAAGTGAAAGGCACTATTTGACTCAGTGTAAATGTGTGGAAGGGCTTCCCAGGGGGTGCTAGTGGTAAAGTACTCTGGGTGAGAAGGGCACTGAAATGATTTCCAGGAACATTTAGCATAGCTCCCCAGGACTGGCCTTGACGATTTTCCTCTCTTCTTTCAATGGGTTCCTCTGGGTCCTCTCATACCTGCATGGCCTAGTTTACCACATTCCCAGGCATCTGTGGTTTCGGGCTGTCTTTGGGTTACCTAGAGTCCCCTATAGGGTCCCAGATAGACCTGCTTGCCCACCACCATTCAGAGTCACAAGCCTCAAAGACAAAAAACACACAAAAAACAAAAACAACAACTCCATTATTAAGAATCTGATACTTAACAATTATGGAAATAAGCTAGTTAAACTTATTTCCTTGAGAGAATAAATAATAATGGTTGTAAGGTTTATTGAATTCTCGTCATGTGCTATGTGCATTTTACAATTATCTCAATGAATTTTCACCCATGCTCTTTGAAGTAGTTATTTCTATTACACCCATTTTATAGGTAAGGAAAATGAGGCTCAGAGAAGGTGATGCTGTCTACTATCCATAGGTTTCTGCAACTGGATAAATGAGGATTCACACTCAGTTGTGTCTGTCACCCAAAGCTATGCATACTTTGTCTCAACTTGACCCTTAATTTTTACTAACTCTACTTCCAGTATTTGGAACAATATCATTCACTTTGTATTGTTTTGTATTGAGTAATGCTATTCACCTGTTTGGAAAAATGGAAACAAATTCAAGTTATTTTGAGATAGAAAATGATAGAATATGAGCTGTCTTGCAGTTGTTGTTGTTGTTAGTCACTAAATCATGTCCAACTCTTTTACGATCCCCTGGAATGCAGCCCGCCAGCCATCTCTATCCATGGGAATTTTCCAGGCAAGAATCCTGGAGTGGGTTGCTAATTCCTCCTCCACTGGATCTTCCTGACTCAGGGATCGAACCCAGGTGTCCCACATTGCAGGTGGATTCTTTACCATCTGAGTCACCAGGGAAGCCCATGATACTGGATTGGGTAGCCTATCCCTTCTTTAGGGGATCTTCTGGACCCAGGAATTGAACCGGGTCTCCTGTATTGCAGACGGACTCTTTACCGGCTGCATATTACACTTCTATTAATGGATGTTCCCACTGGTATTGTGCTGTGTTTAGTCGATCAGTCATGTCCGATTCTTTGTGACCCCATGGACTGTAGTCCACCAGGTTCCTCAGTCCATGGAATTTTTCAGGCAAGAATACTGGAGCCTGTTGCGATTTCTTACTCCAGGGGATCAAACCTAAGTCTCATGGGTCTCCTACATTCTCAGAAAGGTTTTTTACCACTGCACCACCTGGGAAGCAATAACGTGTATTACACTTCTATTAAGAGTTGAGAAAGCTTCCCTGATGCTCAGTGAAAAAGAATCTGCTTGACAATGTAGGATTACGCAAGAGACATAGGTTTGATCCCTGAGTCAAAAAGATCCCTTAGAGAAGGAAATGTCAAACCACTCCATTTTTCTTGCCTGGGAAATCCCATGGACAGAGGATGGGCTACAGTGGTGGGCTACAGTCCTTGGAGTTACAAAATAGTCCAACATAACTTAGTGACTAAACAACAGCAATAAGAGTTGAGAATATAGCTATGGATGGTAATAAGTCACCTAGTATTTAAGATGCTCAAAATGCTTTGCCTGTGGAATACAAATGTTCAAAACTGAGGATTGTAAGTAGAAGTCTTTTATCTATTTTTATTTTTTGTCTTACACTTCAAGCCAAGTTTAGCCAAAATTGGTAGAAGACCCACTTCTCTTCCTTTAAGTGTCCTTGAATCCATGAGTCAACTCTTGAAAAATTAATGACAATTTAAAAAATCAATATATCCCAATTCGCTATTGTAAGCAAAGGCACTGAATATTCTCATCATTAAAATACATTCATCAGTAGGCCTGACTCAGACTAATAAATGCTTATTTTTTTTTAACAAAAAGTTAAAAGGGCCCAAGTGAATTTTTTGAATAGCATGTTTCCAAAAATCCATTTAATACTGTAAACAGATTTTCACACACTTGTATTCTGGGAAACATTTGCATTAGATGAGAAAACTTATATAATATAGCTCTTTCTTAGGTATTGACAAAGTATATTTTGAAGATTCAGAGAAGACCTTCAGTAATGAGACTTACATAACTTTGTTTAATCCAATATTTGCCTAACTGATTTAATGAAGGGATATCTCATGGTATTAATATTATGATGAGCAGAATTTGGAAAATACTGCAAAGGCTATGAAATAATTCCAAACATGTATGGAAAGATAGATTTCCTATTGTTAAATGCAATTTAAAACAAATTATACTGAAAAGACTTTAACCAGAATTTCAAAAAGATTAGTTACAGTAGAGATGACAGTAGAGATGAAGATAAAACTGTCAGACTGAGAAAGTATTAATAAATAACTTCCCTGAAGTCATATTGAAGAATAAATCTAAAAGATCTTTAACACAGTCTTCTGCCCTTTCTACAGATCAACACATGGAAAGAGAGTTTGCTTGAGATCTAGCAAAAGAAAAACAGTAAATTCAAACAACTTTTAATTTTTTTCCATAGAACTCACCAGTAGATCTTATGACACAAAGGGTCAACTCTTCAAAAATCTGACAGAAACTGATTACTCAGATATATAAACCACTAGCTGACCAAGCCCCAAATAGTGTTCCAGATATTAAGACTATTTCAAAAGAGCAAACATAATAATAATAAGCAGGTTAAGTTTGTTTTTTACCCATAGAAGAAGCATTAAGTAATAGAATTTACCTGCTCACCTATACTTTGTTCTGTAGGAAATTCATCCTCCTGAATTTTCATACTAGGAACTCTGGGAGCCCTCTAAATGTACCACAGATACTCTTGGTCCTTCATCATTTGTATCCACTTTTCCCCCACCATGGTGCCAAAGTAAAAGTGCAACTTAGCTACCAGATGCCAAGTAAAGGCATATGAGGTGATGTTGATGCTACTGATAACTGACATTGATATCAATGTCTAAAACCAAGAGAGCTGATGTTTTAGACTAGGTGTTGGCACTCTGTCCATCACAACACATGCTACCAACTGCCACTGCTGGCCACCCACTGCAATGGAGGCTGCCAATGCCTGGTCTGCTGATATCTCGGCCATTTTTACCTTATATTCTCAGTATCTCACAGAGATGGTAGAGAAAAAAGCAATTTTAAATTTTTATTTGATTTTTAGTACAACTTCATCCAGTGACTCAAATGGAAGACAACAGTGACAAGGCCACAGGCAATATTCTCTCTCCCTGATATGGTTTATGGAACTTGATCCAAGTAAGCACATCTCAGCTTCTTTTTCCCTTGGAATGAGGTCTTTTCTGAATGGCTTCTCAGTCCTCTGTGGCTTTTTCCATCATTTATTTGATTTTCTCAGACACAGGTCAGAATCCCAGGATGGACACAGAGAATCTGTCTAGAGCCCTGACTGTAACAGCCTACACCCAGCTGTTCTCATCCAAAGTGAGAAGAAATTGCTCCTTCACTGACTGTTAAACAGTGTACAGCCATTATGGGATGGACAAACCCAGCTGCAATGAGACTATCATTTTCCTAAGTAAACATCAGCGTTAAAAATAAGAGGTTCCATGAAGTGGTGAAAAAGCTCTGGCCTCGGAAGCAAGACATCTGGACTTTGCCTTTTATTAGTTATTTGGCCTCATTTGAGTCCTTTAATCTCTCTGGACTTCAGCCTCTTAGTTTGGAAAACCCACTGGTCACTAAGTTTCTAGGCAGCCCTGACATTCTCCACTCTAATAGGTGAATCTAGGTCATCCATTTTCCACAAAGAAGGCATCTATTTGCTTTATTGAATAAAACATTTATTATTACTGTTTCAACTAAGAGATTATTATTCACCTTATTTTATTTATAGGTAAGGACACTGAAGTTCAAAAGCTTTATGTTAATATATATACAATACCAGTATAAGGGTTGCATTCAGAAAAAAATGCATTATGTCAATTTAAAGCTGATTGATTATTCTCTTCAACATTATTTATTAATGGTTCCTTATTGTCCTTGTTTCCATAACCAAGATCAGTCAATATTTTGACAACAATACCCTTGACACATTTTCCTCTTCTTCATTCTCATTGCTAACTGCCTGATTTGGACCTTCTTTGTCTTCAAGTAGTTCATTGCTGAAGTAGCTTCTTACATGGCATCTCTTCCACGTTCCTCCATCTCTTCCTTCTTCATAGTTCTGTCATGTTATTTTATTCACAAACCTCCAGACATTCTGTATGGATCACAGAATAATATACAAACTTTTTAATCTGGCATTCAAAACTCTTACAATATGGTTTCAACATATTTCTATTTTTATTTTTCTAATCATTTTATCTTAAATTATGCAGATGAGTTTACCTTGAATTCCCCTGAACAGTTTTAAATACTCTTTCATTAACCTTGTTCCTTGGCTCATGCCGTTTGCATCCTCTGTCTGAGACAACTTTCCCTCCTATTCAGTAGGAGGGAATCTTATTTAAATTAAATCTTATTTGTTAAATTAAATTAAATTTTATTTGTTGCAAAAGTTGAGCTCCAATGAGCCCCTTAAAAAACTTCTCCATACCATGCACTGGAAGTGGTATTTCTCTCTGAATCATTGAGCACTTTATAAGTATCTCTTCTTTGTAGCCCTTATAAATGTTGTGATGTTTTGTTTATTTATCAATATCTTTCTTCTCCTTCTAGACAATAATCTCTAAAAGGGGAAGAACCATGCCTATTTATGTGTTCATTCTGTTCCCAGGGTCTGACACAGTATCTGTCACATTGTAGATGCTCAGTAGATAGTTAGCAAACAAGTAGCTGAATCAACATCTCTTAAGATCCATCAGTTTTTTAATTTGTGAGGGTAGATATTTGTATCCATGTCTTGTCTTTCATAATAAACTATTAGCTTCTTGAAAGCAATAAGTCTGATTCTGTTTGGTATCCCACAAAGAAAAATGCCTTCCATGTTGAGAATATTCATTTATAAATATTATTATTAAGCATTATTCATAGAAATATATTTATTAATAGTCTCTAACAGGGCAAATTTAGGAAAAGACACAGCTTTAGAGTCCTATAGCCCTATGTTCAAGTCCTGGCTTTGTAAAGTTAGATAAAAAATATTCAGTAATATTTTCCAATTAAAATAAGCATTATATTTTATATCATTCAAAGAACTTTCACATGTATCTCGGTTGATTGTCAAACAGGGTTAGATAGTATTACAACCCCTGATTTACAGATTAGGCAACAGAGTTGTGAAGATAAGGCAATTGAGGTTTGGAACAGGGATTCAAACTAAGGTTTTTGGCGGTTAAAGTCTGTGTCTTTCCCATTTTCTTTAGTATATTGGCAGCATAGATGCAGATCAATGGATGTGTGCCTTTGAATACTAAATTTTTTCCCCTAGAATTCAGGCCTCCTTTATTCATCATCCACTATTATGACCTCTGAAGGAGCACATTTGGAGTTTCTGTTGTCAGGATAAAAAGGCAGGAGAATATGTGTGGTAAGTTTTGGAAACAAAGCAGATTAGGTCCATTTTCATACTTGACAGGAGGAAACTACACTAAAGTCATAAAATACTCTTTTTTTTTCCTCTCTGAAGTCTTCTTCACCAAACAGGTACAAAGTGAAAACTCATCACTTTTATTTAAACCAGAGATCTACTTTCTTTCTTTCTGTAAAAGCACTTGATCCCTGTGATGAAGCCCAAATCCAAATCAAGAGAAAAACAGCTCTTATTTATTACGCAGTTTGCTCTCATTATGTTCTTCCCAGAAATGAATCCCTGTCCCTCTCGGACTTTCTTTCACAGGACGCTCTGATCTGGCTCTCCCTCTCAGCACCAGGCGGGTTGTTTTGCCTGGCTTATCCCATCAGTAGAATGCTCAGCTCCCTTTTCTCACACTCACAATCCAGCAGACCGTTTTCCTTGGTCATCAACAGAGAAATGGACAGACTGCACTTCTGCCAAGTTTCAAAGTGCTCTCGCCCCTCCTTAAGGATGCAGAATATTTGCTTTTTACCCAAAACATCTGGATACCTTGTGTGAGTAACCCTCTCCTGAGGGTGGTGGGTTGTTTGAAAGCAGATCATTCCAGTAAAAAATGTTTAGGCACTTTCAGACAATCCTGATAAAACTTGGTAACAAAACAAAACAGATATCTTCCCCACTGCAGTTTCTACTCAATAGCAGGTGAAACAATAAAAATATTGAGCAAGCAAAATTACTTTGTATCCAGAGAATTTTAATAACAAAATTTCAAACAAATAATTCCACATAGATCCTCTGGGGTTTTGCCAGGAAGTCTTTAACAATCTGTTTTTAATAGCCAGACAATATACTGCAGCAGCAGGCATTGAAGAATAATGAAAATACTTCGTAAATAACAAATAAAAGCAAGAGTGATGCTCAACACAATTTCAAAAAAGGAACAAAACAGTGACAGCAAACATTTTGGCTGAACCACATGGAGTACCAGATATTACATGGATTAAATAATATCTATCAACTAGATGGCTGAGTATGACAGCCTCCATTGTAAATCCAGAGCAACGTGAAGGGAGGTAGCCTGACTACAACTTCCTCTTTGTGAGTCAGATGTGCATGCTTAGTTGCTCAGTCATGTCTGACTCTTTGTGACCCCATGGACTGTAACCTGCCAGGCTCCTCTGTCTGTGGGATTCTCCAGGCAACAATATTGGAATGGCTTGCCATTCCTTTCTCCAGGGAATTCTCCTGACTGAATTGACCTGGGATCAAACCCAGGTCTCCTACATTGCAGGCAGATTGTTTACCATCTGAGCCACCAGGGAAGACCTATGAGCCAGACAGCTAAGGGTTAATACAGATCTTATTAACAATTGTACTGGAATCATGAAATTTGGTATGTTTTTCCTTTTCTTTTATTTATAGCCCAAAAACCATCTCAAAACTTCAGAAATAAAAAATAAGTTTTAACAAGACACTTTTTTGGTAACCATTATTTCTCTAGTTAGTGTAACACCTCATTTGTCCATCACCAGTGAGGGAACACTTATTCTTCGTAAATTAATTTTCCTATAAAAGAAAGCAAGTTTCATGTTCAAAGGAATAAATTTAATTTAGATATTTTTTCTGGAACTCTTTCTAAGAGATATTACATACTGAACAGGATTTGACCTTTTCTGATGATTCAGAGATATCATTATGAGCATCAATCACCATGAATCGCCACCAATTCCTTTCTCTTAAAACACACACACTGGAATCTCTCTCAAGCTGAAAGAAATGTTCATTTTGATCTTATCTACATTGAATTACTCCCTTTATGTTCTTTTTAAAAATAACTTCATTGAGATATAGTTCATATACCTTGCAATTCGCTCATTCAAAGTGTACAATTTAATGGGGTTAGTATATTTATGGATTTGTAACCGTCATCATACTCGATTTCAGAACACCTTCAAAAAGAAACTCATACCATTTAGCCTATCATCCTCCTCACTGCTTATCCCCTCCAGCCCAAAGCAGTATTAACCTACTTTCTGTCCCTAGATTTCCCTATCCTGGACTTTATATCAGTGGAGTCATATAGTTCAAAGTCTTATGTGACTGACTTCTTTCACTTGGCATAATATTTTCAAGATTCATCCATACATCAGTACTTCATTCCTCTTTATCACCAAATAATACTCCATTGTGAGGAGTAGCAGATTTAAAAAAAAAAAAAAACCTCATTTCCCTGTTGATGGACATTTGGGTTGCTTCTACCTTTGACTCTTTTTTAATTATGCTGCTATAAACATTCATGTACAAGTTTATGTGTGGGTGTATATCTTCATTTCTCTTGAGCATATACCTAGGAATGTTATTCCTGGATCATTTGTCTAGTCTGTATTTAATTGTTTAAGTAACTGCCAGGTGGTTTTCCAAAGCGGCAGAACCATTTTACACCCTCTCCTTCAAACCCCAACAACATACGAGGCTTCCAATTTCTCCACATCCTTGATAACATCTGTTTTCTGACTTTTTATTTCTAGCCATTCTGTGGGGGTCACAAAAAGTCAGACATGACTGAACATCCCGTGAGCGCACATGCACACATGCACACACACACACACACATTCTCGTGGGTATGAAATGGTATTTCATTATGATCTTGATTTGTATTTTCCTGGTCGCTAATGATGTCAAGCATCTTGGCCATTGTGTGTGTGTGTGTGTGTGTGTGTGTGTGTGTGTGTGTGTGTGTGCGTGTGTGTGCATGTGCTTGGTCATGTCCAACTCTTTGTGATCCCGTTGACTGTATGTAACTCACCAAGCTCCTCTGTCAATGGGATTTTCTCAGCAAGAGTACTGGAGTGGGCTGCCATTTCCTTCTATAGGGGATCATTTGAATATCTTTGTAGAATTGTCTATACAGATCCTTTACCCACTTGTAATTGGTTTGTCTTTTTACTATTGGGTTGTAAGAGTTCTTCATATATACATAAAGTTCATTATCAGATATGTGATTTGCAAATATTTTTTCCCACTCTGTGGGTTTTTGTGCTTTTTTTTGATGGTGTCCATTTCCCTTAATTTCCTTCTGCTCTTGTTGCCCAACTACTTGAAAGAAGTTCCTCATAGTCCTTTTGGTCTGCTACATCTCACTTCTCATTCATTGCTAAAATCTACTGTAATATGGTGTCAATACCCACTACTCCTTTGAAACCCTCTTACTGAGGCCAAATTGTTCTTATTAGGGCCAAAGATGCCTTTTTTATTGTTAAATCCAAAGGCATTTTCTTAAAGCTCATTCTACTTGATTTTGACTCTTGGCAATGGTCAATCTTCCTTTCTTTTAAAGTGTCTCCTTCACTTCCATGCTACCATTTTCTCCAGATGTTACTCTTATTATGTTAACAATTCCTTATTTTCTTTCTCTGGTCCTTTAATTCTATTTACACTTAAATGTTGATGTTCCCCAGAGTTTAATCCACCATCATCTTTTCAGAATATGTATTCTCCTTAAATGATCTCATTCATTTCCATGCCTTCAACTTCTGTTGATAACTCCCCAAATAAAATACCAGCTTCCACCTTGTTTGAAAGTTCAGAACTAATTTTTTTTTTTTTTGCTAAGTATGAGTAGCTACCTCTTAATCACTTAGAGATCCTGCAGGCAGCTAAATGTTTTCAAAATACCAAATACAGTTTCTCTCTCATTGTTTATCTTCTCTTATTCTCATAACATTGGGGCAAGGAAGCTTGGAATCATTTTTCATTAACCTTTTTCTTTTATGTTGGTCTCACATTGGTCATCATGTTGATTTCATCTACCAAATGCTTTTCTAATCTTTTCCTTTTGTTTCCTCACTACGGTCATTGCCGTGCCAAAAACTTTCAAAACCACTTATTAGGATTATTTTAGTATAGTCTAATTCCCTTCTTCCATCATGTCTCCTGTTCAATCCA
The DNA here is from genome assembly GCF_910594005.1 of Cervus elaphus. NCBI lineage: Eukaryota > Metazoa > Chordata > Mammalia > Artiodactyla > Cervidae > Cervus > Cervus elaphus. The sequence continues at coordinate 38,249,613 of NC_057836.1, forward strand.
TCTTTCTCACTTTGGTCAGCATTAACTTTCTAAAATCCCTTTTGCATTAGCAGCCTTTATGTTAACCAGTTGACTTCCTGCGACCCACAAGATAAATTCAGATGACTTTTTTCATTATATATCAAATCCCTTAATTAGTTTTTCCTTTGTCTACGTTTCTCCTGTCTTGTCCATGATCCAGAAATTTTAATCTTCTCTTCCTTCAAATTGCTGTATTCATCTTTTTATTGGTGTGTAACAAATTCCTAGAAATTTAGCAGCTTAAAATGATATAAATTTATTATTTCATAGGTTCTGTGAATCAGGACGCTGGCACACTTTAGCTGTGTCTTCCACCCAGACTCTCACTAAGGTGAAATCAAGGTATCACCCATCTGTGTCCGTATATGGAAGCTTAACTAGGGAGAGAGCCAGCTCCATATTCCTTCAGGTTGTTTGTAGCATTTATTTCCTTGCAGTATGACTGAGGTAGTCAGTTTATTACTCGTTGCTGTAGGGGCCGCTGTAACTGGGAATCACTCAGCTTCTTACAGGTGCCTCTCAGTTCTCCATCACAGGCTCTGTCTACACTGTGGCAGTGTGCTTCTTCAAGGTCAGTAGGAGAATCCCTCTCTTAAATCTTTTAGCGTCTTTGAAGAGCTCATCTAATTAGATCAGACTCACCCAAGATAATCTCCATTTTGATTAACTGAGAGTCAACTGATTAGAGACCTTCATTCAATATGTAAAATCCTTTCAACATATAACGCAATATAACCGTTGAGTGATAGTCCATCATATTCACAGGCATGTCCTGCTCACACTCAAGGGGAAAGGATTATACAGGACATATTCAGCAGGGATGGGAAACCTGGGGGGTATCTTAGAATTCTGCCTGCTTGTACACAGCATGCTCTTTCATTACTTTTCATGCTACATAGTCTATCCTTTCTTTCTACTATATCCCTCATTACCTTTCTTCATTATCAATTTGGAAAGCCCTTGATGGCTTTTAACAGCAACTACAGACCTTACTTTTCCATTAAGCCTTCAAGACAGATCGGTTTTCCCTTCTCTAAGTTCTTACTGCACTTTCTTTTTCTCTTATAACTGCCTATGTTTCTGTTTTCCCAGGTGAACTGTACATCTCAAGGGCATGAGTTGCGTTTTACTTGTCTTTGCTTCCCAAACCCCAGACATGTGTTAAATTCTTAATAAATGGGTATTAAATGAAATAATCCATCTCTCTGTTGTGTGGTAAGGCCATAATAACCTCATGGTCTGCAGGAGTGAATAGAGCTTTTGAGCACATAGCATATGTCCTCAGATTGACACTTTTAAGCCAGTTTTTTTTTGTTTCATTTTGTTTTGGTTTTCCCTGTTCCATTGCATTATCAGATTGTCTAGTGTCATTGCTTCTTGGAGTCAGGGAGCCTGGCTGCAAAACCACTTCTGATTTTTTGTATCTAAATGATGTGGACCAGGAAACAAGCTAATTGAATATATTAGATTTTAAGAACAAAATATGAATACAATGAGCTTTCATTGATTGTCGGAAAGTCTCTTTTATGGGTGTAGTACTTGACCGTTGGCACAGAGACTGCAGAATCAATTTTGACTGTTTTTGTAGGAATTCATCCAGGTACTTGAAAATCAGTTAGCAGAGCTTTCTGGGTAAATGACCTTTAAATAAGCCAGGGCCAATTTAGTGTTCACAAGATTGATCATTTGGAAAGTTAAGTTTTTATAGAAGATACCTAAAAGCAAGAGAATTTATCCACCCTTTTACTGTTCTGCCTATAAAATTATTAACAAATGAAAGTTTTCAAGGAGCTTAACATAGAGTCTTGATATGGGAAAAGTGAGCTCATAGTATTTCCTTCAAACTTAAATCTTCAATTTACTTGTTTTTGTCATTTCATTCATTAGGTCTCTCTAGTATAGAGATAAGATCATGAATGTATGTTTTAGAATCAGGCATCAAGTTCCCAGGGGACCTTGGGAGAAGGTCCTCAAAAAAGCAGAAATCAATGAAACAGATCTGTGGAAATAACTATAAATTTGGAGCTGCCCAAGTTCTATATTCCAAAGACTACAGTGGCAATTTGCCAGGAGCTTGAGGGCAATGCTTAATTTGCACAGAAATTTATATAAATTTTAAAATTTTGAACATGTGTGCATACGCTTAGCACTTGCTTATAGGTTAATGTCTTGCTTGTTTTCATCACTTATGAAAACTGCAAGATAGATAAGCTTTTTCCTCAGATTACTATTAGGCAAAAATGGTAGATCTGGAATTCATGGTCATTGTTTTAAAATAAATGTACCGGTTCTAAGCTAGGGCCTGCTTATTGCTGTGCTTATTGCCCTGTTAACATAAAATATGCTTCATAGATAGTATTAATGAGACATCCCCAGAAACCAAATATTAATATAACATTCATAGCAGGTTCAATGCAGAAAACTGTGATTCTCTTCCAAGTACAGACACAGACTTTCTGTTTGTTTTGATGTTACTCTGAAGCCACAGCCTCTCAAAGACGCAACTTTATTGAATGAGTTCTTTCATTGTTTTTTGTTTTTGGTAGGTGATGGCTTAAACCGCGCATTGACTATGTGCAGAGAGTAGTGACATGCACACAGAATAAGGTTTTTTTAAAATAACAAATCTATTAAGAAAGCAAATATTCAACTCACAATCATTTGCAGTCAAGAAGATACAGAACTTTGGAAATGGAATATAACCATAATATAAAGAACTAACATGGAATAGGGAGAAGACGAGTCCAGAATATCCAATCTGTTGTGCAAAAGCTTTTCAGTTTAATTAGGTCCCATTTGTTTATTTTTGCTTTTATTTCCAATATTCTGGGAGGTGAGTCATAGAGGATCCTGCTGTGATTTATGTCGGAGAGGGTTTTGCCTATGTTCTCCTCTAGGAGTTTTATAGTTTCTGGTCTTTAATTTAGATCTTTAATCCATTTTGAGTTTATTTTTGTGTATGGTGTTAGAAGGTGTTCTAGTTTCATTCTTTTGCAAGTGGTTGACTAGTTTTCCCAGCACCACTTGCTAAAGAGGTCGTCTTCTTTCCATTGTATATTCTTGCCTCCTTTGTCGAAGATAAGGTGTCCGTAGGTACGTGGCTTTATCTCTGGGCTTTCTATTCTGTTCCATTGATCTATATTTCTGTCTTTGTGCCAGTACCATACTGTCTTGATGACTGTGGCTTTGTAGTAGAACCTGAAGTCAGGCAGGTTGATTCTTCCAGTTCCATTCTTCTTTCTCAAGATTGCTTTGGCTATTCGAGGTTTCTTGTATTTCTATACAAATTGTGAAATTATTTGTTCTAGTTCTGTGAATAATACCATTGGTAGCTTGATAGGGATTGCATTGAATCTATAGATTGATCCAGCAATCCCACTCCTGGGCATACACACCGAGGAAACTAGATCTGAAAGAAACACATGCACCCCAATGTTCATCGCAGCACTGTTTACAATTGCCAGGACATGGAAGCAACCTAGATGCCCATCAGCAGACGAATGGATAAGGAAGCTATGGTACATATACACAATGGAATATTACTCAGTCATTAAAAAGAATTCATTTGAATCAGTTCTAATGAGATGGATGAAACTGGAGCCCATTATACAGAGTGAAGTAAGCCCAAAGACCAATACAGTATACTAACGCATATATATGGAATTTAAAAAGATGGTAATGATAACCCTATATGCAAAACAGAAAAAGAGACACAGATGTACAGAACAGACTTTGGGACTCAGTGGGAGAAGGCGAGGGTGGGATGTTCAGAGGGAATAGCATTGAAACAAGTATACTATCAAGGGTGAAGCAGACCACCAGCCCAGGTCGGATACATGAGACAAGTGCTCAGGGCTGGTGCACCGGGAAGACCCAGAGGGATGTGATGGGGAGGGAGGTGGGAGGGGGGATCAGGATGGGGAGCACATGTAAATCCATGGCTGATTCATGTCAATGTATGGCAAAAACCACTACAATATTGTAAAGTGATTAGCCTCCAACTAATAAAAATAAATGGAAAAAAAAAAAAAAGAATATCCAATTTGGATTCTACTCTTCTTCCTGCAATTTGGGAAAATCTGTAAAACCCTGTTCATCTCAGTAATCTAGTAAAGGAAATATTTGATCATAAGAGTTATATGAATACATTCCTCAAAGGAGAGAGTCAGTTCAGTTGCTCAGTCGTGTCCGACTCTTTGTGACCCCATGAACCGCAGCACGCTAGGCCTCCTGTCCATCACCAACTGCCGGAGTCTACCCAAACCCATGTCCATTGAGTCGGTGATGCCATCCAACTATCTCATCCTCTGTTGTCCCCTTCTCCTCCTGCCCTCAATCTTGCCCAGCATCAGGGTCTTTTCAAATGAGTCAGCTGTTTGTATCAGGTGGCCAAAGTATTGGAATTTCAGTTTCAACATCAGTCCTTCCAATGAACACCTAGGACTGATCTCCTTTAGGATGGACTGGTTGGATCTCCTTTCAGTCCAAGGGACTCTCAAGAGTCTTCTCCAACACCACAGTTCAAAAGCATCAATTCTTCAGCGCTCAGCTTTCTTTATAGTCCAACTCTCACATCCATACATGACCACTGGAAAAACCATAGCCTTGACTAGATGGACCTTTGTTGGCAAAGTAATGTCTCTGCTTTTTAATAAGCTGTCTAGGTTGGTCATAACTTTCCTTCCAAGGAGTAAGCGTCTTTTAATTTCATGGCTGAAATCACCATAAAAGCCTCCAATATTTCACTAGTTAATTGCTTGTAACACTATAAAATAAGAATAAAAATAGTTGAAACAACACAAAAGAATGGATGATAACCAAACTGAGCAACTATAAACATAAAATCCAGTAATTCTCTACAGTCTATAGGTCTGAAAAGGATACAGTCACTAAAATGTGAGCACTATTAGAGTGAGAATCATGTTCAATGTATGATCACTGACTGGTTTAATTTCAGCTCCTATAGTCACCCCTTAAGTCTTTATTGAGCTAAATAATGATAGAGGCTCTGTTATGTAAGACTATGACTGAGTCTTGGATTAAAATATGTGGTCTTAGAAATGAATTAGCACATAATAGATAATCAGCATAAGGAAGATTGGACAAAACTCTGACACAAACCTGGAGAGATGTTTTCCTATTCCTAGTGAAGTACTTCATCTTCTTTAGCAAAGTGGTACTAATGGTGATTGATAAACCCGTGCCAATGATGACTATAAAAGTATCTATATGTATTACATACATATATATGCATGTAATATATATGTCTGTTTAGATTAAGAGTAGAATATTCTATAATGTTACCTTAGTCTTTTTCCAACACACATAAAATCTTGAAGTCTAACCACACGGAAATTGAGAATCAAATCCCACTTTTCTGGGGATTCTACTGGCCAGAATTTAAATGCAGGGTAAGAACTTAGGACAACTCATAAAAAGGCACCTGTTCTTGTTTGGTACAATTTTGTATAGCCTGATGCCTTCAAGTTTAAGAATAATAACCTAAGCAGAACAGATCTATACCAAAAGACCTTATGGTATAATATTAGTGGAAACAATTGAATAATTGAGTTTCATTGAGTATTTTGGGGAATTTGAGAGTGAGTTAGAGAACCATAGCTAGAGTGGTCTTTTAATAAATATACTATAGCAAGCCACCACTTCATGGCAAATAAACAGGAAAATGGAAATAAGGACAAACTTTATTTTCTTGGGCTCCAAAATCACTGAGAATTGTGATTACAGTTATGAACTTAAAAGATACTTGCTCCTTGGAAGAAACGCTATGACAAACCTAGACAGCATATTAAAACGCAGAGACATCACTTTGCTAACAAAGGTCTGTATAGTCAAAGCTGTAGTTTTCCCAGTAGTCATCTATGGATATGAGAATTGGATTATAAAGAAGGCTGAGTGCCAAAGAATTGATGCTTTTGAACTGTAATTCTGGAGAAGACTCTTGAGAGTCTCTTGGATAGCAAGGAGGTCAGACCAGTCAATCTTAAAGAAAATCAACCCTGAATATTCATTAAAAGGACTGATGAGGAAGCTGAAGCTCCAATACTTTGGCTACCTGATTCGAAGAGCTGAATCACTGGTTAAGACCCTGATGCTGGGAAAGATTGAGGGCAAGAGGAGAAGGGGACAAGGTAGGATGAAATGGTTGTTGGATGCCATCACCAACTCAATGGACATGAGTTTGAGCAAACTCTGGGAAATAATGAAAGACAGGTGAGCCTGGAGTGCAGCAGTCTATGGGGTCACAAAGAGTTTGACATGGCTTAGCAACTAACAACATAGTAAGTCAAATGATATACCAAAAATCCATCAAGTTGAGACCTCGGCAACTAACTGTGTAACTTTTACTGAGGAGTCACCTAATGTCAGGAAGGCTCAGTTTTCTTGTTGTAAAAGGATACTGAACTACATGATGTCTAACCTCCCTTTCTAGCTCTAACATTCTAAAACTCTAAGCCTGATTTTCTGTTGTTGTGTTCTACTGCTATTCTATTCAATAAATCCACTATGTTGTGCTGTAATTTTCTTGCACTGGTGCTTGGAAATAATGCTTTAGTACAGGTCTGGATTGTTTTTCACACATTTGATAACAATAGCATATTGAGTTATATTTTTTTGTGTGTTTGTGATCATATAGTTTGTCTAGACCACCAAAGAAGAGACATGAACAAAAACCGGGCAGACAGAGAAACAGGTGTCCAGAAAGTCCGGTTGATGATGGCATAATAATGCTACCTATATTGGGAAGCAAGTGACAGATTGGGAGCCATTGTCTGTATAATATTATCAGGTAAATAATGAGTATAATATGAATTACTGAATATAAGATATTGAACAGGTCTGTCTGTTGACTGTAAAGATTGAAAACACCTCTGAAATCAACCTTATATCAAGAAGAGCCGAGAAGAACGTCAAATGACTTTCTTCTCAAATATATGTAGCTTGAGACAAAATTTGTATACTGTAGAAGTGATTTCAGTACTTTACATACTTTCTAAAATACATTAAAAGCAATAAGTACCCTGGGTGAATAAAGATGGCTATATCATAGAAACACTTAAGACCAAGAGTTCTGGATTCAGAGATATGGCTATTCTTTCTTTAGGCCTTCACCCTACTGAACAGATTTCAGCACTATATATGGCTATTTCATCAAGGACCTTGAAACAAACTTTTAAAAGCCTCTAAAGATACTTTGTGGAATTTATTGAGCAACAGTTGATGTTTACTCTGGGAGTATTTCATTGGGAAATTCAGTTATTACTTGGGAATGAATCAACTTCTGAAATCATAATGATTTTGATAATATTCTTACCAACTCCTTAAAAGCTGAAAGAATGATTTTTTTAAACCAAATTCTAGAAGAAATGGCCATCAAATAATAAGTCCTCCCATTTGTTTTGCCACAATGATTTCCATCTTTGGAATGACTAAGGTTTTAATTTATTGGTAGCAGTCTTCCTGCTCACAGATTTTTAGCAGTTGCCATTCATTCTGTATTTCCTGGTTAAGCACACCATCCAATATAAAACTTCCATCTAAAAATATAGTGTAAGTTAGATCTCAATAACTTCCTCAAGTTAAATTGAACTGCATGTCTTTCACACTGGCAGAGTACACGTGGTCCTTCAGTAAACTGATCTGCCTTTTAAAATGATTCTTCCTAAACCTCCTGCTTTAATTAGTTCTTGCCCTTCCCTCAGGAACCATTGTTAGCAAAAGACAATAGTAACCTTTTAGATTTATAAACTACGTTTGTAGATATAATAAAACTTTTGGTGCAGTCAGGTAGGTAAATAAAGTGCAACCATCTGCCATATCATCCACACTCTGACCTTGAATGAGGTGTTAGATACTAAAAATTCTGAAGAAGAAATGAAAAAAAAAGTTATTTGCTAATATCCAAAATAATTTATCTAAATTAAACTTAGGAAGTAACACCTTTATTTTATGAAGTAGTGTGACGGCATTTCTCATACTAAAGTGAAATATCGTGCTGTGAGCTCTAAGGTGTTTTGAGGAATGCTGGTCCTGACACTTCCTCCACAAAAATGGAAGGGAAACATCATAGTAATGTTGCATAATAAATTCCCTTCTTTCAGTGTCACAATGCATATTAGGATGTTAAAAACTCTGAGAACTCCTGTTCCAGAGATCCATTTAACTTTGTTAAAATTTCATAAAAACTTATTTTCCTATTATTCCTTATAACACCTATTTTTTTGCTCTCAAGGAAATATTTTTCTTCAAATTATACCCCAAGAAATGTTGTGTTTCCCTTTGTGGAAATGAAACATAAGAGACCACAATTTTCCCTACTTGACCAAAACACTATTAAACTGGCACAAAATAATGACATATAACTGCCCATACTTTTCATGACTTAGATTACCTCTTTCTCCTAAGGGGAAAAAATAACAGATATCTCAGTTTGTTCTAAGTCCCTCCATTCACCCACCAACCACCTGATTAGAAGTGCAAGTGTTTACCACATAGTCCTAGAACTTCTGAATCATTTTGTCTTTTCCAAAATTCTGCATACAGGTATGATTTTTAAGGGTGTTACTTTAATGGTGGGTTTCATCATTAATGAATGATAGATCAGTTGATAAAGAATCCACCTGCAATGCTAAAGACCTGGGTTCAATCCCTGGGTTGGGAAGTTCCCCTGGAGAAGGGAAAGGCTACCCACTCCAGTATTCTGGCCTGGAGAATTCCATGAACTATAAAGTCCATGGGGTTTCAAAGAGCCGGACACAACTGAGTGACTTTCACTCATCATTAATAACAATAGAAATAATAACAATATGAAAAGTAATAATACAGCTTTAAAACAAATTGTCATAGGGAGAATGGAGGATATGTGAAAAAGTAGCCATAGAGTATTCTTTTATCTTCCCTGGAAAGGGTATAGTCAGAATATCAAAATAATATCTGAAAGAAGGCTAGCAGTTTAAGTATCTAAACAATGAAGTCTGCCTGTTGGAAAGGTCCAGTTACCACTTTGGTTCCTGTGTTACTATTGTGTTACTACAAGTATATTTGAACAGATTTCCCTTTCTTCACCTCCAATTCTTTCTAATTCCTCATGTATTCTTTTGATTGTTGAAGGTCTGAGTGAGCCATAATGGTTATCTAAGAAGCTACTTAGCTGGAAAAATAAAATTGACTTCATGGTGAGAGGAAGGTAAATTAAAACTCCAGTCATTACTAAAATTTTAAAAGCACTCCTGTATCTTCCTTCTGGAGTTCTTAACATCTAGAAGCTGCTAGATGTCCTCTAGAATTCCTACTATAAAAACTAGCATTTGGATCCTTGAATGAAATCAATAAAATGAAAGTAATAAAATATAGTAATTATTACAAAGTGGCCTTAGGGACAATAAAGTCTAGGCCTCTTTTGAAGTTAAATTGCTATGTTTGAGGATGCAGAAATTAAAAATCTTACCCCTTCTTAGGCCCTCCTTTTTAAAAAGTGGCACTTGAATACTTATATATTTGGTTGCCTGACTTTGAAATTAAACCTTGGTTGTAGGTTTTTCTGACCCAGAAATCTCATTGCTGGCATACACCCCAAGGAAACCAGAATTGAAAGAGACACATATACCACAATGTTCATTGCAGCAATGTTTACAATAGTCAGGCCGTGAAAGCAACTTAGATGTCCATTAGCCGAAGAATGGATAAAGAAGTTGTGGTACATATACACAATGGAATATTACTCAGCTATAAAAAGGAATGCGTTTGAGTCAGTTCTAATGAGGTGGGTGAATCTGGAGCCTATAATATGGAGTGAAGTAAGTCAGAAAGAGAAAAACAAACACTATGAAGGCATATATATGGAATTTAGAAAGACAGTACCAATGATCCTATATTCAGGGCAGCAAAAGAGACACAGATGTAAAGAAAAGACTTTCAGACTCTGTGGGAGAAGGCAAGGGTGGGATGATTTGAGAGAAAAACATTGAAATGTGTACATTACCACATGTAAAATAGATAACGAGTGCAAGTTTGATGCATGCAGAAGGGCACTCAGAGCTGATGCTCTGGACAACACAGAGGGATAGGGTGGGAGGGAGGTGGGAGGGGGGTTTAGGATTGGGGGAGACACATGTATACCTGTAGCCAATTCATGTTGATATATGGCAAAAATTATTACAATGTTGCAAAGCAGTTATCCTCCAATTAAAATAATTTTTTTAATAAAAAAATTTTATAAAAAATTGTTGGATAAAGGCACAGGCTTCCGAGGTCGGGCTGGTGGTAAAGAACCTGCCTGCCAGTGTTGGAGATACAAGAAATGAGGGTTTGATCCCTGGGTTGGGAAGATACCCTGGAGGAGGGCATGGCAACCCATTTCAGTTTTCTTGCCTGGAGAATCCCATGGACAGAAGCTGCACTCCTTAGAATCACAGAATTGAGCCTGACTGAAGTGACTTAACACAGCAGAGCATAGGATAAAGGCACAGAGCAAGATAGGATATATTAAATATCCTGTTTCAAATGTATGTCCATGAGGCCTACATTAACTTAAAATATTTTCAATTAAATAAATTTACTATAGATTATTTATGCATTCAATGGTCCTGAAAGCATACACGCTCAGAACTTAGAAACTGAGTGCCTACCTTCAAATCAGTTTTATTGAATTACAGCATCAGGGGTGTATGTTTTCTAAATTATTGAATTTGATTTAGGTCATCTTGACAGAATGTTTTCACCCTCCAATCTTTGTTCCTCTTGACTGAAAATAAACCAAAGCATACCATCTTTTTGATTAAAAATTATCCAGATCCTCTCCCTATTTTTGTCCAAGTGAGGGCCTAATTGTTCAGATTCTGGCTGATATTCGATGCCTGTGTGACAATCATGCTTTCATTCCTGTACTAAGTTAATAATATTCCCTACAGTAATATTGAAAAATAAAATGTTGCATGTATAATACCCAGAATGAATTATGTATTTAATCAATATTATTATTACTTTTGTTTTAATCAAGTCATACTTGTTTGCCTTTTAACCTTTACTAAACTGAGACCCTCAACCAAAAAATACATTTTTTCCTACATGTTTTTTAACCAAATGAAGTTCTAGATAGTTTTTAAGTCCCAATTATAACTTCTTTTCTGAGACTTTCCTTAATGTCTCCTGGTAGAATTAATTGTTCATTATTCTGTGTCCCTATGGCCAACTTACAGTTATCTATACAATTTAATTCTTACCAAAAATCTACTGTATTTGAAGAATATGACTTGATCACCATTCTTGATACAAGTCTGACCTGTTCCACGAAGATTTTTTGATTTTGCTCACTGAACAAGGCATAGCCCAAGCCTGATTCATCTCTACACAGTTAGTACAGGGCATACCTTATAGAAGTATCTGATAAATGTGGCTTGAATTAGGTTGAATTACAAAACAGATGGATTGTCATTTACTCTTCTTTATTGCAGCTCTGTTCACATTGTTGAAGCATCCATGTGATACAGGCCAAAATGATTCTGTGGCCTGGCAGGGTCTTACACAGGGTACAGAAACCCAGGCTGTTTGGGGTATAGCTCTGAAACAGGTGGCCATTGGCTGACCCCCTCTTTCAATCATGCTGCTTGCTAAAGAGGACAGAATATCTTTTCTTGGAATAAAATACAGTAATATTCCACTTTTTAGTTTCTTTTTCTCATTCCTTCCAAATTGCAAGTAGCTTTCTATGATCTAAAACAGCATTCATCATAAACTCAGAAATGTAACACAAACTTTCTCTCCCACATCCCTCTACTACTCCTCTTTCAAATACGCCCTCTCTTCAGTTGAAGTTGAGGATAACTAAACACTATTACTCACTCTAAATAGAAAGGGATGGCATTGAGACTGAATGTTTAATTTTAATTCCTAATATAAATATTTCATCAAAGCCATAAAATCTTCATGGCAGTTCATTTTCACATGCTCTTTGCCAGTTAAGGAGAGTAAGTAAGGAGATACATGAATGTTGAATCACACTTTAAAGAATGGATCCAGTCAACATTTTCAACACAACCATCAGGAGGGAGACAATAAATAACCTTCCAGATTTGAAATATAAATGCAACAAGGACTACCTCAAGAATGTATCATAGAGAATATTCCTTGAAAAACTGATTTGAAAGGGAGGTTCAAAGACAGCCTGCAAGTGACTGTCTTAGGAGACAGGAAAAAGCAGAAAAAGAGGAGAGAAAAATTCTTTCTATTGAATATACCAAGAGAAAAAAGCTAAAGCCTCTGCATTAGTTTTCTAGAACTGTGTAACAAAGCACCACAAACTGAGTGGTTTAAACAACAGAAATTTCTTGTCTCACAGTTTTGGAGGCCAGAAGTCTGAGATCAAGACATAAACAGGTTGGTTCCCTTTGGGGGTTGTGAAGAGGAATTTGTTGGGTGCCTCTCCTCTAGCCTCCAGGTGGTTTTCTGGCATCTTTGGCATGCATGCGTGGTAAATTGCTTCAGTCATCTGACTCTGTGTGATCCTATGGATTGTAGCCCACCAGGCTCCTCTGTCCATGGGATTCTCCAGGCAAGAATACTGGAGTGGGTTGCCATGCCCTTCTCCAGGGGTCTTCACAACCCAGGGATCAAAGCAATGTCTCTTATGTCTCTTGCATGGGCAGGCAGGTTCTTTATCACTACTGCCACCTGGATTCCTTGGCATATACAAACATAGCCCTGATCTCTGTCATTATCTTCATATGGTGTTCTTCCTGTGTGCATGTCTGGCTTCAAATTTGCCCTTTTTATGAGGATACCTAATTTGTATTCCCTGGTGACTCAGATGGTAAAGAATCTGCCTGCAATGCAGGAGACCCAGGTTCAGTCTCTGGGCTGGAAAGATCTCCTGGAGAAGGGAATGGCAACCCACTCCAGTATTCTTGCCATGGACAGAGGAACCTGGTGGACTATACAGTTCATGGGGTTGCAAAGAGTCGGACACGACTGAGTGACTAACACTAATCGCTAAGTTGTATTGAATTCCTACTCCACTATGAGCTCATCTTAATTAATTATACAGCCATGGGTTTCCACATATGAATTTGGGGGCACACAAGCAATCCACAGCAGCCCTCTTTTGTTATACAGAGAGAGTTCATGTTGATGGTGTGATTCTTTTAATTAATTTTTTTTGAAGGATAGTTGCTTTACAGAATTTTGTTGTTTTCTGTAAAACCTCAACATGAATCAGCCGTAGGTATACATATATCCCCTCCTTCTTGAACTTCCCTCCCATACCACCCCTCTAGGTTTATATGGAGTGCCTGTTTGAGTTTCCTTAGCCATACAGCAAATTCCCATTGGCTATCTATTTTACATATGGCAATATAAGTTTCCATGTTACTCTTTCCACACATCTCTCCCTCTCCTCCCCATGTCCACAAGTCTATTCTCTATGTCTATTTCTCTAGTACTGCCCTGTAAGTCAATTCTTCAGCACCATTTTTGTAGATTCTGTATATATACGTTAGAATACAATATTTATCTTCCTCTTTCTAACTTACTTCACTCTGTATAATAGGTTCTAGGTCCATTCACCTCATTAGAACTGACTCAAAGGTGTTCCTTTTTATGGCTGAGTAATATTCCATTGTGTATATGTACCACTATTTCTTTATCCATTCATCTATTGATGGACATCTAGGTTGCTTCCATGTTCTAGCTATTGTAAATACTGCTGCAGTGAATAATGGGATACATGTGTCTTTTTCAATTTTGGTTTCCTCAGGATATATGCCTTGGAGTGGGATTGCTGGGTCCTATGATGGTTTTATTTCTAGTTTTTAAAGGAATCTCCATAATGTATGGAGATGTATGTATCAATTTACATACATAGTGGCTGTATTGATTTACTTTCCCACCAACAGTGCAAGAGTGTTCCCTTTTCCCCACACCCACTCCAGCATTTATTCTTTGTAGACTTTTTGATGATGGCCATTCTGACTGGTGTGAGGTCATATCTCATTGTAGTTTTGATTTGCATTTCTCTAATAATGAGCGATGTTGAGCATATTTTTATGTGTTTGTTAGCCATCCGTATGTCTTCTTTGGAGAAATGTCTGTTTAAGTCTTTTCCCCACTGTTTGATTGGTTTGTTTGTTTTTCTGGTATTGAGTTGTATGAGCTGCTTTTATATTTTGGAAATTAATCCTTTGTCAGTTGTTTCATTGGCTGTTATTTTCTCCCATTCTGAGGGTTGTCTTTTTACCTTGCTTATAGGTTCCTTTGCTGTGCATATAAGTTTAATCCGGTCCCACTTATTTACTTTTGTTTTTATTTCTGTTACTCTAGGAGGTCATAGAGGATATTGCTTTGCTTTATGTCATCGAGTGTTCTGCCTATGTTTTCCTCTAAGAGTTTTATAGTTTCTGGTCTTAAATTTAAGTCTTTATTCCATTTTGAGTTTATCTTTGTGTTTGGTATTAGGAAGTATTCTAATTTTTCTCTCTTACATGTAGCTCTCCAGTTTTCCCAGCACCACCTATTGAAGAGGCTGTCTTTGCCCCATTGTATATTCTTGCCTCCTTTGTCAAAAATAAGGTACCCACAGGTGCATGGGTTTATTTCTTGGCTTTCTATCTTGTTGCATTGGTCTATGTTTCTGTTTTTGTGCCAGTACCATACTGTCTTGATGACAGTTAGCTTTGTAATATAATCTGAAGTCAGGAAGGTTGATTCCTCCAGCTCCATTTTTCTTTCTCAAGACTGCTTTGGCTAATCAGGGTCTTTTGAATTTCCATATGAATTGTGAAATTTTTAGCTCTAGTTCTGTGAAAAATGTCATTGGTAATTTGATAGGGATCACATAGAATCTGTAGATTACTTTTGGTAGTATAGTCATTTTCATAATATTGACTCTTCCTACCCAGCAACATGGAATATCTCTCCATCTGTTTATGTCCTCTGATTTCTTTCATTAGTGTCTTATCATTTTCTGTGTACAGGTCTTTTGTCTCCTTAGGTAAGTTTATTCCTAGATATTTAATTCTTTTTGTTGCAATGGGGAATGGGATTGATTCCTTAATTGCTCTTTCTGATTTTTAATTGTTAGTATATAGAAATTCAAGTGATTTCTGTGTATTGATTGTGTATCCTGCAGCTTTGCTAAATTCACTGATTAGCTCTAGTAATTTTCTGATACTATCTTTAGGGTTTTCTATGTACAGTTTCTTGTCATCTGCAAACAGTGAGAGCTTTACTTCTTTTCTGATCTGGATTCCTTTTATTTCTTTTTCTTTTCTGATTGCTGTTGCTAGGATTTCCAAAACTATGTTGAATAATAGTGGTGAAAGTGGACACCCTTGACTTGTTCCTGATCTTAGGGGGAATGCTTTCAGTATTTAAACATTGAGAATAATGTTTGCTGTAGGCTTATCATATATGGCCTTTACTATGTTGAGATATGTTCCTTCTATGCCCATTTTTTAAAGAGTTTTAATCATAAAAGGGTGCTGAATTTTATCAAAGGTTTTTTCTGCACCTATTGAGATTATCATATGGTTTTTATCTTTCAATTTGTTAACATGGTGTATCACATTGATTTATTTGCACATATTGAAGAATCCTTGCATCCCTGGAATAAACCCAACTTGATCATGGTGTTTGAGCTTTTTGACATATTGCTGAATTCTGTCTGCTATAATTTTGTTGAGGATTTTTACATTTATGTTCATCAGTGTTATTGGCCTGTAGTTTTCTTTTTTTGTGTTGTCTTTGTCTGGTTTTGGTATTAGGGTGATGGTGGCCTCATAGAATGAATTTGGAAGTGTTCCTTCCTCTGCAATTTTTTGAAAGAATTTTAGAGGGATAGCCATTAACTCTTCTCTAAATGATTGATATAATTCTTTTGTGAAGCCATCTGGTCCTAGGCTTTTGTTTTGGGGGAGATTTTTGATCAGTTTCAATTTCAGTGCTTGTAATTGGGCTGTTAATAATTTCTATATCTTCTTGGTTCACTCTTGGAAGATTGAACTTTTCTAAGAATCTGTCCATTTCTTCCAGGTTATCCATTTTATTGTCATATAGTTGTTCATAATAGTATCTCATAATCTTTTGTATTTCTGCATTGTCTGTTGTAACCTCTCCTTTTTTTCATTTCTAATTTTGTTGATTTGATTCTTCTCTCCTTTTTTCTTGATGTGCTTGCCTAAAGGTCTGTCAAATTAGTTTATCTTCTCCAAGAACCAGCTTTTAGTTTTACTAATCTTTATTGTTATTGCTTTCATTTCTTTTTCATTTATTTCTGCTCGGATCTTCATGATTTCTTTCCTCCTGCTAATTTTTGGGGTTTTTGTTCTTCTTTTTCCAGAAGTTTTAGGTGTAAAGCTAGGTTGTCTATTCGATGTTTTTCTTGTTTCTTGAGGTAGGATTGTATTGCTATAAACTTCCCTCTTAGAACCGCTTTTGCTGCATCTCATAGGTTTTGAGTTGTGTTTTCATTGTCATTTGTTTCTAGAAATTTTTTGACTTCCCTTATGATTCATGCAGTAACCTATTGGTTATTTAGAAACATATTGTTTAATCTCCATGTGTTTGTGTTTCTTACAGTTTTTTTTCTGTAATTGATATCCTGTCTCATAGTGTTGTGGTCAGAGAAGATATTTGATATGATTTCAACTTTCTTAAATTTACTGAGGTTTGATTTGTGACCCAAGATATGGTCTATCCTGGAGAATGTTCCATGTGCACTTGAGAAGAAGGTGTATTCTTCTGCATTTGGATGGAATGTCCTGAAGATATCAATGAGCTCCATCTCATTTAATGTATCATTTAAGACTTGAGTTTTCTTATTAATTTTCTGTTTTGATGATCTGTCCGTTGGTGTGAGTGGAGTGTTAAAGTCTCCTACTATTATTATGTTACTGTCAATTTCCCCATTTATATCTGTGGCATTTGTCTTATGTATTGAGGTGCTCCTATGTTGGGTGCATAGATATTTACAATTGTTATGTTTTCCTCTTGGATTGATCCCTTGATCACTATGTAGTGTCCTTCCTTATCACTTGTAATCTTCTTTATTTTATGGTCTGTTTTGTCTGATATGAGGATTGCTACTCCAGCTTTCTTTTGCTTCCCATTCACATGGATCTATTTTTCCATCCTCTCACTTTCAGTCTATATGTGTCTTGAGGTCTGAGGTGGGTTTCTTGTAGACAGCATATATATGGGTCTTGTTTTTGTACCCCTTCAGCCAGTCTGTGTCTTTTGGTTGGAACATTTAATCCATTTACATTTAAAGGAATTATTGATATATATGTTCCTATTGCCATTTTCTTAATTGTTTGGAGTTGATTTTGTAGCTCTTTTTCCTTCTCTTGTATTTCTTGACTATTTAAGTCCCTTTAACATTTGTTGTGAAGTTGGTTTGGTGGTACTGAATTCTTTTAACTTTTGCTTGTCTGAAAAGCTTTTTATTTCTCCATCAATTTTGAATGAGATCCTTGCTGGGTACTGTAATCTTGGCTGTAGATTTCCCCCTTTCAATACTTTAACTATATCCTGCCATTCCCCTCTGGCCTACAGAGTTTCTGCTGGAAGATCAGCTGTTAAGCGTTTGGGGTTTCCTTTGTATGTTCATTGTTGCTTCTCCCTTGCTGCTGTTCATATTCTTTCTTTGTGTTTAGTCTTTGTTAGTTTGATTAGTATGTGTCTTAACATATTTCTCCTTGGGTTTACCCTGTGTGGGACTCTTTATGCTTCTTGAACTTGATTAACTATTTCCTTTTTCATGTTGGGAAAATTTTCAACTATCATCTCTTCAAAAATTTTCTCATACCCTTTCTTTTTCTCTTCTTCTTCTGGGAACCCTATAATTCGAATGTTGGCGCATTTGATATTGTCCCAGAGGTCTCCGAGACTATCCTCAGTTCTTTTCATTTTTTTTTACTTTATACTGCTTTTCAGAAGTTATTTGCACCATTTAACTTCCAGCTCCCTGTTTCATTCTTTTGCTTCAGATATTCTGCTATTGAGTCCTTCTAGAATATTTTTAATTTCAGTAATTGTGTTGTTTGTTTCTGCATGTTTATTCTTTAATTCTTCTAGGTCTTTTTAAATTGATTTTTGCATTTTCTCCATTCTGTTTTCAAGGTTTTTGATCCTCTTTACTATCATTATTCTGAATTCTTTTTCAGGTAGTTGGCCTATTTCCTCTTCATTTATTTGGACTTCTGTGTTTCTAGTTTTTTCCTTCATTTATGTAGTATTTCTCTGACTTTTCATTATTATTTCTTTCTTTCTTTCTTTTTTTTTTTTTTTTTGACTTATTGTGTTTGAGGTCTCCTTTTCCAAGGCTTCAAGAAAAGTTGAATTCTTTCCTTGAAGAAGGTTGATTCTTTCTTCCTTTTGATTTTTGCCCTCCTGAGGTTGGTCCAGTGGTTTGTGTAAGGTTCGTATAGGGTGAGATTTGTGCTGAGTTTTTCTTTGTTTGTTTGTTTTTCCTCTGATGGGCAAGGCTGAGAAAGGTGGTAATCCTGTCTGCTGATGATTCAGTTTTTATTTTTGTTTTCTTTGTTGTTCAGATGAGGTTTCCTAAACTGGGTGCTTCTGGTGGTTGGGTGGTGGTGGGTCTTACATTCAAGTGCTTTCCCTTGTGTGAGTTCTCACTGTTTGATACTCCCTAGGGTTAGAGCTCTAGTAGTCTAGCGTCTTGGAGTCAGTGCTCCCACTCCAGAGGCTCAGGGCTTGATCTCCAGTCAGGAACAAAGATGCCACAAGTGGCTTGTTAATGGCATTAAGTGAGATTGAAACAAATACCCCAAAATGAGAAACCAAAGATGAACCCCAGACAAATGGTAGTTACAGAATCAGGCAAATAATAATCAGAATAATGGAATATACACATATACATATACACTCATGTGCAAAGTCAAAACAGTCCAACAAAAATAAAGTACAGGAGATTCACCCAGCAAAGAAAGGAAATCAAAAATTATATTTACCAGTTAAGAACAAAACTAACTAAGCACAAACTGGAAAACAAAACTAAAGCAAGGTGCCAAGTGGGGAATAAAGCAATGAAAACAAAACTAACAAATATGTTGAGAGGGAAGGAAGGAAATAAAAGAAAGAATAGATATGCAAATTTAAATAGAGGTAGATGAAGAAGATTTATATACATTAAAGTTTAACTGCAAGATTAACTCAGAAGAAGAGTAGAAAAGGCTAACAATGGAATAAATGTAGAAAAAATATAATAGGCTTAAAAATTAAAATTATAAAAAAGAGAAAAGAAAAAAAAATGGAAGAAGAAAGAAAAAAAGGAAAACTCCACAGAACTGCAAAAACCCAATGTAGAGGCAGAGGTTTATAACAACAATAAAAAATGTGACTGAGGGGGGAAAAAAGTTTAAAAACTTAATTAGATTTCATAGTGCCAATAAAATCAACAACTACAACAGAAGGGAAATGAAAAGGAAAATAAAAATCCAAAAGAATCTACAGAACAAGTCAAAACATAAGAACAATAAATGTTTTTCTTGAATCACACTATCAGAGTCCTTTTCCTCGCTGGGAGTCACAATTCACCTCACCTCCCTAGGATGCCCTAGAACACTGTGCTGATCTCTGGACCTCTTGTGCGGGCAGCTCAGATTCTAATCTGGTCCTCCTCCTGTGTGTTCTTGCCTCCAATGTCCACAGCTATCACTCTATAACTATAGAGTGTTTTCTATTGTGGGAGCTCTCAATGTCCTTTTATATATTCAATAGACATAGAGTCTGCCTAGTTGATCATGTGGGTTTAATCTGTGGCTTGTACAGCTGGTGGAAGGTTTTGGGTCTTCTTCCTTAGCTGCACTGTTCCTGGGTTTCAATTCTGGTTTTATTTCCACCTGTGCATGTGGGTCATCCACTGGGGTTTGTTCCTGAAGTTGCCCTGGAGGACTTGTGTTTGCCCCTGTAGGGCCAGGTGTGGAGGTGGTGCAGCTGCTTTTGTCCCAGGATCTCTGGCAGCATCACATATTCAGGGGAGTTGGCGGCTAGGGCAGCAGGAAATATAGTGCTCTAGAAGGATATGAAATCAGTATTGGCCAATATGCTCTAATATATTTCCCTGGAGAATCCCCCTGGCAGAGAAGCCTGGCAGGCCACAGTCTACAGGGTTGCAAAGAGTTGGACATGGATGAAGTGACCCTGTGCACATAGATGCAAGATTTTTTTACCTGTGGCAGCTCTGCCCCAGTGAGAATTGAGCATGAAGGTGGCACAGCTGCTTGGCTTATGGGGATCTGGCAGCACCAAGTGTGCAGGGACATGGACTGTCTCAACCCCAGGAGTTATGGCCCTATCACAGTCTTTTTTTGAGCCTCTTATAGCTGGCAATCAGAAGGCCTCTTTGGCCAGTCTTTCTCCATAGCTCCGCCCATTCAGGCACTTAGAGGGCTCCCTTGCCTGGGGTCCTTCTCTATTGTTCAATGCGTCAGGCACATAGAGGGGCCCCCTGGCTGGAGTGCTACTCTGTAGATCGGCGCTTCAGTCACTTAAAGGAGCACCCTGGGTGGGGTCCTACTCTGTAGTTTGGTGCATCAGGTGTTTGGTGGGCCAGCCTTTCTATTGTTCAGCTGCAGGTGCTGGTGGTGGGGAGAGAGAGGCTATGGTGATGGCTCCAACCCCTATGCGTGATTCACCAGTATCACCTTGCTTCCATGGCTGCCTGGCTTTCCTCCACAGGCATTTCCCACCACAATCTCCTCCCTCACATCCCCTTGATCCATCTCTCTGCAGTCACCACCAGCCCTCGCCCTGGGATTGCTCCACAATCCCTAAACTCCAGGTCCCAGCCACTGCAACTTCCAGGGCACCTGTGTCCCTGTCCAAGTTATGTATGGCTGCAGCAAGGACTGTCTGATTCTCATTCCACTTAAGCCTCCACAGATCAGCTGTTTCACTCTCTGCCTTAAATGTTTCTCCTCTGACTCAGACAATTGCCCTGATGTGGGGATCGGATCTCTGCTTCATTTCCCCTACCTGTTGAAGGCAGGTCCAGCCCTACTAACACTCCTGTTTTTCCCCTAGTTCCTTTGTTCTACCAAGTTTTGCATGGCTCTATATATTCTTCTCCACTGGCCAGGTACTCCTGTCTGCTCTCAGCTGGTGTTCTGCATGCACTTCTGTGTCTGAAAGGGTATTCCTGATGTATCCGTGGAGACAGATGTACTCCATGTCCACCTACCCCTCTGCCCTCTTGTTCTCTCCCCGTATGTGTGATTTAGAAACATACATATCAACAGAGATTCAGTTTCTCAAACTAAGGATATCCAGAAGACAAGGAGTTAAGGAACTGAAATAAAGAACAAAGGTGGTGAGTAAGAATATATTTCAGCAAGATAACCAACTACAATGACTAAGTAAACTCATGCAGGAAAATGTTTACCATTTTCACTTTCCCTACAAGGGGCCACTCACTGAGTTGTGAGCACCTGACACACATCTACAGAATGAATTTCATAAACAACTGAAATACTAGGGCCATTTTACTTGACCTGTTGGGATTATTTGCTTCAATTGTTCACTTGTTCCTTAGTGACATAACTCTTTTTGACTTGCATGGCAACTCAACATATGCAAGCTGGTATTTCCTGAATGCTCAGTTGAGTGTCTTGGGCATTTATAGTCATGATCTTATTCACCTACCATCTAAGAGTGAGTAACTCCTATATTCATTTTTTAAAAAGTGAAAGTCTTAGTAGCTCAGTCATGTCTGACTTTGCAACCCCATGGACTATAGCCCACCAGACTCCTCTGTTCGTGGAATTCTCCAGGCAAGAATACTGGAGTGGGTAGCCATTCCCTTCTCCAAGGGATCTTCCTGACCCTATTTAATTCTTAACAGTATAAAAATTTTGTTAATAATAGATTAAATATTTATGGGTTTAGTTCATTTACGGAAAAATACAGGGGTATTCAGTCCAGGGTATATCTTTTACAATCAAAGTTGTACACTTCTATGGAACTTCTCATCCAACAAATTTCCAATTGTATCTCATTCAGACTGTATCACATGATATCCGTGGCTTGTAATAAACAGAAGAAAATACAATTATATTTCCAACTCTGGCCTTTCTCTTGAATTCTCTCTTGGCTTCCAGATATGTATATCTGGCTTCATCCAGATGTTACAGGGGCAGATCACACATTACTTATCCAATTCAAAACTGAATTCTCCTTCTACTCACATTGCTCCTCCATAGATGTTCTCCATTCCAGTAGACACTGCTGTTGTTGTTCAGCCACCCAGTTGTGTCCAGCTCTTTGCAGTCTCTTGGGCTGCAGCACACCATGCCCCTTGTCCCTCATCATCTCCTGAAGTTTGCCCAAGTTCATGTCCACTGCATCAGTGAGGCCATCCAGCCGTCTCATCCTCTGATGCCCTCTTCTCCTTCTGCCCTCAATCTTTCCCAGCATCAGAGACTTTTCTAATGAGTCAGCTATTTGCATCAGGTGACCAAAATACTGGAGCTTCAACTTCAGCAACAGTCCTTTCAATGATTATTCAGGGTTGATTTCCCTTAAGATTTTCCTTGACTGGCTTGACCTCCTCACTATCCAAGGGACTCTCAGGAGTCTTCTCCACCACCACAATTCAAAGACATCAATTATTTGGTGCTCTGCCTTCTTTAAAGTCCAGCTCTCAAAACCATACATGACCACTGGAAAGACCATAGCCTTGACTACACGGACCTTTGTCGGTGAAATAATGTCTCTGATTTTCACACACTGTCTAGGTTTGTCATAGTTTTACTGCTGAAAAGCAATCATCTTCTGATTTCATGGCTGCAGTCTAAATTCACAGATTTTAGAGCCTAAGAAGAGAAAATCTGTCACTACTTCCACTTTTTCCACTTCTATTTGCCATGAAGTAATGGGGTTGGATGCTGTGATCTTAGTTTTTTTAATTTTAAGTTTTAAGCCAGCTTTTTCACTCTCCTCCTTCACCCTCATCAGGAGACTCTTTCGTTCTTCTTTGCTTTCTACCATTAGAGTGGTATTATCCACATATCTTAGGTGGTTGATGTTTCTCCTGCTTATCTTGATTCCAGTTTGTAACTCATCCAACCAGGCATTGCTCAGGATGTGCTCAGCATATAGGTTAAATAAACAGGAGGACAGCTAACAGACCTGTTGTACTCATTTCTCAATCTTGAACCAATCAGTTGTTCCATAAAGGCTTCTAACTGTAGCTTCTTGACCTGCAAATAGGCTTCTCAGGAGACAGATATGATGGTCTGGTGTTCCCATCTCTTTAAGAGCTTTCCATAGTGTGTTATAATCCACACAGTGAAAGTGGAGAAGGAAATGGCAACCAACTCCAGTACTCTTGCCTGGAGAATCCCCGTGGACAGAGGAGCCTGGCAGGCTACAGTCCATGGGGTTGCAAGAGTCAGACATGTCTTAGAGACTAAATCACCACCACCACACAGTGAAAGGCTTTAGTCAAGGAAACAGAGGTAGATGTTCTTCTGGAATTCCCTTACTTTCTCTATGATCCAGTGAATGTTTGCAATTTGATCTCTGGTTCCTCTGCCTTTTCTAAACCCACCTTGGACATCTGGGAGTTCTTCATTCATGTAATGCTAAAGTGTAGCATGCAAGATTTTTAGCATGAACTTACTAGCATGGGAGATGAGTACAATCGTCTGAAGGTTAGAACATTCTTTAGTACTACTCTTCTTGGGAATTGGGATAAGAATTGACCTTTTCCAGTCCTGTGGCCACTGCTGGGTCTTCCAGAATTGTGACATATTGAGTGCAACACTTTGATAGTATCATACTTTAGTGTTTTGAATAGCTCTACTGAATTTCATCACATCCACTAGCTTTATTAACAGCAATGCTTCCTAAGGCTCACTTGACTTCACATGCCAGGATGTCTGGCTTTGGGTGCCTGACCACACCATGGTAGTTATCCAGTTCATTAAGATCTTTTTTGTACAGTTCTTCCATGTAGTCTTGCCATCTCTTTTTGATCTCCTCAGTGTCTACTAGATCTCTATCGTTTCTGTCCTTTCTGTCCCCTACTGAATTCAGTCCAAAACTGAATTCTTCTTCTATTCCCATTGCTCCTCTATATAGATGTTCTCCATTCCAGTAGACATAATAAGACAGAATTCTTGGTATGATGCTCGAATCTTATTCCAAGATATTGTTATTTACTTGTAGTATCCTTGTGCTAGTTATCTTTATTTATAGTCAAGTATTATATAGTCTGACTCCAAATATCTCTTTCCCTCTATTTCATTTTTTCTTGCTTTAGTTTTGGCTTATATAGCTTTTGCCTGTAAGATTGTGATAGCCTAGTGAATGGTCATCCCACTTTAATATTTAACTCCTCAATATTTAACAATACAGATCTATATTATTAAAGAAGTGATATTCTAAATACCAGCAAGGACATACTGTATAGCACAGGAAACTCAATATTCTGCAATAACCTAACTGGGCAATGAATATGAAAAAGAATATATATTAATATATATGTATGCATAACTGAATCACTTTGTTGTATACCTGAAACTAACACAACATTGTAAATAAACTTTACTCCAATATAAAATAAAAGTTAGAAAATGAAATTGTAAGTTAATAAATAAATACATAAATAAAAGGCAAATCTGAGTACCACCTATACACTCATTTTCATGATCTGTCTTGTGTCTATTTTCAATCTGAAACATTATTTGCAACCCCTGTATACACCAAACTCTCCTATATTGCTGTAACTAGTTAAGTAAAAGTATTGATTTTTTAAGGTACAAGCAGAAAGTCCAGTTATTCTTTGTCATCATTTCCTTTTTGAACCCATTCTCTTGACACTGTTGGACTTGGTTGTCAGGGTCTATATACCAGAGAAATTAATGTGTACTCCAAAATAAGGAGGGGATAGTTAAGCATATCAAGGAATGCTTCCATTCTACGGAAGGACAGGAAAGTACAGGGAAAGGTATACTCAGAGACTTAGAAACAAGAAGACAAAGCTGTCTATTCAGAGGAACTAAAAGTATCTAATGTCTAGACTAAAGCATAAAGATATAGAAACAATCCCACATTTTCTCACAAGTTAGGCAGACATTCCTTTTCCTTTCTCTAAAAGTAATTTCATTTTGAACCACTAACCAAAAATCATTATATAATACAGTCCTCAAAAGGTATTAATGCAAGACTTGAATTATTATTTATGCTTAACAAAGATTATATTGATAATTCTCTTTTATAGTAATTTATGGATATCTCAGTATCTTTGTTTGATACACCATTTAAAAAAAAATCAGATTACATGGTTACATCCCTGAAAATGGTAGGCTAAAACTTCCAAAAAAACTTCTCATCTGTAAAAAATTGAGAACATTGGTAAAAATTGTCAGAACCAGCCTTTCTAAACTCTGCAAATTAACCAAAGGCTTACAGAAATCCAGGGAACATTCATCCAAGAAAAATGGTTAAATCTCATTAAGAACAGTGAGACTTGTGGTATTTTAACTTTTCCAATTTTCTCCTCTGCAACTCCATGCTTCAACTACATGCCATCTACGAGAGACATTTTATCTACAAAAACAAAAATAGGTTGAAAGTAAAATTATGTAAAAAGATATATACCATGCAAACAGTAACCTAAAGGGAATTGGAATGGCTATACGAATACATATTTTTAAAATAGACTTTAAGACAAATTGAAACAGTAAGGTCTTACTCTGTGGCACAGGGAACTACTTTCAATATCCTGTGATAAACTAGAATGGAAAATAATATGAAAACAGATACACACACACACACACACACACACACTATGTTCTTTATAACATTGTAATTCAACTATGTGATTGTTGATGTGTTCAGTCACCAAGTCGTGTCCCCATTAACTTCATGACCCCATTAACTGCAGCACACCAGGCCTCCCTGCCCCCCACCATCTCTCAGAGTTTGCCCAAGTTCATGTCCATTGCAATGGTGATGCCATCCAGTCATCTCATCCTCTATCATCCTATTCTCCTTCTGCCTTCATTCTTTCCCAACATCAGAGACTTTTCTAATGAGTCAGCTATTTGCATTAGGTGGCCAAATTACTGGATTTTCAGCTTCAGCAACAGTCCTTCCAATAAGCAGTTAGGGTTGATTTCCCCCAAGATTGACTGGTTTGATCTCCTTACTGTCCAAGAGACTCTCAGGGATCTTCTCCAGCACTTCAGTTTGAAAACATCAATTCTTCAACACTGCCTTCTTTATAGTTCAGCTCTCACAACCATATGTGGCTATTGGAAAGACCATAGCCTTGATTATATGGACGTTTGTCAGCAAAGAGATGTCTTTGCTTTTTAACACATTGTCTAGGTGTGTCATAGCTTTCCTGCCAAGAAGCAATCATCTAATTTCAAGGCTGCAGTCACCATCTGCAGTGATTTTAGAGCCCAAGAAGAGAAAATCTGTCACTGCTTCCACCTTTTTCCCTTTTATTTGCCATGAAATGATGGGGCCAGATGTCATGATCTTAGTTTTTTTTTTTTTTTTTAAATATTGCGTTTTAAGCCGGGTTTTTTCACTCTTCTCCTTCACCCTCATCAAGAGGGTCTTTATTTCCTCTTTTTCTTTCTGCTGTTAGGGTGGTATCCTCTGCATATTGTTGATGTGTCTCCCAGAAATCTTGATTCCAGCTTGTAACTCATCCAGCCCAGCATTTCTTATGATGTGCTCTGCATATAAGTTAAAATAGACAGAGTGTCAGTAAACAGCCTTGCCATACTCCTTTCTCAATCCTGAACCAATCAGTTGCCCCATATAGGGTTCTAACTGTTGCTTCTTAACAGACATACAGGCTTCTCAGGAGACCAGTGAGTTAGTCTGGTATTCCCAGCTCTTTAAGTGTTTTCCACAGTTCATTATCATCCACACAGTTATAGACTTTAGTGTAGTCAATGAAACAGAGATAAGTTTTTTTCTGGAATTCCCTTGCCTTCTCTGTGATCCTGTAAATGTTGGCAATTTGATGTCTTGTGCCTCTGCCTTTTCTGAACCCAGCTTGGACATCTAGAAGTTCTTGGTTCTTGTAATGCTGAAGCCTAGCATACAGGATTTTGAGCTAAACCTTACTAGCATGGGAGATGAGTGCAATTGTCCAGTGGTTTGAACACTATTTAGTACTTCCACTGTTGGGTTTTCCAAATTTGCTGACATATTGGTGCAGCGCCTACAGTCTTATTGGGATTTCTCTTACCTTGGATATAGGGTATTTCCTCACGGGCTCCACTCCTGACCTTGGATGTGGGGTATCTCCTCTTGGCCGCTGCTCCTGACCTTGGACGTGGGGTATCTCTTCTCTGACGCAAGCTGCTCTAGTACCATGCAGCCGCTGGTCGCCACTCCAGTAAGACAGTAGGCGCTGACAGAGGGCAACAGAGGGCAGACAGACTGAAACCACAATCACAGAAAACTAGCCAATCTGATCACATGGACCACAGCTTTGTGCAACTCAATGAAACTAAGCCATGGTATATATGGCCACCCAGGACAGCTGGGTCATGGTGGAGAGTTCTGACAAAATGTGGTCCACTGGAGAAGGGAATGGCAAACCACTTCAGTATTAGTGCCTTGAGAACCTCATGAACACTATGAAAAGGCAGAAAGATAGGACACTGAAACATGAACTCCCCAGGTCGGTAGGTACCCAATATACTACCGGACATCAGTGGACAAGTAACTCCAGAAAGAATAAAGGGATGGAGACAAATCAA
Source organism: Cervus elaphus (assembly GCF_910594005.1). Lineage (NCBI taxonomy): Eukaryota > Metazoa > Chordata > Mammalia > Artiodactyla > Cervidae > Cervus > Cervus elaphus. The sequence goes on from NC_057836.1 coordinate 38,277,395, forward strand.
AAACAACACCCAGTTGTGGATGTGACTGGTGATAGAAGCAAGGTCCAATGCTGTAGGAGCAATATTTCATAGGAACCTGAAATGCGAGGTCCATGAATCAAGGCAAATTGGAAGTGGCCAAACTGGAGATGGCAAGAGTGAATGTCGACATTTTAGGAATCAGCAAACTAAAATAGACTGGAATGGGTGAGTTTAACTCATATGACCATTATATCTACTACTGTGGGCAGGAATCCCTTAGAAGAAATGGAGTAGCCATCATAGTCAACAAAAGAGTCCAAAATGCAGTATTTGGATGCAATCTCAAAAACGACAGAATGATCTCTGTTTGTTTCCAAGGCAAGCTATTCAATATCATGGTAATCCAAGTCTATGCCCCGACCAGTAAAACTGAAGAAGCTGAAGTTGAATGGTTCTATGAAGACCCACAAGACCTTTTAGAACTAACACCCCAAAAAATGTCCTTTTCATTATAGGGAATTGGAATGCAAAAATAGGAAATGAAGAAATACCTGGAGTAACAGGCAAATTTGGCCTTGGAGTACAGAATGAAGCACGGCAAAGGCTAATAGAGTTCTGCCAAGAGAATGCACAGGTCATGGCAAACACCCTCTTCGAACAACACAAGAGAAGACTCTACACATGGACATCACCAGATGGTCAACACCAAAATCAAATTGATTATATTCTTTTCAGCCAAAGATGGAGAAGCTCTATACAGTCAGCAAAAACAAGATGGAGAGCTGACTGTGGCTCAGATCATGAACTCCTTATTGCCAAATTCAGACTGAAATTGAAGAAAGTGGGGAAAACCACTAGACCATTGAGGTATGACCTAAATCAAATCCCTTATGACTATACAGTGGAAGTGAGAAATAGATTTAAGGGACTAGATCTGATAGACAGAGTGCCTAGTGAACTAAGAATAGAGGTTCATGGCATTGTACAGGAGACAGGGAGCAAGACTATCCCTAAGAAAAAGAAATGCAAAAAAGCAAAATGGCTGTCTGAGGAGGCCTCACAAATAGCTGTGAAAAGAAGAGAAGAGAAAAGCAAAGGAGAAAAAGAAAGATATACCCATTTGAATGCAGAGTTCCAAAGAATAGCAAGGAGAGATAAGAAAGCCTTCCTCAGTGATCAGTGCAAAGAAATAGAGGAAAATGATAGAATGGGAAAGACTAGAGATCTCGAAAAAATTAGAGATACAAAGGGAACATTTCATGCAACGATGGGCTCAATAAAGGACAGAAATGATATGGACCTAACAGAAGCAGAAGACATTAAGAAGAGACGGCAAGAACACACAGAAGAACTGTACAAAAATGATTTTTACAACCCAGATAATCACAATGGTGTGATCACTCACCTAGAGCCAGACATCCTGGAATGTGAAGTCAAGTAGGCCTTAGGAATCATCACCACAAACAAAGGTAGTGGATGTGATGGAATTCCAGTTGAGCTATTTCAATTCCTAAAAGATGACTCTGTGAAAGTGCTGCACTCAACATGCCAGCAAATTTGGAAAAGTCAGCAGTGGCCACAGGACTAGAAAAGTTGTTTTCATTTCAATCCCAAGGAAAAGCAATGCCAAAAATGCTCAAACCACTACATAACTGCACTCATCTCACACGCTAGCAAAGTAATGCTCAAAATTCTCCAAGCTAGGCTTCAGCAATACATGAATCATGAACTTCCATATGTTCAAGATGGTTTTAGAAAAGGCAGAGGAACCAGAGATCAAATTGCCCACATCCACTGGATCATCAAAAAACCAAGAGAGTTCCAGAAAAACATCTATTTCTGCTTTATTGACTATGCCAAACCCTTTGACTATGTGGATCACAATAAACTGTGGAAAATTCTGAAAGAGATGGGAATACCAGATCACCAGACCTGCCTCTTGAGAAACCTGTATACAGGTCAGCAAGCAACAGTTAGAACTGGTCATGGAACAACAGCCTGGTTCCAAATAGGAAAAGGAGTACGTCAAGGCTGTATATTGTCACTCTGCTTATTTAACTTATATGTAGAGTACGTCTTGAGAAATGCTAGGTTTGATGAAGCACAAGTTGGAATCAAGATTGCCAGGAGAAATATCAATAACCTCAGATATGCATATGACACCACCCTTATGGCAGAATGTGAAGAAGAACTAAAGAGCCTCTTGATGAAAGTGAAAGAGCAGAGTGGAAAGTTGGCTTAAAACTCAATATTCATAAAACTAATATCATTGCATCCAGTCCCATCACTTTCACAGCAAATAGATGGGGAAACTGTGGAAACAGTGGCTGACTTTACTTTTTTGGGCTCCAAAATCACTGCAGAGGGTGACTGCAGCCATGAAATTAAAGGATGCTTACTCCTTGGAAGGAAAGTTATGACCAGCCTAGACATTTAGCACCTAAAAAGCAGAGACATTACTTTGTCAACAAAGGTCCATCTAGTCAAGGCTATGGTTTTTCCAGTAGTCATGTATGGATGTGAGAGTTGGACTGTGAAGAAAGGTGAGCACTGAAGAATTGATTCTTTTGAACTCTGGTGTTGGAGTAGACTCAGAGTCCCTTGGACTGCAAGGAGATCCAACCAGTCCATCCTAAAGGGGATCAGTCCTGGGTGTTCATTGGAAGGACTGATGTTGAAGCTGAAGCTCCAATACTTTGGTCACCTAATGGGAAGAGCTAACTCTTGAAAAGACCTTGATGCTTGGAAAGATTGAGGGCCAGAGGAGAAGGGAACAGCAGAGGATGACATGGTTGGATGGCATCACCAACTCAATGGACATGAATCTGGGTAAACTCCAGGAGTTGTTGATGGACAGGGAGTCCTGACATGTTGCAGAACATGGGGTTGCAAAAAGTCAGACAGGACTGAGTGAATGAACTGAACTGAACTGAATTGGTGCAGCACTTTGATAGCATCATCTTTCAAGATTTTAAGTAGCTCTGCTGCAATTGCATCACCTCCACTAGCTTTATTAACATCAGTGATTTCTAAGGCCCACTTGACTTCACACTCCAGGAGGTCTGGCTCTGGGTGAATGACGACACCATAGTGGTTATCTGGGTCATTAAGATCTTCTTTGTACAGTTCTTTATTCTTTCTATCTCTTCTTGATCTCTTCTGCTTCTATTAGGTCTTTACAGTTTCTGTCCTTTATTGTGCCCATCCTTGGGTGGAATGTTCCTTTGCTATTTCCAATTTTCCTGAAGAGATCTCTAGTCTTTCCCCTTCTGTTTTTGTCCTCTATTTCTTTGCATTGTTCATTGAAGAAGGCCTACTCGTATTTCCTTGCTATTCCCTGGAACTCTACATTTAGTTGAGTGTACCTTTTCCTTTTTCCCTTGCTTATCACGTCTCTTCCTTCTTCAGCTATTTGTAAAGCCTCCTCAGACAACCACTTTGCCTTCTTGCTTTTCTTTTTCTTTGGGATGGTTTTGTTTGCTGCCTCCTATGCAATATTATGGACCTCTGTCTATAGTTCTTCAGGCATTCTGTTTCCTAGATCTAATCCTTGAATATATTAATCATTTTCCACTGTATATTTATAGGGGATTTAAGTTGTATCTGGCTGGCTTAGTGGTTTTCCCCACTTTCTTTAGTTTAAGTCTGAATTTTGCTATGATAACCTGATGATCTGAGCCACAGTCAGCTCCAGGTCTTGTTTTTGCTGACTGTCTACAGCTTCTCCATTTTCAGCTACAAAGAATGTTATCAATTCGATTTAAGTATTGACCATTTGGTGATATCCATGTGTGAAGTTGTCTCTTGTGTTGTTGAAAAAGGGTGTTTGCTGTGACCAGTCCATTCTCTTGACAGAATTCTGTTAACCTTTGCCCTGCTTCATTTTGTGCTCTAAGGCCAAACTTGCCTGTTATTCCAGGTATCTCTTGACATCCTATTTTTGCATTCCAATCCCCTATAATAAATAGGACATCTTTTTTCTTTCTTCGTTTTTTTTTTTTTGGTGTTAGTTCTAGGAGGTCTTCTAGGTCTTCACCGAACTGATCATCTTCATCTCCTTTGGCATTAGTCTTTGGGGCATAGACTTGTATTACTGTGATGTTGAGTGGTTTGCCTTGGAGATGAACCGAGATCATTCTGTCATTTCTGAAGTTGTACCCAAGTACTGAATTTTGGACTCTTTTGTTGATTATGAGGACTATTCCATTTCTTCTATGTGATTCTTTCTGATAGTAGTAGGTATAATGGTCATCTGAATTAAATTCACCCGTTCCTTTCCATTTTAGTTCACTGATTCCTAAGATTTTGATGTCTATTCTCGCCATTTCCTGCTTGACCATGTCCAGTTTACCTTGATTCATGGACCTAACATTCCAGGTTCCTATGCAATACTGTTCTTTACAGCATCAGATTTTACATCACCAGACACATCCACTACTGAGCGTCGGTTATGCTTTGGCCCTGTGGCTTCATTCTTTCTGGAGCTATTAGTAATTGTCCTCCTCTTTTCCCCAGTAGCATGTTGGACACCTTCTGGCTTGGAGGACTCATCTTTCAGTGTCATGCTTATAGTTTGATTGAGTTATAGTTTCAATTGTATGACTTATAGCTTCAGTGAGTTACACAAGCCCCTTCACACGACAAGGCAGTTATCCATTAAGGGATCAACTATACACCAATAAAACTTTTCTAAAAGACAGATTACTAGAGACAAACAAGTTACTAGAGACAAACAAGTGCTTTATATAAAGATAAATGGAGCAACATATCAAGAATATACATCAGTTCTAATCATAGCAAGAGAGCCTTAAATTAAAAGCAATATAGACTAACAAAACTGAAGGGAGAAATAGATAATTCAGTGTTAATAGTTGAAGACTTTAGTATCCCATTTCCAATAATGGAGAGAAAAATTAGAAATAATCAATAGAGAAATAGAATATTTAAACAACACTATTAAAAAACTAGACCTAGCAGAAATTAAAGAACACACCACCAAACAGTAGAAGGCCTTATACATTTCTTACAAATGCATATGGAATAATTACAACTCAATAATTTAAAAAATAGGATAATCCAACTTAAAAATGGGCAAATGGCAAATGATGTGACAGACAAAGGATTAGTCTTCAAAACAGCTCACAAGGCTTAACATCATCAAAACAAACAGCCCAATCAAAAAATGGGAAGAAGACCTAACCAGACATTTCTCCAAAGAAGACATGCATGGACAGAAGGCACATGAGTATATGCTGAACATCACTCATGACTAGAGCAATACAAATCAAAACTATAATGAGATTATCACCTCACATCAGTCAGAATAACTACCATCAAAAAATCTACAAACAATAGAAAGAGAGAGGGTGTAGAGAAAAGGAAACCCTCCTACACTGTTGGTGGGAATGTAAGTTGGTACACCATTATTGAGAACATCATGGAGGTTCCTTGGAAAACTAAAAAATAGAGCTACCATATGACCATGGAATCCTACTACTGGGCATATACCTAGAGAAAAAAATGGTCTGGAATGATACATGAACCCCAGTGTTCATTGTGGCACTGCTCACAGGAGCCAAGACATGGAAGCAACCTAAATGTCCATCAACAGAGGAACAGATAAATAAGATGTGGTACATATATACAATGGAGTATTATTCAGTCATTAAAAAGAACAAAATAATGCTATTTGCAGCAACATGCAATACAGATGACCTAGATATTGTCATGTTGAGTCAACCAAGTCAGACAGAGAAGGAGAAATATCATACAGCATCCCTTATATGTGGAATCTAAAAAGATATGATACCAATGAGCTTGTTTACAAAACAGAAATAGACAGACTTAGAGAATGAACTTATGGTTATCAGGGGGAAGAAAGGGGATGAGGGATAGGGAGTTTGGGATCAACATGTACACACTGCTGTATTTGAAATGGATAACCAACAAAGTCCTACAGCATAGCACAGGGAACTTTGCTTAATAGAATGTGGCAGCTTGGATGAGAGGAGAGTTTGAGGGAGAATGGATACATGTGTATGTGTGACTGAATCCCTTTGCTCTCCACCTGAAACTCTCACAACATTGTTATTTGACTATAAGGCTTCCCAGGTGGTGTTAGTGGTAAAGAATCCACTTGACATCAAGAGACATGAGTTCAATCCCTAGGTCAGGAAGAAGCACTGGAGTAGGAAATGCAACTGGCTCCAGTATTCTTGCCTGGAAAATTCCATGGTCAGAGGAGCCTGGCAGGCTACAGTTCATGGGCCACAGAGTGTCAGACATGACTGAGTGACGAAGCAGCAACAATACCCCAATATAAAATAAAAAGCTTAAAAAATGATAAAAGGGGAAAAAGTACTTATTAAAAATGGGCAAATAATCTGGGTAAACATTTCTCAAAATAAAATGTACAAATGGATAAAAAGCACATGAAAAGATGTATAACATCATTCATCATTTAGGAAATGCACATCTAAACTACAACAAGATAATAATTCACAACCATTAGCATGTCTCTAAATAACAGACAGAAAGTAACCACTGTGAGTGAAGATGTAGAGAAATCAGACTGCTCACATACAGCTGGTAGGCATGAGAAATGTTTGATTCATTTAGAAGAGCAGTCACCCCAGACCTCAAGCAGACACAGGTGCTAGAGACAGGTTGTCAGAGGTAGAAAATTTGGCACTTCTCCAGAGCTGGGAAGAGCCAAACAGAATCAAGGAAAACAACATGAAAACCAAGCGATGGGGTGGGATGGTTGTGGGCAAAGGACTCTTACTGCTTGGGCAACTATCCCACCTTATCCCTGGACTCCAGGACTGTGATGCTGCAAACAGCCTCACGTGCTTCCTGTTCAGTTTTCCCACCTACCAGTTGTAGACTTTTACTAGAGAATATTTCCTCATGTACCTCAACATTGTTAGTTTCAATATAGAGTCACAAAAGTTTGAGAAGTTGCTTCTAAAGAAATAGCTGCAGGCATTTCTAACTCCCTTTTGCTGATAAGAGCCCTGAACTGTCTGGCTGACCCCATAAGGAGAGGAGAGAAAATCTATACTTGACCTACCCAGGTTCCTGATCAAGAAAAGCTGAAATGCTGTCTTTTCACCTTGCTTATAGTTTCCTTTGTTGTGCAAAAGCTTTTCAGTTTAATTAGGTCCCATTTGTTTATTTAAAGACAGCCCTCAGATTGGGAGAAAATAATAGCAAACGAAGCAACAGAAAAAGGATTAATCTCAAAAATATACAAGCAGCTCACGCAGCTCAATTCCAGAAAAATAAATGACCCAATCAAAAAATGGGCCAAAGATCTAAACAGACATTTCTCCAAAGAAGACATACAGATGGCTAACAAACACATGAAAAGATGCTCAACATCACTCATTATCAGAGAAATGCAAATCAAAACCACAATGAGGTACCATTACACGCCAGTCAGGATGGCTGCTATCCAAAAGTTTACAAGCAATAAATGCTGGAGAGGGTGTGGAGAAAAGGGAATCCTCTTACACTGTTGGTGGGAATGCAAACTAGTACAGCCACTATGGAGAACAGTGTGGAGATTTCTTAAAAAACTGGAATTAGAACTGCCATATGACCCAGCAATCCCACTTCTGGCATACACACCAAGGAAACCAGATCTGAAAGAGACATGTGTACCCCAATGTTCATCGCAGCACTGTTTATAATAGCCAGGACATGGAAGCAACCTAGATGCCCATCAGCAGACGAATGGATAAGGAAGCTGTGGTACATATACACTATGGAATATTACTCAGTCATTAAAAAGAATTCATTTGAATCAGTTCTAATGAGATGGATGAAACTGGAGCCCATTATACAGAGTGAAGTAAGCCAGAAAGATAAAGACCAATACAGTATACTAATACATATATATGGAATTATAAAGATGGTAACGATAACCCTAAAACAGAAAAAGAGGCACAGATGTACAGAACAGACTTTTGGACTCTGTGGGAGAAGGCGAGGGTGGGATGTTTCGAAAGAACAGCATCGAAGCATATATATTATCAAGGATGAAACAGATCACCAGCCCAGGTTGGATGCATGAGACAAGTGCTCGGGCCTGGTGCACTGGGAAGACCCAGAGGGATTGGGTAGAGAGGGAGGTGGGAGGGGGGGATCGGGATGGGGAATACATGTAAATCCATGGCTGATTCACGTCAATGTATGACAAAAACCACTACAATATTGTAAAGTAATTAGCCTCCAACTAATAAAAAATAAATGGGAAAAAAAAGAAAAGCTGAAATGATACATATGTAGGTGGTTAAGATAGATTCTATGGCTTTTCTACAGTTATTGTTTGTGTTATTACTTTCATGTTGTATCTTCTTCCATCTTTTAACTTTGAACTCATTTGTGTCTTTGGATCTAAAGCATATCTCTAGTAGAAAGCATACAGTTGTATCATTTTTATCCAGTGTGACACTCCATGCCTTTTAACTGAAATGTTTAATCCATTTATATTTTGCAATCAGTATTCCATATGTCTTACATCTTTTTGATTTCTCTGTCTCCCATTTACTATCTTCTTTTTGGTTAAATATATATATAGCTTCCCAGGTGGTGCAGTGTTATAGTTTCCACCTGCCAATACAGGAGTTGCAAGAGACTCATGTTTGATCCCTGGGTTGGGAAGATCCCCTGGATGAGGAAATGGCAACCCACTCCAGTATTGTTGCCTGGAAAATCCCATGGACAGAATGGGCTACATTTCAAAGGGTTGCAAAAATTGGACACAACTGAGCAACATATATATATATGTTGTGTCCAATTTTTGCAACCCTTTGAAATATATATATATTTCATATATATATATATATATATATATATATAAACATATATATATATGTTGCTCAGTTGTGTCCAATTATATATATATATATATAAGCATATATATATACACACACACACACACATATATTCAATTTTAATTCCCTTTTATTAACTATATTTATGAGACTTCTTTATTCTGGGGATTACAAGATAAACCTTTAATTGGTTCTAATCTCATCACAATCTACTTCAGGTTACTATTGACTAATTCAGGCAAATATAGCAGTGTGTCAGAGCTGTGAGTTTTTATGCCCTGCTACAAATCAAGCGTACCTTCTTTGATAGCAAAGCTGCAAGTTTTGAGGCCAGACCCAAGCTAATAAAACTATAGTTATCATCTATAACTATAGTTGTGCAAGTGGAAGGTTGGGATCGGAAGAACCACTAGCAAATAGGCCTCAGACTCCCACATTCTTATGTGAAAAAATTTTTTGGAAGTCTTCAAAAACAAATATTTCTCAATTTATTGTATGCCTATAATCAGCAAGAAATGGTTGCTTTGTAAATTTTGTCCAGTTAAGGTTTGTTTTATAGGACGGAGGTGGGGAGATGATCAACAACCTCAACACAAAACCATAAAAGGAGGCCCAGGCTGCCCGTTTCATTTTTAACCTTAGGTTCATTTTTTTTTTTTAAATCAAGATTGCCAAATATTTGTACTTGCTATTTACTGAAGGAAGAAATATCCACTGAATTAGATAAACCTGTTTCCTATTTCCCAATATACAAATTAATTCACCTAGAGATGATGTCAGCAAGATGACAGGATAGGAGATGCTCTGTTTGTTTCCTCCCACAGAAACAGTAATTTGGCGGCCATCCATTACCATTCATGGAAGCTGTAGTATTCACCCTGATGGAACCCAAGACTAAGAAATGCCATTTTGATAAGGCAAGACCAAGCACAGGTGGACGCTTGTTGACCATGGTTCTAGCTACAGATCCAGAAGAAGCCCAGTTCCCCTGCGGACTTGTCTATAGTCTCATTTAGCTTTGGTTCTGCCAACATTACCATCCCCCAAGCAACCTGGGACAAGCTATGCCTACCCATGCCTTGGATAATGGACATGCTGATTTTGATCCTAGCTATGTACCATGAAGAAGCCCATCTGTAGACCTTCTAACAGGCTCTCATGAGCAAATCTGTCTGTGAACTCAATTTAAAGTATCTTTTCTGACAATACTGGTATGAAACTAGAAATCAATTACAGGAGGAAAATGGGAACATTTATTCATATGTGGAAATTAATTAAGATGGCCCTGAATAACCAATAGATAGAAAAGGATTCAAACAGTAAATCAAAAAGTATCTTGAGATAAATGAAAATGGAAACACAGTACACTAAAATGCATGGTATTCAGCAAAAACAGTTCTTAGAGGAAAACTTGTTATGATAAATGCCTAAATTTAGTGGGGGAAAGATGTCAAATAAACAGCTTTACATAGTTTTAGTCTAACTTTCTACTAGAAAAGGGAGAGCAAACTCAGCTCAAAGTTAGCAAAAGGAAGAAAATAATAAAGATTAGAGAAAAATAAGTGAAAAAGAGACTAGAAAGATAATAGAAGGGATCAATGAAAGTAGGAGTTGGTTTTTCGTTTAAAGAAAAGAAAAGAAAAAAAAACTGACATAGCTTTAGCTAGACTATGCAGCCCATGACCCAGCTCTGACTCTGCTCGGCCACAGTCCAGAAGTAACCCTGCCTGCTCAGGAATAGGCAGAACACACATCCATCTGTGACCCTGGAGGCAAATGGGACTATATCAAGCTAAAAGTCTTATGCACACTGAGGAAAATGTCAGCAAAATGTAAAGGCCACCTATAGAATAGGAGAAAATATTTGCAAATGTGATAAAGAGTTAATATCTAAATAATATAAATAACATATACAGCTCAATTGAAAAAAAAATAAAATAATCCAATTAAAAATAGGCAAAGAACATGAATAGACATTTCTCCAGAGGAGAGACACAGATAACTGGAAAACAAAATGGCCAGGAGGTACCTGAAAAGGGGTTTTAAATCACTAATCATCAAGAAAACACAAATCAAAACCTCACACCTATTATGATGACTTTTACCAAAAGACAAGAGATAGCAAGACTTCACAAGAGAACCCTAGTAGACTGTTGGTGAGAGCGTATCAGTGTACAGTTGTTATGAAAGTATGAAAATAAGGAAGTATGGAAAAGTCCTTACAATTTTGTTAAATTAAAAGCAAAAAATCAATCATATGAATGATTCAGCAACCTCATTCTGGATATATATCCTTAGGACATGCTATCAGGATCTCCAAGACATATCTGCACTTCCATGTTCATTGTAGCATTATTCACACTAGTCGAAAAGAAAACAACTAAGTGTCTGTTGACAGTTAATTGGATAAGGAAGATATAAGATGTATGTATTCATATATTTACATTTATGTTGTTCTTGTTCGGTCACTAAGTCGTGTCCAACTCTCTTCGACCACGTGGACTGTAGCTTGCCAGGCTCCTCTGTTCTCCACTATCTCCTAGAGTTTGCTCGAATTCATGTCCATTGAATTGGTAATGCCATCTAACCATCTCATTCTCTGCCACCCCCTTCTCCTTTGGCCTTCAATCTTTCCCAGCATCAAGGTCTTTTCCAATGAGTTGGCTGTTTTCATCAGGTGGCCAAATTGGAGCTTCAGCTTTAACATCAGTCCTTCTAATGAATATTCAGGGTTGACTTCCTTTAGGATTAATGGGTTTGATCTCCTTGCAGTCCAAGATCTTCTTGCAGTCCAAGAAGACTCTCAAGAGTCTTCTCCAGCAATACGATTTGAAAGCATCAGTTCTTCAGTGCTCAGCCTTCCTTATGGTCCAACTCTTACATCTGTACATGACTGCTGGAAAAACCATAACTTTGACTTTACGGACATTTGTCAGTAAAATGATGTCTTTGCTTTCTAATACACTGTCTAGATGATGCTGAAAAGTACTGCACTCAATACGTCAGCAAATTTGGAAAACTCAACAGGGGCCATAGGACTGGAAAAGGTTGGTTTTCATTCCAATCCCAAAGAAGGACAATGACAAATTCTACATCTATATCTATACCTATATTCCAAAGGAAGGAAATCTTGCTGTGGCAACAGCGTGACTGAACCTGGAGGACACTACACCAAATAAAAGAAGCCAGACAGAGAAAGACAGATATTGCATGATCTCACTCATATATGAAATCTAAAACATTAAATCTCTTAGAAGCAGAGGGTAGAGTGAAGATTGCCAGGAATTGGGGATTGGGAAAATAAGTAAATGTTGGCCACAGGGTACAGATGTTCAGTTATATGATGACTATGTTCTGGGAATCTAATGTATAGCCAGACAACTATAGTGAATGATAATGTATTGTATACTTGGAATTTCCCGAGAACAGATCTTAAGTGTTCTCACCACACATGTGAAAATATTAACTATATAATGTGATGGATGTGTTGATTAACTTTATTGTGATAATTACTTCACAATGTATACATATATTAAATCATCACTTGTACATCTTAAATATATTCAATTTTTATGTATCAGTTATGCCTTAATAAACTGGACCAAAGTTTGTCCAATTTGTCTGATTTAAGAGAAAATAATTACTTTCTAAATATAGTAATTTATTGTTTTATGCATTTTTTTACTATAACTAAGTAACTAGATTAAAATAATCAAATAATAAAGACTTCTTCCTGGTTCTTGTGACATTTTTGGCATTCTTTTATGGCATATATTCAGTTTCTGATTAGGTTTAAAAACATATTTCCTATTTTCAAATTAAATGTGATTTTAAAAAGAATAGTCAAAACATTTTTGGTCTGTACTTCTGTGTCTCTGTTTCTATTTTGCATATAGGGTTATCGTTACCATCTTTCTAAATTCCATATATATGCGTTAGTATACTGTATTGGTCTTTATCTTTCTGGCTTACTCCACTCTGTATAATGGGCTCCAGTTTCATCTATCTCATTAGAACTGATTCAAATGAATTCTTTTTAATGACTGAGTAATATTCCATGGTGTATATGTACCACAGCTTCCTTATCCATTCCTCTGCTGATGGGCATCTAGGTTGCTTCCATGTCCTGGCTATTGTAAACCATGCTGCGATGAACATTGGGGTGCTGGAATATCTGCAGTAAAGTATTTCAGCAATAAGTGAGAATATATAATCTTTTTACTCTCAACCAAAAAAGTGAGTCTGAACAAGACCAGAAATGACATTTGCAACATTTCATCAAAGCAGTGAGAAAATATTTTTATTTTAAAAAAATCACTGAAATTGTTTTACTGGGAAAAAACATAATTAAATTTCTCAAACGTATTTACCTGAGAATATAGGAGGGTGTTGCCTTTAATGAGAATTCACTACATATTTCCAGCGATCTTTGTGCAAGAAAAGGAGAAACAAATGAGGAAAAGGGTAAATTTAAAAGGTGCCAGTTGATAGGAAAAATAGTCTCTCTCTAGATATAAGGCAAAGTCTTTGCAAAGATTTATTACATTCACAAGAATCATCTCTGTAGGAACACCTGATCACAAGAGTCAAAGTATGTGAGAATAACAGATGACGACTCAGAAGGAATTCAAACAAATTTAGCATCAAACACATATAATGCAGATGGAAAGGAGGCCAACCATTGTGCTGTGTTTATTACATAAATGCATCCATCAATGATGACATTCGGTCTCCATGGCAGGCCTGTGGGACAACCAGCACTTTGTGGCACATTTCATCCAGGGAGGGATTGGCAGTGACCTCCCACCTTCGGAAACTCTGCCTAGTGCCACAGGAAAGTCCTTAGCGGGCATGGAGGAGGTAGTCTGAGGCTGCCGTTAGCACTGCAATGAGCAGTAATTACCTGGAGACTCAGCAGAACGATCAAGTTTAAAGAAGCCTCCACAAATGACTAAGTTTTTCTTAGAGAATTTCTCAAGCCCTGGAAAAAAGGTAGGTTATTATATGTAAACATCACTGAGGGTGTTCTCGTGTGAGAGTGTAGAGTGAAATGTTTGTGTGGTGGGAACATGAAGGAGCTGCAAGACAGGACCCAAACATGAGCGAAATGATGAAAGGAGGCTTTGCACTGGCAGCCCAGCCCGGGTGATGGAGAGGAGTCTGGGGACCCTTAAGAAAGGCATGTAAATAGAACTCCCAGAAACGTGTTTAAAATAAAGAGCAAGGCGAGAACCTCAGAGAAACATCCAGAAATTTCAGGAGGGAATTAGGTTACACTTCAAAAATAAATGTCAGAAAGGTGGAGGTGCCAGAAGAATAAGATCAGCTCTAAGGGGAAAAAAAAAAATCCTTGCGCAGTGATGATGGTGAACCCGGAAGTTTAAAAGGGATGACTTCTGGTAAACAGCTGCTGGCCAGATGTCCCAAAGCACATGGTAAATAATAACGCATACCCTTCTTCTGTAGGTGTCCCCCCACTCCAGCCAAGGAACCCAGTCAGAACTGAAACTCTCCGCAGAAGGCTCCCCAACCTCAGATTTCAGAGTGTCTAATCCTGCCAGTTCTTCACTTGGGAATGTGTTATTCCTCCTCAGTAAGGAGCTTCCTGAAAACTCAGCACACTGTGTTCCCACATATGTGACTCACGTTGGGCATAGTGAGGGGAGCCAGGCCTCCCCAGGCTACAACTGGGCTCCCAAGGGTGGCCTTGGCCTGCCTCCCGGGGGAGGTGCCAGTGCCCGGCTGCTGCCCAGCTTCCAGAGAGGAGTCGGTTCTCGGTGGAGGTAGCTGTTGTTGGCCAGAGATTCTGGGGCGTATCTCATCACCGCGTCACAGTGGTGGTGGCTCTCGTCAGCAGGGCCTTCTGCTGACATGCTCCTGTCAGCACTACTCCCAGGGCCCACCCTTGGGCCCTGAGGGTCTTGCTGACACTCAAGTGCATGTGTGCTAAGTTGCTCCTGCCGTGTCCGACTCTTTGCCACCCTGTGGACTGCAGCCAGCCAGGCTCCTCTGTCCATGGGATTCTCCAGGCAAGAATACTATAGTGAATTGCCATGTCCTCCTCCAGGGGATCTTCCCCACCCAGGGGTGGAACCTGTGTCTCTTGTCTCCTGCATTGGCAAGCGGATTCTTTACCGTTAGCGCCACCTGGGGGAGAGTTTAGCACCACCTCCGATTACTCCCCACAGCAGGGGCTTGCTGAGCATTTCAGCAGGAGTAATTATACCCCATCTATAAACTAGCTTGGGAACAGCCTGTACAGGTGTGATGAGGTGCAGTCTTTTTTTTTTTTTTTTTTTTTTGTTAGTTGGAGGCTAATTACTTCACAACATTTCAGTGGGTTTTGTCATACATTGATATGAATCAGCCATAGATTTACACGTATTCCCCATCCCGATCCCCCCTCCCACCTCCCTCTCCACCCGATTCCTCTGGGTCTTCCCAGTGCACCAGTTAAATGACACTGCACACATCATTTCTCTCACTTAATTTCAGAGTCACCAATTCTCTGTCTGCTGGGCTCAAGTACACATCTTCACAAAGGTACCTCATCAGGAGAAGGAACCCATCACTCAGGCCAGTGTCTACACTTTTCAAGAGATTCAGATCAGGTGTGGAGATGGCTAGTCATGAATCTTAATCTAGCCTGTACCATTTATTAACTGTGTAACTTCCTTAGCTACCTTACTTGTTGATTTGCCTAACTGAACCTTAGTTTCCTCTCCTAAAAATCTTCTCTCTGACAAAAGGGGCTGTAAGGATTAAATTAAATCCATTCAATGATTTTACAGCACTTAGTTTAGTTTCTGGTTTGCCTTCCCCGGTGGCTCAGATGGTAAAGAATCTGCCTGCAATGCAGGAGACCTGGGTTCATTCCCTGGGTCAGGAAGAGACCCTGGACAAGGAAATGGCAACCCACTCCAGTATCCTTGCCTGGAGAATTCCGTGGACAGAGGAGCCTGGAGGACTACAGTCTATGGGGTCACAAAAGAGTCGAACATGACTAAGTGTCTAACACGGTCTTCTGGTTGTATGCTATTTTCCCTAATAAAAAGAAATGAACCCAAGCATACAATAATTCCCTAGTGTGGTGATTCACATATTCCCTGGGACTAGAGATTTCTTGGCGAAGGTGGAGTATCACTGCAAGGAGTCCCATCTCCTCGGAGCTGGGTCGAGTGCATCGACAGCAAGGAGGAAGTTTGGGCAGCCCTGATAAGCCCCATTTGACCACATCATGTGGGAGCCAGGGAAACCAAGCTTGGGTCTGAATTACATGTGAATGCAGGATGGATTGTGGAAGTGTCTCAGGAGATGAGGCAGCCCTCTAGGAGCTGCAGGTGACGAGTCTGCAGGGGAGAGAGGCAAGGAGCACTGTGTGCAGAGCAGAGGGAACAGAGCAGGGGCTCCTGTCTGATCTCTAATGATACCGACCTTTGTAGAATCCATCATCCACATTAATGGAAGGGAATTCCACTGGGCACTTAACCTATCTCCACTAAGGTGGCTCAGACATGTCTGAACATGACTGGTGAATTTGATGAAGAAGTATGTAGAGACAATTGGTGATCCATTCAAAACCATCAATGCTGATTGTGCGTCTCTAATGCACTAGGCGCTGAACAGAGTCCTACATGTGGAGATGTAAACAGGTATTGCTGTGTAGGAAGAAGGAAGCAGACAGAGGAGGCTGTGCCAGGATTGAAGTCTTAGCTGAAGGCTGACTGGGCTGTCCCACAGTCACGTGACTTGGACTTGGAGACGGATATGGAGAGAAGGACCCCCGAGGGACAGGGCCTTTCTTCTTGCAGGATGCATAAGTCACAGCTTGCCTTTAGCTCCCAAGGGCTCCGAGGAATACTGTGTTGGCTGCTGACAGTGAACAGAGAGGTTCTCAGAGTATTTCAGCTGTGACTAGCTGAAGAGCAGAATCTGTGGACAAAGTCAAGGGATTTGGGAATAGGAAAACAAGAGGAGGGAAAAGAAAATATCAGGCACCAAGAGGCAGCTGACAGAACACACATAAGATATGAAGATTCTCAGACATAAATTAGCTGGGCTCTGCCTTTACCAGGGTTTGGCAAACTGCAGTGAGAGGCGGGGTCCATATCCAGGGAAACCTGCAAGTGATGCTATTCTATTACAGGAGCATGAGCCCACACCTGGCTCAGGAAATGGTCCCAGCAATGGTGATAACAGCCACAGCAAGGGGTGTGAAGCAGTGTCTCTGCTGACCCATACAAGATAATGGCTCTTTTGGCAATGTGGAGTGTGAGGGGACAGACACTGTGAGGTGTTGGCACGTAGGACTGTTGGAGAAATTGATGCTGATTGCACCTAAGGTCATGTCAGACTCTGTCAGTCAGAGGGCAGACGGTCATGTTGCTCTGGGTGTGAATTCTTCTCCCATTCATACCTATAGGGTCTGCAACCCTTCTTATCTTCCTTCACTCTGGGGTGACCTATGTATGCCCATTTTCAGTCTTACCTCTTTTATTTTAATTTATAAAACAATATTATCATTTACTTCCTAGGATATACATTTTAAAACCTGCTTTATACTAACACTGAGCAAGCTAAGTCCTGACTCAGGTAGCATCTAAACACGTGGCTGCGGCAACTTACATAAACCAGCGCTATTCTCATATAGGAGTCACTTGGTGCATGCGTGCTAAGTCGCTTCAGTCGTGTCCGATTCTTTGTGACCCTACAGACTGCAGTCAGCCAGGCTTCTCTGGCCATGGGACTTTCCAGAAGTCACCTGGAGATTTTGTTAAAATGTTGATGCTGATTTAATAGTTTTGGGAAGGAGCCTATACACAGTTCTTACATGTTCCCAGGTAATGCTGTTGCTGTTGCTCGCGGATGACCCTTTGCATAGTGGGGATCTGAACTCTGAGCTGCAGTTTCCACATCTGTAAAATGGAGAAATAATGGCTGGATTGTTATGAAGATTGGATAAGATGCATTTAGCACAGTGCCTGGCAACTGTTAGATGTTTGATAACAAGTGTTTTAGTATGTATATTAGTATATTTAATATATATATTAGTTGCATTTTATGGGAAAGCCCACAGAGGCATTTTAGGTGACTTTTGTGTGAATGTGTATGGGTGTTCTGAAACAAATATCTCATTGCAAATTTTCTATTTTACGTTTCCGAACTTTGAAGTAATTCCTTTAAGTGGTTAATTTTGGTTGTTTATGTAGTCTCTCCAGTGCAGTGAATAAATTTATTATTATTGACAATAATAATATATTTACCTTCAACATAGTATTGTATATTAATTCTCCAAGTAGTCAGATCTCTGGACAAGCTACAAAGAAATCAGTTCTTTATTCATCCCCGGTGGCCTTCCCCTTTTTCTGATTTTGTTAGCATGTGAAAATGTTTATTCTGACTGACTTTCTAAAGTTACCTTTTAAGTATGAAATAACTTAATTATAGATCCCCCAGTAGTAGTAACATTCTGCTATGAGATTTATGTCTTATTTTTAAGACTGAAAGCAAAAACCATCATTGTGCAGTTTCTTCCAAAGAAGATAGAGAAATTTAGACTTAAATTTATGTCAGAATAGCTTAAAACCTTGTTTAGTACACATATTAAAGCTTTTATAACCTGTTTACAATTTGAAGTTTTGTAAAAAAAAAAAAAAAAATCACACATTTAAAATATACCTGTAAACTTACATGTGATAATTACTTTGATTCCTTTTAAGGGATTGCTCTTTGAATTTAATACATCAGATTTTGTGATGTATTAAATTAGGAGATCCTCTGTGAGTATTAGCTACTTACAAATTCTGTTTTATAAAATATTTTGCTGATACTTAGAATATTGGTCTCCACTTTTCCCACAGAACCTAACACATTCAAGGGATTTTGCAGCTGCAGAGAAAAGAAGAAATGCCATATATGACTATTTTTCCCATAGCGTTTCTAACCATGAGGGTATATTAGAATAAACTGATTATTTTTTAGTCCAAAGATTCTTGTCTTCTCCGTGATGCTTGAAGAATTAAAGTTTTAGTTTGCTGAGAACAAGTTATTCATTATCACCCTAGAATGATTACTAACATCCACTGAGCTCTCATCCAATAGATTTCAACACTGGCT
The DNA here is from genome assembly GCF_910594005.1 of Cervus elaphus. Lineage (NCBI taxonomy): Eukaryota > Metazoa > Chordata > Mammalia > Artiodactyla > Cervidae > Cervus > Cervus elaphus. Next base: position 38,296,312 of record NC_057836.1, read on the forward strand.
GCACATTAGAATCACCTGTGGAGCTTTAAAAATACCACTAGCCATGTTTTACCCCAAATGGTAGAATTAAAATCTCTGAGGCTCAGTTCAGTTCAGTCACTAAGTTGTGTCTGACTCTTTGTGACCCCGTGGACTGCAGCACATCAGGCTTCCCTGTCCATCACCAACTCCTAGAGCTTGCTCAAACTCATGTCCACCAAGTCGGTGATGCCATCCAACCATCTTATCCTCTGTCGTCCCCTTCCCTGCCTGTCTTCAATCTTTCCCAGCATCAGGGTCTTTTCCAATGAGTCAGTTGTTTGTGCTAGGTGGCCAAAGTATTGGAGCATCGGCTTCAGCATCAGTCCTTTCAATGAATATTCAAGACTGATTTCATTTAGGACTGATTAGTTCGATTTCCTTGCAGTCCAACAGATTCTCAAGAGTCTTCTCCAACACCACAGTTCAAAAACATCAATTCTTCACTGCTCAACTTTCATTATAATCCAACTCTCACATCATACATGACTACTGGAAAAACCATAGCTTTGAGTAGATGAACTTTTGTCAGCAAAGTAATGTCTCTGCTTTTTAATATGCTGTCTAGGTTGGTCATAGCTTTTCTTCCAAGGAGCAAGTGTCTTTTAATTTCATGGCTACAGTCACCATCTGCAGTGATTTTGGAGCCTCCCAAAATAAAGTCTGTCACTGTTTCCATTGATTCCCCATTTATTTGCAATGAAATGATGGGACCGGATGCCATGATCTTCATTTTTTGAATGTTGAGTTTTAAGCCAGCATTTTCACTCTCCTCTTTTACTTTCATCAAGGGGCTCTTTAGTTCCTCTTTGCTTTCTGCCATGACGGTCATGTCATCTGTATATCTGAGGTTATTGATATTTCTCCTGGCAATCTTCATTCCAGCTTGTGCTTCATGCAGTCTGGCATTTCGCATTATGTACTATGCATATAAGTTAAATAAGCAAGGTGATAATATACAACCTTGATGTACTCCTTTCCAAATTTTGAACCAGTCCACTGTTCCATGCCCGGTTCTCACTGTTACTTCTTGACCTGCATACAGATTCCTCAGGAGGTAGGTAAGGTGGTCTGATATTCCCATCTTTTTAAGAATTTTGCACAGTTTGTGGTGATCCACACAGTCAAAGGCTTTAATGTAGTCAATGAAGCAGAAGTAGATGCTTTTCTGGAATTCTCTTGCTTTTTCAATGATCCAGTGGATGTGGGCAATTTCCTATTGTGATCTCTATTTCCTCTGCCTTTTCTAAATCCAGCTTGAACATCTGGAATTTCTCAGTTCATATACTGTGGAACACTAGTTTGGAAAATTTTGAGCATTATTTTGCTAGTGTGTGAGATGAGTGCAATTGGGCAGTAGTTTGACCACTCTTTGTCATTGCCTTTCTTTGGGATTGAAATGAAAACTGACCATGCCAGTCCTTTGGCCACTGCTAAATTTTCTGAATTTGCTGGCATATTGAGTGCAGCACTTTCACAGCATCATCTTTAAGGATTTGCAATAGCTCAGCTGGAATTCCATCACTTCCACTAGCTTTGTTCGTAGTGATGCTTCCTAAGGCCCACTTGACTTCACATTTCAGATTGTCTGGCTCTAGGTGAGTAATCACACAGTTGTGATTATCTGGGTCATTAAGACCTTTTTTATAGTTCTTTTGTGTATTCTTGCCACCTTTTTTTAGTATCTTCTGCTTTTGTTAGTTCTATACAGTTTCTCTCCTTTATTGTGCACATCTTTGCATGAAATGTTCCCTTGGTATCTCTTATTTTCTTGAAGAGATCTCTAGTTTTTCCCATTCTATTGTTTTCCTCTACTTCTTTGCATTGATCACTGAGGAAGGCTTTCTTATTTCTCCTTGCTATTCTTTGGAACTCTGTATTCAAATAGGAATATCGTTCCTTTCTCCTTTGCCTTTCCCTTCTCTTCTTTTCTCAGCTATTTGTAAGGCCTCCTTAGACAACCATTTTGCCTTTTTGCATTTCTTTTTCTTGGGGATGGTTTTGATCACCACCTCCTGTACAAAGTCACAAATCTCCATCCACAGTTCTTCAGGCATTCTATCTATCAGGTCTAATCCCTTGAATCTATTTGTCACTTCCACTGTATGACCTGATTTGATTAGGTCATACCTGAATGGTCTAGTGGCTTTCCCTACTTTCTTTAATTTAAGCCTGAATTTTGCAGTAAGGAGTTCATAATCTGAGTCACAGTCAGCTCAGATTACACAGCTGACTGTATAGAGTTTCTCCATCTTTGGCTGAAAAGAATATACTCAAGCTAGTTTTGGTATTGTGCATCTGGTGATATCCATGTGTAGAGCCATCTCTTGTATTGTTGGAAGAGTGTGCTTTCTACGACTAGTGTGTTCTCATAGCCAAATTCTGTTAGCCTTTACCCTGCTTCATTTGTACTCCAAGGCCAAACTTGCCTGTTACTCCAGGTATCTTTTGACTTTCTACTTTTGCATTTCAGTCCCCTATGATGAGAAGGACATCTTTTTGGGATGTTAGCTCTAGAAAGTCTCGTAGGTCTTCATAGCCGTGTTCAATTTCAGCTTTTGGCATTAGTGGTTGGGGCATAGATTTGGATTACTGTGATACTGAGTGGTTTGCCTTGGAAATGAACAGAGATCATTCTGTCATTTTTGAGATTGCACCTAAGTAGTGCACTTCCATCTCTTTCATTGATATGAGGGCTGCTCCATTTCTTCTAAGGGATTCTTGCCACAATAGTAGGTATAATGGTCCTCTGAATTAATTCACATTCCAGTCCATTTTAGTTCAGTTCAGTCTCCCAGCCGTGTATGACTCTTTGCAATCCCCATGGACTGCAGCATCCAGATCTCCGTGTCCGTTACCAAACTCGGACTTACTCAAACTCATGTCCACTGAGTCGGTGATGCCATCCAACCATGTCACCCTCTGTCATCCCCTTCTCCTCCCACCTTCAGTCTTTACCAGCATCAGGATCTTTTCAAATTGAGTCAGTTCTTTGTGTCAGGTGGCCAAAGTATTGGAGTTTCAGCTTCAGCATCAATCCTTCCAATGAATATTCAGGACTTCCAATGAATATTCTTTAGGAAGAACTGGTTGAATCTCCTCGCAGTCCTAGGGACTCTAAAGAGTCTTTTCCAACACCACAGTTCAAAAGCATCAATTCTCAGTTCACTGATTCCTAAAATGTAAGTGTTCACTCTTGCCATCTCCTGTTTGACCACTTCCTATTTACCTTGATTCATGGACATAACATTCCAGGCTCCTATGCAATATTGTTTTTTGCAGCATCAGACTTTATTTCCATCACCAGTCACATCCACAACTGGGCATTGTTTTTGCTTTGGCTCAACCTCTTCATTCTTTCTGAAGTTATTTCTCCACTCTTCTCCAGCAGCATATTGGGCACCTACTGACTTGGGGAGTTCATCTTTCAAGTGTGATATCTTTTTGCCTTTTCACACTGTTCATGAAGTACTGAGGCTCAGATATCTATTTATTTTTAAGTGCTTCTGGTGATTTTGGTATATAATGAGGTCTGAGAAACATTTAACCTAGTTAATAGACCTTATTATGCAAACCTAGTTACAGATTAGTAAGACTAGATTCACTTTATTATATAATTATAACAATTCTGTGAAATCAGCGTATGTGGTCTACCCTAGATTTAAGCTTGTGCTCAGTTGCTCAGTCATGTCCAACTCTTTGGACATCCTAAGATTTAAGTTTAGGATGACTAATTAGCTCAATTAAGATCATAAAGTCACCTTTTCCTTTCTTTCTTTCCAATATCAATTTTTCCAGCTTAAAGAAAAAAAAATTAAAGTAGATATATATTCACTAACGTTCAGTTCAGGGCAATATTTATTGAGCAATTATTCCAGACATGAATTTCTAGGAGGTACTGGAAAGGTAGTGAGACAGAGAAAATTGAACATATGTGAACTCCTTTTTGGGGCTTCCCAGGTGGAAGTGGAAAAGAACCCGCCTGCCAATGCAGGAAACATGAGAGACTCAGATTTGATCCCTGAGTCGGGAAGCCCCTTGGAGGGCATGAAAACCCACTCCAGTATTCCTGCCTGGAGAATTCCATTGACAGAGGATCCTGGTGGGCTACAGAGTCCATAGAGTCACAAAAAATTAGACGTGACTGAAGTGACTTAGCATGCATGAACTTCTTTTAGGCAGAGAACATATGAGTCATGTGAGATAAGCCATAAGAACTCCCACCACCAATAGTATTGCTCCACTTGTAACAACTGTGTTTATGCAACAGAGGGTGTTTGAAATAATTTGCAGAGGGCTCTTATTAACTGCAAAGCTTTTCAATGTAAAGCTTTTTACAAAGTGGGATAAGAGAGTTTGGGACACAGCCACCTCTGGTCCTCTTATCCCATCATTTGATATGCAATCTCCCCTCTCTTCCAAATAAAGGTGAATGAGATCTTAAAATAACAGTGTGAAGAGCCCTGCCCAGAGCAATCAAACATTAGTCTTCCTGGGGCATTTTTCAATCTGACTCTTCCAAGATTCTCCTAACTTGTTGTCAAGCTTGAGCTAGACCTTGATTAAGATCAATTTAGACCAGGTTCATTTTATACAAAGGAAATTTCATTCAGCAATTTTAGGAGCTAGCTATGTGCCAGCCTAAAGGAAGAGTCAGCTCTTGGGCCTGACCTCCAGACCTCCCAGTTCAACTGTGGTTGGGATCAGTTGGATCCCAGTGTAACAATGCAAGGGACGTAAGATAACTTTAAAATGGAACTTTGATAAACACACTGAGATAAATAAAAGATGATACTATTTTCATAAAAATAATAGATACTATAAAAAGGAGGTAAAAAGCTTTTAAAAATTAAAAACAATATGATAGCATAAACGAAAACTTGATAGAAGAATTGCAGAAATAAATTTGAAGAAATCGTCAAGAAAGTAGGGCCAAAAGGTAGAGATGGAAAATTAGAGATAAAAATGTAAGAAAATTAGAGGATCAATTCTAGCAGCCAAACAACTATGAGGAGGACTCCTTAAAGAAAACAGAGGAAATAGAGGGGCACAAATTATCAAAGAAGTTATATTAGAAAATTTACCAGAACAAAAGGATGTGAGATTCCAGCTAAATGAATAAAAAGACCAATACCCAGACACAATAACAATACGAGTTACAGAGTATTTGGAATAAGAGAAGATCCTAAAAATTCCAGAGAAACAATTATGTTGTGAAGAAAAGAGAGAGAATAAGCATGGCTTCCAGTCTAGCAAAATATAAATGGAAGACAGTGAGACAATGCATTAGAAATTGTGTTACAACCTTGTCATGAATTTCAATTTCAAATAATTGATTCTTCAACTACAAATCCAATATGTAAATACAAAAAACTCATTTTCAGACAGACAAGTTTGAAAATTACTTACCTTGTTTTTTCTTAAGAGACTTCCATGGACATACTTCACTAAAATGAGAAAACAAATCATCAAAAAGGAAAATAGGAACCAACAAAAGAGAATATTTGACAATGGAAGGAGTCAAAGGCTGGTCAAGTTCACTGACTCCTTTGCCTTATAAAGTGAGGTTATAGCTGCTGGGATGGCTGGCCAGGCTCCTATCGAAGTCTCTGAGACTTAGCCCTAAACATTTGTCTTTGAAACATAAAATACTGCCAGATAGTGGTCTCCATTGTTCATCTTGTTAGCAGATTCTGTACCTAGAAGAATATTCAGTATTCCAATAAGCTACCAAAATATCATGTATGTGTAAGTGGTCCATAAATAATGTATCTCAGCTCAACTTAAGGGTACATTTACCTTAGCAGCTGGTGGTGCAGTCAATCTGACTTTAACTTTGAAAACGACCCAGTTTCACAGCCCTCATCTATTTACTAAAAGGCAAAATGTTAAGATGGTGGCTCTAGTTCTGTGCTTTCAAAATTTAGTTCAGAATTGACAACCTCAGCATCAACTGGGACACTTATTAAGAGTTATAGGTTATGTAGTACCAAACTTTGCTATTTTTCTTTTTTTGAGCAATTTCCTCCTTATTTGTGCTATAAGATGCTCTGGATTCATCTTGGATTGTCCCTTAATTCTAGCATCAACTCTCTCTCTCCAAATCATGTATATTTTAAAGAAATCTATTTTAGGACATATACCTTTATAATGAATCAGCACTGCCTACATGGAGGTTTCAGAAGAAATATCTGAGATGAACCCAGGCACTTAGGTTCCCCCTAAATAAGAAATTACAGCTCTAGATAAACCCCTAAAGTTTACTTTGAATATAATTCTGGGGCCCACCCCAAATACAGCCTATACTTGGAATGGTTACATTACTGTGATGGAGGTCTTTTCCTGGGTCTGTGTTCTGTGAATTTTGAGAATATTCTAGAATATTTCCCCATTTTTAAAAAAATTTTTTTAAATTTATTATTTATTTATTTATTTTTTCAGTGGGTTTTGTCATACATTGATATGAATCAGCCATAGATTTACACGTATTCCCCATCCCGATCCCCCCTCCCACCTCCCTCTCCACCCGATTCCTCTGGGTCTTCCCAGTGCACCAGGCCCGAACACTTGTCTCATGCATCCCACCTGGGCTGGTGATCTGTTTCACCGTAGATTATATACATGCTGTTCTTTCAAAACATCCCACCCTCACCTTCTCCCACAGAGTTCAAAAGTCTGTTCTGTACTTCTGTGTCTCTTTTTCTGTTTTGCATATAGGGTTGTCGTTACCATCTTTCTAAATTCCATATATATGTGTTAGTATGCTATAATGTTCTTTGTCTTTCTGGCTTACTTCACTCCCCATTTACACATCTCACATGAGTGAACAGAGCAAGAATCTGATACCCTGGACATGTGAATACTGCTACCATGCCCACTTGTACTTGCAGAAGCCCTACTTCATTTGTACTGAGGAAGGGCAATTGGGGCAGATTGTGTCTATTAAGTAACTATCACAAAAATCAGCATTATCTTAAAAAAATATCCTGGCACTCTCCAGTGTGAACAGATTCATGTAACATTAGTCGCTCCCCTCTTTTGTTTATAAACTATGGTAGTATCTCTTTTCATCTTCACTTGCATGGTGCCAAGACTTATAAAACAGATATGAGTTAAAGATGCCTGATATTAAATGAGTTACCCTTATAATAACTTTAGGAAATTCACTGGGGTGCGATTGACTTTAGATAAACAAACTTGCTTATAAACATTCCAAAGTTAAAAGCATGTTTTAAACCAAAAATTGACAATAAGATGCATCCCTCATCTGCATTCAGTCTTTTCAGTAAATACTCACTCATGGTATTTGAGAATGAAGGAGTAAAAATTATTCATGGTCAGTTCTCTTTTCTGTTAATTCTATCATTACCTTGTATCATAGAGAAAGAATTAAAAAAGGTTGCCTATTTGTCAAAATTTGGATGTAAGATGACTGGTTTTCACTCTTGAACTCATTTTGCTATGCTCCAAACAGACTTCAGTGTTGCTGACTATAGGATAAATGACATCAAGGAAGTCCATCCCTACTCTGATATCTTGAAGTGTGTATGCAAATGTGATTCCACAATACTGGAGGTTCTTCTATGACTTAGTAGAGTTCCTTGTTTCTTAGAAATTTAATTTCCAGAATGATCTGCTTTCCATGTTTGATCTATTACTTCTGAATGCTGAGAGTTTGTATATAGTACCTTCCAGCATTCATCTCTACAGAGTCACATTGGTTCAAAGAATGTTCAAATCATGGTGCTGAATAGTGTTGTAATAAAAAAAGGTATCACAGTCTGACCCTGAGACATATCTGTGATGCCCACATGTTTCTGGTCACCCTAGACCCAGAGCATAACAGAATTATTGTTAACGAAGTAGCACTGATTCTGATTTAGTCTCATTCTTCAGAACAAGGAAATCTTAATCCAACTCTAATTCTTCCTCACAAGTTCTAGAACTCAGGAAAGGTGTCTCTAAGAAAGTGACATTTAAGCAAAAAAAAAAAAAAAAAAAGTGCTTGAAATGGGAGAGGAAGCAGGTGAAGATTTAGGGTAAGGACAGATCAGAATGAAGGGGAGGCCAGTGTGAGGCCCAGATGCTGCAATAGTTTGGTTTGCTTATGAAACAGCAAGAAAAACAGAAAGAGAGAGAGTGGGAGGGAAAATAGTGGATGGGGAAGAGAGGGATCAATGCATACAATTTTATTCACCTTGGCAAGGAGTTTGAGTTTTATTCAGAGTACAGTGGGAATCCACTAGAGGATAAACGTGAAAAAAAATGTAACCTTGATGTCGGCAACTGTAGCTTCAAGTCTCAATCACTTCTGGCGATAACCACTCATTCTTTCATTTTCTTTCCAGTGGGGCTTCCCAGGCGGTGATAGTGGTAAAGAGCCTGCCTGCCAATGCAGGTAGACATAAGAGATGTGGGTTCAATCCCTGGGTCAGGAAGATCCCCTGGAGGAGGGAACGGCAGCCCACCCCAGTATTCTTGCCTGGAGAATCCCATAGACACAGGGTCACACAGAATCAGACATGATGGAAGAGACTTAGCATGCACTCACTCATGCTTTAGTAAAGAGAAGGATAAATCCTTTATAGTCATTTTGTTACACTGGTACATAAAGGGCATTACCTTGAACTCAAATGTTTTGTAGCAGTTTTATTCATACAGTCCTACCATTTATACACCCCTCTCCCCAGGTGTCTGGTCCAAGTCCCTGGGTCGGAGTTTGCAAGACTTTGGAAAAATAGAGTAACTGATATTCTGCTGTTCTCAGAATTTTTCTTTTAATCTCACCAGTAGATTATTGTCCCTGGACAGGGGTTTCCCAGTGAGTCTCTGTATTTCCCTGAGGTCAGTTTTCTCCTATGCAGTTCCCTTACATCCTTGCAAAAAGGCCTCTGACAAGACAACCTTTCTTACCCTATATATACAGGAGTTTATGCTCAGACTCTGGCATCCCTTCATAATACATGGTCTACATGAAACCTGTCTAATTGGCCTTAGGGGGGTCTTGGTCCCTGGAGTGGTAACTCATAACATCAATGCATTATGGCTCCTAAGAATTCTTCTGTATCCTTTATAGAGGGTCTATCCTTTACAGAAAGACTTTCTCTAACCTACTAGATAACATCATAAGACCTCTTGAATAATTAAATAAAACACCAAATTTTCTTCTCCTGGAAAATTTTGCCTTAAATTTCCTTACCTTCAAGTCTTCAAGGAAGATGAGCAGTTTTATTTGATATCAGCTTTCCATCCAGTTATTGTTTGTTCACTTAGCAAATATTAAAGTGATGTTGAACTTGACATCTGGTGAGGAATGAGGTACAAGTGTCAGCTGAGAAGTCAGGGATGATCAGCTGCCCAATGAGCACATAGATTTCTTGGAGTTAATTGCACCACTGAGGATTTGTGTTTGTTCATCTGCAGTTTTTGTTATTGCTTTTAAGTTTTTTTTATGTTTTTGGTTTTTTTGTTTTTTTTTTTTTGGTTTTGGCAAAGAAAGACTTGTTAGTGGTCTAGGCAAATGAAAATTTCTACCACTTTGTAGAAGTAAAATGAGATGCTTCTCTCTTTCAACCAGCAACATTTTTAGACATGATTGCCTGATCTGTTTGTCTAAAGAGTCTACATAGAAAGTAGTATTTTTGCTTTTCATGAAAAAATCAGAGTGTCATTCTCTTAAGGCACTCAAATGTTCAGAAAGAATATTTCCTTTCTTCCAAGGAAGGACTTTCTGCTAAATGGAGCCCTGACTTAGTGCTCTTTGAATTTTAAATTTTATAAACTTCTGTTGATATCACTTTAGTATCTTTATCATTTTATACAAATCTTTGATATATATGCCCCCTTTGGAATGGTCTTTTGTTTATGGGATTAGTTCCTTCTTCAGTGTCATTTCAAAGCTTCAGTCTTCTGTTTAAAATTTACAAGACCATATCCAAGGAAGTCTTCACTTTCTTCTATATGAGGCTGTCCTCTTCTATTGTGCATATTAAATTCTGCTTTAAACAAGATATATGTTCCTGGCTCCCAACTCATTAAGTGGATAAATATTTGTGACCTGGGATACTGGGAAAATGTTAAAGCACATAAGGTTTTGGAAAACATTAATCCTGCTAAACCTACTTGCAATAATGCCCTGTCATCGTGCATTTTTCCTAAAGCTCCAGCAGCATTGTCACAGAGAAGGAGACATTGAGGGGGCTGTGCCTCCAGCAACTCTGACATCTTGAGGAAGATGCCATGCTCCTGGCATTCCATTACTGCCGCCCCCATCAGACATCACCGGGAAGGCAATAACCCAAAACACTACATTTTTGGATTGGTGTCATTTTGAACACTTCTCTTTGCTGCTTTTTAAGTATTTTTTAAGAGTTCCAATAATGACTGCTTTGAAGTTGTTTCTCCTGGTCCCCCTTTCTTCTCTTTCATCACATGCTCTCTGTTTTAGGGATATTTACGTTTAGGATATTTACAGAATTCTGTTTTAACCTCAGGTTTCTGAGTGTTGCATTTTCACTCCATTGTTACTTTTTGTTTCATCCTGCTGCCAGATGTGGCACATGGGATTGAAACTCACCTCTGCCACACACAATCCTGAATTCATTAACTTGCCATTTTCTTTCTATGGGACCTGACAGACAAGCTCCTCCATGAAAGGAATATTTACCCAACACCAACAACTGCCAAGAAAAATAGAAAAACAGGAAGCAGAGAAGGTGGACTGGGTGGGGGAATGCACATGCTTAGAGATTGGAAAAACTTTTAAAAAACTTCTTGTTTAGGGGTCTGGGAAAACGACTCCTGCCGCTACCCAAAGCAGCTGGTCACTGACATGTGGTCTAAAATCTGAGCTGAGGGGAAAACCTTGAACTCTTCTGACACAACATGGATTAACCCCACAGCTGACTTCTGACAGGGAAATGAACATTCTGATCTCAGCAGGAGTCTCTGTAGGGTGGTAGCCCAGTGGATTACAAAATAATCTCTGGTCATTAAACACACTTGGCCTCTTCCGTGTGTGGGAGAAGACACGGGTGAACAAATGGGAAGATTGAATTTTTATGCTGGACGGAGGGTGATCTTGCTGAGTCAGGTCACCTCTTGGGCAAGGAGGCAGGGGCAGAGGCGTGTTGTTTGGATAATAGAAACACTGAAATCATGTCTTGACAGTCTCATAATCCCTCAGTCCCAGTGCACGTAGGGAGAGGGGGAGGATGATGCAATGTCAGTCCTGGTTTATATGAAGCAGAGGCCAGCCTCACTCCTCCGTACCTACTGTGGTCCTCCTCCACAAAGACAGCAAACACAGTGGAGCCTATTCTCTTTCTTCTGACCTCTGACACTCTGATAGAAAAAGGACTTTTCAGAGGGTTTGAGAGAGCAGAAAATAAGGAGCTCTTTCTTCCAGTTCATTCTAGAGAGTAGACCATGTCACTGTAGCTACATCTTACAGAATGATTGAAATTAGCCATGAGAATGAGAAGCATGTTACCCAAGAGTCACACCTTTTAAAGACACTGTATTCCACAAAGAACTGTTTTCCTTTGTTGTGGAGAACCATCCAAATACCTCCACTCAGTTTGAGCCAGGACTGACTGTGGCTCCTCTGCTGTCTTTCTGGAATCATGGTTACCCTCCATGTCCTCCACACTCTTCTGCAAGAATGAGTAGCCAGTGAGGAACAACACTGAGCTTCTGGGAACTTTCAGCAGAGTGAAATAGAACTAGAAGAACACCCGGAGGCCCAGACCTCTCCTCACACAGGATTTTGGCTCCTCTACATGTTGGTGTTCCACCGCACATGATGTTGAGGGCCTCTCTCTGGGGTGTTAGACCTGGTTTCACAGGACCCTAAGGCTCTCTCCCTGCGCTCTGCAACTGCAGTTCCCTGCAGTGTTAAGTGATGTCTCAGGTACTTTCTGGTCAAGTAAGGCCCTCGGCACTGAGGGATTTTTTTTAATCTTTATGATGCTAACAGGCAACGTGAACCTCTAAGATAGCATCTTCAGAATAGGTTTGACTATGAAACCCATATTGTTTTCACCAAAAATTTTCCAGGTCAAAAACTATGAGAGGGCTTTCTAGGTGGAACCAGTGGTAAAGAACTCACCTGCCAGTGCAGGAGATGCAAGAGATGTAGGTTTGATCCCTGGATCTGGAATATTCCCTAAAGGCGGGCATGGCAACCCACTCCAGTATTCTTGCCTGGAGAATCCCATGAACAGAGGAGCCTAGTGGGCCACAGTCCACAGGGTTACAAAGAGTCAGATACCACTGAAGCGGCTTAGCACACAGGTAACGCTATGAGAAACACACAAAGGTAATTTATAGTGCTCCTGTCTACTCTTTAAAAACACAGGTTTATGATTCAGAGGAAATGTAGCCCTAAAACTGTAGCCCAGTTAGGAACTGAACAGCTACAGTGATGAGAAGTATCAGAGCTGCATTTTCAGATTTAAGTTTAAGAGATTTTTCCTGAGCTCCCTGACTTTACATAGTCCTCCAATTATGCAATTCCTTGGCTTAGGTGAATAATATAGTCTACTATTCTTGTGTGCACACTCAGTTGCTTCAGTTGTATTTGACTCTTTGAAACCCCATGAACCGTAGCCCACCACATTCCTCTGTTCATGGGATTCTTCAGGCAAGAATACTGGAATGGCCTGCCATGCCCTCCTCCAGGGGATCTTCCCAATGCAGGGATTGAACCTTATCTTTTACATCTCCTACATTGACAGATTGTTTCTTTACCACTAGTGCAACCTGGGATGCCTAATGCAGTCTACTATTTAGAGCTGATTAGATTAGATACCTGAAGCATGCTAACTATTGAATTAATATTAAACTGGAGAGATTTCTATAGTGATTTGCACTAGGGCTCTGTCCTTCATCTTCTTATTTTCATTATTTTTATCAATGGCCTCAATGAAGTCACAGAGCACATGCTTAACTAGATACCTTGAGGAACCAAAACCAGAATGGTTGGTAGAGTTGTCTCAACAGACAGACAGACTGATTGACTGAATCTAACAAACTGAAATATTATCAGAGGATTTAAAGTCCTTTCCCGCCTTTTTTTTCCCTATAAGAAATGGTAGTTTTATTTTGAAATTTTTGAAGAGCCTACACATTTTTTTCCATAGTGGCTGTACCATTTTACATTTTCACCAATAGTACACAAAGATTTCTGCTTCTTTCTAGTCTTGCAAACACATTTGCATTTCATAACTTTCCCCACAAATGTCCCCTTTGCTCTACAATCGAATCCAGGCAGGACCCTCATTGTGTTTAGTTACTTGGTTTCCTTAGTCTCCTCTTTTCTCTAATAGTTTCTCACTTTTTCATGGTCTTTCTTGACTTTGACATTTTAGAAGAGTACTGATCAACCACTGTATAGAATATACCTGATTTCAGTATTTCTGATATTTCCTCATGATTAGATTTCAGAAATGCATTTTTGGCAAGAATGACTTGGAAGTGATGTTCTGTAATTTTCAGTGTTTGTTACCAGTGATTTGTTAATGTGACTTATTTTGAAGTTATGCCTCTAACATTAATCACAGGTAGAGGTGGTATCTTTCAATAACTGTAAAGTTATCATTTATCTTTCTAATTAAAATAATATTTGGGGAAATACTCCCAAGCTACCATACAATTGTGCTCATTTCTCATACTAGTAAGGTAATGCTCAAAATCCTTCAAGCTAGGCTTCAGCAGTATGTCAACTGAGAACTTCCAGATATATGAGACGGATTTAGAAAAGGCAGAGGAACCAGAGATCAAATTACCAACATTCATTGGATCAAAGAAAAAGCAAAGGGTTTCCATAAAAATATCTACTTCTGCTTCATTGATTATGCTAGTCTTTGACTGTGTGGATCACAACAAACTGGAAAATTCTTAAAGAGATGGGAGTAACAGACCACATTACCTGTCTCCTGAGAAACCTGTATGCAGGCCAAGAAGCAACAGTTAGAATCAGACATGGAACATGTTCAATTAGAGCTTATTCAGGCTGGTTCTTGGGTATTTATTTATTTTTAATTGGAAGATAATTGCTTTACAGTATTGTGTTGGCTTCTGCTAATATCAACATGAATCAGCCATAGGTATACACATGTCCCCTCCCTCCTGAATCTCCCTTCTACTTCCCAACAGTATGAAACTAGAAATCAACTGCAAGAAAAAAAATTGAAAAATACACAAACATGTGGAGACCAAACAACATGCTATTAAACAACCAATGAGCCACTGAAGACACCAAAGAGGAGATAAAAAAAAATACCTGGAAACATTGAAAATGGAAACACAACAATCCAAAATCACTGAGATGCAGCAGTTCGAAGAGAGAAGTATGTAACAATACAAGCCTACCTCAGGAAACAAGAAAAATCTGAAATAAATAATCTAACTTTATATCTAAAGTAATCTGAAAAAGAATAAATAAAACCTAAACTTAGTAGAAAGTCTCTGCTTATAATAAAAATTGTAGAAGAAATATCTTCTATGATTCTTATTATAAGACAAGTGCTTGGGCCTGGTGCACTGGGAAGACCCAGAGGAATCGGGTGGAGAGGGAGGTGGGAGGGGGGATCGGGATGGGGAATATATGTAACTCCATGGCTGATTCATGTCAATGTATGACAAAACCCACTTCAATATTGTAAAGTAATTAGCCTCCAAATAATAAAAAATGAATGAAAAAAAAGAAAAAAAATCATAGAAGAAATAAATGAAATAGAGACTAAATAGAAAAGTTCAGTGAAAAAGCAGTTTTTCTGAAAAGATAACCTTATCAAAGTACAGTGTTTCAGGCTCTAAGTTTAAATATATTCTGCCACTTCCTTCTTTCCTACAAAGTTTTTGCTGAAAAATCAGCGGCTAATCTTTGGTCCCCCATGTTTATGATTAGTTCTTTTTGTTTTGCTGCCTTTAAGAATCTATCTTTAATTTTTTTTCATTTCAATTATAATATGATTGGGTGGATCTCTGTTTTCATCTGGTTTGAGACTCTATGCTTCCTGTACTTTATTCTAGTTATTGTATTCTGTATTTCTGATTGGTTCTTTCTTATATTTTTAAAGTCTTTGTTGACATTCTCACTGAATTCTTCCATTCTTCTCTTGAGTATGGTGAGTATCCTCATGACTGCTTCTTTAAACTCTTTATTCAGCAAAATACTTATTTCCATTTCACTAGCTTTCTTTTTTTTTTTTTTTTACTGGGGTTTTATTTGGGTCTTTTGTTTGGAACATATTCTTCTGTCTCCTTTTTTGACTTTCAGTTTCTGTTTCTATGAATTAGCCAAAACAGCCCTCTCTCCAGTCTTCAGGGAGTGGCTCTGTGAAGAAGATCCTTCTGTTTAGATTATTTGTGTCTGACAGCTTTGGTAGGCGGGCTGGAGCTGGAGTGGGTTCAGTCTGTGGCAGTCCCTAGGGAGCACCAGGCCTGAGGTCAACGTGGTGGAGTGGCCAGGCCCAGAACATGACCAGGACATGGTTTCATCCCAGGGGAGGTGAGCCCAAAGCTGCCTTAGTGAGGCAAAAGGTGCTCGAAGAATCCTGGCCAGGGGCAGTCCTTGGAGGCACCGCACCTGAGACTGCCTTGGTGGACTTCTAGCACCGAAGCCCCTGGCCAGAGGCAGCTCCTGGGCCAATATCATCTTGGCAGTGTTGTTGGAGACAATGAGTACAGACGAGGAAGAGTCCCAGGGGAACTCAAACAAAAGGCTGGTGCCTCTAACTGGTAGATGCTTTGGGATTAGTAAACATATTTTCTTTCCATATAGTCAGTTCAGTTCAGTCACTCAGTCGTGTCTGACTGAGTGACTGAACCAGTCACTCAGCACGCCAGGCCTCCCTGTCCATCACCAATTCCCGCAGTCTACCCAAACTCATGTCCATTGAGTCAGTGATGCCATCCAACCATCTCACCCTCTGTCGTCCCCTTCTCCTCCTGCCCTCAATCGTGCCCAGCATCAGGGTCTTTTCAAATGAGTCAGCACTTTGCATCAGGTGGTCAAAGTATTGGAATTTCAGCTTCAACATCAGTCCTTCCAATGAACACCCAGGACTGATCTCCTTTAGGATGGACTGGTTGGATCTCCTTGCAGTCCAAGGGACTCTCAAGAGTCTTCTCCAACACCACAGTTCAAAAGCATCAATTCTTCGGTGCTCAGCTTTCTTTATAATCCAACTCTCACATCCTAACATGGCTACTGGAAAAACCATATCCTTGACTAGATGGACCTTTGTTGACAAAGTACTGTCTCTACTTTTTAATATGCTGTCTAGGTTGGTCATAACTTTCCTTCCAAGGAGTAGGCATCTTTTAATTTCATGGCTGCAGTCACCATCTGCAGTGATTTTGGAGCCCCAAAAAATAAAGTCAGCCACTGTTTTCACTGTTTCCCCATTATTTGCCATGAAGTGATGGGACCAGATGCCATGATCTTCATTTTCTGAATGTTGAGCTTTAAGCCAACTTTTGCACTCTCCTCTTTCATTTAAATCAAGAGGCTCTTCAGTTCTTCTTCATTTTCTGCTGTGAGGGTGTTGTCATCTGTGTATCTGAGGTTATTGATATTACTCCCAGCAATCTTGATTCCAGCTTGTGCTTCCTCCAGCCCAGCAATTCTCATGATGTACTCTGCATATAAGTTAAATAAGCAGGGTGACAATATACAGCCTTGAGTTACTCCTTTTCCTATTTGGAACTAGGCTGTTGTTCCATGACCAGTTCTAACAGTTGCTTCCTGACCTGCATACAGGTTTCTCAAGAGGCAGGTCAAGTGGTCTGGTATTCCCATCTCCTTCAGAATTTTCCACAGTTTATTGTGATCCACACAGTCAAAGGCTTTGGCATAGTCAATAAAGCAGAAACAGATGTTTTTCTGAAACTCTCTTGCTTTTTCGATGATCCAGCAGATGTTGGCAATTTGATCTCTGGTTCCTCTGCCTTTTCTAAAACCAGCTTGAACATCTGGAAGTTCATGGCTCACATATTGCTGAAGCCTGGCTTGGAGAATTTTGAGCATTACTTTACTAGTGTGTAAGATGAGTGCAATTGTGCAGTAGATTGAGCATTCTTTGGCATTGCCTTTCTTTGGGATTGGAATGAAAACTGACCTTTTCCAGTCCTGTGGCCACTGCTGAGTTTTCCAAATTTGCTGGCATATTGACTGCAACACTTTCACAGCATCATCTGTCAGGATTGCTCAACTGGGATTCCATTGCCTCCACTGGCTTTGTTGGTAGTGATGCTTCCTAAGGCCCACTTGACTTCGCATTCTAGGATGTCTGGCCCTAGGTGAGTGTGAGTGATCACATCATCATGGTTATCTGGGTCATGAAGAGTTTTTTTGTACAGTTCTTCTGTGTATTCTTGCCACTTCTTCTTAATATTGTCTGCTTCTTTTAGATCCATACCATTTCTGTCCTTTATTGAACCCATCTTTGCCTGAACTGTTCCCTTGGTATCTCTAATTTTCTTGAAGAGATCTCTAGCCTTTCCCATTCTGTTGTTTTCCTCTATTTCTTTGCATTGATCTCTGAGGAAGGCTTTCTTATCTCTCCTTGCTATTCTTTGGAACTCTGCATTCAAATGGGTATATCTTTCTTTTTCTCCTTTGCTTTTCACTTCTCTTCTTTTCACAGCTATTTGTAAGGCCTCCTCAGACAGCAATTTTGCTTTTTTGCATTTCTTTTTCTTGGGGATGGTCTTGATTCCTGTCTCCTGTACAATGTCACAAATCTCCATCCATAGTTAATTAGGCATTCTGTCGATCAGATCTAGTCCCTTAAATCTATTTCTCACTTCCACTGTATAGTCATAAGGGATTTGATTTAGGTCATACCTGAATGGTCTAGTGGTTTTCCCCACTTTCTTCAACTTCAGTCTGAATTTGGCAATAAGGAGTTCATGATCTGAGCCACAGTCAGCTCCTGGTCTTGTTTTTGCTGACTGTATAGGGCTTCTCCATCTTTGGCTACAAAGAATATAATCAATCTGATTTTGGTGTTGACCATCTGGTGATCTCCATGTGTAGAGTCTTCTCTTGTGTTGTTCGAAGAGGGTGTTTGCCATAACCTGTGCATTCTCTTGGCAAAACTCTATTAGCCTTTGCCGTGCTTCATTCTGTACTCCAAGGCCAAATTTGGCTGTTACTGTAGGTGTTTCTTCACTTCCTACTTTTGCATTCCAGTCCCCTATAATGAAAAACACATCTTTTTTTGGGTATTAGTTCTAGAAAGTCTTATAGGTCTTCATAGAACCATTCAACTTCAGCTTCTTCAGTGTTACTGGTCGGGGCATAGACTTGGATTACTGCAATATTGAATGGTTTGCCTTGGAAACAAACAGAGATCATTCTGTCGTTTTTGAAATTGCATCCAAAGTACTGAATTTCAGACTCTTTTGCTGACTATGATGGCTACTCCATTTCTTCTAAGGATTCCTGCCCACAGTAGTAGACATAATGGTCATCTGAGTTAAATTCACCCATTCCAGTCCATCTTAGTTCACTGATTCCTAGAATGTTGATGTTTGCTCTTGCCATCTCCTGTTTGAGCACTTCCAATTTGCCTTGATTCATGGACCTAACATTCCAGGGTCCTCAAGGTGCCCTTAAAACTGCTGTTTGTGTGTTTTTTCCTGTTTTAGGGAAGGGAAGTCTGCTTGGTGTGGTGGCTCAAGCCCTTCAGCAATATTCCCTCCTCACTGCAGGTTGCTGTTTCAGGATACCCTGTCTCCATCTTTCCTGCTCATTTCTGTGTGGTCCTTCTATATGTAGTAGCTGTTCAATAAACACTCAGGTCTTCTTCAAGTGGAATTTCTCTATATGTTGATGTAGACTTTATGTGCCCTTGGGAGGAGGTGAACTCAGGGTCTTCCTGCGCTGCCATCCTGGGCATCTCTTCAATACTCTTTGTTGGAGAGACAAAATAACACTAATGATAAAAACTAACATTTATGTCAAAAACCATTACTATATTGTAAAATAATTATCCTCCATTAAAATAAATTAATTCATTAAAAAACTAATATTTATGCAGTGTTTACTGTCTATGAGATATTGTTGTAATTGCTTAGATTCTTTAATTTTTAAAACAGTATGAGAGAGGTTTTAGTGCTCACTCTTTTGCTCTTGACCTGAGATACAAAGAAATTAAGAACCGTGTGTACAATCACACACCTATTCAATGGTAGAATCTTGACTTGAGTACAGGCATTTGACTCCAAACGCTGTGGTGTTCTTAATCACTATAGTGCACAATTTGCCCATACCCAGCTTCTTCCCTCTTCAAGATTTTTCATGCAGTTCTTTCTGCCTGTATCTATTTAATTATCTTCTGATTCTTAAAAACATGATTTGCCCATTGATTGAAATATAAAATCTTGATTTTGTTTTCTTAATCTTGATTAAGGATTTCTATTATTTTATCTTACACTGTTTAACTCTAGTTACCTTCTAGTCAAAATTGTGTTCACATATTCCACCTAGCTAGGAAAATAATTCTCCATCTCCAACCCCTTCAGTTCAGTTCAGTTCAGTTCAGTTGCTCAGTTGTGTCTGACTCTTTGCGACCCCATGAATCGCAGCACACCAGGCCTCCCTGTCCATCACCCACTCCCGGAGTCTACCCAAACCCATGCCCATCGAGACGGTGATGCCATCCAGCCATCTCATCCTCTGTCGTCCCCTTCTCCTCCTGCTCCCAATCCCTCCTAGCATCAGGGTCTTTTCCAATGAGTCAACTCTTCACATGAGGTGGCCAATCCCTTACTACAACATAAATATATGATGAGAATAGACTGATTCTTCCTACTAAAAACATGAAAAGCTCATCTCCCTGAGCTATTCTCCTTGACTGATTTATATGCACTTAAATTATTCCATCCTTGGAATTCAAACATTTTTTTCCTTACAGATTTAATGATGAAACATATGTAGTTAATTTATTTTCATTATATCTATGTTTTGTCTATATTCTTTTCATTAGGTTTTGAGTTCCTAATGACAGAGAACTTTACCCAGCAAACTTATGAAGTTCAAGTAACATATATCAGTGGTCTGTGTTAATGTTACCAACACAGTTATTGAGATAACCTATAGGAAATACCTGGCATATAGAAAGTTCTCAACAAAAATAGCTATTATATTTTTAGGATTTTGTTTACTTAGAAGAATACCTTACTTTCTCTCCCACTTGCTCACCTATGTTTAGCACAATCATATATATTACTTTAAAGGTCCTAACAAAAGTCTGTGCATGCATGCTAAGTTGCTCCCGTCATGTCTGATTCTTTGTGACTCTATGAATTGGACCGAAGCCTGGCAGGCTGCTCTGTCCTTGGGATTTTCCAGGCAAGAATAGTGAAATGAGTTGCCATGCTCTCCTCCAGGGGATCTTCCAAACCCAGGGATCAAACCCTCATCTCTTGTTTCTCCTGAACTGGCAGGTGGGTACTTTACCACTAACACCACCTGGGAAGCCCAACAAAAATCTACTAATTGCTAAATAGTGTGCACACACGCACACATGCATGTGTGTGTGTGTTGTGTATATATACATAGAAAGCACTTTTTAATAGGGATAAAAGAAGTTTTAAAGACTTCTTTCAGTACTTTTTTCTTTTTCTGAGAGAATTTTCACATGAACCATAGATGTTGTACTTAAATAATCTATAGAATTATTTTGAGTGTCTCAAAAGAAACCTTGATGACACTAATTGCACTCCTGTCATATTCCATTTCTTATATATACAGGGATCTGTTTCTAATTTCTCTCCTGAAATTTGAATTATTTCTGGAGAAATATCATAATATTTTAGTTTATATATATAGAATTACACATACACACATGTGTATGTATTTTATATGCCTATATCTAAATATTTATGCTGTATATACAGTTGGATTTGATATATTAAAATTATTACTATTTTATACGTGTATATAAGCATACAGCTGTATTAGACATACTAAAATTATTTGCTCTATGCTTCATTATGGTTGGTTTCTATTATTAAGTCTTCTTTTGCAGAATATAATCTGCCATTAACCCAATTTGGTGAACTTCTCATTTTAAATATTTTATTTTTCACTGCAATTTCATTTGGTTTGCTTTTATATCTCCATTTCTCTCATAGAGTTCACATTTTTCTTTTTATATAATAATATAACTCTAACATCCTTGCCTGATAATTCCATCACTTCCATTTGTTTCCATCATTTTGGGTTTTATCCTATTGGATATTTTCTCCTAATTATTAGTCACATTTTCCTTCTTTAAAAGTCTAATGATTTTTCATTGGTTTTTGGACATTGTGATCAGTTGTAATACCCTTTATTTTAAATGCATAGCTACATTTGTAAGAAAAAATGTAAATCCTGTATATGTGGGGGGAAAAGCAATCTGAAAATAAAGATAGTGAGCCCATTATGGATGTAGACTTTGCTAATGAGAGTGAGGAGTGGAGTAAATTGGAATATTTTCAGTCTTAATAACCCATAGACTTGAGTTTCATGCTTGCACGAGGTCAGAAGATGGTGATTGCAAGGTTACATAAGACTAGAAGGTAGAACTGGAAAGTCATATATCAGGACTTTAGAAGGAGAAACCAGAAAAAACTTCTTTCATCGGCATAAATTGGTGTCAAGGAAACTTTACAGCTCTGTCAAGATACAAGGTAAAAGAAATAATAAAAAAGACTTTGGAAATTAGGAATGAAAGGGATTATTCTTAAGCTGATAAAGATAATCTACAAAAGTGTCTAGAACAAACATCAAATCTGTTGCTAAAAATTTTAAACTTCACTTTGGGAGAAGGACAACAACACTACCATTTATAGTCATTATTGGGCTTCCCTGGTGGCTCAGTTGTAAAAAAATTCACCTGTCAATGCAGGAGATGCAGGAGACAAAGTTTCAATCCTAGGGTCAGGGAGATCCCTTGGAGAAGAAAATGGCAATCCATTCCAGTATTCTTGCCTGGAGAATTCCACAGACTGAGGAACCTGGCAGGCTATAGTCCAAGGGGTCATAAGAGAGTCTGACATGACCGAACGACTGACCATGCATGCATAGTCATTACTCATCATCACAGTGAGAGGGAAAAACGGTGTAAGATTTGGAAGTAAGGAGCTCAACACACTGTTTTTACATTCTGTAATTTTCTTCATGCTGCTAAGTCACTTTAGTCATGTCTGACTCTGTGTGATCCCATAGACAGCAGCCCAGGGGCGTCCTTGAGTCTTTCCTCATTTTAAGATATGCATGGGTAGAGTAAAGCTTCATGCAGTTGGGAAAAATGACAAGGGACCTGTAACTGAGTGGTTCCAAGAACTCAAGCAGAACATGAAGTTTTAATCAAAGTTGCAAGTCCTTGCTGATCACTTGGGACATTTATTAGAGACTGTAGGTGGATCAGACCATATAAATGGGAATAAATTATTCTTGTAGTAAAGATTATTCTGGATCTTCCCTGACAAAGCTTAAAACTAAACCCCGAAAGACTGACTTGCAATTAATGTTACTACCTGTAAAAACAAAGCCTAGTAGTCTGTAGAGGAAGTCTATAAAATTCAGACACAAAAAATGTTAACCTAAACAAACTCACAGCATGTGTAGCTGTTTGTAGCAAGTTAGTGTTATGGTTATCCAATCCCTGGTATCACTCCAGTTCCAGTTCAGTCGTTCAGTTGTGTCCAAGTCTTTCCAACCCCATGGACAGCAGCATGCCAGGCCTTCCTGTCCATCACTAACTGCCGGAGTCCACCCAAACCCATGTCCATTGAGTCGGTGATGCCATCCAACCATCTCATCCTCTGTCTTCCTCTTCTCCTTCTGCCCTCAATCTTTCTCAGCATCAGGGTCTTTTCAAATGAGTCAGCTCTTCGCATCAGGTGGCCAAAGTATTGGAGTTTCAGCTTCAACATCAGTCCTTCCAATGAACACTCAGGACTGATCTCCTTTAGGATGGTCTGGTTGGATTTCCTTGCAGTCCAAGGGACTCTCAAGAGTCTTCTCCAACATCACAGTTCAAAAGCATCAACTCTTCTGTGCTCAGCTTTCTTTATAGTCCAACTCTTACATCCATACATGACTACTGGTAAAACCATAGCCTTGACTAGATGGACCTTTGTTGACAAAGCATCAAACTTAACTTCATCAGTTAAATAAAAGTCTTATATTTTGTGCTTCAGCTGTCTGACTCACGGGTCATGTTTCTCAATTGCATATTTGAGTTAGGCAGAACATTTAAGATTAACAGCCTTAAATCACAAGTTCTGCTTCCACTCTTGCTTTCTCCAAAATTTTTGCCCTAATGTTCAATCAGCAATGTGTTGGAAATGCATCTTTGATGGTGTTACTTACTGTACTTATTGCATTTCAGTTGCTTTTTTCACTAGTGTCTAACACCTTAATAAACAAGTATTCAGCATCTGCTTTCCTCTGAAGCCTTATTTTTCATCACTTTACAGTTATATTCTATTCCTTAGTCATAAAATATCTAAAAGGTTCTAATCTGATTTTCCACTTTTGCACAGTTATGGCAGGTTATAACTTTAATCCATAGAAAACTTTGAAAATGCATTTTGAGTAATCCAATAAAAAATAAATGATTTTGGCATAGACAAATAATGCATTTTGTATGCAAAATATTGGACAATTCATCATTTAAATAAGATTATATGTGATGATTATCTAAAACATTTCTATTATAAAAGCAATATGTTTGTCATAAACAGTTCAGAATCCCAAAAAGTGAAAAATAAAATCTCCTCTCCCTTCCACAATCTCCCAAATTCTACTCCTTCAAGGAAATATTATGTATGCTTTCAGATGTTTTCTATACCTTGTTTTCCATACACTAGTGGCTCAAATGATAAAGAATCTGCCTGCCATGCAGGATCCCTGGGTTTGATACCTGGGTTGGGAAGATCCTTTGGAGAAGAGAATGGCAATCCACTCCAGTATTCTTGCCTGGAGAATACCATTGACAGAGGAGCCTGGCAGGCTATAGCCCATGGGGTCACAAAAAGCTGGACACAACTGAGTGACTAACACTTTCATAAATATATATATATATATATAAAATTTATATTTATATATAAATAATATATAAATATTTATATAAATAAAATAATAAAATAAAATAAATATAAAAAATATAAATAAAATAAATAAAAATAAAATATAAATATTATATATAAATATTTATATATAATATAACATATATATATATACATATATATATATAGTTGATTTACAATGTTGTGTTCATTTCAGGTATAGAGCAAAGTGAATCAGTTTTGCATACACATATATCCATACATTCTTTTCTCATATAGGACATTACAAAGTATTTAGTAGAGCTCCCTGTGCTATAAAGTAGGTCCTCATTGGTTATCTATTTTACATATAATAGTATGTATATGACAGTCCTAATCTCCCAATTTATCCCTCCCCACTCCTTACCCCTGGTAACATAAGATTTCTACATCTGTATGTTTTTAAATTTTATTTTTTATTGAAATATAATCACTTTACAATGTTGTGTTAGTTTCTGCCATACAATGAAGTGAATCAGCTACATGCATGCATATACTCCCTCCTTCTTGGACCTCGCTCCCACCTATCTAAGTCAACACAAGAGCACCAAGCTGAGCTTCCTGTGCTTTATAGCAGGTTCCCATTAGCTACCAATTTTATACATGAGAGTGTACATATGTCAACCCTAATCTCCCAATTCACCCCACCCTCCCTATCCCCACTTGTGTTCAAGTCTGTTCTGTATATCTGTGTCACTATTCATGCCCTGGAAATAGGTTTATCTGTACCATTTTTCTAAATTTGATATTTACGTATTAATATATGATCTATTTTTTTCTTTCTGATTTCACTTTGTAGGAGACTCTAGGTCCATTCACATCTCTACAAATGACCCAATTTTGTTCCTCTTTATAGAATGAGATTCCATTGTATATATTTACCACATCTTCTTTATCCATTCATCTTTGTATATTGTATTTTAGACAAACAGTTTTTACTTTTCTTTGTGCATGTATTATTTTACTCCTGATAATCAATTCTGAAACTGCTAAGCTTAATTATTTTAAGCAATATAAAATACTTAAAACTATTTAAAAATTTCTCAATTTTAAGCAGTATATATTGATCTACTTAAAATGATAAACAAATGAAAAAATTAATGCTTCAACACAGTAGGAGATGACTACAACCCCAAACCA
Organism: Cervus elaphus; assembly: GCF_910594005.1. Lineage (NCBI taxonomy): Eukaryota > Metazoa > Chordata > Mammalia > Artiodactyla > Cervidae > Cervus > Cervus elaphus. The sequence continues at coordinate 38,321,584 of NC_057836.1, forward strand.
TGGATTTTCAGAAATTTGTAAAATCTATGAAACAGGGTCATATCAAGGGAGTACAAGTGAAAGCTATGTCATCCTACATACTACTTTCTCTTGAATTCATCAAACAACTTTTTTTCCTTTATGACAGAAAGTAGCATTTGGGGTGAGCCAGAGAAAAAACCTGAAACCAGTCTATGGAAGTTTGACTCTAAAACAGAGTGGTAAGAAAGAGTCCGAGGGAGGAATAACAGTCACACCATCTTGAGTTTTTCTTGACTAGACTCCTAACTCCCAACTAGATGAGAGAAGAAAAGCTGTAAACAACTGAATTTGTATTTCCTACCAGAGTGAAAGGACATCACCAAACAGAAGGACTTGGAACTATGAAGCTTCAGGGAGAGTTATCTTGGCCTCCTCCTGGGCCATCTGCTCTCTCCACAGATTATGAATGAACATGTGTAATCCCCAGGAGAGGAAAGGAGACATTTTCCAGAGAAAGGCCAAGCACACACCCTGAGAACATGTTTTGAGACAGCAGACTCCACTGAAGACCTGATCATTCTCTCTACCACTTCCCATGTTACTTTTGGACAAATAGCAGATTCAGATGGAACATTAGATATCAAAAATAGCAAGAAAGGGAAAAAATTCAACATAAGCCTTAGATACATTTTCAACAACAAAAAATTTAACATAAGGCTTAGGTACATATTCAACAAGATGAAAACACGCCGAAGACTATTATAAGAAACAACCGGATGAATACATTTTAAAAGAATGACCTGGGTTATATGAGAATATTCCAGACAAGCATTTCCTAGGTTTTAAACACACACACAAACACAAAGTGAACTGGAAGAGATGTAAAATATCAAGATATTTACTCTGTAGCTGTCAAAGCCCCCATCTAAGCCAAAGACCCACTGGGAATCCCACATCTTCTGAGATTTCCCTTTTGGGGACTTAACCTTCAGATTAAGTGAACAATGCAAAGAAATAGAGGAAAGCAATAGAATGGGAAGAGTCCTCTTCAAGAGAATTAGAGATACCAAGGGAGTACTTCATACAAAGATGGGAACAATAAAGGACATAAACAGTATGGACCTAACAGAAACAGAAGCTATTAAGAAGAGGTGGTAAGAATACACATAAGAACTGTACAAAAAAAATCTTAATGACCTGGATAACCACGATGGTGTGATCATTTACCAGGAGCCAGATATCCTGGAGTCTAAAGTTAAGTGGACCTCGGGAAGAATTACTATGAACAAAGCTAGTGGAGTGATGGAATACCAGCTGTTATTTCAATTCCTAAAAGATGATACTGTTAATGTGCTGCACTCAATATGCCAGCATATTTGGAAAACTCAGCAGCAGCCACAGGACTGGAAAAGTTTTCATTCCAATCCCAAAGAAGGCTAATGACAAAGAATGTTCAAACTATTACACAGTTACATTCATATCACACGCTAGCCAGGTAATGCACAAATTCGTTTAAGCTGGGCTTCAACATACCAACAAGCTTGGTATGTGAACCAAGAACATCCAGATGTACAAGTTGGATTTAGAAGGGCAGATGAACTGGAAATAAAACTGCCAACATCCGTTAAATCATAGAAAAAGCAAGGGGATTCCAGAAAATCATCCACTTCTGCTTCATTAACTATGATAAAGACTTTGACTGTGTGGGTCAAAACATACTGTGGAAAATTCTTAAAGAGATGGGAATGCTACACTGCCTTACCTGCCTCCTGAGAAAGCTGTATGCAGGTCAAGAAGTCACAGTGAGAACTAGACAACAGCAAACTGGTTCCAAATTGGGAAAGGAGTACGTCAAGGCTATTGTCACCCTACTTATTTAACTTATATACAGAGTACATCATGTGAAATGCCAGGCTGGATCAAGCACAAGCTGGAATCAAGATTGCCAGAAGAAATATCAATAACCTCAGATATGCAGATGACACCACCCTTGTGGCAGAAAGCAAAGAAAAACTAAAGAGCCTCTTCAAAGTGAAAGAGGAGAGTGAAAAAGTTGGTTTAAAATTCAACTTTCAAAAAACTAATATCATGGCCTCTGGTCCCATCATCTCATGGCAAATAGATGGGGAAACAGTGGAAACAGTGACAGACTTTATTTTCTTGGGCTCCAAAATCACTGCAGATGGTGACTTCTGCAAAGGAATTAAAAGATGCTTGCTCCTTGGAAGAAAGGCTATGACAAACCTAGACAATATATTAAAAAGCAGACTATTACTTTGCCAACAAAGGTCTGTATAATCAAAGCTATGGTTTTTCCAGTAGTTATGTACAGATGTGAGAGTCGGACCAGAAAGAAGGCTAAATGCCAAAGAATTGATGCTTTTGAACTGTGGTGCTGGGAAGACTTTGAGAGTCCCTTGGATTGCAAGGAGATCAAATCAGGCAATCCTAAAGGAAATCAGTCCTGAATATTCATTGGAAGGACTGATGCTGAAGCTGAAGCTCCAATACTTTGGCCACCAGATGCAAAGAGCCAACTCATTGGAAAAGACCTTGATGCTGAGAAAAATTGAGGGCAAAAGGAGAAAAGAGTGACAGAGGATGAGATGGTAGGATGGCATCACTGACTCAATGGACATGAGTTTGAGCAAACTCCAGGAGATGGTGAAGAACAGAGAGGCCTGGCACGCTGCAGTCCATGGGGTCACAAAGAGTCAGACACAACTGAACAGTTGAACAACAGCAACCCTTCAGATTTTGCAATGGTCTCTGGACTCTGCTCTCTCTCTCTGCCCAGAAGAACCAGTGTCTGCTTGGATTCCAGCTTTCTACATTCCTCTCAGAAAATTATATATAGCCACAAGACTGGTATATTCACAGTTCTTGCCTGGTTTTTCTCTCTTAAGGCCTTCTGATTTGCACTGTCTATTGTTCAAGGTATGGGCACAGTTACCTCATATTGAGGACTCAGGTGTCCATCCTATGGCTGTTTACAGAGCAAGGTGAGTGGGGCACCAGTTACTCCATCATAACCAGAAGCAGCGGATATTGCTTATTTTCGTATCAAAATTGAATCCCTCTTCTAATCAGCCATTTGAAACTTTTGTATTTATTGGGTATGGTGGACTTAATGTTGCTCACAAAATACGTAAGAATATGCACAAAAACAAACAATATGCCAGAGATGAAGGCTGAAATAGCTCACAGTTTCTATCATCTTTTACTGACAAACACATCGTTAATGCTAGGCTATGCTGTATAGCTTTGCTTGTATTAGTGAACATTTATTAAACATAAATTTTTAAATAGAGAAACTTCTGGATTCAAATTGCTCATTCCTATTCCTGCTAATCAGTGACTTAGTTTAGTAAGTATTGCAATGTGACATCAGAGGGTGTATTGATATTCATAATAACATACGCTCACCTTGAATCACTCAACTTCAATCTTACTTAAATTGGGAGAGAACTTCTTTCAGAAGGAAATCAATAATGAGTGAAAGTTTGGAACAGGGAGGAAGACTCAAGTGAGGAATCTGGAGGCCCAGAGCTAAGGCCAAGCATTATTGGGCAATAACTCTGTCAAATTGCTGAGAAGATTCCCAGGCAGAGGGATGCAATCAGTCCTAGCCTGTGTTGCACTTTCGTAAAGTGTAGCTTCTGGAAACTCGAAGGATGGTTTGAGGTTCTGTATTTGTTTTTTTTTGCCACGTCCCTTCCTGGCTTTTGTAAGCGCAAGCCTTCTCAGCACTGAGAACTGACTGGGTTTTCTAGCCCTTTGAGGAAGCCCTGAGCACTGTTCCTCCTTCTTTAGAAACAGGTAAAGTTTGTTGCCAACTCCAGTCGGGCAATGCTGTCCCTCTGTGTGGAGATGATCATTGTGACAATAGTTGACTGTGCTATGGGCTATTTGAAGTCCTTTATGTGTATCAACATATGCAATTGTCCCCAAAACTATATGAGGTAGGTATTGTTTTTGTCCCACGTTTGTAGACAAGAAACAAGTACAATATTCATTGAAAGGACTGATGTTGAAGCTGAAGCTCCAATACCCTGGCCACCTGATGCAAAGAGCCAACTCATTGGAAAGGACTCTGATGCTGGAAAAGATTGAAGACAGGAGGAGAAGGGGGCAACACATGGTTGGATGACATCATTGATTCAGTGGACATGAGTTTGAGCAAATTCCAGCGGAGTGAAGGACAGGGAAGCCTGGCATGCTGCAGTCCTTGGGGTTGCAAAGAGTTGGCCACAAGTGAGCAACTGAACAACAAAATTTTCCCAAGGGCACATAGCTAGAAAATGAAGGCCTGGGAGTCAAAGCCAGGCTGATCCCAAAGTCTGAGCCATTCCCCATTCTGCTTTCTTGCCTCTTGGTATACTGAAGTGCTTACTAAGTGTTGCAGATTCCTGGAGAGCTAGGAATTTTTGCCCTACCAAGAATTTTCCAGAATATTAAGCTTCTGTTGTAGGTAAAAATATGCTTTCCCCTCTGCCCTGGCTATCACTTTTCGATGGACACCACCTATTTCCTTTTCTCTTCAATGAACATCTGTTTCACAGCATCTAGGTGACCTGGTTCTAATATTGCAACTGGAGAGAGGTGGGTGGTGTTGCAGTGAATTCCAGCCAAGGCAAACCTTCAAACCCAGCAGCCCTAATGCTCTCCCACACAGTGCACAATTTTGTTTGGTGCAAAAGTTTCGATTTAGCATCCAAGTAACTTGTCACTGCCTGGTTGACTCGAGAGGGTGTACTGTGTGAGTGCATGTGTATGCATAAAACTGAGTTTCTTTCCACCTTTATATCTCAGGCCAAATGGCTCCAGGGATAAAACTTGAAAGCATTGTAAGTGGAAACAATTCTATTTACTTTCCTACCACGCTTTTTCTATGTAGAAAGGGATTCTTTTCTATTAAAAAAAAATGCTGGAGGACATTATTTTTATTTTATATATTGAAGAAAGTTTATTACTTTTCAGCTTGAAAGCAGTTAACTGATGTGAATTGATTTTCACAGCCCTCTCGTCTGTAACGTGAGTGTGCCCTGCTCGGCAGATATAGAGTAAACGATCTTGTATTGTAAGTTAGGTTGACATTCAGCCAGTAAGTACAAAAACTGCTCCTTCCCTTCAGAATGAAATTTCACTTTCATTCCTGCCTCTGGACACACAAGCCTTTGTGTTCTGTCTGTGAAATCCACAATAATGAATGTGTATGTCTTGATTTGCACTTATTCCTCCATTCATTATGCATTCGTATGTTCAATAAGCATCTGAGAGTTTATGCAAAGGCACTGCATCAGGCAGGTGCTGTGATGCATTGAGGACATCACTCTGGAGAAACTTCTAGTCTCAGAGCTGAAACCTACCTGTGTGCAATGGCTACCTTGTGTTATCAGCACCGTGGTAGAATATGCATCCCTGAGAATCCTTGAAAAGCAGGAGATGATTGACTGGGAAGAGGAAGAAAAAGTGCAGAATGCTTCACAGAGGTGATAACTGAACTGCTTCAGAGATGGATACAAAACTGTCACATGGAGAAAGATGGGAAGGTATTCTGATCAGAACACATATTAATAGCATTTGTAGCAAAAGGACCACATGATGCAGGTACCATGGCCTGTTCTGAAAGGTAGCTGGTGTGCCGACAGGGTGAACCTAGGGCGTGTGGGAACAGCATGAAGAGAGAAGGTAAGAAAAACAGTCTTCAGCTGGATTGTGATGAATCTTGCAATCTTTGATGAAGAATTTAGATTTTCTTCTGTGATTTCTAAGGAGCTCAGTGTGTGCAAAGAAGAATGAGAGGACAAGAGAAAGCAGAGAGTGAATGAGTAATTTTGGGGGCTTACTATTTAATAGACTAGAAAGTAGCAGATGAATTAGAAAATACAGTTGAAATTATTTTTTCTTTCAACCTGAATTTAATGTTTTTAAGTAATGAGCTTTTTCATGAAGCAACATCATTTTCACACTTGTGTAGACTCAGAAAATGAGGAACCCTTTAATTTCTAAAGAATATTTGCTCTGAACTCTACAGTGGGGAGTTAGGTGACCTCCTGTGACACCATCACTAGTGTCACTATTTCTTTGTTTAAACTACTTGTTCCCATGAAAAAATAAGAAGCGAAAGGCAAGGGAGAAAAGGAAAGATATACCCATTTGAACGCAGAGTTCCAAACAATAGCAAGGAAAGATGAGAAATCCTTCCTCAGTGATCAGTGCAAAGAAATAGAGGAAAACAATATAAGGGCAATGACTAGAGATCTCTTCAAGAAAATTAGAGATACCAAGTGAACATTTCATGCAAAGATGGACACAATAAAGGACAGAAATGATATGGACCTAACAGAAGCCTCCTAAGAGGAGGCTCCTAAGAGGAGGCGCCTCCTAAGAGGAGGTGGCAAGAATACACAGAAGAACTGTACCAAAAAGATCTTCATAATAGGCTCCAATTTCATCCACCTCATTAGAACTGATGAAACTGGAGCCTATTATACAGAGAGAAGTAAGCCAGAAAGAAAAACACCAATACTGTATATTAATGGATATATATGGAATTTAGAAAGATGGTAATGATGACCCTATATGCAAGACAGCAAAAGAGACACAGATGTAAAGAACAGACTTTTGGACTCTGTGGGAGAAGGTGAAGGTGGGATGATTTGCGAGAATAACACTGAAACATGTATATTATCCTATGTGAAATAGATCACCAGTCCAGGTTCCATGCATGAGACAGGGTGCTCAGGGCTGGTGCCCTGGAATGACCCTGAGGGATGGGATGGGGAGGGAGGTGGGAGGGAGGGTCAGGATGGGGAACACATGTATACCTATGGCTGATTCGTGTGAATGTAGGGCAAAAACCACCACAATATTGTAAAGTAATTAGCCTCCAATTAAAATTTTTTAAATAGCAAAAAAAGAAAAAAAAAAAAAAAAACAAAGATCTTCATGACCCAGATAACCAAGATGGTGTGATCAAATCACCTAGAGCCAGACATCCTGGAATGTGTAGTCAAGTGGGCCTTAGGGAGCATCACTATTAACAAACCTAGTGGAGATGGTGGAATTCCAGTTGAGCTATTTTAAATTCTTAAAGATGATGCTGTGAAAGTGCTACATTCAATATGCCAGCAAATTTGGAAAATGTCAGTCTTCATTTCAACCCCAAAGAAAGGCAATGCCAAAAAATACTCAAACTGCTAAACAATTGCACTCATCTCACACATTAGTAAAGTAATACTCAAAGCTCTCCAAGCCAGGATTCAAAAGTACATGAAACAGTAACTTCCAGAATGTTCAATCTGGATTTAGAAAAGGCAGAGGAACCAGAGATCAAATTGCCAACATCCGTTGGATCATAGAAAAAACACGAGAATTCCAGAAGAACGTCTACTTCTGCTTTATTGACTACACCAAAGCCTTTGACTGTGTGGACCACAACAAACTGTGGAAAATGCTTCAAGAGATGGAAATACCAGACCACCTTATGTGCCTCCTGAAAAATCTGTATGAAGGTCAAGAAGCAACAGTTAGAACTGGACATGGAACAACAGACTGGTTCCAAATCAGGAAAGGAGTAGGTCAAGGCTATATAATGTCACACTGCTTATGTAACCTGTATTCAGGGAGTCTGTGATGGACAGGGAGGCCTGGCATGCTGCGATTCATGGGGTTGCAAAGAGTCGGACACGACTGAGCAACTGAACTGACTGACTGACAGATGCAGAGTACATCATGTGAAATGCCAGTCTGGATCAAGCACAAGCTGGAATCAAGATGGTTGGGAGAAATATCAATAACCTCAGATACGCAGATGACACCACCCTTGTGGCAGAAAACAAAGAAGAACTAAAGAGCCTCTTGATGAAATTGAAAGAGGGGAGTGAAAAACCTGTCTTAAAACTCAACTTTCAAAAAATGAAGATCACAGCATCCAGTCCCATCATTTCATGGCAAATAGATGGGAAAACAATGGAAACAGTGACAGGCTTTATTTTCTTAGGCGCCAAAATCATTGCAGATGGTAACTACAGCCATGAAATTAAAAGACGCCTACTCCTTGGAAGAAAAGCTATGACCAACTTAGACAGTATATTAAAAAGCAGAGACTTTACCTTGCCAATAAAGGTCCATCTAGTCCAAGCTATGGTTTTTCCAGTAATCATGTATGAATTTGAGAGTTGGACTATAAAGAAAGCTGAGCGCTGAAGAATTGGTGCTTTTGAACTATGGTGTTGGAAAAGACTCTTGAGAGTCCCCTAGACTGCAAGGATATCCAACCAGACCATCCTAAAGGAAATCAGTCCTGAATATTCATTGGAAGGACTGATGTTGAAACTGAAACTCCAATATTTTGGCCACCTGATGCAAAGAACTGACTCATTGGAAAAGACCCTGATACTAGGAAAGTTTGAAGGCAGAAGAAGAAGGGGACAACAGAGGATGAGATGGTTGAATAGCATCACTGACTCAATGGACTTGAGTTTGAGCAAGCTCCAGGTGTTGGTGATGGACTGGGAAGCCTGGTGTGCTGCAGTTCATGGGGTCACAAAAAGTCAGACACAACTGAGCGACTGAAATGTATTGTGCTGTATTTTTTCCCATCGTCCAAAAATCTAGCCATGGAAAAATAGCTTCTTTACGGAACTAAAATGTAACTAGGTTTCTCTGTTCTAAGGCATTACTGTTAAACAGAAAAAAATAGCTTCTATGTTCCTTAGGCAATGTGCTATTCACTTGTGTTTGCAACTAAGGTGTTGCTCAAAGTCAAATATAGGCATTGTCAGTATTTAAGACAGAAGGACTGGGGATAGGCAGCATAGAAAGTTAGAAACAAAAATGACCTAAAAACCCAAGATTTTGTGAGGGAAAGAACTAAGAATTCTTTTTTTAATTTCTAAAAAAATATTTTATGGTGGTAAAATATACACAATATAAAATTACTCTTTTAAAGCGTCCATGGCATTAAGTGTATTGACATTGTTGTGTGACCAACACCACCATCTGTCTCCAGAACTTTTTCATCTTCTCCATCTGAAACTCTATGGCTATTAAGCAATAGCTCCCCAATCCTGACTCCCCTGGTAAGTATCATTCTATTTTTGTGTCTATGAATGGCATCTCATATAAATTGAATCATATAATTTTTGTTCTTTTATGCCTGGCTTATTTCCTTGCATCATGTCTTTGAAGTTCATCTGACCTTGTAGTCAATGTCAGAATTTCCTTCTTTCTAAGGCTAGATGGTATCCCATTAAATATATAAGCTTCATTTTGTTTATCTGTTCATCTTTGGGGTTGCTTCATCTTTTAGATATTATGAACAACATTGATATGAATATGAGTGTAAAGTTATCTGAGTGTAAAGATAAAGAGCCTAAGAAGTTTTTATTCACTTTGTAATGAGAAAGTTGCAATGACAAGCTAGTTAAGGAAGATTTCAGTTCAGTTCAGTTCAGTTCAGTCGCTCAGTCTTGTCTGACTTTTTGCAACCCCATGAACCGCAGCACACCAGGCCTCCCTGTCCATCACCAACTCCCGGAGTTCACCCAAACCCATGTCCATTGAGTCGGTGATGCCATCCAACCATCTCATCCTCTGTCATCCCCTTCTCCTCCTGCCCTCAATCTTGCCCAGCATCAGGGTCTTTTCAAATGAGTCAGCTCTTCACATCAGGTGGCCAAAGTATTGGAGTTTCAGCTTCAACATCAGTCCTTCCAATGAACACCCAGGACTGATCTTTAGGATGGACTGGTTGGATCTCCTTGCAGTCCAAGGGACTTGAAAGAGTCTTGGGCAACATGAAACAAAATATAATAATATGATGCTATCACCATCCTTGAAACACCTCAGTTTTTATCAGAAAGGCAAATGAAAATGGTTTAACCAAAATGGTTAAAGGGGGACAATATCATTTATTCGATATGTAGGTAAAAATGCATATGAACAAAACATATTGAATTAAAGTAGAAGAAAAAAGTAATTATGCATTGGATAATCAGGAAATGTTTCATCAACATAGAGGTTTTTAGCAACACGTGACCTTTCCCTGCCAAAACTACCCTTGTATAGAAATGGTTTTAGTACAATGGCTTTCAGAAGGTCAGAAATAGAAGCTTCCCAGTGTGTGTGTTCAGTAAACTCAGCTTGTTTCATGAAATTTAACCTCTAGAGAGCATCACTATTTCACATATGGTAATATACATGTTTCAATGCTATTCTCTCAAATCATCCTACCCTTGCCTTCTCCCACAGAGTCCAAAAGTCTGTTTATTATATCTGTGTCTCTTTTGCTGTCTTGCATATAGGGTCGTTGTTACCATCTTTCTAAATTCCATTTATATGCCTTAATATACTGTGCTGGCGCTTTTCTTTCTGACTTACTTCACTTTGTATAATATTTCATTATGCAACTTGGGCTACACACAACGAGGTGGCTCAGAGATCTGATCTCCATTTTCTCCTGCCCACCCGCTCAGCTTTCTGAATTTCTAGTAAAATGTATGATTCCGTGGAACAGTTCTTCTAGAGAATACCAGACATAGGCATGAGTGCAAAAACTTCTTACCCCAACATCCTATGCCCACTTGCCAGTAAAATAAACTTTAAGACATAACTTTTCCTCCATTTAAAGATGGTAAGTGAGAACTGTCAAATGCCTATAAAGGGCACAGGGGACTTTTTGGTAATTAAAAGTTCTAAATGTGTAACTTAAATAGGCTCCATGTAGAAATGGAACCTCCCAGTAGTGTTTGAAATGGCAACTCTCTCAAGCAATAGCAGCAGGCAGTAATGGAAAATCCTGGTTTGGCGGAAAAAAAAAAAAAAAAAGAAATGGGTTTCATAGTTAAAGGTGTGGCGAAACGGTTTTGTAAATTAACGCATAAATCAGTCCACTTTTATTTTAATTAACTTAGCCAAAAATACTATGAGAAAAAAAAAAAAAAACTTTGTTGGAATTTAGAATGAACTATAAATCACTCACTAATTTAGTGATGTATAGTGCACATACAGAAAAGTGCAGAAAATCTAAGTGTACAGATCAATGAATATTCACTGGTGAACACACCCAGTAACTGCTGTCCAAATCCAGAAAGTAAATATTATTAGCACTCCAGAAGGCCCTGTCTTGATGCTCCCTGCTAATTACTACCTGCCCCATCCCAGAGGAGACCATTTTCTGACTTCTAACCACATTGATTAATTTTGCTTGTTTATGAACTTTACATGAATGGACTAAACATAGATGGACTAACATAGTACTTTCTTGTGTCTGGCTCCCTTTGCTCACCATGATTTTTCGGGATAGATACATATTGTGTGATGTTCTAGATTTTTCCTTCCTATTCCTATTTGCTATTCCACTGTGTAAACATACCACAATTTCATTATTCATTCTTTAATTGATGGGCATTTGGGTATTTTCCAGATTTGGGCTATTACTAATAGAGAAGCTATAAGAATTTTAGCATATTTTAGTTTTTAGTGTATGTACGTTACTCCTAGGTACATGCTTAAGAGTAGAATTGCTGAGTCATTGCATTCTGCTTTAGTAGATACTGCAGTTTCCCAAATAATCTGCCAATTAAAATTTCTATCTGCAGTGCACAAAAATTTGAATTGCTCCACATCTTTGCCAACACGTGATATTTCCCATGTTTTTAATTTTAGCCATACTAGTGCTAATTTATGTTTCTGCCATGATTAATAAATCTGGCCAGTTGGATATCCTCTCTTGTGAAGTACTTAAGTCTCTTGCCCATTTTTTATTGGGTTATCTGTCTTACTGATTTGTGATAGTCTCTATGTGTTCATATATGTCTTCTTAAAATGTGTACGTGTTTAAGTGTTCTTCATCAGATGGAGGTATTGAAATTATCTTTACCCACTCTATAGGCTACCTTTTTACTCTCTTAATGATGCATTTTGGTGAATTAAGATTTTAAATTTTAAAGTAATAATACACTTTATAATTTTTCTTTATGATGGGCACATTTGGAATCATTTTTATATCTTTCTCTAAAGGCTGTTTTGCTCTATTTTTATCTTTAGGTTTGGAGTCCATCTGGAATTAATTTATGTTTTCATGTTAGCGGTTAAGATATATACATTCATGTGTGTATGTAAGAGTGTATCTTTTGCTTGCTATTGTTTATTGATTAAATTTTTTTCCTTTCTCCATCACACTATATTGTCACCTTTGCCATTAATTTAGTATATGAATCTGTTTCTAGACTGTCAATCCATTGGTCATATATTTGGGCTTCCCTGATGGCTCAGATGGTAAAGAATCTACCTGCAATCCTGGAGACCTGGGTTTGATCATATATTTATCCTTAAATTAATCCCACACTGTCTTGGTTACTCTGGCTCTCTAATAGGTCTAGGTAGCTAGTAGTGTACCTCCTCTAAAAGATTTACACAATCATAATAACTTTGGTGGCTCAGATGATAAATATCTGCCTGCAATGCTGGAAACCTGGGTTTGATCCCTGGGTCAGGAAGATCCCTTGGAGAAAGGAATGGCAACCCATTCCAGTATTCTTGCCTGAAGAATCCCATGGACATAGGAGCCTGGTGGGCTACAGTCCATGGGGTCACAAACAGTCGGACATGGCTGAGTGACTAAGCATGAATAGCATGCATTTTAGTAACAGCGTTTTTCATAAAAGCAAAAATTCTCTTCTTTCGGTTAGTGAAAACAAATAATATTGTAGGTCTTTCCTAAAAATGAAATGGTATAAAGTGAACTTTCAAAAAGTGGGGGATACTCTTCACTTTATGTCATTTCAGTTTATAAAAGACTTCATAGAAAGGTTTACTTTCTGATAACAGGGGAAACCTATTTTAATATCTATCAAAACATTGAATCTTGCAATTTCTTAACACTATATAGCTCTCCATTTACTTTGGTGTTCTCTAATTTTTCTCAATAGTGTTTCTATTTTTTTTTTCAATATAAAGGTCCCACATTTGTCTTCTACATATTACTGGTCAATGTTGAAGTCCAACTGATTTTTGTAAATTTACTTGTACCCAAAAACTTTGCTTGTTTTTGAATTTTCTATATACATAATTGTCATCTCTGAATGTTTATTTCTTCCTTTCTTATTCATATATATTTTAATATTTTGCCCTTGCCTACTGAATTTTCTAAGACGTATATTAAGTGCAATATTGAACAGAAGTAATGTTAGTGGACATTCATGTTTCATTTCCAATCTCATGGCCAGCTTTCCTATTTCACCATTAAATATGTGCTTGCTACATGACCTTTTAACTTCCCTTTATTAGAGTAGAAAGTTTCCATTTATTCCTCTGACCTGCTTTGAATAATATACCAAATGTACTTTCTGCATTTGTGAGTTTACATGATTTCTCTCTTTTATTCTCTTAAGGCATTAAAATATATTGACTGATTTTCAATGTTAAACAACTTTGCGCCTCTGGATTAAACAATGCCAGGTTATAATGTATTATCCTTTCTATATTTCATTGCTTACAGTTTGTTTAGAATTTTTGAATTTTTGTTCCTTAGAGATTGAACTACAATGTTTCTTTCTTGTCAAGTCTTTGTCATGTTTTTGATCAAGCTTATGTTGATTTCATAAAAGGAAACAGGAAGTGAGCCTCCATTTTTAATTCTTTGGAAATATTGGTGTTTGTTCTATCTTAAATATTTTGTCAAATTCACTAATGGGGCCATCGGAGTGATTCTGAGATTACTTTTTGGAATGGTTTTTAATTATGACTCAACTTAATAGTTATACAGCTAGTCAGATTTTCTGTTACTCCTTTTTATTTTTTTAATAGAGTTTTGCTAAGACTATGTCCCATGTTTGTACCTTTTTACATTATTTGGCATGAATTCATAGTAATGTCTTATTATTGTCTTTGTAATGTGTATTGGATTTGCTTTAATGACTACTTTTTTCATTCCTGATTATTAGTAAATTTTCTCCCCCACCTCACTGTTTCTCCTTACCCCTTGTCAATTTTATTGGTCTTTAAAAGAATCAAACTTTGTGTTTTTTTACATTGTTTCTATTTATATTTTAATTTATATCTATTTATTTCTTCATTAATTTTTGCTGCTGTCTTTATTATTTGTGTCTACATCACTGTATTTAGCTCTTTCTTTTGAATGGATACATTGATTTTAGTCTTCCTTCTTTTTTAATGTATACACTTCAGGCTATACACTTCCTTGTAATCACTGCCTATCTCACAAGATTTGATATGTTACATTTTTATTATCACTCAGCATAAAATGTTTTCTACTTTCCACATATGAACTCCATATGTGAGCTGATATATTTTCAGTTTCCAAAAGCTGAGAATATTCTTATTATCTTCTGTTTTCCATTTTAGCTTTATTGTCATGCTGAAAAGAAATAATACCATGTGTGTGTGTGTGTGTGTGTGTGATAGTCACTCAGTTGTGTCCAAGTCTTTAGGACCCCATGAACTGTAGCCCGTCAGGCTCCTCTTTCCATTGAATTTTTCAGACAAAAAAACTGGAGTGGGTTGTCATTTCCTTCTCCAGGGGATCTTCCAGACTCAAGGATCAAACCCAGGTCTCCCACATTGCAGAACTGAAAGTCGCTCAGTCATGTCTGACTCTTTGTGATCCCACGGACTATACAGTCCATGGAACTCTCCAGGCCAGAATACTGGAGTGGGTAGCCAAGCCCTCCTCCAGTGGATCTTCCCGACCCAGAAATCGAACTGGGGTCTCTGGCATTGCAGGCAGATTCTTAACCAACTGAGTTATCAGGGATTGCTATTTACAGCTATTGCAGGCTGTAAATAGTACCTTATCTCTTTCTATATTGTGAATAACTTTTCAGTATTCCTCCATTAAGTAAGATATTTGTTATAAGATTTTTTTAGTTATGCATTATCATGCTAAAGAAGCATAACCTGTAGTCTTAGACAATACAATATATGTCTCATTAACTAATTAATATTCAGAATATTTTCCTTTACCCTACTTGTTCCCTAAACTTTCCCTGAGTTAAGAAAGACCTGTATAGTTATTGTCTATCATCGATCTTTATGGAGGGCAGGGCTTGAAAATAAATGTCCCAACATTTTAATTTTCTGCACCTCAAATGGATTTCTCAACAAAGTAATTCATTAGAAAAATAGTTACTTCTTTTGCAGCTGCCAGAGTCACTGAAGCAGGTTTCTGGGACAGTTTGGATACGAAAGATACGACTGATCAAAGGGTAAATTTCAGGGCATTGTAGTCTGCATCCTTTTTACCCTGTAACTGGGCATCTGGTGCTTTGACCCCACTTCACTCCTCTCCCCTTCTCCATATATACACTCCCACCATCAATAAAAGAACTTCTGATTTCAATCACCACCTCCATACATGGAACACGAGATTTTTCCTTATTCCAAGACATTTTCACTGCAACTTCTTTTGTGTTTGTGGGCTAAAGAGATCTAGTCAATCCCTTTCCACTTCCTCAAGTGATTTTCCATTCTTAGCAAGCAATGAATGAAATATTTGAGTAACACTTGTTGTAGGTGCCTCAAGAACCATATTATTTCATCCAAAGATAGTAAACATAACATTTGTATTACCCCATCACCCTCAAGCACTGCAGTAGACTTTATTAATCTTCCACAGAATACAAAATTTACTATCCTTGCCAACACTGCACCCTGGGCTTCCTCTAAGAACATTTATTTTTCATGCCTGGGACAGATATTTACTCTTCTCCTCTGTAAAACATTTTACTTCACTGTGGATTCTGAAGTTGGGCAGCCCTTTGGTGGAGGATGTGATCTCCAAGTTGCTGCTTACAAGCAAGTATGGGTTCCCTTTCAGCCCCTTGAAGAGTGGAAGACAACACTGCCCGGAATATATCATCTTTAAGTGGATTTCACTTTTTATGTATTGAGAAAATCAGTGCTTTAGGAAATGAAATTAGTTGCTAAAAGAGTCATTAGAAAAAAATGAGACAAAGATTGAAATTCACTTGTATCCTGAAGTTTTTAAATGCAAAAAAGAATCAAAGTTAGATGACTCACTGTATTGTGATAACTTTTCATTTAATTTCATCCTCTTCCGTTTCCAATATTCATCTATTCTCTTTAATCTCATAACTTGGAAGTTACTAAAAGTCTCTCTCCTTTCCCATCTCCTTTCCTTATACATTAAGCCCCCAGGACTCCTCTTATTAGGTGAGTAAGTGATGAGCCTTCTCATGACTAGTGCAGCTAAGTGGAGATTCTTTCTCCAGGTTCCCACACATGCTTCCAGAGCAGAGCAAAGCCTGGTCAGTCTTGGTTACTCCAGAAGAGGAAAAGGAACCACATGACAGCTTCAAGTTGGTTCCCTCTTATACCAATTTCCTGCCTCTGACTTTCTCTTAAAGAAGCAGTCCCTTAGGTACATTGTTCTCTTCTGAGGAATTATTGACAGCTTTCTGAGTTATGAAATGCTTTAAATATACAGAATGGGTTGAGTGACCCATTAAATAGGCATTTTGTGTAGAAGTGAGTACCAGCCTCTTTTAACAAATGTGATAAAAATAAATCCTCTTTTTGTTCTCCTTGACCTCTGTGGATACATCAGTGAAAAGGCAATTCCCAAACACATTAAGGTCCACATTGGTGTGCTAAAGATATTTTTCATTGTAAACACAGAAAAGAATTGGTATTATACCATAGCAACTATTTTTCATGAAACACAGAGCCATATTTCTATTGTTCTGACCTCCCATGACCTTGAAGATGAACTACTGTGTTGCAAGGGAAGAGGTCGTAGTTACTAAGATAATTACAGTTGCTTTACCATGTCTGGATCTCCAAGTGTTCTCTCTGCCCCTCAGGTTTCCCTCTCTTCTCTCTTGCCATCTTTCTTTGCTGGCATTTGAGAGCAGCCACATAATGAACAGACGCATGAGAGATCCCCCCTGCCCCTGTCCCCCACACACATATTTAAGAAAACATGAAGACTTTGGAATGGAGTGGGGAGGCCAGTGTGTAAGAGCCAGCTTCTGTTCTATTTACTTCATGTGTATTTCTCAAGAGAAAGATGTTCCTTTTCACGAGCCTGGGACCACCCAGGACAGCGAAACAACCTTCAGACAGATGGCCTCATCAAGTGGGCCTCTTCGGGCACAAGTAGTCTTACTTCTCAAGAGATTGGCTGAAAAATTCAGTCACATTGCATAACAGATCCTGGGGCTTCAAACTGTAATATGTGCAAATTTTGGAGGGAGGGAGGGAGGGTTTACAGCAGTCCCTAGAATAGCTTACTTTCTAAGGCTCCTACCCCCACGGCTCTGCCTGATTCCCCCTTCTTATTTATTCCTTGATTCCCCTACTCCCAGCAAATCCCTGTAACAGGGCACTGACCTACTTGAAAGTCGGCTTGCAGATCTGAGAATCCCAGTTCTTTCCAAGTCTCTGTGGTTGCCACATTCATTACTCATAAAAGAGACAGGGAGCCCCAACTCTCCACGGAGCCTCTGGTCTTTACTTTACTTTATTTATTTGTTTATTGATTTTGCCACAGCTCACACTGGAGTCCAGGGAGAGCCAGTCTACTCCACCAAGTCTGTGAGCACTCAAACTTTGCTAGAAAGAGCCATCAGATTTAGCGTCTCAATCAGGTGAGAGGGTGGTGTTTTTTTTAAAATTAGCTCAACCAAAGTGTTAAGCTTTCATGATTGTTCCCTACATGTGTAATTTGAAAAATGTGACTGTTCATGGAGGCAAAGAAAAAATGAAATGTCTTCCTGCATGTGCAATACTTAAAAATAACAATACCAAATGTAAATAAAAAGGGAAGGCACTTCCTGTAAGTTTGTGAAGGATTCTGAAAATAGCTTCCAGTCTCTGCCAATGCTAATATAGTTACACAGCCAGCATTTCCATGAAAGCATTGGTACCTTGGGTGTTTGTACTAGTAAAATTGTGCAAATATCTGCAGCCTGGATGCTCTGCTCGCCACAGCCTGACTGTCTTGCATACAGTGTCTTGAGGTTCCTTGGTTCTCCTGCCCACTTTTTAACCCCCAATTAGAAAGACGGCAGTTGTGTACCCTCTGATGTCCAAAGAGTTTCAAGCCTGTGCTGTATTTTGTAAAACAGCATGAAACTGGGCTGTGTCATTAAATCAACACACTGAAGGGATTTTAGTCCTTCTGAGAGTATGCATGTGTGCGCCTGCGCGAGAGCGGCCCAGGAACTTTCCTTTCGTTCGCCACATAAACGAAAAGGCTTGCTCGGTGTTGATGAAAACAATCATGGTTTTTCAAAATATTTTCACTTAATTAGCCCATTTAACCTTCACAAAAATTCAGTGCAGTTCGGAAGCCAGAAAGGACGATTTTCACCTAAGAGATGAGGAAACAGAGTCAGAAAAGCCACAACATTGAATAATTTCTGGCTTTTTCATGATCTGTTTAAAAATTTAAAACTAATTCTGCAGGCCATTTAGCATGATTAGAATTTTTACAAAAAAGGACATTAAAAAAATTTTTTTCGTCAGTCATAGACGATCAATGCCACAACCCTTACCTTGAGCTGTGGTGTGGAATCGTGGGCGGTGAAGTCCCTGTTCCCCTATAGGTACGTCACTTTCCTCGCCTTTGAGATAAAATGATAACAGGTATCTCATGAGTTTGTTGTTAGCATTATGTAAGTTAACATTGGCAAGTACTCAGAGTAATGTCTGACTCGGGAACCACTATAGGTATTAAATGAACAAATAATCTCATTTACTGAAATACTGTGGCCACCTGATGCAAAGAGCAGACTCTTTGGGGAAAAAAAAAAAACAAAAAAACAAAAAAACACTCCGATACTGGGAGAGATCGAAGGCAACAGGAGAAGAGAGTGACAGACGATGAGATGGTTGGATGGCATGACTGACCCAATGGACGTGAGTTTAAACAAATTCCGGGAGATAGTGAAGGACGGGGAAGCCTGGCATGCTGCAGTCCATGAGGTCACAAAGAATTGGACGTGTTTAGTGACTGAACAAAAAACAATCTCATTTAATCCTCACAACAACCCGAGAGGAGTAGCAAGGTTAACTAAGTTGCCAAAGGCCACACAACTAACAGGTGGTAAAAAATAATGCTCTCACCTGAAAATGTGAGTCCAGAAGTCACTCACTGAAGGGCCCGTGCAATACTGAGCATTAGCCTTTAGACTATATTTTTTAAAGGGACATTTTAACCCAAGGTTAAGCAAAATTTAGTGTTAGAAGAAAGGACAATTCTCCTCAGAAAACAGAAATTTTACAAAGTCATAAATGTATATTTATATATATATTTTGATTTATTTAATACATATATTGTTGCTATTGTTTAGTCTTTAGGTCACATCCAGCTCTTTGCAACCCCATGGACTATAGCCTGACAGGCTCCTCTTCCACAGGATTTCCCAGGCAAGAATACTGGAGTGGCTTGCTGTTTCCTTCTCCAGGGTATCTTCCTGATCCAGGGATTGAACCCATGCTCCAAATTGACAGAAGGATTCTTTAGCACTGAACCAGCAGGAAAGCCCAATATATGTATATATAATTGTATATGCTTGTATACACTGAATTGTGCTGCTTCTAACATTTGTATTATGTAACAATAAAAACGTGGCAGTGAGTGGCACTGACGCATGGGACACACTGGAACTGTTGATTTGGCATACTGTTCCAGGAGATTCTTGGCCAAATTCTCTTGTATATGTCTGAAACCCACCCCATTGCCACCTGGCAAACAAGGCCTCTGTGTGCTGTTTTCCCGAAAAGAAGATTCCAGATGTTGTAATAAATAAAAGCTAGAATGCTTCTTCCATTTTTCAAATGCTGTTGTCAGAGAAGAAAGGATAACTGAGCCATGGAACTTGTTGCATAATAATAGAATCATGGGTGGATGTTACTATAGCCCTCCGTCACCTTCAAGGTAGGTATGAAGAATTCAGGACATGCTCAAACTCCTAGTACCACTTTGAAGAGGTCATCTGGACATCTCTGTCTGCCACCCACTAGCAAAAAAGGAGTGAAGTCTAGAACTATTCAGACTTTAGATGAAAGAATTCTTAACAGCAAAAGGATGAAACCTGTGTGAATAATATCTGAATGGGGTTTAATGATGGATTAGGTAGAGAATAAAAGGCCAAAGAAATACCTTTGATTATCTTTTATTAAGTTTATTGTTGAATTTTTAAATCGAAATATCATTGATGTACAATACTATGTTAGTTTCAGGTGTACAACATAATAATTTTACATTTGTAGACATTACAGAATACTTACCACAGGTCTAATAACCATCCATCCTCATGCAAAATGATTATAATATTATTTACCATACTCCTTTTGCTGTATATTACATCCCCATGATTTAATTTATTGACTAGTGTCTTGGTACCCTGAAACTTCTGCTTGTTAAAATGACTCCTGATTTGGGTAAAGTTCTGAACAATTCCTTAAGATTTCATGGCTAATATACAGAAAGATTTCCTGAGCCTTGAATCCTAGTCCAGGGAGCTTATCATCTCAAAATACTAGATCTTGGTGATGTTGACAATCAGGACTTTAACACCCAGTCTGGTGTTCTGGCAAGTTTATTGGTGGTCTTTGTTCAACCTGATCTGACCCAGTGAAAGCAGTCATTACCATGTTTCCCATGGATACCAGAAAGGATCTAGTTTCAGAAGTTTTGCATCTAATATTGTAATCCTGAGTGTTGGGGGTTGGGGGGTAAGATAATCATAAGGTAAAATTTACCATCTTACGCAGTTTAAACATACAGTTCAGTGGTATTAAATACATTCATAAAGTTGTGTAACCACCACCCCCATTATCTCCATTAACTCTTTTCATCTTATATTAATAAAACTGAAATTCTATACCCATTAAACAATGACCGGGCCACCTCCCAAGTCCCTGGCAGCCACCTTTCTACTTTCGGTCACCATGATTTTGCCTATTCTAAGTACCTCATATAAGTGGAATCATACAGTACCTATCTTTCTGTGACTGGCTTAACTTACTTAGCATAATATCCTCAAAGTTAATCCATGTGGTAGCATATGTCAGAATTTACACACAGAAATCCTCTTAGGAATCTGCCTGCCAATACAGGGAACACAGGTTTGATACTCAGTCTAGGAAGATCCCTGATGCTATGGAGCAACTAAGCCCGGGTACCACAAGTACTGAGTCCATGCTACAGAGCCCGCGTTCTGCAACTGCTGAAACCCACACATCGTACAGCCTGGGATCTGCAACTAGAGAGTAGGCCCTGCTCACCGCAATAAGAGAAAGACCATGCAAAGCAACAAAGAGCCTGAGTGCAACAGTAAAATACCCAGCACAGTCAAAAATTAAAATATAATAATAATAATAAAACATAATTAACTATTTTCTCACTCTTACTTTTGTTATTTAATGCACTTCAATAACTAAAATCATCATCTGTATGTATTCTAACATATATTTATTTTAAAACTTTGACTTCTTACTTGGGTTCTTTTTCTTTCTGATTATTGTTAACAGTGTGCATCCACTTAATCAATTGTCACTGCAAATCAGCGGTCCCTAAAGGGACTCAGTATCCTAGTCCCTTCCTGTCTCTCTTTTACTCTCTTATCAGTGATAAAATTCTTCCAGGGACCAAGACTAAAGTACTAGGATGATTTTCTTTTTAATTTTTTTGTCATTACTACTTTTTTATTTTTTTAAATTTTTTTTATTAGTTGGAG
Source organism: Cervus elaphus (assembly GCF_910594005.1). NCBI lineage: Eukaryota > Metazoa > Chordata > Mammalia > Artiodactyla > Cervidae > Cervus > Cervus elaphus. The sequence goes on from NC_057836.1 coordinate 38,343,279, forward strand.
GCTAATTACTTCACAACATTTCAGTGGGTTTTGTCATACATTGATATGAATCAGCCATAACTCATTACTACTTTTTAAATGTACCCTTAATACACGCTTTCCTATTTATCCCAGTGGTGGCTTTAACCAGGCTTTAGGCCTCTGTTACCATGGCAGGTACTTTTCTTGGTAGTAAGTCATTCTTATCCACCTCTGTCCTACCTTACAGTCTGGGGTAATTTAGAAATCCTGAAAATAGGATTTCCTTCTTTCCTGTCATTTACTATTGTAAAAGAATACAAGGTTCCTTTAATCATGTGAAAGAAAAGGAAAGTTCAGTCACTCAGTCATATCCAACGTTTTGTGACTGCATGGACTGCAATATGACAGACCTCCCTATCTATCACCAACTCCCGGAGACTGCTTAGATTCATGCTCATCAAGTCAGTGATAGCATCCAACCATCTCATCCTCTGTCATCCCCTTCTCCTCCTCCCTTCAATCCTTTCCAACATCAGGGTCTTTTCCAGTGAGTCAACTCTTCACATCAGGTGGCCAAAGTATTGGAGTTTCAGCTTCAGCATCAGTCCTTCCAATGAATATTCAGTACTGATTTCCTTTAGGATTGACTGGTTAGATCTTGCAATCCAAGGGACTCTCAAGAGTGTTCTCTAACACCACAGTTCAAAAACATCAATTCTTTAGCACTCAGCCTTCTTGACGGTCCAACTCTCACATCCATACATAACTACTGGGTAAACCATAGCTTTGACTAGATGGACTTTTGTCAGCAAAGTAATGTCTCTGTTTTTTAATATGCTATCTAGGTTGGACATAGCTTTTCTTCCAAGGGGCAAGCATCTATTAATTTCATGTCTGCAGTCACCATCTGCAGTGATTTTGGAGCCCAAGAAAATAAAGTATCTCTCTGTTTCCTTTGTTACCCATTTATTTGCCATGAAATGATGGGACTGGATGCCATGATCTTTGTTTTTCGAAAGTTGAGTTTTAAGCCAGGTTTTTCACTCTCCTCTTCCACTTTCATCAAGAGGCTCTTTAGTTCTTCTTCACTTTCTGCCATAAGGGTGGTGTCCTCTGCATATCTGAGGTTATTGACATTTCTCCCAACTATCTTGATTCCAGCTTGTGCTTCATCCAGCCTGGCATTTCACATGATGTACTCTACATGTAAGTTAAATAAGCAGAGTGACAGTATATACAGCCTTGATGTACTCCTTTTCCAATTTGGAATCAGCCTGTTGTTCCATGTCTGGTTCTAACTGTAATTTCTTGACCTGCATACAGATTTCTCAGGAGGCAGGTAAGGTGGACTGGTATTCCATCACTTGAAGAATTTTCCACAGTTTGTTGGGATCCACACAGTCAAAGATTTTGGTGTAGTCAATAAAGCAGACATAGATGTTTTTCTGGAATTCTCTCGCTTTTTCTATGATCCGACGGATGTTGGCAATTTGATTTCTGGTTCCTCTGCCTTTTCTAAATCCATCTTGAACATCTGTAAGTTCTCGGTTCACACACTGTTGAAGCCTGAAAGTGAAAGTGTTAGTCATTCAGTTGTGTCTGACTCTTTATGAGCCCACAGACTGTGGCCCACCAGGATCCTCTGTCCATGGAGTTGTCTAACTTGGAGAATTTGAGCATTACTTTGCCAGCGTGTGAGATAAGTGCAATTGTGTGGTAGTTTGAACATTCTTTGGCATTGTCTTTCTTTGGGATTGGAATGAAAACTGGCCTTTTCCAGTCCTGTGGCCACTGCTGAGTTTTCCAAATTTGTTGACACATTGAGTGTAGTACTTTCATAGCATTATCTTTTAGGATTTGAAATAGCTCGGCTGGAATTCAATCACCTCCACTAGCTTTGTTCATAATGATGTTTCCTAAGGTCCATTTGACTTTGCACTCCAGGATGTCTGGTTCTAGGTAAGTCATCACACCATCATGGTTATCTGGGTCATGAAGATCTTTTTTGTATAGTCTTTCTGTGTATTCTTGCCACCTTTTCCAAATATCTTGTATCATATGAACCCATTTCTAATTTATGGCCTGGCATCATTTGCCTGCTCCGCTACACACACTTACCCAGTCTGACTTTGACAGACAGTGTTATTTTTTCACAATTTTTCCTCTTTGTCATGACTTCCTTCTAGGTTTATTTCCCCACTCTGCTATTATTTGGTGTAGACATATCACTTGGTTTTTCCAAAGGGAATGAATGAAAGAGACAAGATGTTAGTTCTGAGCCAAGAATTTAAAAGGCATAGCACGTTTCTGTAACTCTCCTCAGTTTCTGGTATCTTCCCTTAGAAAGCCTGCTCCAGATCACCCCAGATCCTGCAGCCTGAGTCCTAGGATGAGTAAATGTCACTTGAAGACTAGAACCAGCCTAACCCAGGAATCGTTAACGAGACACAGCAGAAGTGTACTTACCCTGCAGACTCATGAAAAAGAAAGAAATGTTTGGTATTGGAAGCCAATAAGATCTGGGGCTTGTATGATACACAGCAATATTGCAGCAAAACTGACCAATACACTAACTTCCAACTTTATTTTTCACCTTAAAATATATCTCCCACTCTAATTAGGTTTTCTGCTCTCTTCACACACAGTCTCATTTACTCTTCCAGTTCCCTTCTTCTGTCCCCTCCCAGACTCCCAGATCAAGCTCTCCTTCACAGGCAAAGCTTTCTTTGACTCTTTTTCTACATGGTCTGAACACCCTGCCTCAGGTTTAATATGGACTGTATATTTTAGCTCTGATTCACTTCATTTCTTAATAAAATAGTTGACTCATATTCACTTGATAGTTTATTTTATGACCTCTGTTGAAAAAGCTGATTATCAACATAGTAGGAAGAACCCTGGCATTGAATCTAAGGACAAGTGTTCAAATCTTATGTCTGCCATGTTTGCCTTATAAACTCAAGCACATCATATAACCTCTCATTATCAATCTCTTCAAATTTAAAATGGAGTCTGTAATATCAGATTCAGAGAGAAGATTAAATAAAATGAAGTCTAATATATGCTCCATATCTCTTCCTCATTCACATTCATTCACTCCCACCCCCTTCCAGATACATTATTTTATTCCATCTGTTTTGATGCAGCAGTCATTTCATACAGATTTTTGAAATAACTGGAAAATTTGCATGCATTTTTGCCAGACAAAGCCAAGTCAATCACTATCCAGTATCTATGTGACATCAGTTTAAGTCCATAATTGCTAAGATTTGTGTTAGATTGAGTACAAATTTAAGATGTTTTCTTCCTTAGAGAATTTAATAATATAGCCTAGAAGTCAAGCTATCAGACACACTTGAAAATCATTAGAACATCATTAATGGATAAATTATGCAGAGTAAATTTTTTTAAGTTTAATAAAAAATAAGTAATCCAAGTAGTCTAAGAAGCAAAGTTTTCAAGAAGGAATGTGGGCTGAAAATGTTTTTTAAAAAAATCTGTAAGTCCAGGGTAGGCAGCAGTTTGAAAGAAGGATATTCCAGGTAGGGTATGAATAACATGAATGAAACCCACTGGTTAAAGGATGATGCAGTTTATGCAAAAAGAGTGGAAGGATCAAGAATGAATGTATGTGCCAACCAGAAGGCAAAATGAGACTGGGCCAGATAAAGAAGAACCAAGAAATATTAGTGGGATTTTATGTGGCTTGCTTGGCTCCCAAGGGGTCTCAGTGGTAAAGAATCCACCTGCCAATGCAGGAGACACAGGACTGAAGTTTGAACTTCATTGAGGATCGTGCACCATCTGTCTAAAATCCCTGGGTTGGGAAGATCCTCTCAAGGAGGAAATGGCAACTCACTCCAGTATTCTTGTCTAAAAAAAAAAAAAAGAAAATCCCATGGACAGAGGACCCTGGCAGGCTACAGTCCAAAGGGTCACAAGAGTCTGACATGACTGAGCACACACGCACACACACACAAGGCTGCTAAAAGTAAACTATTATCTGGACTTGGGCAGAACAATGGTCTAAAGAAGAGATAGATGTGGTTTATTGTCTTTATAATTAAATAAAGCATTTTACATTTGTTCATTCTGCTTTCTTTTCCCCTCCTGAGCCTGCGGAGCACTGTGCCCAAGTGTAAACCTAGCAGAGGTATAACTTTCTAATCAACCTTTCTAAGTTATTATGGTACCTTATACTCTTTTGAATAGCTTTCTTAAAAAACAAAATGTTTTTTAATATTTAGAGTTTATCTGCCCTGATTTCTTTCCTCATTCCATATGCAGAGAGCTGAGCAGGGAAGATGGAGGAAATTATATAAATCTATCTTGTGATAAAATGTTATGATATTTAATAACTTGAAAAACTTTCTAACATGATGATCCTTCTCATTTGGGACAAATCTTATTTATAAGTTTGAAAAAAAAATGAAAAGTGAAAGTGTTAGCATCTCAGTAGTGTCTAACTCTTTTTGACACCATGGACTATAGCCAGCCAGACTCCTCTGTCCATGGTATTCTCCAGGCCATAATACTGGAGTGGATAGCTCTTCCCTTCTCCAGATATACAAACTTATTATATGCATATTTTCTATGCTCAAAATACAGATTTTCACCCTTTCATATATGTAAAATCTAGATTTTTGCATCCCCTGCTAAATTCTCTTAAATAAGAGGCAGTTTTTTTAGTATAACTGTAGAGTCTGGATGATAAAAAGAGTTGAATCTACAAGAATTTATCATAATATTTATAGAGGGACTGACATTTGAACTTCCTTGGGGATCATGCACCATCTGTCTAAAATTATTTGGCACATAAATCACAAAGCCCTGAACAGTGACTTACTCTTCTTTCTATCAACAGTTATAAGGAAAGAGACCAGTATTTCTTTCAAAACTTCTTGATTTTTGAAATAGTCTTACTCTGAAAACAAAAGAAAAGTCTGCTTAGTGATTTTGCCAAAATGTGAGTCTGATATCAAAGCATTGGCCAGACGATAAACTCATGGTTTGTTTATTATACAGGAAATGTGAACTTGTGGATGAAGAAAGAGATGACAGATGCTGTTTCATTGTCTTTTTCTTTTGCTGAAACCTCTTTTCTCTCTTCCTAGACCTGAGGCATAGTGACATTAAGACTTCCAGTTCTACTGCCAAAGCGTTTAAATGATCCCATTCAAGCCATCCAAATACCATGTGGTGGGGCAGGTTCAGCCTGGAGTTTCCCACTCTGAGGCTGGATTATATTACTCCCCGTCTTTTGCTATAGAGCACGTGGGACAACGACCCAAAAACTTTCTAGAAATTTCTCTTCTTGTCAAATCTTTTGAGACTGATCACCCTTGAAGTCAATTAGGCCCAGAGCGAGAAAAAGAGAATGATTACAGACTAATAGGATATATTTTCATAGTGGATATTTTCATGCTGAGTGAACTAGCTCAGGAGACACTGTCTGAACAAAAATAGACAAAAAGCAAAGACTGGGAGAGCTCAAGAAATAAGAAGCTGTAAGTCTGCTCTATGAAATCTGAATGTGTGTTGTATTAGGAATAAATGTATGATGAATCTGAATGTGGGTGGTTTCTGCTTCAAAAATTCTGAAGAAAGAAGAATAAAGATTTCTGAATTTGCCTTAAACCTCTCTGAAGAGGACCATGGGACACCACTATTACTGGTTTCAAATACTTTATAGTGGTTTCTTATAAAGGAAAGTCATAAAAAGTCTTACGAAAGAGTGGGAAACAGTCTGTGTGGCAATGAACATCATACCTATAAGTAAAGATGTTAGATCTAATCTTCAAGGATTCACTCCTTCCCAGTTTAACATTGTCCTCTGGTTCATTCCAGCCCAACTTCTTCAGTTCACCTCAGTGTTTTCTTCAATCATCCCTCTGACCACCGCTATCTTTCTTGTTGGTGATGTGTGATAAGTCACTTCAGTTGTGCCCAACTCTTTGCAACCCAATAGACTGTAGCCCACCAGGCTCCTCTGTCTATGGGATTCTCCAGGCAAGAATACTGGAGTGGGCTGCCATGCCCTCCTCCAGAGGATTTTCCTGACCCAGGGATCAAACCCACATCTCTTATGTCTCCTGAATTGACAAGTGGGTTCTTTACCACTAGTGACACCTGGTAAGTCCTATCTTTCTCTTTACTATGAGAAATACTTTCCTAAGTCCTGGAATTTTCCTTTTCTTTGGAAATTTTTAGATGGTAAGCCTGCCAGTACCAATTATCCTGCTGTAATCCCTTACCTTTGTTTTCAAAGCATTTTCAAGATACATAATACAATGTTATGTTCATAAAAGATATTCATTATTTCCAAAAAGACCATTAGGCTGATTTGTAAAGTGCCTGAATAAATGGAGCTCTTATAAGAACACCAAAGTTCTACAGCAACAGATTCTGGGTAAACACATTGATAATAATTTAAACAGTAGGTACTCAAGACTGGAGTAGTCCACACACTACTTATTTTCAGTAGCAGGAATCGAGACGTAGCCAGCGTCATAGTTTACAGAGGTGGGGGCAAGGCTGGAGAGGAGACTGTGGCTGGAGGAGATGGAATCCCAGGATGAGCCAAGTAAAACTTCAAGCTGAGTCCTTGATTTCTCAGTGGCAGGTATGGTTCAGCAAATAAGGATTACCCTTGGAAATGTTTAATAAAAACAGCCTGTTCTGTACAGCTCAGTGGTGCTAGGAAGCCCGTAGTGTTGAATATAGTCAAGCATTGCATTTTTGGTCCAAAAGCCTGGGCATTCCTTTTCTTTCTTCTTCTTTTTTGATATTCAATGTGTGTTCATTTATTTTACATTTATAAAAGAAATCCCCCACCCTCTGCCCCAATTCCCTCCAAAACAGTCTCTTTTTACAAACATTTAAAAATGAAAACCAAGTGAAGATAGACAAGTAACTTTCAGTACAATTACTTTGCAATGTAGCTGTCCTAATTAGAGTTTGCATTTCTTACAAGTGACTTATAGGGAAGCCCTGATTATTGGCCAGAAGGAAAATTCCATATTACAAGTTAACAAATTCTAGTATAAAAATAGTCTTTATGTACTGGAGTAGCCTTTCCATTTACATAGGTCTCAGGTCAGTCTACTGACTGCATAATACACTAACGTCTCAGGGTTCTCTCTTTCAAAAACAACTCATTCATCATAGTTAAAGTAGCAGGGCAACTACAGGGGCAAGGGCTAGTGTTCACCTTGAGGCTATCTAGTGTCCACTCGAACCCAGAGTTTAGCAAAGAGCTGGTACTCAAAAGGCATTTGTGGAGTAAATGATGAATGCTAACAATTTAACCTGACCACTTCATGTGTGTACTATGCAAATTATTCAGTACATCCTAACAAAGTCAGGAAAGCAGAGGAGGTGTTTTCCGAGACCTTTCCGCATCTTACCTTCATTTTCATGTTCGAATGTTGCTGTTCCTATTCCTTGTGTTTACATATATATTGCAACATAGAAAGCAAAGACAAATTTCAAATAATTAACTACTAGCCCCTTGAGGAGTTAGAGAATCACACCCCATCTCTTTAGGGTGAACTGTGCATAGTGACCCCTTTCCGGAGGGTGTACCATAAAAAGAGGTAAAGTAACTTGAGAGTGGGAGAAAACAGACAAACACTCCCTCAGACAGGAGATGAAGTTCAGCCACATCAGTAGTGGTAAATCATGTCGATGATTGTACCCTTGACAGATGGGGTGAGAATGGCACTTAATACTTTGTCATCCTCCTCTTCAAAATCTGTAACCCCAGTTCAATCATAAGAAAAACATCAGATGCTCTAAATGAAAGGATATTCTACCAAACACTTGACCAGTCCACTTCAGAATTTTCCAGGTCATGAAAAATAAGGACAGTCTGTGAAAGTCACAGTATAGAGGAACCTAAGGAGTAAATGTAATATATATGACCAGTAAATATAATGTGGTATCCTGAATCTGGGATAGAAAAAGAAAAATAGATAAATAGAAGAGAAATCTGAATAAAGCAAGGACTTCAGTTAAAATTTACTTAGTTAATAATGTATCAGTATTAACTAATATATGCATTAGTTAATAATGTATCAATATTGTGACAAGTTTATCACACTAATGTAAGACCTTAACAAAAGGGTCCACCAGATGCTGGGTGTATGAGAACTGTGCAGTGTATTTGCTACTTTTCTGAAAATTTAAACATATTTTAAAATAAAAAGCTCACATAAAACAATCAAAGATATGATCTCAAGTCAATTTTAAGAGGAGTCGAAGAGTCCACCTTTTCTCTGCCTACTATTTGTAGAATCCGGTCATGTGGACCCTATTTTTAGACGCTATGTCTTGAGTTCTGATTCCTGGATTTGTGTGTGTGTGTGGATGCACTCACTTCGTCTTATGTAAAGTAGTTACTGTCTAATATTGTTTGGCAGATGCCAATTTAGATATATATATATATATATATATATATACTCTCTTCCTATTTAGTAAATAACGTGAATATATTTTGAACAACATTACATAGAATTTTCCTGGAAAATATTATAACATATAACTTGAGCATTCAGAATGCTGCCTGAAATATTTTGGACCAAGAATGACAGTAAATGAAGTAAAGAACAAAATTCCAGATTAGGAACTTCTTGAAATATACCTTACCCTGTCTCTGTCACTAGATATTACTATGTAACTGGGACAAATCCGACCACATCTCTGAGCTTTAGATATTTAGACATTTTATTCCAAAATGATACATGGGGATTCTGTCATTCAACTGGAGGTGGTGCTCATCGATGCTCATTCTAATTTACTGTCAGTTGATACAGGTCCTGAGTGTATATTTGTCATGATTCCTGGCTATAAAAAAAAAAAGGAGAGTTAGGTACTTAGAGGGAAACAGAAATTATATTCCCAAAGCTGAAGCTATAAGCACAGACAACTAACTCTTTATCAGCACCAGAAATGGAAACACATACACACACCATCCACCATCATCACCACTGCCACTATCATCCACGCTGCTTGAGGAAAGCGACAGGATCATCAGACTCTTTTTCCATTCCTCCCAACTTGTTGAAAAGTTTGAGGTGCTAGATGCTACAACCTGCTATTTGTCTTTGCCTAAAGCAAACAAGGGTAGAGAAATTCTATTCTGTTTTCCTACAAAAGTCTGTGTATGGAGGCTATATGCATATACTAAAACATATAGTCTAGTCCTTAGATTTACTCTTTGGTGGTGAAAAGTCAGTTACCTTCTTTATTAATGAGGCTTCAGGAGCAGATACAGTTGCTTTTGGGTTGAACTTCCATTGTCCTAGTCGCAAATTCAGAGTCTGATGCCTTCGTTGATTTCTGTTAGAAGAAGAGAGCATGCTATCTTCCTTAATGTAAACTGCCACTGAAGAAACTGCTGTGGGAACAGTTGTTTAACACAAGTGAAAGCAAAATTTCGTTTAAGAAAAATCAAAGAAGTAATTCACCAATGATTCCCACAACTCTTTGGAGAAGCTTTGGGCAGCCACAGTGAGTTTATCATGTTGTTGATACAGACAACAATCTAAACCACCCAGGGGTCTGTGGGAAATCAAGCCCCAAGGGGCGGAGCAAATAGGCGCTTTCTGGGAGAAATTCCCAGGCAGCTTGTGAGTGTGGTTCTAAATGAGACTGGTGGGAATTTCCACAGTAGACAGCACTTTCAGGGGGGCAGGGCAGAGGAATGGGAAATCTCCCTTCTGGAGTGGGGCTAAGAATGTTTCTTATGTGCAAAAACTGAGCACCCACAAGTTGGACTGGCTTCTTACAGCCAAGTTATAAATGATTAATTTGATCAAGGAAAAGAAACAGTGTCTCTTTGCTAATCTTTGTAATGGGGGGGTGGGGGTTGTATAAATTTGCATAAAATATTATGTGGGATTAGCATAGCCAGCCAGGAATTGAGCTCCAGGAGCCAAGAGGAGAATGGGAGCTCAGCCAACAGGAGAAGCGGGATATGAAGTGGATGGAGCTCGCCAAGCCAAGGAGGCCAGCCAAACCCGAGCTACAGTAGCACAGAAAGAAGTGAGAGGCTGGCTCATATGAAGGGTGTTGCCAGTGTTGTCTGTACACTGTATTTTCACCTCCTCTTTCTCTCCAGTAATATCCTCATCACTTTCAAGTTTGGTAGAATATATGATTACTAATGGGACTCCCCTTGTTGCTCATTGGTAAAGAATGTGCCTGCCAATGCAGGAGAAGCTAGAGATGAGGGTTCAATCCCTGGGTCAGGAAGATCCCCTGAAGGAAGAAATGGCAACCCAGTCCAGTATTCTTGTCTGGAAAATTCCATGGGAAGAGGAGCTACAGTCTATGGGGTCGCAAAGAGGAGCACAAGACCGAGTGACTGAACACACACACACACACACACACACACACACTCACATACACGGAGGGAATCAAAGAAGTTAATCTGCTTTTCAGGTTCAGTTTTTCCAAGCTGGCCTGAGAAGAGAGCCAGTGCATTTGGAGGTGGAGGATGGGAATACTGGTGGCCTTTCAGCCCCATAACTGCTGGAAGGTGGTAAGGAGGGCTGAGTGTAGAACAGGGGGTCCACATTATTTACTGCAGAATCCCATGTTAGAACCAAAATACTTGCTCCCAGAGAGTCCGTAAGTTTTCACTTTGGTCCGTAAGTTTCACCCTTTCCATGACATCGTCCTTGGTCTACTTTCCCTAGAGTTGGAAATGGAATCTCCCAAAGCTTACATCAGGACTGGCTTGATTCTGTCTCCTCAGCTCCACTCTTGATAATTGGGTCGTTCAGTCATATTCCTATTGGGATAAAAGCACAAGGAACTGATCAAAATGAACACATTGGGATCACACACAAGAGGTCACTTTGGCACAGTGGCCTAATCTGGTCAGATTCTGAACTCGCACCTATGGCGCCCCTCCAAGCCCCTAAGATGGTCCTGGACTCCTGGTGAAGACTCCAGGCAAGAGCCAGTACCCCACCCCCCAAGACAGAGTGCCCCTTCTCACAGTCAAATAGCTTTCTTTTCTCCTCCCTGGGCTTCCCCACGCATTCTCAACACGGAGGTCTAAACTGAAAGGACCCCAACCATCTGTCAACAGCAGCTCCTCCGGGACAGAAGAAGGGAGCCACCCCCTGACCGAGCCAGTAGGAACTGCCTTGCTCCGTCTCAAGAGGGAATTATTTCTGGCTTGACTTCCAACCCTTTCTGCACAACATACACAGTGTACAAGCGCAGGAGGCGAATCCCAGCTCAGAGGACCTTATTCCAACCCGTTCCCTGCCTGGCATGCCCCCCCCCACACACACAAACATGCAGGCACCCCAAGCAGAAGCAGCCCCACACACATTTAGCAAATGCTGTGGGCTTTGCTCGGCTGAGAGGAGGGTGACATTCTTTTCACTTACAGCTGGAGTGAGGCTGACTATCTTCTCGTAAACACAAACTGAGAGATTCTTGTTTTCTGGAAAGAGGGTGAAATCTGGACTTTCTCCCTAAGCCATCGTGGTGGGAATTTCCCTCTTGGAAAAGGGAGTCTTGCCAGTCATGGCTGGCATCACAAATGCCTAGAAATGGATATTTCCAACCAAGGTCCCTTTGTCTGAGACTTTTTTTTTTCTTCTAGTGCTACTCAGGGGAAGCCTACCTATGATTTGCTATAGCCCAAGAAAATAAATTTTCCTGATTGGGGTGCTTTATGGTGACCTAGGACACAAGAAACTCATGAGTTGCCTATGAAACTGCCATGCACCCATCTTAATAGACTGTGTGCTAGCCCAAGGGTGTGTTTGAAGAGAGAGTGGGCCATACAACCATTTATTGAGAACTAGGACATTTATTCTTTTTTTTTTTTGTAATTCTTGTGACCACTTATGAAGTACAACACTATTTTCATTTTACAGATGCAGTATAACTTCCCTAAAGCAACTAGCCTAACAAATTCTAGTAAGTTCTAGCCCAAGCGTTCCAAGTCAGGTCCCTCTGACTTTGAAGCCTGGGTTTTTGCTGCTGGGACGCCAGTTTTACAAAGTCCTAGAATCCTGCATCCCAGGAGATGAGTTCTTAACCTGGAAGCCCTATCTGTGTCTCCCACAGATCCAGAGCCTAAGTTGTAGACACAAAGTCTAATGCTGCCAGGGAAGCAGATTTATTTTCAGTCCTAGGAGATGACTAACATTTCCACTGCACGTGGCTTTTCCACCCTGTCTCATCACAGATAATAAGAGCTATGAGAAGTGAAAGAAAAGACTTTTTGACAATTTAGAAGGATAAACAATTATCTTCATTAAAATTTCAAATGTAGAAGGAAATTTTCTACATTAGCTTTTGTATTAAATTTCATGCCACCCAAATAATCACTCTAAGAATAATCTTCTATACCTGCTTTTTTATTAAACTTTGTCATCTCTAAATAAGCATATAAACTCAGGTTTAGTAGGTGGTAATATGCTGAAATCCTTATGTTCAGCTTATCTTCTGCTCAATAAACAAAACCATTTCCCCGAGTTTAGAGATTCAAGAATATAAGATGATTCAATACTATTTGGTGATATTAAATGATATTTGATCTCTGTGTACAGTCATCCATCTGCTATATCATAAACTCCTTACAGGCAGGATTTTTTCTTACTAATCTATATATTCTCAGTGCTGTGCAAAAGTGATTGATCAATAAATATTTGAAAAATGAAAGATAAATATATAGGACTGGCTGACCCTTAGGTTATCTATTCTCTTCTTCCAGGAAGTTGAGATCTATAATTGAAAAGCTGATTAGAGACAAAACCAGATTCCTTCTTTAAATGTGAAGGAGCCATAAAGCCTTTAATCTTCCACTGTTTATCCCTTTCATTCACTTGTTGAGGCATCACCCACTCCCCTTCCCGGTACCAAGCACTGGCTGGATGATCTTAGCATCAAGTTCCATCACAGGAGGCAGAGTAGCAAACATGGACAGGCTCAATGATAAAATAAAGAGAAGCATCTACCCCAGTTCCCAGGACCCAGAACTGTTTTAATCTTAGAGACAGAAAATAATTGTGATGCTCCAAATTGAAAAGGCACAGATAACATTGGTAATCCTTTGTGTAACCACAAAGATAATTTTCCAACTATTACCCCTAAATCAAAGGTAATATAATTATGGCTCTGCCCTTGATAACATCACCTCAATGCCCCTTTTAGGATGTCTTGATTCCTTTCCTCCTACCCTAAATATATTTTTGGCCAGGCAAAACTCTTTTCAGTCTCTCTTTGGGTCTCTCTTCACAATCACTTCTCCAGTTGACCCCTCTTTTCTCTGTGCTTGCTCTTTGGCCTTGTTATACGAAAACCCACTGTTGGCAGGCTTCTGTAATGAATAATGAGCATACAAAAATATGGGTGCCACTCACAAAAAAATTGGGAAGTTACCAAAGTTTTATGTTTGGTTTCCCTGAAAAGCTGCAATTAGTTAAATGAATCTGTCTTTAAGAGGTAGTGCTGGTTGGAACTAGAGAAGGAAATGGCAACCCACTCCAGTATTCTTGCCTGGAGAATCCAATGGACAGAGGAGCATGGTGGGCTACAGTCCACGGGGTTGCAAAAGAGTTGGATATGTCACTGACTGAGCACACATGCACTATTTGGAACATACTGTGAATTTTACATGAATTTTTAAAAATCAGTGGTTAGAATGAAATAATAATTAAATAAAAATGTAAAATAAGCTTTTCATGAATTGATTATACAGTAGGACATAGGGAGGCACTGCTGTCTAGATCCATGAAATTTCAGATAATTTTAGAAAAACAAAAAGACTTTTCTAAGTTTCATCCAACATTTCTCCCTTGTTCTTAATATCTTACAATTCCAAGAAAATGTATAAAGTATTTTGATATCATTTCAACATAAAAGATCTCTGAACTAAATTTTACAGAAGTTTACAGAAGTCACAGAAAAAATTGATCTGTACATACCTGGCCTGTGGTACAATGCTAATATGCTGGAGAGTTCAACGGCAGTAGTGAGGGAGAGCATATTAAATAGGGGAGGGTAGAAGTGCTATTTATCTTCTGATCAAAATATGAGTAATAAGCAATTATGTGTCTTTGAATGTTGGTGCACATGCATGTAAAAGTACCACATGAGTATGGATACTAGGTCCCTGTCTGTAGAATGACTCATTCTATAGAAGAGCAAAAAATTTCAAGAATAAGGATTAAAATAAACATGATTAAATTTTTATACTTGCTTTTTTGAAAAACATGCTTTATTCTGAAGAGTTTATGTAAGTTAATTTCATTATATTTCTGGCACACGGGGATTTGGTTATTTGCGTTGTTCATTGTTTCTGGAGCAGTTTTCTTGTCTTCATTAGGTTGGTGCAAAAGTAATTACAGTTTTGAACCCTGAATTTTAAATCATTGTAACTAGGCTCAAACAAGTCTTTACTAATCAAAATAGGGACCGTTATAATCAATACATTTTTGCCAATGAGAAATAAGTCTATTTATCCTGGTAGCATAAAAATCTGTGCTTCAGAATTCAACAAACTCTTAGGAAGCATTTTCTTTGACCTGCTGGTTGTGGAGACACTTTCCCTGCAAAATGTTGTTAAGGTGCTTGAAGAAGTGGTAGTCCGTCGGCGAGAGGTCAGGTGAGTATGACAGATGAGGCGGAACCTTGTAACCCAATTCATTCAACTTTTGAAAGATTGGTTGTGAGCATGTTGTTGGGCATTGTCATGGAGAATAATTGGGACCTTTCTGTTGACTAATACTCACTGCAGGCACTGCAGTTTACAGTGCACCCCATCTAATTGCTGAGCATACTTCTCAGATGTAATGGTTTTGCCAGGATTTAGAAATCTGTATTAAATCAGACCATCAGCGGACCACCAAACAGTGACCATGACCCTTTTATTCGGTGCAAGTTTGGCTTTGGGAAGAGCTTTGGAGCTTCTTCTCAGTCAAACCACTGAACTGGTAAATGATGCACTTTTCATCACACATCACAATCTGATTGAGAAATGGTTGGTGGCTGTTTCATAGAATTTACATTAAATAAGAGAACATGACACTTCAAAACGACAATTTTTTGATTTGCGGTCGACTCATGAGGCACCCACTTATCAAGTTTTTTCACCTTTCCAAGTTTCCAAATTTTTCAGATTCTCCTTTCAAATTCCCAAATTTGAAGCATTTACTTCAAGTGCTGAAGAATTGTAGGGTGGTGGAGGTTGAGTTTGTGGACAATTTCTCATGTAGTTGTAAGAGGATCAGCTTCGATGATCATCTCAGTTGGTCATTATCAACTTCCAATGGCCAGTCACTGCACTCTTCATCTTCAAGGTTTTATACATCAACTTGACTGGTGCCTTGATTAAAAATTACTTCTGGGTGTTTCAGGATGAGATTAGCATTTGAATTGGTGGACTCAGTAAAGTATATTGCCCTCCTCAATGTAGGTATATGTACACACTCATTTATTTGTATCTCACTGGTTCTGTTTCTTTGGAGAACACTGACTAATACAGTGGGCTTGGGAAAGCCTTGACCATCTTTCCAATTCCATCATTTTACCAATGAAGGAAATAGGTACTAGAAAAGAAAAAGTTAACTCTCTAAGTTTACTGGTGAACACAAGATTATCATTCCATCTATCTATTGCATAATCATTTTATTTTACTGCTACATCCACGTTCTGCCATTAATATAATTGCTAAAATGACAGGACACTGATTGGCTGATGCTTTCAAAGAAGACCCCAGAGAGTTGAAGGGAAAGCAGAGAACACCCTATCTAGTAGGCAAAGGACAGAAAAATATTTTTCAACCAGTGAGCATCCACGGACAATAAACAGCTGGAGAGGAAGGATGAGGGGGAAGGCAAAACTGTAGGGTAGAGATAATCACTGCATCCCCCAGGGAGCTGGTTAAGAGGTTGAAAAGGGCAGTGACAGGACTAACAAAGGTTGGGATGACTGAGTCTGGCTTTCTTTGGGGATTTCCAGTGCATCTATTTTGGACCTTCACAGTTAGAGGGAAGTAAACGCCCAAACCCAACAAATGTTCTAAAAGAAAGTATTCTTAGATAAAGGGTTGAAATGTCTGTTACCTTCTTGACAGAAACTGGAACTTGGTTACATTTCTTTTTTCTCTTCAAGATTGAATGTCATACAAGAAATCTAAAATGATGTATAGTCTTTTTTAGGTGAAAAACCTGGGGGTCTTCATGTTTTTATTTCAACAGTCAATAGTGATTGCCATGGGACTCCAAAATGGCATAACTGTGAGTAATGGTCTAGGACATTGAAATGTTTTGACTTGATGCTTTTTTGCTTTTCTACAATATGCAAGCAAAGTGTTTTGTTGGTAAATTGGATTTTAATTTATGTTTATTCTTTGCCACTAACATATTATAAGACCAGTAGTTTTCATAATTTGAGAGAGTCAAGACACCAGATATTTGCTATGTAATTTTTTTTACATACTCAAATGGCTTTAGACAAAACAAGAACCTAATTTAGCCACCCACTAGCCATGAAAGCATCTGGGGTACATATTTTTTCCATGGGGCCTGGATGACTGCTTTTTGGTACTTGTTTATTTGATCTGGGAAAACACAGCTCACAAACAGCATCTGGATTTCAGAGACGGTTCCTATATTTGCCCCCAAATTCTCCCTTTCAGTCAATGCTATCCAAGTGACTCATCTGCAAGGTCAGAGAGTTGAGTTGCTCAGCAGAGACTGAAATGCAGGATTCTCTGGCCAGTTCCTGTAACCACCAAACCCCACAATCTCCTCCGTGGGTGTGCGGCCTGGGAACCTGCTCAGGGTTTTGCCAAGACCACCAGGAGTTGGGAAGAAAATCCAAATCTTAGAGCCAAAAGCAGGCAACACAGACCTGACAAGGGTAAGAGGGACCCTGGAGAGGTTCGTGAGCTTGTTTATTTTATTTAAAGAGTTCCCTGTTAACTAGGCAGAAACTAAGGTGGGATAGAATGGGGAACTTTTTTTTTTTTTTTCATTGAAAGGTGTGACTGAGAACTTGCAATTTTTGATGACATGTTTCTCCCTGAGAGATCTTCACCATTTGAAACACTGATGAAAAGCTGTGGGGCACCGTTTTCTGAGGTCTCCAAGAGAAACCCAACAGTTTTAACTTATTTCAGCTCCAGTTGGGCAAGTAGCTCAGAGTAAATGAAGAAATAAACTGCAAGTGGTGCTTCTTGAATAGTTGAGCAAAGGTGAAACAAGGCGAGGCTATGAGTGTTAGCTTGACCTGTAGCCTCTGAGAAGCCGGAGAATTACAGCTTCTCTGGTTTTTGCATAGTCTCTTCATTTCCTTTATTGAATAACTTCTGGAAACAGGCCATCTGCCTAACTTGAAGTACCTGCCACTGTGATTTTTAGCAACACCAGATTGAATTCCCTAGCTGATTTATTATATTGCTATTGCATCATCAAGACATATCTCAGCAGAAAAGGAGGGCTCCAAGAACATGGAGACTTTGAACTGTCACTTTAATAAATGCATAGTTAAGGCTACACAAAGTAAAAAAAAAAAAAAAAAGTCTACTCGTTTTTCAAACAAGCACAGTATTTTGTGACCCCAGTGAACATTTAGGCTTCTCTTACCTTTTTAAATCTTTTTTTTTTCTTTGTTTCTTTTTAATTTAATTATTGATATAAGGAAGAAAAACTCTAGTTATTCTGCAATGTGTAAAGTCAAGGTCTAGATATATCTACAAAACATTAGGTATAAACATTGCAAATCTGCTAAGAATTGACAAGCATTATTAGGGATTGCGCGCCCGCACACATGTGGCCTTGGAGCCGTATGCAGAGCTGGTGTGCCTGGATGTGTGTCTGCTTCTGCAGCCAAGAGTGTCCTGAGCAGGAGCTTCCTTTTGTAGACATCTCTGTGGTTTCAGAGGGCTTCCCAGGTGGCACTACTGGTGAAGAGCCCACCTGCCAATGCGGGAGATATAAGAAACGCAGGTTCAATCCCAGGGTCAGGAAGATCCATTGGAGGAGGAAATGGCAACCCACTCCAGTGTTCTTGCCTGGAGAATCTTGTGGACAGAGGAGTCTGGCAAGTGATAGTCCATAGGGTCGCCAAGAGTTGGACATGACTGAAGCGACTTAACACACATCGTGTTAAAAGAATACATAAAACGAAGTCTAATACAGTGATAATTTCATAGGGACATATTTTCAAAACAGAAAAGTAAAAAGATAACCTTTCCTTATATCTTATAAGTAATATTTAAACGGTGCTAACTTTCAACAAAAAAACTCAATATTTCAACCTCTGGACTCTTTCTTCCATACATTAGATGGTTCCCATATGCTAGATTAGGTCCCTTTGTTCTTTTCTTTTTTCCCCTCTCTGACTTTTTCTCCATCTTTTCTTTCCTTTTTTCCTTTATTCTTTGTCTCAGTAATTTCTCCCCTGTTGACTCTAAGATATTGTTTTATTTATTTATTTTACCCTAAATAATGGTGCTTCTTTTGTCTTTATATAACATTATATTTTTGAGACTCACAGCTTTCTTCATCATCTTAAAATAAATTCATAGTTATAGACAAGATCTATACTTGATGTATGTATCCTCCAGTTTTGAAGAAATGTGCATATCATTCAGAAATCTAGTTAAAATTTCTCTCAAATCTCCCCAGTGTTTTTATAATGAAATTCTATCCATCCCAAAACTAGGTATCTTTTGTAACAGCCATGGTCCAGCTCTGAATGAAAATGCTGCTGGAGAAAAATTAGAGGTGAATTTAGCCAATTTAGCCTATAAAGAAATTCCATACCACAACATTTCCTGCCTAGCATGTTCATATTAATAAATTCTCAGGATTAAGGGAGGCAGTGTTGCAGGTTGGAATAATCATAGCTTTTGGAATAAACACATCTGACTTCAAACACTGGCTCTGCTACTCACCATCTCTGTGATCGTGGTTGAGTTCATCTGTCTGCCTCAGTTTCTTTATAATGCCTACAGTGGTGAAGATCAATAAGAAATTATATATGTGGTATTAATATCACTTAGTATGTCACATAATATGCTTAATGGAGTTTTAACATGATGGGGAAATAATTTTAATTAATGGTGAAAGCAATAAGCCACCACCTTAAATAAGTCACATTAGCTTAAATAGCACAACAAGAAGGTATACTTTCTACAGGTTAAATTCAACATGGGTTAAAATTTTCATTTCATTGACTTTTTCATGGAGACAGTGTCTTAATTTGAGTTTCAGCTGAATTAACTTGATTTTTTACTCTGGCTTTGGGAGGTCTGGTACTTTGTTCTGGATATTAGCTTTTTTATGAATAAAGTCCACTTCCTATAGTGGTCACTGGCTGGTTGATGCTAAGACAATGTTAGCCATTATATTGCACCATTATATTGCACTAAGGACATTAGCATTGCAATAGTGACTCTCTGGGGACTCTATTCCATTATTTCTCTAACTCCTCAGGAAAACCTGCCTGAGCCCATTCACAAACCTGATCTAGTAAATCAGAATGTTGTAAATAGAGTCCCCAAATCTGCCTTTCTCCTGTTTCTAGGTGTGATGGATGCGTTAGAGAACCATAATGAAAGTTATAATGTGACATCCATCAGCTTTATCATCAGCTCTAGATCCTTCATGAGTCTATATTTTTGAAGCCTATACAATGTATACAATCATGTGCTGAGTACAACTTAGTGGTTGTTAACATCTTCATGGAAATGTTGCCATCCCCATAATATAGACATGTATCTGCTAACCACGATCAAACATGTCTAAATTCCAATAAGAAACTTGACAAAACTTAATATTGGACACGGTGATGACCTTACCTTGTTTAATTCTTGCTTAAGTGTTTAAGAAGCACCACTTGCTGTTTATTTCTTCATTTTCTCTAAGATACTTAACCACCGATAATGGATTAAGTTAAAACAGTGGGTTTTAAAAAAGAAAGAAAGAAAGAAAGAGTGGGTTTTTCTGGAACCTGAGAAAACTGTGCTCCACAGCTTTTCATCAATGTCTCAAATGGAATAACCAATAATGAAGGGTGTATATAACTATTAGTTGGAGGCTAATTACTTTACAATATTATAGTGGTTTTTGCCATACATTGACATGAATCAGCCATGGATTTCCATGTGTTCCCCATCCTGAAACTCTCTCCCACCTCCCTCCCCATCCCATCCCTCTGGGTCTTCCCAGTGCACCAGCCCTGAGCACTTGTCTCATGCATCCAACCTGGGCTGGTGATCTGTTTCACACTTGATAATATACATGTTTCGATGCTGTTCTCTCAAAACATCTCACCCTCGCCTTCTCCCACAGAGTCCAAAAGTCTGTTCTATACATCTGTGTCTCTTTTTCTGTCTTGCATATAGGGTTATCATTACCATCTTTCTAAATTCCATATATATGTGTTAGTATACTGTATTGGTCTTTATCTTTCTGGCTTACTTCACTCTGTATAATGGGCTCCAGTTTTATCCACCTCATTAGAATTGATTCAAATGTATTCTTTTTAATGGCTGAGTAATATTCCATGGTGTATATGTACCACAGCTCCCTTATCCATTCATCTGCTGATGGGCATCTAGGTTGCTTCCATGTCCTGGCTATTATAAACAGTGCTGCGATGAACACTGGGGTACATGTGTCTCTTTCAGATCTGGTTTCCTTGGTGTGTATGCCCAGGAGTGGGATTGCTGGGTCATATGGCAGTTCTATTTCCAGTTTTTTTAAGGAATCTCCATACTGTTCTCCATAGTGGCTGTATTAGTTTGCATTCCCACCAACAGTGTAAGAGGGTTCCCTTTTCTCCACACCCTCTCCAGCATTTATGGGCTAACAAACATGAAAAGATGCTCAACATCACTCATTATCAGAGAAATGCAAATCAAAACCTCAATGAGGTACCATTACACGCCAGTCAGAATGGCTGCTATCCAAAAGTCTGTATATAACTTCTAAGGCAAGAGAAGAAAATATTCAACCCATATAAAATCAAGAGGAGAGAGACAAGGAACTCAGAATAGACAGAACAAATTTGAATGAGATGATAGATTTAAAACTGAATGTAAAAGCAATTTCCTTGAATATAAATGCATTAACGCAAATTAATTGAAACTTTCAGAGTGGAATGTTTTTAATTAAAAGAATAAACAGAAGGCATACAGCATATAATTCTTCACTACATTGCTTACAACAGTTATGCTAGGAACCAATAATAAAAAGATAACTGGAAAATCCTCTTATGATTGGAAATTAAGAAAGGAGCTACTAAATACCTTATGGGTCGAAAGAAATCCCAGTGACTATTAGAAAATGTTTTGACACAACTGAAAATAAAAGTGCATTTCAAATTTGTGAAATGCCACCAAAATACCATACTTAGAAGTGTATAAGTTTGGGTACATTTATTTATTTATTTTTTTAATTTTTATTTATTTATTTATTTTTTTTGTCATACATTGATATGAATCAGCCATAGATTTACACGTATTCCCCATCCCGATCCCCCCTCCCACCTCCCTCTCCACCCGATTCCTTTGGGTCTTCCCAGTGCACCAGGCCCGAGCATTTGTCTCATGCATCCCACCTGGGCTGGTGATCTGTTTCACCATAAATAGTATACATGCTGTTCTTTTGAAATATCCCACCCTCACATTCTCCCACAGTACATTTATTAGAAAAGAGGAAAGTTTGATGTATGAGCTGGCATATGTCTGAAAAAATTAGGAGAACATCCAGCTGAACAAAAAGAAAGTAGAAGAAAGAAAATAATAAAGATAAGAGCAATTAATGACACAGCAAAAAATAGTAGAGAAGGCTACTATAGAGACACTTCTTTGAAAAACCTAACAAAATCAATAAACGCTGGATGAGACTATCAGGAAAATAGGAGAGAACACACAAACAAGCAATATCAAAAATAGAAAACAGGCAACAACTATTAAATGTCCTGAAAATATCTGACAAAAAAAAATCAGATGCAAAGAAAGGGTGTCTGAGGTTTGCTTTAAAGCAATGCAGGGGAAGTGGATAATGAAAGGAATGAAGATGAAACAAACTGATTATGTGTTGAAAATTATTGAAGCTGTGAGAAAGTACATTAGCATTCATCATATTATTCCCTCTTATTTGGTATGAGGGTGGAATTTTTCAGAGAGAAAGAAAAGAGTTGGAGGGAGAAGGAGAGAAAGAGAAAAAAGAGAGAAATGAGAAAGAGGGGAGAAAGGGTGGGAGAGAAGGAAGAAGAAAAGGGAATTACCAGAATATTATTTGTAGAATGTTCCAGTTTACATCATTTGCACTGGTATCCTAACTCTTTTTTTCACCTGAGCTTTCCTTTTGTAACAAATTATCAGTTTTAATACTTGCAGTAAAATAATTCCTGATGAATTCAGTAGAATTTCTTTTTTGTGCTTAGACTCAATGCCATTGCTTTATCTAGTTGTATATGTAATATATGTTCAGTGAACGAAATTCCGACTATAAACCTGAAGATGATAAATGGCAATCTGCCACTCTTTTTGCTAGCCTTGACCAGCCTGGCTAACACCTTCCCCCATAGGAAACAAGGAAGGCACTCGCTGATAAAGTGATGTGCACTTTTCAGGAAAGGCATCCTGGCCTACTCTGGGCTCTGGTGAAGGTAGGGGACTATTCAACAAGCTGTACTATGACTCATGGTGTGGCCTATGAGATGCATGAAAGGGACAGGCTACCAGTGGTAGAGTCTGTGAGGCAAGTGAGAAATTACAGGTTAAATGAGGAATTTATGTGGGAAAACAGCTGTGTAGCCCTGCCATAAAGGGTATAAACTAGAAAAACCTAAGCTCTCTTGCTACAATGGTTTTCATTTATTGAATGGAGTAAATCTGTAACTGTATGCTTCCTTGATTGTTAGGTAATGCTTGGAGAAGGCAACGGCATCCCACTCTAGTACTCTTGCCTAGAAAATGCCATGGATGGAGGAGCCTGGTAGGCTGCGGTCCTTGGGGTCGCTGAGTCGGACACAACTCCGCGACTTCACTTTCACTTTTCACTTTCATGCATTGGAGAAGGAAATAGCAACCCACTTCAGTGTTCTTGCCTGGAGAATCCCAGGGATGGTGGAGCCTAGTAGGCGGCCCTCTATGGGGTTGCAGAGAGTTGGACACAACTGAAGCGACTTAGCAGCAGCAGCAGTAATGCTTTCTTATTTTCTAATCTTTTGAATTTTAAAATATTTAGTAAAGATTAAGTATGACATTTCAGTTTCTCAAGAATATTGCTGATAAATGTGTTACTTACACAAAATGTTAGTTTACATTTACCAGTCTTTATAGGAGCCATGGCATTATTCCTGACCACAAACACAAAAAATAAAAGACAGAAGACACATATACTTCTAAATTAATAGTTATTTTGAGAAGGCTATTCTTGAATACAAAAACTAGCCAAAGCAGTTGCAGATATATTTACATGCTTCGTGCTTCCCTGACAGCTCAGTTGGTAAAGAATCCACCTGCAATTCTGGAGACCCCAGTTTGATTTCTGGGTGGGGAAGATCCTCTGGAGAACAGATAGGCTACCAGTATTCTTGGGCTTCCCTTGTGGCTGAGCTGGTAAAGACTCCGCCTGCAATGTGGGAAATCTGATTTCAATCCCTGGGTTGGGAAGATCCCCTGGAGAAGGGAAAGGCTACCCACTCCAGTATTCCAGGCTGGAGAATTCCATGGACTCTACAGTTCGTGGAGTCACAAAGAGTCGGGCAAGACTGAATGACTTTCACTCAGTCTGTGAAGCATGGCTTTTCATTTAGGTCAAATGACTGCTATAATTAATTCCATTCATTTTGTTAAGATAAAGTTTCTTCTGCACATATGAAAATGAAATGACAGCCATGAATATTTTGTCTCCCTTAGTTCAATGAATACCCAGATATGTAAGCACTCTCTATATGAGTGTTCTCAGATGCTTCAAATAGAACATCAGTTGATTTCATAATGCTTTTGTTGCTTACAAAGAATCAAGTGCCTGGGAATTCATTTATACAGAAGCAAATGCTTGGGTTTTCCTTCTGTTGAAAGTCAAAATGGGACATTTTTGTGAATGCTACTGTAAATTTCATTTGAAAAGCCAATAATAAAGACAAAATTATTTGCTTTTGTGATAAACATACAAATTTTGATGAAGCATGATGCCAACATAAGGCAATAGTCTTACTAAATTTCAAACGTGTTAATCTTTGATTTGGTACATACATAATTCATAATTGCATCCAAAGAAGTTGCTGTTTATGTGTGCTATGTTGCTTCAGTTGTGTCTGACTCTGTGTGACACTATGGACTGTAACCATCCAGGCTCCTCTGTCCATCGGGATTCTCCAGACAAGAATACTGGAGTGGGTTGCCATGCCCTTCTCCAAGGGATCTTCCCAACCCAGGGATCGAACCCATGTCTCTTATGTCTTCTGCTTTGGCAGGTAGGTTCTTTACCACTAGTGCCACTTGGAAATTCATAATTACATCCAAATAAGCTGCTATACTCTACCAATTGAAATTAAAACTCTAGTTGTCAGTACTCAAGAAGTATGCAAATTTCAACAATAAACTTAAAATTTTGAGATAAATTTAACACTGAATATTTATATGCTTACACATATGTAAACTTAATAATAATTTAACCTCAATGGCCTACAATGCTTTTGAAGTTCTTTATAAATAAGATTCCAAAATTTGACTTTATTTTTATCAGAATCAGTTGGAAACCTCTAATGAAAATATTCACTAAATGGAGTAGCATAAAACTTCAACTCTCAGAGTTACTAATTGTAATTAAGTGACAAACATTCAGACAAATAGAAATATAAATATATTCCTTTAAAAACAAGGGAGACTTGGACAAATAATTTATTAGGAACTCAAATAGTGTATAAGATTTAGCATTAAAATATTGCAGTTGAAATTTGTGACATTTTAACTTGTCATAAGAATCTTTTGAAGGAGTTTCTACTTCTAATTGGGTAAATTTATGTTCTGAATTGGAGTGGAATGAAATTGAAAAGGCCCAAAATTTTACAGCATATGAATTTAGTGAATGCTCAAAAGAGTCAAAACCATAGACAACTTGTTTGATGAATTCTTCCTTGCAAAAATATTTTTCAAAGATGTGTACTCTGTATTGAAGAAAAAAGACAGAACTTGTGAAAATATTTAGACTGAAATATTTATGTATTTCATTATAAAAAAATAATAAAATTTATTCCAGGAAACTACTATGAGCTTTGAGGTACCTCAACACCTGTAGAAAGAGTATGTTCTTAATTTAAAATATTTTGTTTTACAAAAAAAGTCAACTGAAATTGTCAACAGTTTCAAATTTAGAATGATAAAATCTATTTTTAAAACACTGCAAGCAATTATATGAAAAAAATTAAAAATAATAAGACAATATTGTAAAAAAAAATTCTTCAGAAAAATATCAGTAATACAATAATATCAGTGATAAATACAGCCAAGAAACTAATTAAATGATATGACTATTTACTAAGAACAAACATTTTGTTCATTTTACAATGCTTAGGAATTGAATATAAAGAAAGATTTTTTTGCATTAATGAAAATAGATAATGCTATTAATATTTTGTAGAAAGACTTTCATTTTTAAATATACTTTCAGTCATTTTATAACTACACCAAAATAATGAAATCATTTTATAAGTACACCACAATAATGAAATCAAGTTAGGTAAATAAATATAGAAATTCTATCAAAAATAAACAATTTCAATAATTTGTAGCACTCTTCTCACTCTCAAGTGTTCCAGTAGGATTATGAATCATATGTTTACTATAATCATAAACAACTTAAAGAAAAGGAGGTTGGAAACTTACATTACACATTTTTACAAGTTTCCAAATATATCTGACTTACCTAAAAATATAGTTACCAAAGTTGAAGGAAGGAATTGAAAATGCAAACAATACTATCACTATTCCCTGTAATCAAAGCTATGATTTTTCCAGTAGTTATGTACAGATGTGAGATTTGGACCATAAAGAAGGCTGAGTGTGGAAAAATTGATGTTTTGGAATTGTGGTGCTAGAGAAGACTCTTGGGAGTCCCTTGGACTGCAAGGAAATCAAACCAGTCAATGCCATAGAAAATCAACCTTGAATATTCATTGGAAGGACTGATGCTGAAGCTGAAGCTCCAACACTTCAGCCACCTAATGGGAAGAGCCGACTCATTGGAAAAAATCCTGATGTTGGAAAACATTGAGGGCAAAGGGAGAAGGGGGAAGAGTATGAGATGGTTAAATAGCAAAGTCTGGGAGATAGTGAAGAACTGGGAAGCCTGGCATGCTGCAGTTTATGGGGTTGCAGAGTCAGACACAACAGCGATTGAACAGCAACAATACTCTGTAATGGCAAAAAATACTCTGTAAATAAATATCTTCCCCCAAAGAAAATCCTGGACCGAGAACAGTTATCTGTGAGTTTTAGGAAATATTCAGAAGGAATAATGTCTTTTTTACATAAACGCAGAGAAAAGATGGAAAAGCTTCCCATTTTTATTTATAGTGCCAGTATAACATTTATGACAAAACCTGATAAAGACAATATGGGGAAAAAATTACAGACAAATCTAACCCTGGTAGCTCAGCTGGTAAAGAATTTGCCTGCAATGTGGGAGACCTGGGTTCGATCCCTTGGTTGGGAAGATCTCCTGGAGAAGGGAAAAGCTACCCACTCCAGTATTCTGGCCTGGAGAATTCCATGGACTATACAGTCCATGGGGTCGCAAAGAGTCAGACACGACTGAGTGACTTGCACTTTCACTAACTCTTGAATACACAAGCAAAATTTTTAAACACTGTATTAGCAAAGCCATACCAGGATCACCAATTTGTATTGGACCAGGAGAGTAAAACTGGTTTAACAGTAGAAAATCAACTAGTATACTTTACCACATTAACAGAATTACGGAGAAAAAAATCCTCAATATTAACAGAAACACATTTGAAAAGATTTAACGTATATGTATGATTTTTTTAAAAAATTCCTAATGAACTTTGAATATTAAGAAGCTTTCTTAATCTGATGAAGAGTATCTTCAAAACCTTCAGCAGACATCTTACTTTATGATAAATAAATTTTGAAAGTTTTTCCTTTGAGAACAGAAATAAGAATAAGATGGCCACCATCACCATTTCTACTCAAAATCATAATGTTCTATGAGAAAAATAAGTAAGAAGTATAAAGACAAAAAAAGAAGAAATTAAATTCTTATTATTCGCAGATGATGTGATTATATAGAAATTTTACAATAACACGTGGCTTTTAAAAATTGCTGGGTAAAAATTAATGTAAAAAAAATTGTTGGGTCATGTTCAGTTGCAATTGACAGAAAAGGAAGTTGAATTTTTTGAAAGATAACCTGTTCTATAGTATCAAATTGTCAGATTTCTAGGGATAAATCTAAAGAAAGTTTTATGAGACTTCTACATAGAAATGTACAAAGTATATAGCAGAAAAATAAAAGAAAATGTAATTCAATAAAAGGATGTATTATGCTTATAGAATGCTAAAATTAATATTTAATATGTCAGTACTCCCCAAATTGATTTTGATGATTTAATGCAATCCCCTCTCCAAAAGCTTCTAAAGTTTTTATGGGTTTTTTAGAAAATTTTGGTGAGTCTTAGAAAGCTGATTCTAAAATTTCTATTAAAAGACTAAGAAAGTCAAGACAGTCCAAGAATCATTTGATGGAAAAGCATTTAAGTATTTGCTCTCCCAAATATCAGATTATATTATATCAGACTCTTAGTTATAAAGCATCAGTAACTAAGATAATGTAATATTGGCTCAAGGACCAGCAGTTAGATCTATGAGAAAAAGTGAGGAATCTATATAACTAAGGAATCTGTATCAATCCTACCCATATGTGGATTCTATACTGAAGACAAAGGTAGCACTGTACAACCATGCAAAAAGTGATATCTCTTTAATAAGTAGTTTGCACATAGTAGGATACACATAAGGACAAACCATCCTCTACCTTAAACAGCCTCCAAATATCTACTTCAGGTAGATTGTAGATCTAAATGTGAAAGGCAAAACAGCAAAGTTCTAAAATATCAGAGACACGAACATTACTGAAGGGAAGGAAGGATTTAACCAGCAAGTAAAAAGCACTATCCTTGAAGGAAAGAATTAATACAATAGAATATATTAAATTAAAAATGTATATTCCTCAAAAGACATCAAGAGAATGGGAAAAATAAGCCAGGGAGATGAAGAAGATATTTACAATCCTAAAACTCACAAAGGGTTCATATCCAGAAAATAAAGTGAAATCAGTAAGAAGGTGGTCCATTTGATATAAAAATACCAAAATAATACTTCATAAAAGAGGATATACAAAAGGCCAATAAACAGAGTGAAAAGGCTCAATGTCATGTCATCAGGGAATTACAAATGTAAACCACAAGTGCAGTATCACTACACACTTGCCAGAATGAATAAAATGAAAAAGACAAATAATAAATACTGATGGGCATGTAGAATAACTGGAATTCATTGCTGGTGGAAGTGTAAAGCATATAACTACTTCCCAAAACTGGTAGCACTTATTAAAACTGAAATCCCACATATCTTATAGTCCAACAATTCTACTCCGAAAGAAATGCAAGCACATTTGCACCAAAAGACAAGTACAAGAAAATTCACAGCAGCATTGTTCATCATAGCTTCTAACTGAAAACTCTCCAAATGTCTAGTTATGGTGTATTCCTCCCAGGGATATCTATTCACAGTTGAAAATAAATGAACTACAGTTACATGCACAACTTAAATTAACTTTCCAAATATATTGTTGAGTGAAAAAAAGTCAGATACAAAACAATATATGTTTTATTATTGTAATGCAATATAAACAATCAGGACTCTCACAGAAGAAATGAGTAGATGTTTTTCTTGATTACCAAGATATCTCAAGGTTTTTGAAAATAACTCAGAGAAAAATGCAATCTTCTTGATTATTGGGTAAAAATGACTTTTTCACTTTGATAAAATCAAAAGTAGAGCTAAAAGCAAGGAATAAATTGGAGTTTCATATTGACATGTACACAGTGCTATATTTAAAAAAGGTAATCAACAAGGAACTACTACATAGGACAGGGAACACTGCTCAATATTCTGTAATAACTTAAATTGGAAAAGAATAGATACATGTGTGTGTATAACTGAATCATTTTGCTATATACTGAAAGCTAACACAACATTATTAATTAACTATGATCCAATATGGGTTTCCCTCAGTGGTAAAGAATTCACCTGCAATGCAGGAGATACAGATTCCATCCCTGGGGTCAGGAATATTCCCTGGAAGAGGAAATGGGAGTCCACTCCAGTATTTGTGCCTGGGAAATCTCATGGATGGAGTAGCTTGGCAGATTTCAGTCCATGGGGTCACAAAGAGTCGCTGCAAAATTAAAAAAAAAAAATTGTAAAACACCTAGTACTTAATAGTGAGTAATGACACTCAATTAGTGGGTGATATAATTGTTGCGCTATACTTACATGTTTTAACAGTTAAGTTCATAAAAAAGAAGAGAACTAGTATTCTTTAAGTCTACTATGCTTCAGTTACTGCATCAACCAACTTCTATATTTTAATTCAGTCCACAAAATAATACTACTGAGAAAAAAATAATTTCTAATTAATGGTATTAGGGAAGCATATGATGGGAGATTAAATAACTTGTCAAAGATCAGACAACTTGTTTTACAACAAAGTTCTTTTTGGAATAAGTAACTGGATAGTCATCAGCTCAGCTCAGTTCAGTCTCTCACTTGTGTCTGACTCTGTGACACCAGGGACTGCAGCACGCCAGGCCTCCTTGTCCATCATCAGCTCCTGAAGCTTGCACAAACTCATGTGCATTAAGTCCATGATGCCATCCAACCATCTCATCCTCTGTCATCCCCTTCTCACCCTGCCTTCAATCTTTCCCATCATCAGGGTCTTTTCAATGAGGCAGTTCTTCACATCAGGTGGCCAAAGTATTCGAGTTTCAGCTTCAACATCAGTCCTTCCAATGAGCATTCAGGACTGATCTCCTTTAGGATTGACCGGTTGGATCTCCTTGCAGTCCAAGGGACTCTCAAGACTCGTCTCCAACACCACAGTTCAAAAGCAACAATTCTTTAGCGCTCAGTTTTCTTTATGGTCCAACTCTCACATCCATACATGACTAGTGGAAAAACCATAGCTTTAACTAGATGGACCTTTGTTGGCAAAGTAATGTCTCTGCTCTTTAATATGCTGTCTAGGTTGGTCATAGCTTTTCTTCCAAGGAGAAAACATCTTTTAATTTCATGGCTGCAGTCACCATCTACAGTGATTTTGGGTCCCAAGAAAATAAAGTCTGTCACTGTTTCTACTGTCTCCCCATCTATTTGCCATGAATTGATGGGACTGGATGCCATGGTCTTCATTTTCTGAATGCTGAGTTTTAAGCCAACTTTTTCACTCTGCTCTTTCACTTTTATCAAGAGGCTCTTTAGTTCTTCTTCCCTTTATGCCATAAGGGTGGTGTCATCTGCATATCTGAGGTTATTGATATTTCTCCTGGCAATTTTGATTCCAGTTTATGCTTTATCCAGCCCAGCATCTTGCATGATATACTCTGCATAAAAGTTAAATAAGCAGGGTGATGGTATATACAGCCTTGATATACTCCTTTCCCTATTTGGAACTAGTCTGTTGTTCCATGACCAGTTCTAACTGTTGCTTCTTGACCTGCATACAGATTTCTCAGGAGGCAGGTAAGGTGGTCAGGTAGTCCCATCTCTTGAAGAATTTTCCACAGTTTGTTGTGATCCACACAGTCAAAGGCTTTGGCATAGTCAATAAAGCAGAGATAGATGTTTTCTGGAACTCTCTTGCTTTTTTGATGATCCAACAGATGTTGGCATTTTGATCTCTGGTTCCTCTACCTTTTCTAAATCCAGCTTGAACATCTGGAATTTCAGTTTATGTACTGTTGAAGCCTGGCTTGGAGAATTTTGGACATTATTTTGCTAGTGTATGAGATAAGTGCAATTGTGTGGTAGTCTGAACATTCTTTGGCATTGCCCTTCTTTGGGATGGAATGAAAACTGACCTTTTCCAGTGCTGTGGCCATGGCTGAGTTTTCCAAATTTGCTGGCATATTGAGTGCAGCACTTTCATAGCATCATCTTTTAGGATTTGAAATAGCTCAGCTGGAATTCCATCACCTCCTCTAGCTTTGTTAGTAGTGATGCTTCCTAAGACCCACTTGACTTCGCATCCCAGGATGTCTGGCTCTAGGTGAGTGATCACATCATCGCAGTTATCTGGGTCATGATGATCTTTTTTGAATAGTTCTGTGTATTCTTGCCAGCTCTTCTTAATATCTTCTGCTTCTGCTAGGTCCATACCATTTCTTTCCTTTATTGTGTCCATCTTTGCATGAAATATTCCCTTGGTATCACTAATTTTCTTGAAGAGATCTCTAGTCTTGAAGAGAAGCTCTATATGGTCAGCAAAAACAAGACCAGGAGCTGACTGTGGCTCAGATCATGAACTTATTGTCAAATTCAGACTTAAATTGAAGAAAGTGGGGGAAACCACTAGACCATTTGAGTATGACCTAAACAAAATTCCTTACAATTATACTGTGGAAGTGACAAATAGATTCAAGGAATTAGGTCTGATAGAGTACCTAAAGAACTATGGACAGAGGTTCATGACATTGCACAGGAGACAGTGATCAAGACCATCTGCAAGAAAAAGGAATGCAAAAAGGCAAAATGGTTGTCTGAGGAGCCCTTACAAATAGCTGAGAAAAGAAGAGAAGTGAAAGGCAAAGGAGAAAAGGAAAGATATATCCATTTGAATGTGGAGTTCCAAAGAATAGCAAGGAGAGATAGGAAAGCCTTCCTCTGTGATCAATGCAAAGAAATAGAGGAAAACAATAGAATGGAATGTCACTTATCTGGCAATAAAATTTGATACCTTCTCCATGTGTTTCTGACCTTTTGTTTTACAAAACAGTCCCCATTTTTCAGGGTCAGCAAAATTCTCAGGTTCCACTTCTTCATTTTGGTTTACATTTCTTGCCTTATCTGTATCTGAGCAACCATTCCCTTCCCAAGTCCCAATCATGTCCTTTTGAATCCAGACCTACAATTAGACTAGTCACTGTTGGGGACTGGTATGGGTTAGTTCCAGAATCTTCTGCTGATACCAAAACCCGTGGATGCTAAAGTCTCTAGATGTCAAAGAGTCAACTGTAACAAGTAGACGTGAAATGAATCGAAATAGACATTCTATTGGGGGCTTTCTAATGTGTCCTGCTCTAGCAGGTCAGGGTAATTGGCTTCACACCTTCAGAAGACAAGCTATACCTAGCCATCTCTAAACCAACATCACCACCCACTCCTAACACATACCCTTTGCTAGTGTGTGGAGCCTGATTTTAATTTAGCCTCTAAGTATATCTCAAATCTTAAAGAATGATGAGGTCTCCATATTCCCAGGACCCCACCGAGGAGTCAAATTTAAAAAACAAACAAACAAACAAAAAAAAAAAACCAGAAACTATGAACAAGAAACTATGGCCTGGAAGGTCCTTCTTATAGTTGCTCAGGAAAAAAAAAAAAAGAGCTCTATTTGCTTCCATGTGAAGGGACACAAGCTTGAGGTATCAAGATCATAAATTATTAAGAACCTTCCCAGTGGTCAAGTAAAGGAAAATCAGAAGTGGTATCTATTCCTTGGCTAAGGCTGCTGTCCAATAGGGCTGCCCAGTCTTCCTGTGGTATCATAGGAGGGGCTAGCACAGATACCTTAGGAGCAACACCATGATGAACACTGGCACGGAGTGCAAAACTGAATGGGCCAATAAATGGGCAAAATGCTTGTTTGAAGTTCCTAAACTTTCTAAGTGTGGAAAGTCTAAGGATGTCAATTTTCCAGACTTCTCTCTCTGTAAAGGAGACTAAGCATGCCATTTTTCACCCTAATTGTATAATTAATTTTTAATATAAAATAATCATCAAAGTTGTCTTGTGGATACAATTATGGGCATGGGAATCAAAGTGGTGTTGCTATATCTACTTTGACCACATCAATATAATCAAAACTTCTAGATAACAAGATGGTTTAAGCAAATCAGACCCCCAAATCAACATTTGCAAAACAAATAGATCAGTGACTTTTTTTCCCCTAAGCATTCACCATAGAATTTCTTTTTGAAATAGAAAGGCTCTCTAGGACATTTAAAGCTTTTTTTCTTTTTTCTTTTTTAATATCAGGGATTCAAACCAAGTGAAATATCAGGTTGGGTCAGGTTGGGTTTGGAGAGCATTTTGATGTTCTGGTTTTGTTCCATTTCAATTGCTTTAGAAAAATTTATAATGTCAGTCACAGCACTAACTGACTCACAGAGGCTTTTTGGAGGAAGTGGGGTATGAAGTGGGGGACCTGTGGTCTGTTCACAGTGCCATAGAAAAGAATAACTCAGGGTTTTCACTTCTTTCAGACTTGAATCTATTAATGGAATTCCTTGGCTTTTTTCACTCATAGTTTTGTTTTAGTGAAAACTCTTGATTTAGATATAATTTTTCAGAAAAGAAAATTCCCTTGCCTAAAATGAGGTAAATCTGAAACACAATCTGATCCTTCCCCTCCATGTAAAAGTAGAAGCCAATGAAAAAATTCAGTTTTTACGACAATTTTAGGTATACAGTGAGTGTTAATCTTGATCTCTCTCTAAACTGAACAACTCAAATGCTATTAACACTTACCCATAATTCTCAGCTTCGATGTCTTCCATCTTTTGGTCGTTTTTCTCTAAATAATCTTTGATTTCTCTATCTTTTCTTTAAGGGTAAATCAAATTTCAGTCAATATGTTAGTAAAGGCATTATCTTTCTGAGTATATGAGAAAGTGCATTTTCCTAGTCTCTCTTTTTTCAATTCTAAGTCTTAGGCTGTCTTAACTTTTCTTTTTTTAAAAAAAGCTAATACAATACATGTTTTGGTACCCAAATAATTTTCAGATTAGCTTGTGTCAACTAGTTATTCCTATTTTGCATTTTATTACTTTGATTAAATCTTTACACTTTTCTATTAACCAACATTCCATTATTAATATTATATGTTTCTCTTTTTGAAAAACAATCTTCCAAGATAATATGATCTATCTTCATAGCTTCATCCAGAAGAATTTTGACTAATTTCTAAGTGTATCATTCAGGTATTGGTTCAGCTGGTAAAGAAGCTGCCCGCAATGTGGGAAACCTGTGGACTGAGTGACTTTCACTTCACTTCACTATTGAAAAAAAAAAAAAAAAGATGAAATAACAGCAAACCCAAGGTCCACAGTAACAACCCCAAGTCCTGTCCTCCCCTGTCACAGATTAGCCTTGTTTCTGTTTGAATGGCGAAGACTGTGAGAGTTCCTCCTGAAAAGCACAGGTTTTAGAGCCATCAGACCTGGATTTCAGTCCTAACCCTGCTACATTCTCACCATGCAACTTTGAAATGTTTACCTATTCTGTCTAACGTCTTAGTTTCTGCATCTTTAATATGGGGATCATTGAGTTACAATGAGGGAAGAGTAAGCATCATCTCTATGGAAATTGTTTAATACAGACCCAAATACACAGTCTGTTTTCAACACTATTTTTATCATCATCTTTTTGTCCTGTGTTTATGAAAATGTAAAAAAAAAATCTTGTAAAAAGGACAATGAAAAATTTTCGGGGGGTACCTGAGCAGAGAAATCTATCTCTGAAATTTCTAAGAGGTTTTCAAACCCTCTGCTGCTCTAAAGCATGCATTTTTAGACCCTAACTTAACAAAATTGATGATGTGGTGCATAAGACAGCAACATGATTACCTCACTTAGAAACATTAGCTCAAAAAAAAAAAAAAAAATAGCTCACAGTCAACTCCCAAATAGTTTCCTAGTCCCTACCCTCTCAGAGCTTATCATTTAATTCAGAGCACAACTGATATTATATACACCTACTAGTGAGGGAAAAATAACCAACTAGAATAGCATTGCTGGAGCAGCTGGAGGAAAGTATAGCTCAACATATCTGTTCCTACTGAGTGGTTTACGGAGGTGGGGGAGGATGGTAGTATAAACCAAACAACTCATAGGAAGCTGTGGTTCAAAGAGGAAACAATGTTTTTTATACAAAAAGATAGCCTTCAAGTTGTCCTAGTATAGTGGTTGATGATGCCAGGAAATCACATTGATTTACATAGTCTAAAGACTATGTGGGTACAGAACCATGAGTTTCAACACAGCTTTTTATACCTTAGAATAAAACCTGAGTGCCTTCTGCATGTTTAACCAGAAACTTCAATTGAAACTACACAATTTCTGAAAACAAGTGGTTGTATTTAGGATCCAATTTAATTGATGTACTAATTACTACATTAGACACTCATGAGTCAAGGTAAAGAGACCTTTTTTAATTAATTCAGTTCAGTTCAGTCACTCAGTCATGTCCGACTCTTTGGAACCCCATGAATCACAGCATGCCAAGCATCCCTGTCCATCACCAACTCCTGGAGTTTACTCAAACTCATGCCCATCGAGTCAGTGATGCCATCCAGCCATCTCATATTCTGTCGTCCCCTTCTCCTCCTGCCCCCAATCCCTCCCAGCATCAGGGTCTTTTCCAATGAGTCAACTCTTTGCATGAGGTGGCCAAAGTATTGGAGTTTCAGCTTCAGCATTTTAATTGGAAGATAATTACTTTCCAATATTGTGATTGCTTTTGCCATACATCAGCATGAATCAGCCACAGGGGCACATGTGTTCCCCCATCCTGAACCCACTTCCCACTTCTCTCCCCACCCCACCCCTCTGAGTTGTTCCAGAGCACCAGCTTTGAGTTCCCCACTTCATGCACAAAACTTGCACTGGTCACCTATTTTATATATGGTGATGTACAAGTTTCAGTGTTATTCTCTCAAATCATCCCACCCTCGCCTTCTCTCACAGAACCCAAAAGTCGGTGTCTCTGTTGCTGCCTTGCATATAGGATCATTGTTACCATCTTTCTAAATTTTATACATATGTGTTAATATACAGTATTTGTGTTTCTCTTTCTGACTTACTTCACTCTGTATAATAAGCTCCAGTTTCATCCACTTCATTAGAACTGACTCAAATGTGTTCCTTTTTATAGCTGAGTAATATTCCATTGTGTATATGTATCACAACTTCTTTATCCATTCATCTGCTGATGGACATCTAGGTTGCTTCCATGTCCTAGCTAATGTAAACAGTGCAGTAATGAACTCTGGGTACATGCGTCTCAGTAAAGAGACTTTAAAGTCTCAGACACTGAGCCTAGTTTATATTTGCTACCACCAAATGGACAACTTGCTGGTTATAGTTATGGTTTCTAAGCCCTTAGTCACTAGGTCTCCAGGCATTTCAGTAATATGCTTCATTACTCTCTGAACTCACCACAGCTCTTCTCCACCTCAGAACCTCACTTAGAGAAATTTTAATTCAAATTGTTTTATTGTTTGATGAGAAGAAAAATGCTATTAACTCTACCTCTTATGCTACCATAGGAAAGTAGAATGGTGGAGGAGTAAAACTACACATTCCATCTTTTATAGACATGGTTGACCTTTGTTTGAATGTGCTTTTATTACCTTAGTACTTTATTATACTGCCTTCGAGAAAAGGCTTTACTTTTTTTTTTCTCTAAACTAGATGGTATAAACTCTTACATGTCTGTGCTTTTGTCCATGAAAGTGAAAGTGAAAGTCACTCAGTCGTGTCCAACTCTTTGTGACCCCATGGACTATATAGTTGATGGAATTCTCCAGGCCAGAATACTGGAGTGGGTAATCTTTCCCTTCTCCAGGGAATCTTCCCAACCCACGGATCAAACCCAGGTCTCTCACATTGCAGGTAGATTCTTTACCAGCTGAGCCACAAGGGAAGCCCAAGAATACTGGAGTGAGTAGCCTATCCCTTCTCCAGCAGACATTGCAGACCCACGAATAGGACTGGGCTCTCCTGTGCTGCAGGTGGATTCTTTATCAAGTGAGCTATCAGGGAAGCCCATATACTTCCATAATCCTCTGATGTTTTTTCTCTCCTCTCTGTCTGTTGACACATTTATACTTTGTATTTTAAAAATAAATGTGTTCTTTCAGAAACAGCATTCGATGAACCCATCACATTCCCCTAGCTAAGCAGAATCAATAGATTCCTACTAGGCATTTCTACTGCACTTTGTTTATACATCTGTCTGACCTATTTATTTAATGTTCCTTGTGCTGGTATTAATGCCAGAAGAGGCACTTATGGGCCACAGAGGCAACTCAAACAGGGACCAGTAGAAAGGGTCAGCAGAAATAGGGGCTTCACTGAAATTTAACAAAGCCAAGAGGGATTACTACAATGAATGGGCATAGGAAAGGACAAAAATAGTGTTTGCAAAATGGTGGCCAATGATTTAGTGGGTGGATCACTCATAAGACAACTCTTAGATGCCAATGAGTAATTTGAGAAGAAGTAGAACCAAATAAAACCCTTTTGTGAGAATCATTTTGATCCTATTTTAACCCCTGGAAAACATTGAATGTATTTGTTAACTCATTAATTCATTTTCCCCCTTTAAACTGTGATTCTTGAAGGCAGGGAAAGTTTTTTGCCTTCTAAGTTTGGGTCGTGGTCTTGCTGAGAAAAATGTATATTGAAGTACATTCTTTTAGTCAGCTTCTTTGAATATTAAACCATTTAGATTGTTACTTTTAAAATGCCAAGGAGTCATTCGTCTTAAGAAAAAAATCAATAGTGATTTTCAATTTCTCTAACCTTGAAAAGTGCTTTGGTTAACATACAAAGCAAACCAGAAGATGGGAACATTTGAGGTTTTATTTCTCCTTCTTCCTGTGCACTGATTAAACTTTATTTCTTCATTGTTAATTTCTTGTACTTTCTCCCAAAATTACTTTCAGAAAATATAGCTTTTTTTTTTTTTTGGCATAGAGTTTTGTACACAGAAGTACTATATTCAGCTCTGAGCATAAGAATTATTTCATTAAATAATGATAATATCCCTAATTTATATATCTCGTTAGTCTTGTAATACACAGACATATAGTCTCTCAGATGATTCTTAAACCAACCCTCTTGAAATAAGCAGGGTAACTATTATTGAATCCATAATCTATGTGGAAGCTGAAGTCATTAGAAGCTAGTAAGTCAGAGTTCAAACTAGGTCTTCTGTCTCCATATTTATATTCTTTCCACTGTAGCAGAAGACGTTACATCCTGGTGCTTTCCCTCAAACTTTGTTCCAGGAACATCTAGAAAGTACTTGTGAGCTCAGATTTCCTATGTACCATCTCTCTCTTTCTTGACCACATCCCTTCAAACTCTGCCCTTTGTAGATTTTGACCTCTGAGTGCCTCTGAACTTACATAAAGTATTTATTCTTCCCAGGGTAACCAAGTAAAATATAACAAATAAAAGGAACAGCAGGATGGGCAAACACAAATGTGTATTAGCTTATTAAATCATCTATTCCCAAGAACAATGGTTCACAGAAATTGGAGATGAAAAAGACCTATGAGGTCATCTAATCCACCCCCATGCCAAAACAGGTTCAAGCCCAGAATACTGACAGCCAAGTTGTCATTTCGTTTCCAGCCCTGCCTTTTGAGGCTCTAGATTGTATCTCCTGCTGGAATCTGCTGGAGGGAGAACAGCAAAGTGATCTCAATGTTGGAGCACCAGCTGGGGTCCCAAGGGTCTTATTGCTGCGTGCAGAAAACAGTGTGCTTGTAATTGATCAGTTCTCCCCTAATGGACGTGGTTGTAATCAGGAGTGATTCCCACAGAAACTTGCGTAGGTAACTGGCCGAGTATGAAAGTCCAAACAAGCTCAAATTCTTTCTTAAGCGAGAAATGCCTGATGGGGATGGCATAATACACACACACAAGCGGTTTGGGTGACTGGGAGACATGCCAAAGCCAATGCCTTGATTCTTCCCTATCATTTCCTAATTAATCTCTGAGGCAAATCAGTCAGCCTCAAAGCTGGAGTGCTGAAAGTTGCTAGAGGTCCCTAAGTAGCCCCTTTATTATTATTTTTTTTCTAAGTAGCCCCTTTAAAAAACAATATTTGAAGAACAATGGTCACATATAGAATCATTCTTTATATAGGCCTTCCTTTTTTAACTCTATCCTTATTTAAGAGAATACTTCATTCTATATTTTAAGAAAATATTACTGAAAGAAACTAGATACATGTTCTTAAGGTCTAGGGAAAAGAATACTGTGCTGAGAGTTTTAAAAAAATGGAATAATAGCCAGGTTCTTATTTAATCACTCACCAACCAGGTGACCAGGAGAAAGGTACTTCCTTTTTTTCCCATGAAATAAGAGCACAAAACAACATATTGCCTCTAAAATATTTCCTATTTCTAAAGCCAAAGAGCCCCTAAAATCTATTTATTTTAAGCAAAGGCAATGGAAAAGTGACTTCCCTATTTTTCTGGTTTGCCAGGATGCCCTCAACCAGACAGATCTAGGAGGAGAACTTGAAATGTTAAGAGAATGAACTTCCATTTTATGCTTCGGTTTTCAGAGCTCAGTTAATTAGTATCTTCTAGGAGAGAGATATTGGAAAACAAACTAAGTTTAGACACAAATAGTTCCCTGTGTAAGTCTGAATTCCTACTACAGAAGTTTGGGGCAGGAACGAGCTTCAAAGGCAGTACTCTGTCTCAATCATTTTTTCCTCCCCTGTCTCTACCACCTAGCTCCCTGCCACCTCCTTCCCTGCCCATACTGTCTCCCTTCCAACCTCCCTCCATCCCCTCCCTCCCTGCCTCCATCCCACTTCCTCCCTTTCTTTCCAGGCCCCAGCCAGTCTCTGTACCGTTTCCAGAAAGCACATTTCTGTTTAATATCCCAGATGTTCTTGCTGCTGCTGCTAAGTCGCTTCAGTCGTGTCCGACTCTGTGCAACCCCAAAGACTGCAGCCCACCAAGCTCCCCCGTCCCTGGGATTCTCCAGGCAAGAAGACTGGAGTGGGTTGCCATTTCCTTCTCCAGTGCATGAAAGTGAAAAGTGAAAGTGAAGTCGCCCAGTTGTGTCCGACTGTTAGCGACTCCATGGACTGCAGCCTACCAAACCCTCTGTCCATGGGATTCTCCAGGCAAGAGTATTGGAGTGGGGTGCCATTGCCTTCTCCGCAGATGTTCTTAAAGAACTCCTAACCTAAGCTCCTTTCCCACTGTTGTTGTTCAGTCACTAAAGTGTCTGACTCTTTGGGACCCCATGGACTGCAGCACACCAGGCTTCCCGGTCCTTCACTATCTCTAGGAGTTTGTTCAAGCTCATGTCCATTGAGTCAGTGATGCCATTCAATCATCTCATCCTCTGTCATCCCCTTCTTCTCCTGACCTCAATCTTTCCCAGCATGAGGTTCTTTTCCAATGAGTCTCTTTGTTGTTTGCATCAAGTGGCCAAAGTATTGGAGCTTCAGCTTCAACTGATTGATTTTTGCCTCAGTAGCAGCTTTTATCTTACCTTTATCCTAATCTCTATCTTATCTCTTTAAATAACTATCTTTGGCCAAAATTGTGGGTTTAAATTTGGCTTCCTTTGAGTTCAGTTCAGTTCACTCACACAGTTGTGTCTGCCTCTTTGCCATCCCATGAACTACAGCATGCCAGGCCTCCCTGTCCATCATCAAGTCC
Organism: Cervus elaphus; assembly: GCF_910594005.1. NCBI lineage: Eukaryota > Metazoa > Chordata > Mammalia > Artiodactyla > Cervidae > Cervus > Cervus elaphus. The sequence continues at coordinate 38,384,018 of NC_057836.1, forward strand.
CAGAGTTCACTCAAACTCATGTCCATTGTGTCGGTGATGCCATTCAACCATCTCATCTTCTGTCTGCCCCTTCTCCTCCTGCCTTCAATCTTTCCCAGCATCAGGGTCTTTTCCAAATGAGTCAGTTCTTCGCATCAGGTGGCCAAAGTATTGGAGCATCAGCTTCAGCATCAGTCCTTCCAATGAACACCCAGGACTGATTTCCTTTAGGACTGACTAGTTTGATTTCCTTGCAGTCCAAGGGACTCTCAAGAGTCTTCTCCAATACCACAGTTCAAAAACATCAATTCTTTGGTGCTTAGGTTTCTTTATAGTCCAACTCTCACATCCATGCATGACAACTGGAGAAACCATAACTTTGACTAGATGGACCTTTGTTGGCAAAGTGATGTTTCTGCTTTTTAATAATCTGTCTAGGTTGGCCATAACTTTCCTTCCAAGGAGCAAGCGTGTTTTAATTTTATGGCTATAATCACCATCTGCAGTGATTTTGGAGCCCCCCAAAATAAAGTCTGTCATTGTTTCAACTATTTCCCCATCTATTTGCCATGAAGTGATGGGGCCAGAGACCTTGATCTTAATTTCTTGAATGTTGACTTTTAAGCCAGGCTTTTCACTCTCCTCTTTCACTTTCATCAAGAGGCTCTTTAGTTCTTCTTTGCTTTCTGCCATAAGGGTGGTGTCATCTGCATATCTGAGGTTATTGATATTTCTCCCAGCAATCTTGACTCCAGCTTGTGTTTCATCCAGTCCAGCATTTCTCATGATGTACTCTGCTTGTAAGTTAAACAAGCAGGGTGACAATATACAGCCTCGATGTACTCCTTTCCCAATTTGGAACCAGTCTGCTGCTCCATGTCCAGTTCTAACTGTTGCTTCTTCATCTGCATGCAGATTTCTCAGGAGGTAGGTAAGGTGGTCTGGTATTCCCATCTGTTGAAGAATTTTCCACACTTTGTCATGATCCACGTAGTCAAAGGCTTTTGTATAGTCAATAAAGCAGAAGTGGATGCTTTTCTGGAACTCTCTTGCTTTCTCGATGATCCAATGGATGTTGGCAATTTGATCTTTGGTTCCTCTCCCTTTTCTAAATCCAGCTTGAACATCTGGAAGTTCATGGTTCACATACTGTTGAAGCCTGGCTTGAAGAATTTTGAGCATTACTTTGCTAGTGTGTGAGATAAATGTAATTGTATGGTAGATTGAACATTCTTTGGCATTGCCTTTCTTTAGGATTGGAATGAAAACTGACCTTTTCCAGTCCTGTGGCCACTGCTGAGTTTTCCAAATTTGCTGGTATATTGAGTGTAACACTTTCATAGCATAATCTTTTATAATTTGAAATAGCTAAGCTGGAGTTCCATCACCTCTACTAGCTTTGTTCGTAGTGATGCTTCCTAAGGCCCACTTGACTTCTCATTCCAGGATGTCTGGCTTCAGGTGAGTGATCACACCATCGTGATTATCTGAGTCATGATGGTCTTTTTTGTATAGTTCTTCCTTTGAGAGCTAAGGTGTAAATTTTCCTTCTTTCTTGTTTCTCTTTCCTTTCCTTGTCACTTTCAAGGTAATTTTCTAAATCATACAAACCACCTTTGTTTCTCTCTCTGGGAGAATTGTTTAGTCCTCCCAGGTGGCTCAGTGGTAAAGAATCTGCCTGCCAAGCAGGAGATACAGGTTACATCCAAGGGTCAGGAAGATCTCCTGGAGAAGGCAATGGCAACCCACTCCAGTATTCTTGACTGACAGAGGAGCCTGATGGGCTACAATCCATGGGGTTGCAAAGAGTCGGACATGACTGAGCAATTGAGTATAGCACAGCACAGCAAGGTGTTAAATAAACTGTCATTGTACCTCAAAGTCTTAAGAATTTTAGGGAAAATTGACATCTGACCCTTCAGGCCCTAGTTACAGAATATAATCTGCCTGTCTTTTCAGTGATCAGCAGTTGCTAAAATAATATATTCAATTATGTAAATTATCTGTTATGTATGGTTATTTTTATTAACAGAAAAAAATAAGAGGATAGAGTATAGAAAATAAGAGAAAGAAGATGAGGATAGAAAAGATGAGTACACATTTTATCTATTCATTTTTGAACAAATTAAGAGAAGATGAGTCAAAGTATAACTTGCCCTTTACTTGAACCATTGAGTTTAGCTAGGGATAAAAATGACTGACATAATTGTATCAGAGTGAACTCATAAATGTTCATCAGGCAGAACTACGTTATTTTAACTCTAATGTGAGGACAGATGGGGTGTGATAGCTCTGAATACAAAGAGGATTATCTATCCCAAGCACCTATTCTACTGAGATACACTTTTGGAAGGCTTCAGGATATGAAAGCTGACACCATTAATGATGATGTAGAAGGAGAAATATCAGGAAAGCATCTGGTTTTTGTGCTGCAAACTCCCTCAGTAATTTTGATGGCTCTATTACCTTCTGACATCATTTATTAAACAAACATAAAAGCCCAATTATGTATTGGTCAGCAGTGAGAATGAACTTTGTTTCTCTTAGGATCCTCTTCCTTGACTTACACTTGGATTGACTGTTTTAATCCAGTGGATATGTGTAGATTAGAACTGAGGTAAGTAGATTTTGATTTCAACTTTTAGGTTTGAATACTAAAAGAAGAGGAAAAATAAAGGAAGCATTATAATCACTACTCACACACACAGACACACACACACACATCACTTTTTATTTCATCAAATTATGCTCACAGACAAGTGTTATCTTTGCCAGGAACATATTTAACTTCTATTCGCTGTGGAATTATAATTTATAACAGTATTTCACAAACCAATAGTATACAGGATAATGCCTTTGAATAAACCAATAAAAAAATAGGATACTCCAAATTAATGACAAATTACACTATTGTTCCAAGTGAAGGAGAGATAAAAGAAATAAAGTCAAGTTTAGTACAGATGTACCTTTCTCTGAGTTGCTTCTCAGAAGAGTCAGCTGGCACAAGCAAGAGCTGACATCCAGCTGCTAGTGCAAATCAAAAGTTCCTTTTCTCTAGAGCACAGTGCTAACAGAACAGAGGCCCCAGTTGGTGAAAAAGATGGTCCCCTTCATGGAGCCAGTGTACAGTTTTCACCAGTGTTGGCAAAGAGTAGCCTCGCCATGGCAAGGACTGATACCCTAAGGTCTTGAGAGAGCTATTTAAATCAGCAAAGAGTAGCCTTGTCCATATTTAATGCTTTCAGAAAGTCTTCATATATTCTTGGAATTTAAAGTTTAAATGCCCATGACATCATAGTTGCTCCTCCATGACTTCATGTCAATAAGAACTCAGTAGCACAATTTGATGACACCATCCTGACTTGACCTCCCCTATATGAGCAAATTCATCCTTAGATCAAAACAACTTCACTTAAACCAGGAACACGTGGATTTTAAATCATAAACAAATCAATACATAACAATCCATCCTGTGACCAAACCACTCATAGACTAATTAATCCTAAGGACCCAAAGTCCCAAACAAACTTAAGTTCACAAAAATATCAGTCCACACTGTGAGCCTACATCACTTGCAATCTAATTTCCCCTTAATTTCTGTTTTTGCTACTGCAAAATTTTTAAAATAAATATTTGATATATCAGCAAAAATATAACAAATAATTCTTTAATATGGTGTCACATCCAATCACCAAAAGATCAAAATTTAAGTTTTTTCACCCACTCAGTTAAGCTTCCTTGACTATTGTATTTCCTTGTAAATGGCTTAAAAAAAAAAAAAAAAAAAAAAAAAAACACTAGGAGTTACCACATTGCATAGCACTAGCTGCAGCATCAGCATTCAAGGCTGTCATTATTTTAGGGAATGCATGTTTTTGTTTTCTTTTAAATTCTTGCAGTTATTTATAAGGTTTCTGTAGTGGTTCAGACAGCAAAGAATCTCCCCTTCATGGGGGAGACCCAAGTTCAATCCCTAGATCAGGTAAGTCCCCTGGAGAAGGGAGTGGCAACCCACTCCAGTATTCTTTCCTGGAGAATCCCCATGGACAGAGGAGCCTGGTGGGTCACAGTCCATATGGTCACAAACAGTCAGACACAACTGAAGCGACTTAGCACCCATGCAACTTCTATTGTTATATTCATTATCTATTCTAGTTTACACATCCTATCATGTTGTGTTCCTTATTTTCCCCTTGACTCCATTGGATTAGGGTAAAACTTGTCTTCAAGCATGTCATCATGATCCAGTTTCCCATATTATAGGTACCTGGTTGAGGAGGCATCATGGTCATGGGTATTTGTACCACAGGTATATTGAAAGGTCTAACAGTAGTAACGGTATTTTGGTTCCACTCCATCAATATATCTGTAGGAACATGGTTTCCTTCTATCATAAGGGGCCTTTCTGTGGCCTATTATAATTAACCATCAATCTTTAAAAAAATATGTTTATCTTTTTGCGACCTCATTCCTTTCAGAATTATCTCCAATTGCTTTCTTCAGAATATCCAATGCCTAGTCTGTTTCCCTCTGAAAATCATTGTGTTTTGTGCAATGCGGCTATTCATATCCATCTGCGGTCTAATGATGATAATGTCCCCATTATAGGTGTATTTTTTTTTCATTTATTTTTATTAATTAGAAGCTAATTACTTTACAATATTGTAGTGGTTTTTGCCATACACTGACATGAATCAGCCATGGATTTACATGTGTTCCCCATCCTGATCCCCCCTCCCTCCTCCCTCCCCATCCCATCCCTCTGGGTCTTCCCAGTGCACCAGCCCTGAGAACTTGTCTCATGCATCCATCCAACCTGGGCTGGCGATCTGTTTCACACTTGATAATATACATGTTTCAATGCTATTCTCTCTTAGGATTGTCTGTTTTCAAAATTTTTGCAGTTCAAATTAATTTAATCAATGTAAAATTGTTAAAACGCTGCTGCCATCATGACTCGAATTAGTTTTCCAACAAGTCCAATGGGAATGGAAGGGGTTTTCTTACCTTTAATGAATCAGTCTTTAGTATTGGTTGTAGATTAGGCATACAACTGGGTGGATAAAATTGACTACAAATAGGGGGCCTATATCTGGTTTTAAGATCCTGTGTGTTGAATTTTAGAGTGTATGCTACTATAGAGGGCTCTTCTTTACAATAAAAAATTTAATAAGCATAGTTGCCTTATTCGGGAAGTCAAGACAGTAGGTCCCAGAATGGACCACCATGGATAATGATAAGCATTATATATTAGATTTCTAATGTATCCTCTCTATACATTACATGGTATCCTCATTTACTTGAAGTCAAGGCATAGCGTCCATGGGCTATAGTTCACTTTCTAATGGGCCAATATGGGTTATATAATGTAAGTAATGGATATTGTAAATGATCTAATGTGGGCTTATGAATGTTTAGTGTTAGAGCATCCCATGAATTATCATGAGGGTGTGCTGTAACTATATCTATTCTTAAGACATCATCATTGCTCATGACTGCAGTATGATACTTAGAATTTCAGTGGTAAATTCTTGTTGGTATAATTTTCAAGTTGCTTACAGGTCCCACATGTTTGATCTCAGCTTTTTTACTTTTAACTCTTAAGTTTCCACCAGTCATCTATAGATTCCTTGTGCTTTCTTTCTTTCTTTCTTTTTTGAGGTTGGTATTATTATTTTTAAATTAATTTATTTATTTTCATTGGAAGCTAATTACTTTACAATATTGTCATGGTTTTTGCCATACATTGACATGAATCAGCCATGGGTGTACATGTGTCCCCCATCCTGAAACCCCCTCCCTCCTCCCTCCCCATCCCATCCCTCCTCCCTCCCCATCCCATCCCTCATCCCAGTGCACCAGCCCTTAATGCTCTGTCTCATGCATCAAACCTGGACTGGCAATCTATTTAGCATATGGTAATATACATGTTTCAGTGCTATTCTGTCAAATCTTCCCACCCTCACCTTCTCCCACAGAGTCCGAAAGTCTGTTCTTTACATCTGCGTATCTCTTGCTGTCTCACATATAGGGTCTTCATTACCATCTTTCTAAATTCCGTATACATGCATTAATATACTGCATTGGTGTTTTTCTTTCTGACTTATTTTATTCTGTATAATAGGCTCCAGTTTCATCCACCCGATTAGAACTGATTCATATGCATTGTTTTTAACAGCCGAGTAATATTCCATTGTGTATATGTACCACAGCTTTCTTATCCATTCATCTACCTGTGGACACCTAGTTTGCTTCTATGTCCTGGCTATTGTAAACAGTGTTGCAGTGAACATTGGGGTACACGTGTCTCTTTCAATTCTGGTTTCCTTGGTGTGTGTGTCCAGCAGTGGGATTGCTGGGTCATATGGCAGTTCTATTTCCAGTTTTTTAAGATTCCTTGTGCTTTCTGTTCCATAATTATTTTAGACCAGTTTGAAATCTTTAAGTTGTCATTAGTATAATATAGATTTTCTGCACTGAAAACTCAAGGCTCCTGCTTTCTATGTGGTTGTATTTACATCTGAGTTGGATTTTGTGCATCCTATTACCTGTACTGGTTCTGCAAAATTTGTTTCACCACTACTAGAATAATCAGATTGTGGCCTATATTCAGAATATGTGCACATCAAAGTAGAGTAAGAAATTTGGGGCATTGTTGTTGCTGTTTAGTTTCTCAGTTGTGTTCAACTCTTTGCTATCCCAAGGACTGCATCACGCCAGGCTTCCCTGTCCTTCACTATCTCCCGAAGTTTGCTCAAACTCACGTCCATTGAGTCAGTGATGCTATCCAACCATTCCATCCTCTGTCATACCCTTCTCCTCCTGCCCTCAACCTTACCCAGCCGCAGGGTCTTTTCCACTAAATGGGCTGTTCAAATCAGGTGACCAAAGTATTGGAGTTTCAGCACCAGTCCTTCCAACAAATATTCATGGTTGATTTCCTTTAGAATTGATTGGTTTGATCTCCTTACTGTCCAAGGGACTTGGGCCATGGGCCACCATAATTTGGGGCATAGGTCACTATAATGTTTGGTTCATGGTTTTGTTATTTAGTGCTTCATTACATGGAGATTTATTATAATTTAATAAACTAAAGCTTAGGTTATAATTTGTTGATGGCACTGTTATATTGATGTGTTTTGTTATAGAGCCAAACTAAGAGTTTGTATCTCTTTACCATGGGTATGAATGGTCTTATACACTCGGGCCCAGAGTAAACAATAAATATAGATTCTGTTCACATTGACTTTGGGCAGCACATTTATGATGGACATACTTACAAAATTTTACCTGACTATGCCTCATTCCTTATTATTGTACCACTGTTATTTTGTTCAAGAAACAAATCTTGGTCTTCTCCCAAGATTACCTATATTCTTAGATCTAGTCAAACTGCCAGGTTTGCAGGCATCTCTGTAATGTTTATTGCTTACAAAGTTTCTTTCAGGTACACCTTGTGAGGTAACCTTACTACTTGGGTAACCTATGGAATACTTATATATATAAGACAGGCCAAGTTCATTTGTTTCATAATTCAGATGTGGAAGTACCAAACAAAAAAATTCCGTGTTGCCAGTTGAGTTAAGAGTATGATAGAGAATTAGAGTAAGGCTTCAAAAATACATATTGTAAAATTCTGTAGTGAATGTGGCAATTGTTGTCTTGGGTATAGTTCAGCTACCCTAATGGAACAGGTGAATCCATGTGGCATGAATTCTAACCTCTGTGCTATCAGTGCTATTGTGTCCCTGCAGAATTCCTAAGTATAGAGGTTACTTTATATGGAAGTAGAGATAGTTTGTACTTTATTTCAGGTCCCTGTTTGGTGAGATCAGTAAGTATTTCGTTAAATACATCATTGGTAAGTTGAGCGTACTTTGAATGGTCTGTGTAGTGTTTTCTATTTCCTCTACTGTGTGCTTTATTTCTTTTTTCCCCATAGTCATAACACTGTTATTGTCAGTCACTAAGTCCTGTCTGACTGTTTTAGGGCCCATGGCTTCCCTGTCCTTCACTGTCTCCCAAAGAGATAGTCCTGGGAGAGATTTCTCAGATGAGACAGTCCTTTAGATGAGTACTTTAAGTGCCAACTACATGACCTATTGTCTCAGGTGGTGGTTCTGCATATATCATGAGATTTGTCATCTTTTGTCCTTCCAGTTGTTAAAATGAATTCAAAGTGCACCCTACAAGGGTGAAGCATTGTTGCATTTCTACAAACGCACTTGTGGGGCTTGTGTTTAGAAAGCACTGTAACCTGCCGTTTTTTGGGTATTTAAAGTATCTGGAATCGTCCCACCAGTATGGTACATAGAATTTTCCTTCCGCTGTATGTTTGATTCTTTCACAGACTGTGTGTGCTCAGTTGCTCAGTCATGTCCACTCTTTGGGACCCCGTGGGCTATAGCCTTCCAGGCTCCTGTGTCCATGGGATTTTCCCAGCAAGAATACTGGAGTGGGTTGCCATTTCCTCTTCCAAGAGATCCCCCTGACCCAGGGAACGAGCTCACATCTCTTGCCTCTCCTGCAATGGCAAGTGGGTTGTTTATCACTGTGACACCTTTCATAGCATGAGATATTAAACTGGATGTTTTAAATTTCCCTGCAAAAGGGGTTTAAATATTTTTCTAACAATGCTTTATTAACATGTGTATATGTGGAAACTTGTGTGATAGTTTGTAGCCATGCTTGACCTTGCTAAAGCCAAATATTTGTTTTTATATTGTGAAACAGATCACCAGTCCAGGTTGGATGCGTGAGACAAGTGCTCGGGCCTGGTGCACTGGGAAGACCCAGAGGGATCGGGTAGAGTGGGAGGTGGGAGGGGGGATCGGGATGGGGAATACATGTAAATCCATGGCTGATTCATGTCAATGTATGACAAAAACCACTAAAATGCTGTAAAGTAATTAGCCTCCAGCTAATAAAAGTAAATGAAGAAAAAAAAGATTTTGATCTACTAGGGAAGGATCAGTGTTAGTACTAATTGGGCTAACGAGGTGTTTCACTAACAGGCAAAGTATGCATAGGAGATGTAGCGACACTAAAACTTGGTGCTGAGGTTGCAGAGGATGCTGTTGACAGAAGATAATAAACAATTTAAGCAGCACATGATACCTGGAGATAGCAAATGGTGGATAACTAGTCTCCAGATTTTGAATGAGCAGAACAGCAAGTTGGTCTAATACAGAGCTTCTTCAACTTATGATAGGATTACATTGTCCAGTGAAAAATCTCCAGCCGTTTTTAACATGTTCAATCAATCACAGCACCTTCTCCATACACTGCACAAATTTTTTTTTTTTTTTGCATGTCAGTTGCGTTTTTACCTTTCTTGAAATAATACAGCAAAATATCCTGAAATGTGGCTTTTTTCTTCCACTTCCAATATTAAAATGGCCACACAAATATTCACCAATTTTGGTGTTTTTTAAATGCATGCTGCTATGACAGCTGTCATGATACAAATCAAACAAAATTGTTTTGAATAAAGCTAAAGACAAGTAACCACTACTAGAAGCATCCTATGGATAGATAAAGTCAACTCCTGTGGAGGTGCAAGTGGCGGTTTCCTCTGCTTGTCAGCTTCCCTCAGTTCTTGATTTCTCCATTGATCGAAGGTGAGTAAATGATGTCAATGACAAGAAGTAAAAAGGAGAGTTCGGGCTTCACGATGCTGGTGATGTTGGTAGTCCTCAGTTGCAATAATGAGACCAGGATGGTGATATGTAGAGAGAGCAGAGGGTGTCACAAGTAGTAGAGCAGTATCTTGACCTAAGGGTGGCATTCTAGCTGGGAATATTTGCACCACTGCTATTGTTGGTGATATCTATGGAGTACCTATAGCTACAATGAATATAGTATCCAGTAGCGAGTAATAAGCAAAACAGTGTGGCCAGTAGGCAGCATGCAGCACTGACCCCCTTAGCAATGTTTATAAACTTTACAGATTATCTTTATTTCACAGATGCTAACAAAAGAAAAATAATCTGTAATTTTCTAATTCATTCTTGCTATTGTTCTTATCACTCAAGGAAATCTATAACCATTGTGGCTATTTCTGTCAATAATGCCCCAAACAATAGAATGGGAAAGACTAGAGATCTCTTCAAGAAAATTAGAGATACCAATGGAACATTTCATGCAAAGATAGGCACAATAAAGGTCAGAAATGGTATGGACCTAACAGAAGCAGAAGATGTTGAGAAGAGGTAGCAAGAATACACAGAAGAACTATACAAAAAAGATCTTAATGATCCAGATAACCAAACAGTGTGATAACTCGCCTAGGGCCAGACATCCTGGAATGGAAAGTCAAGAGGGCCTTTCAACATGCATGCATGCATGGCAAGTCACTTCAATCATGTGCGACTCTTTGCAACCCTAGGGAATGTAGCCAACTGGGCTCTGCTCTCCATGGGAATATCCAAGCAATAATACTGGAGTGGGTTGTCATGCCCTCCTCCAGGGGATCTTCCTTACCCAGGTATCAAAATCAGTCTCCTGAAGCTCCTGCATTGCAGGCAGATTCTTTATTGCTGAACCACCAGGGAATCCCCAGCCCTGCAACATCCAGTATATGTCGACTGATTGATTAATTACATTCTTTGCAGCCCAAGATGGAGAAACTGTAGACAGTCAGCAAAAACAAGGCTGGGAGCTGAATGTGGCTCAGATCATGAACTCCTATTGCAAAATTCGGACTTAAAAAAATTAAGGAAAGTCACTAAACAATTCAGGTATGACCTAATTCAAATCCCTTACAATTATACAGTGTAAGTGACAAATAGATTCAAGGGATTAGATCTGATAGAGTGCCTGAAGAACTATAGATGGGGATTCATGACATTGTACAGGAGGCAGTGATCAAAACCATCCCTAAGAAAAAGAAATGCAAAAAGGCAAAATGATTATTTGAGGAGGACTTACAAATAGCTGAGAAAAGAAGAGAAGCTAAAGGCAAAGGAGAAAATGAAAGATATATCCATCTGAATGCAGGGTTCCAAAGAATAGAAAGCAGAGATAAGAAAGCCTTCCTCAGTGATCAATGCAAAGAAATAGAGGAAAATAATAAAATGGGAAAGACTAGAGAGCTCTTCAAGAAAATTAGAGATACCAAGGGAACATTTCATGCAAAGATGGACAGAAATAGTATGGACCTAACAGAAGCAGAAGATAATAAAAAGAGGTGGCAAGAATACACAGAAGAACTATACTAAAAAGATCTTCATGACCCAGATAACCATGATGGTGTAATCACTCACCTAGAGCCAGACATCCTGGAATGCAAAGTCAAGTGGGCCTTAAGAAGCATCACTATGAACAAAGCTACTGGAGACGATGGAATTCCAGCTGAGCTATTTCAAATCCTAAAAGATGATGCTATGAAAGTGCTGCTCTCAGTACGCCAGAAAATTTGGAAAACTCAGCCAGGGCCACAGGATTGGAAAAGTTGAGTCTTCATTCCAATGCCAAAGAAAGGCAATGCCAAAGAATGTTCAAACTACTTCACAATGCACTCATCTCACACACTAGCAACGTAATGCTCAAAATTTTCCAAGCTGGGCTTCAACAGTATGTGAACCATGAACTTCCAGATGTTCCATCTGGATTTAGAAAAGGGAGAGGAATCAGAGATCAAATTGCCAAATCCATTGGATCATCGAAAAAGCAAGAGAGTTCCAGAAAAATATCTATCTCTCCTTTATTGACTATGCCAAAGCCTTTGACTGTGTGGATCACAACAAACTGGAAAACTCATCAAGAGATGGGAATACCAGACCACCTGACCTGCCTTCTGAGAAATCTGTATGCAGGTCAGGAGGCAACAGGTAGAACTGGACATGGAACAATGGACTGATTCAAAATTGGGAAAGGAGTATGTCAAGGCTGTATATACTGTTACCCTGCTTATTAAGCTTATATGCAGAGTACATCATGTGAAAACCTGGGCTGGAGGAAGCACAAGCTGGAATCAAGATCGCCAGGAGAAATATCAATAACCTCAGATACACAGATAACATCACCCTTATGGCAGAAAGTGAAGAAGAACTAAAGAGCCTCTTGATGAAAGTGAAAGAGGAGAGTGAAAAGGCTGGTTTAAACTCCAACATTCAGAAAATGAAGGTCATGGCATCCAGTCCCATCCCTTCATGGCAAATAGATGGGAAAACAGTAGAAACAGTGACAGACTTTATTTTCTTGAGATCCAAAATGACTGCGGATGGTGACTGCAGCCATGAAATTAAAAGACATTTCCTCCTTGGAAGAAAACCTATGACCAACCTAGACAGCATATTAAAAAGCAGAGACATTACTATGCCAACAAAGGTCTGTCTAGTCAAAGCTATAGTTTTTCCAGTAGTCATGTATGGATGTGAGATTTGGACTATAAAGAAATCTGAGTGCCAAAGAATTGATGCTTTTGAACTGTGGTGTTGGAGAAGACTCTTGCAAGTCCCTTGGACTGCAAGGAGATCCAACCAGTCCACCCTAAAGGAAATCAGCCCTGAATATTCATTGGAAGGACTAATGCTGATGCTGACTCTCCAGAACTTTGGCCATCTGATGGGAAGAGCTGACTCATTGGAAAAGACCCTGATGCTGGGAAGGATTGAAGGCAGGAGGAGAAGGGGACGACAGGATGAGATGGTTGGATGGCATCACTGACTTGATGGACATGAGTTTGAGCAGGCTTCGGGAGTTTGTGATGGACAGGGAGGCCTGGCGCTGCTGTCTGTGGGGTCACAAAGAGTCAGACATGACTGAGTGACTGAACTGACCTGAACTGAGTGATGCTGAATGAAAAAATACCCACTGCTTGGTGTCCTACCATCATATACAGAATAAATGCCAATGTTTATAGCACCAGCATCCAGTGTTGGTACAGTAGAAGATGCCATCTGAAAGGTTTACAGAGGCAGTGTATCATTTTCTTTAGTTTGATATAATATGCCTTTTCCTTTGAAATATATATATAGAGAGAGTATGTATCATTGTATTTGTTTACATTAATTACACCCCATTTTACCTCCTTGATATCCACACATAGTTCTCTATGTCTGTGTCTCTATTCCTGTTTTGCAAGTAAGGTCACCCACAACATTTTTCTAGATTCCACATATATGATATTTGTTTGGGAAAGGAAATGGCAACCTTATCCAATATTCTTGCCTGGACAATCTCATGAACAGAGGAGTCTGGCAGGCTACAGTCCATGGAGTCACAAAAGAGTCAGACACAAATTAGCAACTAAATGACATTCCTATACTATATCTAGAAATATTTACATTGATAGGAATTAAGTAATATGTGAATAAATATTAAATCAAAAAGTTATTAGTAATACTTCCCTGTGATTATATTGGGCCAAAGAAAATTTATAAAATGTCTATGAAGACATGAACAATAAAATTTCTATATCATAAGATTCAGTTCAGTTCAGTCGCTCAGTTGTGTCTGACTCTTTGTGACTCCATGAACCTCAGCAAGCCAGACTTCCCTGTCCATCACCAACTGCCGGAGTTCACCCAAACTCATGTCCATTGAGTCAGTGATGCCATCCAACCATCTCATCCTCTGTCATCCCCTTCTCCTCCTGCCCTCAATCTTTCCCAGCATCAGGGTCTTTTCCAATGAGTCAGCTCTTCCCATCAGGTGGCCAAAGTATTGGAGTTTCTGCTTCAGCATTAGTCCTTCCAATGAATATTCAGGGCTGATATCCTTTAGGATGGACTGATTGGATCTCCTTGCAGTCCAAGGGACTTGCAAGAGTCTTCTCCAACACCATAGTTCAAAAGCATCAATTCTTCTGCACTCAGCTCTCCTTATAGTCCAACTCTCACATCCATACCTGTCTACTGGAAAAACCATAGCTTTGACTAGACGGACGTTTGCTGTCATAGTAATGTCTCTGCTTTTGAATATGCTGTCTAGGTTGGTCATAACTTTCCTTCCAAGGTAAGTGTCTTTTAATTTCATGGCTACAGTCACCATCTGCAGTGATTTGGGAGCCCAAGAAAATAAAGTCTGTCACTGTTTCCATTGTTTCCCCATCTATTTGCCTTGAAGAGATGGGACCACATGCCATTATCTTAGCTTTCTGAATATTGAGTTTTAAGCCAGCTTTTTCACTCTCCTCTTTCATTTTCATCAAGAAGCTCTTTAGTTCTTAACTTTCTGTCATAACGGTGGTGTCATCTGAGTATCGCAGTTATTGATATTTCTAGCAGCAATCTCCCAGATTGTAGGGTAAGTGGAAGTTGCACTTTATGCCATGTTCTTTGGCCCAATCCTGTATTATTTTTCCTACAAAGTGGGACCTCTGATCTATCCTGTGATGGTTAGGATACCACAGCAATTCAGAATCAACCAATTCAAATTTCCAATTCTCTGGTGTTGAATTGTTGATCACTGTTTTTGCAGGTTTAGGGTAATTTTATTCCTGATCCTGTGTCTACTGTGGGTGCATGCATATGCTTATTCTCTGATATAGGCAAGGGTCTTATGTAATCAATTTCTATAATTTGGAAGGTTCTATCAGCTTTGACCTTTTCTGGAGTATCCATTTAATGACCCCAAGCTTTAAACTTCTGGCAATTATCACATCTCTTAATTGGAAACTGGAGACAATTGGTAGGTATACATATTTCTTTTCTCTAATCATGTGCTAGTGCCCTATGTGTTATCATGACTTGTTTGATGACATGCCCATGCAATGAATCTATCAATTGATATACCTGAATGCTCAGGTTTTGTGTCCTGTTGTCCTTCTTGTTTATAAATAGTGCTTATGTTTTGAAGTGGTTTCCTCCTTACCCATGAATCATTGCGTTTCCAAAGATAAATCCTGGAAATCCTCCCCTCAGTTTTCCTAGTGTATTTTCCTACTTGATTATTAAGTCTGGCTATGAGGTTACTAAGTTGTTCTTCTGATGTGCAGACACATGTGTGATGAATATGGAAATGTCAGCCAGTGATATTTTCTGCCCTATATCCTCACCCCTTAAGTCTTAGTTCTCATTTTTCAGTCATTTTCCTACCGTGTTTCTGCCCTAATAACTATTCCATTAGCTACTCCCGGTGAGTCAGAGAAAAGAGATATCTCATCCTAATTTTCCTTAAGAGGTTGTTCAATCACCAGTTTTGTGACTATTAGTTCAGCATATTGTGTTGATTCTCCAGAGCCTGATTCTGTCAGGGTTAGACTGTCATTAATACTCAAGGCCACAGGCTGCCAGTGCACTCCAGATGGTGCCGTGGAGGTTGATCCATCTGTAAACCATCCATTGCCATGGACCAGGGTGGTCCTCATTGCTCAACTGTTAGAGCTTTGATAGGAGCACTCCTTGGAAACTCCAAAAAGTCCACTTTTGGTGTTGTTGAAATTTCCTGAGTTAATGCAGAGGATCAGCCCTCCATCCAAATATACCGTTCAGAAATATGCCACCTCTGTGGCAGGGCTTCATGATCAGGGCGTGTTTCCCTCTGTTTGCCAGGAGTCTATTTTGCCCAATCCAGAATAGTCTCTTGAAGTCTAACTGATTTATTTTCTGTTAATGGCTCTGTTAGGGCTTCATAGAGTACCCAGTTGAGGTTGTGAATTGGTGGGTACCTCTTCTTGGACCACAGAAACTTCTTAATCTAAAACCCAACCAGGCAAAATTTGGGGTTTGTGATGTTTTTAGTACACACTGACCATGTTGCAAACTCTTAATATAGGAACTCAATCAGTCCTCTTGTGTTTCTGGTGCCTGAAAATACTGTAAATAGCACTTGTTCTATCTTGTGAGAATGTAGCTTTTAAGACAACCATTGTATTGGGTTGGCCAAAAAATTTATTTAGGTTTTTGTAACCTCTTATGGAAAAACCCAAAGTTTTTGGTCAATCCAATAATTTGATCTGTTGCTTCTATATCTAGTAGTTAGGGTGACTGTTCCCTATCATAAATCATAGTCAACAGTCCTAATTTCATTATTATTTAAGTAACTTGCCTTGCTGTTTTCCACTGAGATATTTTCCAAAGAGCTGTTTTAAGGGATAACATATTAGCTATAGGTTATCTTAATGCCCAGGCTACTGCTACCCAGTAAAGCAATGATCTTTGTATATAAGTATAATTTTCTCCAAATACACCAAGGTGTTGATTAAATTTCACATGAGTGGTAATGGGTCTGAGTCGCATAACTTTTGCTCTTATGGAGGTCAGGTTTTATTCCTCTTTGGACTATAAATCTTTCACTGGGTTTCTGTGTCCAGATTAACTTATTGGGATTCCATTCTAATTTCTGTCATTTCTTCTCTAGCATAGGTTCTCTGCTGAGTGACTTTGATTGGTTTCATATTATCATTTGTTGTGGTTTCATCTATTTTCACAAGCCTAGCTTCTATTAGGTTATAGTTACCAGAGTCAAAAGGATTATAATAATCATCATTCTTGGTGGGGGTGAGGGTTGTAGGTTGGTGCCCTTAGGAGCAAAAGTGTCTTGGTTCCTACTCTGGAAATTACTTTGGGGACAATAGCCTTTGCTTTCTGTCTGTCTGCATCTAAGAGTTAATTGCTCCTAATAAGAGCACTGGAATTGCTTCCTTGCTGCTGCTGCTGCTAAGTTGCTTCAATAGTGTCTGACTGTGTGATCCCACAGATGGCAGCCCACCAGGCTCCTCTGTCCCTGGGATTCTCCAGGCAAGAACACTGGAGTGGGTTGCCATTTCCTTTTCCAATTGCTTCCTTACTTGCTCTTTTTAATATGGGATACAACTCATAAGGGCTTCCCAGGTGGCCCTAGTGGTAAAGAACCTGCCTGCCAGTGCAGAAGGCATAAGAGATCCTTGGAGGAAGGCATAGCAACCCACCCTACTATTCTTGCTTGGAAAATCCCAGGGACAGAGGAGCCTGGAGGGCTATAGTCCATAGGGTTGCAAAGAGTTGGACATGACTGAAGCAACTTAGAATGCGCACACACACAACTCATTAACTGAATGATCAGGCCAACATCTGCAGTCTTCTTAATTTTTTGTCCAGACTAGGTAGGTCTTCAGTAGATATCCAGGCACCCTTAGAAATTAATATATTACCCAACCTACACCTAAACCACTCCTTGAGTAATTTTGGTAGGGTTAATGAGCAAGTCTGTTATGATCTTCTTGCCTTTCACAGCAGTAAAAGTGTCCAAAGTATATTTTATTATAGGGATGCTTAATAGAGCATTCCAACTCATTTATAATATGGTAAAGCAGTATTAAGATAAGCATTGTAGCCAGCATTAGCATCTGACTATCACAGCTCTATCAAGTTTGTCTATTCATGGGCTGTTCATAAGTTCAGGGGAATGCCGTAGATATTTAACAGTATGAGTTTGAAGTTCATTGATTCAATAATGGTTCTTATAAAACTTTGGTCAACTACAAGTTTAGCATAATTTATCAACCTGCATTTCAAATTTGACATTGAATACGGTTTAACCTGGGCTTCTCAGGTGGCACTAGTGGTAAAGAACCCACCAACCAGTGCAGGAGATGTAAGAAATGTGGGTTCAACCCATGGGTCAGGAAGATCCCCTGGAGGAGGGCATGGCAACCCACTCCAGTATTCTTGCCTGGAGAGTCCCATGGACAGAGGAACTTGGCAATTTACAGTCCAGGGGGTCAAAAAAAGTCAGACACAACTGAAGCGACTTAGCAAGCATGCATGTATGGTTTAACCTACAGCACCAACCAATATTCACTATTACTTTGGGTCAGTTTGCTGACTATGCCAACTTGTTTCATTTTAGGCAAATTATGCTCAGAGACTGAGATCATCTTTGCCAATAATTAATTAAACACAGGTTCAGTATAGAACTAAAATTTATAATAATAATTCACAAGTCAATAGTATGCAGGGTAATATCTCTTAATAATCCAATAACGAAATAACATCCCAAACCAATGATTTGTTCCAGGCAAATGATTTGTTCTACACTATTGTTCCAGGCAAAAGGCTGTTCCAAATTTAGTAGAGATGTACCTTTCTTCAAGTTAGTTCTCAGAAGAGTCTGCTGAGCCAACTAAAAGTTGATATCATGCTGCCAGCACAAATTAAAAGTCCCTTGTCACTAGAGCACAATGCTGTAGCAGAACAATGGCCCCAGTGTTGGTGAAAAATATGATCTCCTTCATGGAGCCGCTACACAGTTTTCACTTCTGTTGGGAAAAATGAACTTGCCAGGGCAGGAGCTAATGCCCCAAGGTCTTCAAAGAGCTACTTGAATTAGCAAAGAGTAGCCTAGTCCATATTTAATACTCTCAGTAAGTCTTCACTAATTCTTGGTATTTAAAGTTTAAATGTCCCTTATGTCATAGTTGCTCCTCCATGAGTTCATATCAATAAGCACTCAGTTACACATCACTTTGATGCCATCATCCTGACATGACCTTCCCAATGTAAGCAAATTCACCCTTAGATCAAAACAACTTCATTTACCATGAACAAGTGGATTTGAAATCATAGCAAACCATACATAAATCATAATAAATAGAGAGAGGATGTGCACATGCTCCTGCATGCCCACGCACACACACATGTGCACACACACACACACACACATACACGTGTTGGGCATGATCTGCTTGCTTTCTAAAGAGTGGTTCCTGGACCAGAAGCATGGGCCTCACCTGGCAACTTTTAAAAATGCAGAATGTCGAGCTCCACCCTAGACATATAGGCTCAGAATCTGCATTTTCATATGAAGCCGAGATACATTTTCGAGAAAGACTTTCCTAGAACCATCCTAAAAAGGGGAAGCAGAAACACAATGTAATGAGCTAGAAAGGAGGCAATATTACTGGGAAAAGAATAGTGACTGCTGGAGAGTATCTTCCTAACCCTATTTTCAGCTTCTGTCGAGAGGACCTTTCATACTCTAAAAAACTATGAAATAAGACAATAGTCAACACACTCCACTTTGCCATTTTTAAGGCAAGTTTGAATATGTTATCATCCCAGAAATTTGATCTGAAATTCAAATAGGTGCCTCCAGCAGAACAATGGTGTTTCATGAACAACTGCAAAAATCACCTGGGAAGGCTTTCTTCTGGCAACATAACTGGGTCTCACATTATAGCACCGGGTCAAATAAATGGTGTTTCTCAGAAAATGAAATGAACTTTTAATTCAAAATAGACATAAGCCTAAAATGTTCATTGTTGTCTGCATGTTAATTGAAACAATGATACACAATATAGTATCTAATGAGAAGTAATACCATTTGGTATCTCTTTCACTAAATAGTTTTCAATTGCTGTTTAACTAATTGCTTAATTTCCATAGAAACAAAACTCACAAGCCTTTTCTTAACGTCCAAATAGCCTTCCAAGGCTGCATGGGTGAGTAGCACTTTGAAGCTTTAGCACTGTTCAGTAGATCTCTTATTCTACTCGCAAGCAATACCGACAGACAAACCATTCAGTCTACACTCTCTGGGCTCTGGATATTCTTCCTAAGCACTCCCTCCTGCTTCCACTGGGGTTTTGCTAAAGGGAGAAAAAACTTTCAGAAATCAACCCCTATCATTAAAGGAAACTTCCTCTCCACATTCACCTCAGAAGCAGGCAACAAGTTTCTCCTGATGAATCTAGACATTTCTTGCTGTTTCACTTTCCTCCAAGGCTCCAGGCTCACCTTGGGACTTTCCTCAAACTTGATTTGTACACCAACTTCAATAGATTTTTAGATACTTTCTTTGCATTTCCAGAAACTCTAGAGATTTGCTTTTAATTAAAGGAGATCATTTTCCCTTTATGAACATCTTTTCTAAAATAGGTTTTTATCAACACTCACAGTAGTTTTTCCACTAGAAGACAAAGCTTGCTTGTTTGAAGAAGTCTCTGTTGGCAGGACTTATCGAGATGGCAAATTACAGGGAAATGTTTTTGTATGTGCGTTGCTTTACTTGAACATAATTATTTGCTTGTAAAACACATGAGAGGAAAAAAATTCATGAGGATATTTTCAAGATCAGAGAAGTCAGAAGTAGAACTGGGTTCATCTGGCCTGAAGATAAAAGTTCTTAATCCTATGAAGGTTAAGAATATGAGTTCCAAAGTTTACTGCTGTGGTTCAAAGCTCGGTTTTGCCAAAACTATGTTGGCAAACTGGGCAAATTCCTTATCTGTGCCTTGGTTTCTGCATCAGGATAATAAAAGAACCTACTTATTAGTGTTGTAAAAACTGAATGATTTAACATACACAAAATGCCTAAAATACCTGGCAGATAGCAAGGGCTCCATAAAATAATTACTATTATTGGTTGTAGTCTAGCAGGATGTATGAATGAAGTGATTTTCCTAACACGTTCAAAGTTATGTTTGATTTCACCATAATTCTAGGCTTTGTATAATGCAGTTTATTACTATTTTTTTTTAATCTGATAAGCTTGCCCTCGAGGAGTTGGAAGCATTTCGTATTATCTTCCCAGCAAATATTTAGGTAACATACACATGTGTGCTTTCTAGAATATGGGGAAACAGATGAACTAAGAATATAACTGACTTAATAGTGGGAACAAAGGTCAGCCTGTGGTCCATCTCTTTTGATGCCCCACCAAATGTTCTTTCAACTAAAATATACTTCTTTAAAGCTAGTTCAAATCCATTTTGACTTTAGAAGGGCTGAGAACGTCTGGTTTCCAGCTTTTCTATTATTTGAGCTTGCCCACCAATAAATGGACTTCCCAGGTGGCGCAGTAGTAAAGAATCCCCCTGCTGATACAGGAGACACAGGAAACAATGGGTTGGATCTCTGGATCACGAAGATCCCCTAGAGGAGGGCATGGCAACCCACCCCAGTATTCTTACGAGGAAAATCCCATGGACAGAGAAACCTGGCGGACTACTGTCCATGGAGTTGCAGAGTCAGACACAACTGAGCAACTGAGGTCAACACACAGCACCAATAAACAGTCCCGCTGCTGGAAATCCCCCAAAAGGCTTAAAAAGAGAGGAAAGCTGCCTGAGTGTGACAGAGGGGCCAGAACTGACGATCTGCACTACAGTTATTAGAAATGTTTTCAATGTAAAGGTGGCCTGGCCTCAGGTAACTGGGGCCATAGTATACAGCTAAAGAAAGGGATCTTTGAGAAGCAAAGGGAGAAGACTTACATCATCTTCTAGAAAAGCAAACAGGATGGGAAAAAAGGGAGAAATGTCTTTACTCTCTCTGGGGATTCTTGGTTTACTGGAAAAACTGACTTGGCCGCCACGCTGCTTCGGGTCCCTTGTTTCCTTTCCAAGGCAATTGTTGCATGCAGCATGATCCGCATGCCCTAGAGTCAACCTGAACAAGTGGGTGATTCCCAGGAAAGACTTTTGGCCTCCAAGCCCGCTAAACTGTGGTGCTTTTGCGAACCATATTCGAACATCTGCCTCCAGTGAATGGGGCTGGAAATCTTGCAAGAATATGTTTCCCAGAGGGTGATTTTGAGACTTCTTGCTTCTGGTCTTAGCCAAGACCAGAAGAGATGAAGCAGAAGGTGGGTTAGAGAGGCAGAGAGAGGACCATTTCACTGGGGGAACGTCTCCTCTCCCAGCTAAGGATTCCGTTAGAGTTTGGTGAAGCTCCCACTGGCTCTCATTTAATCTGAATCAATTTTATCACAGTATCATATACAAGGAATTGTGCTTTGTAGTCAGACTCCCCGAAATACAGCCAACTGCTTCCTTGTGCCTCAACCAGCACTGGAATACTCAGGCGAGATGGTGAGGCATGGGCCCTGTTCAGGGTTTGCACAAACCCTGCTTTGGTTCTGGGTTGTAGCACTGTGCTGTTTCCTGGCCTGTACAAACACACCCCCCCTCCCAGTTTGGAAACTGGGTGTCTGCCTGGCTGCGTGTGTTGCTGCCATCCCATCCCGGGTGGGCCAGCGCTGTAGGTTTGGACTTATTCAAACACCTCAAAGTACTTTTCAAATGTTTTGGGTTCGCTAAAACCCTAAAGTGTGTTTGGCCTGCTTTCCCCCCTCTTTTTCAAACCCCTACGTGTTTCAAGGGAAATTTAATCCATATGTTTCTGATACATTTACACTTAACTCATCAAAATATTGTTTTGTGAAAACCACTGGATGTCCAGGGTTCTTTAGGAGCTCTTTTCATGGAACTTTTGAAAGCTTTTTTTTCTTAGAAACAGGAAGTCACATTTGGGCCAAAAGTTAAAAGAACTTGAACCTCAAAAAAAAAAAAAAATTGGAATTCTATCTGGAGTTTCAAATCCACAGGTTTCCAGGGGTTCTAAACTTGGCAAGCCATCCCCTGTTTTGCAAACCCAAAGCCTATAAACAGAACCCAGAGTCAGGTTCCACAGTCTCTGCAAGAACACAACCACCCCTGTGTTACATGAGACAGAAAAGGATGCAGCTAGAAAACTATGGCAATCGTCCTGCACATAAAAGAAAACTTTAAGTGCTTTTGTAGGACCATCAAAACCTGCGCAGGAGGATCTGAGCTTCACCCGTGCCTGGAGGTGGATTTGATTGTTTCAAGTGCTGGGTAAATTATAGGCTCCCCTGCACCCTTAAATCCTTGTTTTTTTAAAAATAGAATGTGAGAGATTTGGGCCAAAGGTGCTTTGTTGCTGCAGAGCCCAAAATTAAAACCAGGACCAGGAGCTTCAGTTGTAAAACCAGGGGTTTACAGCTACAAGGAGAAAAGGGCTTTCCCTTCCAGGACCCTAATTACTATAACTTTGCACCAGGATCTTGCCAGGGAACTGCTCTCAGCCCTGCCCTCCCACCCTCCTGGTGAAGGCTCTGTTTCCCTGTCCAGGATCTCTAGCTTAAGCCCACCAAAGGCAGGTTGAGTCACCTGATTTCTCTCAAGATTCCTCTGTCCTCTGCCAGCCTCATATTTTAAGAGTTTCATAAAAACTACCTTACCATGACTGCCTTGATACGGGTTTTTTTACAGCACTCCAAATTAAACAACTTTAATCACGGTAAAATGCAACTCTGATATCCTGTTCAAGTCTGGGGGGCAATCCTAGCTCCTGCTCTCTTAGGCCCACAGTGGAGGAGAGCTGATACCCCATGTTTGCACCCTTTTTCACTCAGGCTGGCTTCCCAACCTTGATAAAGATTCCCCTCTGCTATCTGACTTAACCCTCCCATGTGTGGGGAACAGGGGAAAGACCTAAAAAGAACCTTCTGAGGGTGACCAGGAAGAGCTCAATAGTTCTTAGGAGCCTATCCCACTGCGTATGCATAGTGCAATGACCTGAATGTGTGTATCCCCTAAAATCCATATTTCTTTTTCTTTTTTATTGGAGGATAATTGCTTTACTATATTGTGTTGGCCTCTGCCATATATCAGCATACATCAGTCACAGGTATACATATGTCCCCTCCCTCCTGAACCCCGCCTCCCGTTTCCCACTCCATCCCACCTCTGTAGGTTGTCAGAGAGCACTGGGTTGAGCTGGCTGTGTCACACAGCAAATTCTCACTTGCTATCTATTTTACACATGGTAATGCACATGCTTCCATTAAAACCCATATGCTGTCGCTCATTCGCTCAGTTTTGTCTGACTCTTTGAGGTCCCAAGGACTGCTCCCCATGTGATGGTCCTTGGGAGGTGACTAGATTATGTGGGTGAAGGCTTCATGAATGGGGTTAGTGCCCTTATAGAAAGACCCCAGAGAAAGTCCTCGGTCCTGTTCCACCCTATGAGGACACATCAAAAGGCCAGAGGTCTGCCACAGCACCTGATTATGCTGGCACTCTGACCTCAGACTTCCAATCTTCAGAAGGGTGAGAAATAAGTTTTTGCTGTTTATAAGCTACTCCACACTTTAAGACACATAGTTTCAGAGGCAGACCCTCCCCAGCCAGTGGAGTACTATGCTTAGGATACAGAGGTGCCAGTTTCTTATATGGCAGGGAGCAACTTCTGTTGACTGACCCCAGCCCACATGTGTGCTCAGAAATATGTGTAATGTCCACAGGGTACTTTGCACTCCATCGGAAACCATACTCTCCATATATGCCTCCCCCTGTTCAGAACATGGCTGGGAGAAGTACCAACCTCTCTGTCAACATCATCCTCTGTGTCTTGTAGTCCAAAGCTTGAACCCTCTAAAAGCTACCCGCATACCACGTGCATGCTCTGAGAACTCATCTAGGGATGTGTGCATATATTAAACTCCATATCCCTACACGCTCTGCAGACTTACACACAAACAACATATCTGCTCTGGGCAGATCAGGACCGGAGAAGCAGCAGGCTGCAGGGCAGTGCTGGTGATGGAGAAGGCCAAAGAAGGTGCTCAGACTGCCTCAGCCTTGGCTTCGTTCCCCACACACAGGGCCCCAGTGACTGCACAGAGAGAGGAAAGGCCCCTGTCTAGGACTCAAGGCACCTTCCTGTTTGCTTGGCTGCCTTTGCACAATCTCTCTGAAAAATCAACTGTCTCCCCTTTCAGTCTTCCCAGGGGAAGTTTCTGGCAGTCCATGAAGTACTGTGTATAAGGTCTGTGAAATGAAAAAATTACCAGGCAAACAGTTTTGGCCCAAGCTACTTTCTGTTAACCTTGGGTTTGCACTTCTGATTTGAAAGCAGGAAAAAAGAAATGCCATATTGTTTCCTCTAAACTTCTCTTACCTTGCTTGGCATGCCAGTTGCCAGTTTAGACCACCTATCTTGCAGACCTGCCTTGGAAGAAAAGGCTCTCTGATGACGAGAAAATCAAGGAATACATGAAGCAAGAATGCCCTCTAATGGAAATGCAAAGGACACTGCATGATTCACAAAATTATTAGCCTGCTGCTTAGTCTAATTGGCAACAGCAGTGCTCCAGATTTTAGATCTTGGGCTCAGAATTAACATTCATGTTGCATATGACTCCAAAAGAGTGAATACTTCAAATGACTATGACCATACTACACCTGAGCCCTTGGGTCTTGTAAATGGGTTCTAAGAGGTTCTTCAGGCTTATTCTAGTCTTCTATGCCATTTCAGCCTCTGTATCCAACCATGCCACAATAAAGCAATGCCAAGAACCAACAAAAATTCTCCTCTGACTTGTCTAAATGTACACTGGTTTTGTATAAAAATGATTCCTCTTATCACTTTGCTTTCTGTCTCTGTTTTTAAATGTTTCCCTTCCTCTGTGCCCCTGATGGTTGAGAAGTGTAAGTTTTCCACATTCAACCTCTTTCAGGTTCAAGATGGAATACCCAGTTCTCTGAGATTCTTTTCCATCTGAGAAGTTTGTATTTTCTTTCATGAAGGCATATGTTTACCATTGAACTCACTGCACGTGACCCAGAGCAGCACCAAAGCCCTCTTGGTCATGCAGCGGTGCAGGGTATGAGCCCACGCAGAGCTGTGTCAGACAGCCGAAGAGGATTTTGTTCAGACTTGCTGACGGCACTTACTGAGAAAAACCCACATAGGCATTTTCCATAAAGACTGATGATTAGCTTAAATTGAACCTAGGATAAGGCTAAAGCTCTCCTGGTATTATGTATCTATTTCCTCTGTTGGTCAATTAAATAATTAATACTGAACGGTGCAGAGGCGATTGCCCTGGCACTTAGCAGACCATGTTTAAAGGCCTTCCCACCTACAGTTATTTAGCCATGATGATGGCTCAGCCAGCAGATGGGATCTGGAACAGGGTAGGACTTATTCTACATACCACCCAAGCAGAATCCCAGAATCCAGGCCATGGGTGGAACTCAGGCCATTGACTTCTGAGGGTGGAGTTCTCTGAGATAAAAGCTGTAGAGATTGGTGTTGGCAATTTAATGTCATTAGAACCAAACCACATAGACGCTGCTACTTACTTCTCTCCCGCTGGGCTGGAAAATTGCTGTCAGGCCTGTAGGTTGCTGGGTATTTACTAGACTTCTGACTGGACTCATCAAACCTAAGCCAGCAGGAGTGTCTGCTCCGTTCTCAGGTTTTGGTTCACAGTCTTTTCTTTGACTTCTGTGATTCGGATCATTAAACGCCTCGGGTGTGGGGGCGGTGAGATGAAAGGGGCTGCTGCGGAAGGAGCAGGGGTGCTGGGGAAGGGGTCTCTGGAGTACCTCACTACCTAATCCTGCCTATAAAGGTCTCTTGCCAAAAGCCCTCAAGCCTCTAACATCATTGCTGGAGGGGGTAAATAGAAAAAGGACAAATCAGTGGGACCTTTTTACACATGAGCAAAATAAACATGAACTAAACCACTTGTGTTCACATCAGCCGCAGCCTGGCAGCCCCTGAGTCCATTGTTTGCCTGCTCTGTGCCTCTGTCCTTCCATGTCTAAAATGGAAACGATGATATCAACTCATAGGGGTATAGAATGGTTAAGTAGATGAACTACCTCCATATTAACAGACAATCTGCATTTTGTTGGGTTAACTTGAAGACATGCTTTGCATTGGAACTCTGGTCTTGAAAACATAATAATGAACCTGATATTGAGCATTCCGTCTTTGTCCATTTTTGTCTGCTGTTGCTGATTTGACACAACTGGGAAACATATAACTAGTACTGTTTTTGTCATGAAGGACACCTGATTTTGTCATGAAGGACATGATTACCTTCTCCTGATTTCTTCTGATGTGAGCCAATATTCTATTGATAACTCACACCAGAGTTGGAATAACTTACTTTTTAATGAAATAATTGCTGTTTAAACTTTGGCAGGGGTTTTCATTAAGAAGAGCCTATTCAAGTTTCATTTTAGTTTCCCAAGCAGCTTTCTAGCAAGATAGATCCTCTGAAATCACTCTAAATAATTTTTGAAATTATTCAAAATCTCAAACACTTCTGAATTGCCCAACAGCAGTGTCATTCTTTTTAGTACATTTTGGAGGGCTCTGACGCTTTGCCCCTTTTTATCTTGCTGCAATATGAAAGTCTGACATCACAATATATTCCACTGAGTTCAACATTTCTTGTCTCTCAGTATTTTAAAGTGCAAAGGCAGGGTGACCTGTCAACCATCAGGGAAAAGCTATAGAGACTAGAAAGCGCATTTTGTCTGAGAATAAACTGGAACCTTCTTGATCCCTTTTATAGGCCTCCCCTTGCTTTAAGATGGCACAGTGGCAAGAAGGCTGGAGGCCCACTTTGAAAAATATTCCAAGGCTACAGCAGTGAGCAAGTTAGATCCTTCCCCTGGCTGAGGCCTTGGCCCTCGGGCAGAGTCCAAGATGGAGGGCCGTGAGAAGCTGGCGGTCAGCACAGGGGGCATAATGAAGACGCAGGGCTGTAGGTCAGAGGTGCAGGTGTATTGGTTGAATTATGTGTGGGTTCAGGTCCTGAGAAGCAAAGTGTGGGCGGCCTGGCCTCAGGGGTACATAAGGAGCTGTGTGGCAAGATCCTCATATGACCTCTGCCCAAAGTTGACTCAATCTGGTTCCAGCCAAATGTTATTCATTCCTCATTTTTAAGAGTGACATAGTCACTCACCAACTCCCAAAGGCCTGGAATTAATCAAACTTTAGAGAGAATGCAAAAAAAAAAAAAAAATGTATTTAAATAATAACCTGGCGATTGTCTATAAAGCTTAGCATGGGGAGCCCTCCAGTGGCCATTAAAAAAATTGAACCCTGGTCAGTTTGGGCATCAGATAGTCTCTACAATCAACGTTTTAAAAGTATCTATTAGATCACCAGCAGAGGGTGGATGCATGAGACAAGTGCTCGGGCCTGGTGCACTGGGAAGATCCAGAGGAATCGGGTGGAGAGGGAGGTGGGAGGGGGGATCGGGATGGGGAATACATGTAAATCCATGGCTGATTCATGTCAATGTATGACAAAAACCACTACAATATTGTAAAGTAATTAGCCTCCAACTAATAAAAATAAATGAAAAAAAGAAAAAAGGAAAAAAAAAAGTATCTGTTAATTATCCCCAGTCATATAACAGCATGTAAAACGAAGCTAGGCAAGATCTCCAAGAAGAAGAAAAGAAGGTTTGCTTTCCTCAAGATTCAGGTCACAACAGGGAAAGAGTTGACACTGAAGTTGGCTTTCTGAGTCTGTTCTGGCCAAGTGTGTGACTTTGGGCCCTTCCTGCCCCTCTCCACTCTCTGAGCCCCTTCTCTGTTGCCCTCCTGTAGTTCTGTTATAAGAATCTAGAGAAATTACTGAGCTGACCAGCTAGAAGGGGGTGTCCTAAGAATGCTCATTCCATCCACTTTTCCCAAGATCATTGCTTATGGTCGTTCCATTAGCTTTGGACCTTACAAAGAACAGAAATGTTTTGTTAGCTGTCTCCTTCTGTGTTGTCTTCCCAACTTGCCTGATGACTGGCTCTTCATACTTCTTTATAGTCACAGACTAGTGTCTACCTTGTACATGGTCAGGCCTGGGCGAATGCTGATTATACCTCACTATTTGTATAAAAATATTTCTCCAGGGTATCCTGTATCAGTTACTCACTGGGGCACTTTGATTGAGACTCACCTGCATCCCCAGCAAGAAGAAGCATTCTCTCAGTCTCTTGTTCTCTCACTCTTACACTCCCCTACTCTCTCTTCCATTTAAGTAAAAACAAAACAAAAAATAAAATCTCACCTAGGAAGATTTGGGCTGTTATTCATTCCACACTCTTTGCAAGATGGATATTCACAATGTGGACAGTGAAGAATTAAAATTAATCTTCTGGCTATGACAGCTGAAAGGTTTCTATTCATCAAAATTCTCTTCCTCCATGTTTATCACTAGATACTGTAAAGAGCTGTTCTGTTCTGCGCTTAGTCACTCTTTGCAACCCCAGGGACTGTAGCCCGCCAGGCTCCTCTGACTATTAAGTTTTCCAGGCAAGAATCCTGGAATGGTTGCTATTTCTTACTCCAGGGGATCTTCCCAACCCAGGGGTCGAACCCGTATCTCTTATTCTTCTGCACTGACAGGAAGGTTCTTCACCACCAGCACCACCTGGGAAGCCCAACAATACTGGAGGGGGTTGCTATTTCCCACTCCAAGGGATCTTCCTGACCCAGGGCTTGAACCTGAGTCTCCTGCATCTCCTGCATGGTAGGTGGATTTTTTACCACTGAGCTACCTGGCAGCCCAAAGAACTGTTAGGAGTGTCTGAAACTTAAAATTATGCTTTTTGGTTCTCAAGTCTTTTCCATCAGTTCCATAGTGGTGGTGAAAAGAGAAGAGGAGGATACTCTGAGTGTACAATGAGGAGAAATACAGCACATAGGACCAATTTGATAAAAGGTCACCAAAACAGATAAGACTAACGAAAAGATATCAGAAGAAAGAAAAAAAGAGTGGAATAGCAAGACAGACAAGCTCAAAGAAATTCTCAGGATTATTTCCCAATCCCTGCATATTGGCATTTATGCTATAGCCTTTAAGCATAACTCACTGGCTAAGTATCAGACCTGGCATATAATTGAATAGGTCAAAGTTTGTAAGGCTATATGTTTTTAAAGGGAGTAAAATATGAATGAACATGGCCATAACTGTCTGGAGTCCTAAGTGTTCTCATATGTATCATTTATATGTGGCAGGTTTCACTTTCCAAAGATGATCACAACAGTATCTCCCATCTTACTGGTTCTTCTACAACGTGACCTTGTCACACCCATCAAAAGGTAGAGTCTAAAGCCCACCTACCCAGCTTGAATCTTTGGACACTTTCAATGACAGAGTCTACTAGAAGTGACACAGAGAGCTTTCAAAATCAGGTCCTACAGGGCAATGCCACTTCCACTTTGTTTGCTTGAACCTTGCACTTGTCACTCCACACTTTGCTGTAAAAAGACTGATTACTCTTACATTGCCTGCCAATGAAGCCACATGTCATTGCCCTGGTCAGCTACCAGCCCCTAAGTGAACCAACTTGGACATCCAGCCAGTTTGGGCTTTTAGATGATAGTAGCTGCAGCCAACATCTTATTACATCTGCATGGGTGACCTCAAGGGAGAACTACCCAGATGAATCTTGTCCCCACAGATTTTGAGCACAATAAAATTGCTGCTTTAAATTGCTAATTTGGGGGTATGTAATTTGTTATGCACTCTGTCTATCAGATCTAATCTCTTGAATCTGTTTGTCACTTCTGCTGTATAATTGTAAGGGATATTATTTAGGTCATACCTGCATGGTCTAGTGGTTTTCCCTACTTTCTTCAACTTAAGTCTGAATTTTCAATAAGGAGTCCACAATCCGAGCCACAGTCATGAACTGCTTCTAACAGAAGCAGAAGATATCAAGAAGAGGTGACAAGAATACACAAAAGAACTATACAAGAAAGATCTTAATGACCTGAATAACCACGATGGTGTGATCATGCACCTGGAGCCAAGCATCCCGGAATGTGAAGTCAAGTGGGCCTTAGGAAGCATCACTACAAACAAAGATAGAGGGAGGTAAAGGAATTCCAGCTGAGCTATTTCAAACCATAAAAGATGATGCTATAAAAGTGCTGCACTCAATATGCCAGCAAATTTGGAAAACTCAACAGTGGCCACAGGACTGGAAAATGTCAGTTTTCATTCCAATCCCAAAGAAAGGCAATGCCGAAGAATGTTAAACAATTGCACTCATCTCACATGCTAGCAAAGTAATGCTCAAATTTCTCCAAGCCAGGCTTCAACAGAACGTGAACTGTGAACTTCCAGATGTTCAAGCTGGATTTAAGAAAGGCAAAGGAACCAGAGATCAAATTGCAAACATTCACTGGATCATAGAAAAAGCAAGGGAGTTCCAGAAAAACATCTACTTCTGCTTTATTGACCATGCCAAAGCCTTTGACTGTATGGATCACAACAAACTGGAAAATTCTTAAAGAAATGGGAACACCAGACCACTTTACCTGCCTCCTGAAAAATCTGTATGCAGGTCAAGAAGCAACAGTTAGAACTGGACATGGAACAACAGACTGATTCCAGATTGGGAAAGGAGTACATCAAGTCTGTATATTTTCACCCTGTTTATTTAACTTGTATGAAGAATATATCATGCAAAATGCTGGGCTGGATGGAGCACAAGCTGAAATCAAGATTGCCGGGAGAAATATCAATAACCTCAGATACACAGATGATACCACCCTTATGGCAGAAAGCGAAGAAGAACTAAAGAGCCTCTTGATGAAAGTGAAAGAGGAGAGTGAAAATGCTGGCTTAAAACTCAACATTCAAAAAAAAAAAACATCATGCCACGTGGTCCCATCCCTTCATGGCAGACAGATGGGGAAACAATGGAAACAGTGACAGACTTTATTTTCTTGGGACCCAATATCACTGCAGATGGTGACTGCATCCATGAAATTAAAAGATGCTTGCTCCTTGGAAGTAAAGCTATACCAACCTAGACAGCATATTAAAAAGCAAAGCCATTACTTTGCCAACAAAGGTCTGTCTAGTCAAAGCTATGGTTTTTCCAGTAGTCATGTATGGATGTAAGAATTGGACCATAAAGAAAGCTGAGCATCAAACAACTGATGCTTTTGAACTGTGGTATTGGAGAAGACTCTTGAGAGTCCCTTGGACTGCAAGGAGATTCAGTTAGTCAATCCTAAATGAAATCAGGCCTGAATATTCATTGGAAGGACTGATGCTAAAGCTAAAGCTCCAATACTTTGGCCACCTTATGTGAAGAGCTGACTCATTGGAAAAGACTTTGATGGTTGGAAGGATTGAAGGGAGGAGGAGAAGAGGATGACAGAGAATGAGATGTTTGGATGGCATCACTGACTCAATGGGCATGAGTTTGGGCAAGCTCAAGGAGTTGATGATGGACAGGGAAGCCTGGTGTGCTACAGTCCATGGGTTCGCAAAGAGTCAACATGACTGAGAAACTGAACTGAACTAAATTTGTCATGCATCAACAGTATTCAGAGCAATTTGTGAAGTTGGTGGTATTCCCACTGCAAAGATGAGGGGAGCTTCACATTATTAGCATGTGCTGGATACTGGCACTTGTATGAAGGTATTTGACATGTAAACCCTGCCTCAGTGATCTGCCGGATCATTAGAGAAGATGACTGGTGGGTGAAGATGGTGTGTGAGGAAGGTCATGAAAAATGTAATCAAAGTACTACAGAAGTGAGAAGGATATTGCTTTAATTCACAAGATCAGAGAAGGCTTCATACGGATGGTGACATTTGAACTTGACTTTAAACAATATGATGGATCTTTTTGAAGAAGAAATATCCTGCACAAAGATCCAGCCATGTGAACGGGAAGTATTCTTGTGATAATGAAGTCTTTAAGCCCCTGAACTTTAGTTCAATGTCCTTCCCACCCATCTCTGATTACTGCTTACTGAATCTAAAGTTGAGGTATCCATCAAGTCGCTGGCTGAATAATTCTGCCAGAGAGAGCAGCAAGCCTTTGTAACTGCCCATAACCATAACTGCCCATAACCAAGGGACACTCTCCTTGTCACATGTCCAGGGTTGGGATTTCAAGGGTTTAAAAAAAATCTGTGATGTCAATTCTATGACACCCTCTTTGCAATTATCCTTGAAACATTCAAAGAGAATTAAATAATTCCTATTCCATTTCTGCTCAATGTCTTATTGAAATATGCTAGATGTTTATTTTTAAAATAGCAGAAATTAATCTTAATCAATAAAAAATAGAACTTATATCCCAGGACATGAAATCTGAGATATCCCAGTTGTTTTTGAAGGTAACAGTTTTAAAATTCAAGGCAATCTTCATTACTTATGTGTCCTTTTAAATTTAAAAAGTAAATGGTACTTTTCTTCTTACCTCCTCCCCCTCTTGAATATACCCACTTTATATGTTCTGAACTTACAGTCATATACTGGGTCTAATATATTCAACAAAGGTTTTACTTTAAAAGTTTGAAAGAAACATTGCAAAACAAAATTGGAAAATACATAGAAATAAGCAAAGACCAGTAGTATAGAAATATAGATATAGGTATAGATATAGATAGATATTGGAGAAGGAAATGACAACCCACTTCAGTATTCTTGCCAGGAGAACCCCACGGACAAAGGAGACTGGCAAGCTACAGTCCATGGAGTCACAAAGAGTCATACACAAGTTTGTGACTGAACAACAAATAAATATAGATATCATGGCTTGCAATGCCTATGTTGTAATCAAAATTGTCCTTTCACACAATTAAAACAACTTGAAAGAACACATATTTTTTTTCTTTTTCATTTATTTTTATTAGTTGGAGGCTAATTACTTTACAATATTGTAGTGGTTTTTGTCATACATTGACATGAATCAGCCATGGATTTACATGTATTCCCCATCCCAATCCCCCCTCCCCCCTCCCACCTCCCTCTCCACCCGATCCCTCTGGGTCTTCCCAGTGCACCAGGCCCGAGCACTTGTCTCATGCATCCAACCTGGGCTGGTGATCTGTTTCACCCTAGATAATATACATGTTTCGATGCTGTTCTCTCGAAACATCCCACCCTCGCCTTCTCCCACAGAGTCCAAAAGTCTGTTCTGTACATCTGTGTCTCTTTTTCTGTTTTGCATATAGGGTTATCATTACCATGAAAGAACACATATTTAACTGGTGTGGAAAAAATCCAAACACTGTTGACTAATCTTGGAACACAATGCCTAAGAGACAAGGGTATCTGAAGCTATATCATCTAGAGCTGCTCTATTCAGTGTGGTAGTCAGCAGCTGGCTGTTTTAATTTAAGTAAAACAAACAGTTCAGTATGGCACTAGCCACATTTAATTGATCAGGGGCCACCTGCGGCTAGTGGTGATCATTTTAGATCAGCAGATATCAGGCATTTCCATCAGCACAGAAAGTTCTGTTGAAAACACTCCTTTAGACAATTAACTGTCTCTCTTCATCAATATTCGGGCTGCTGTGTGGAAAGGATTTGAAACGAAAAGAATCTAATGTCTTGAATCACAAAACACTATCTATTTGTTGGAGCACATCAATCTCACAATAACAGATCTTATTTGTATATTAACTTTGGAAGAGGGATTGATGATTTTGAAATGTGCCTGTACATTTTTACTCATTTTGAAATTTTTCATCAATTTTTGCCTCGTGAATATCCAAATAGGTGTTAAGTCATGAAGTCAGTCTTGAATTTAGATGGCATTTAGAACACATAACTTTATAACTTATGTTAAGTAAGATGAATATTTGTATATAACTTCCCTAACCCTGCTCTGATACCAGGCTCCTCTGTCCATGGAACGCTCCAGGCAAGAATGCTGAAATGGGTAGCCATTCTCTTCTCCAGGGGATCTTCCTGACCTTTATCAATTAGTGTTTTCATTTTCTTCAGATGAATACCCAGTAATGGAATTGCTGTATCACATGTTATTTTATTTATAATTTTTTGAAGAACTTCCATACTGTTTTCTGGAATGGCTACATCAATGTATATCTCTACCAATAGTGCACAATGTATTCTTTTCTCCATATTTTCACCAATACTTGCTACTTGCTGTCTTTTTAATAATAGCCATTCTGACAGGTTATGAGGTAATATCTGACTGTAGTTGGATTTGCATTTCCCTGATGATTAATATATTGAATTTCTTTTCATGTGACTCTCTATATGCCTTCTTTGGAAAAATGTCTATTCAGGGCCTCTGCCCATCAGGTTGTTTTTTTCTTTTTTTTTTTAATGAGTTTTTAGTATATTTTTTATATTAACCCATTATCAGATATACTGTTTGCAAATATCTTCTGCCATTCACTAGACGTTCTTTTCATTTTGTTGATAGTTTCCTTAGCTGTGCAAAAGCTTTTAACTTGATGTAGTCTCCTTAATTTACCTTTATTTTTGTTGCCCTTGTCTGAGAATAGGTGTCCAAAAAAACATTGCAAAGACCAATGTCACAGAACATACTGACTATGTTTTCTCCTGGGAGTTTGATGGTTTCAACCTTTAATATTTAAGATTTTCCTATATTTTGTTTATTTTTGTATATGGCATAAGTAGTCCAGTTTGATTCATTTTACATGTGGCTGTCCATTTTTCTCAACAGCATTTACTGGAGAAACTCTTTTTCCATATACTATATTCTTTCCTCTATTGTCATCAGTTCAGTTCAGTTCAGTTCAGTCACTCATTCATGTCTGACTCTTTGCGAGCCCATGAATCCCAGCATGGCAGGCCTCCCTGTCCATCACCAGCTCCCAGAGTTTACTCAAACTCATGTCTACCGAGTCAGTGATGCCACCCAGCCATCTCATCCTCTGTCGTCCCCTTCTCCTCCTGACCCCAATCCTTCCCAGCATCAGGGTCTTTTCCAGTGGGTCGACCCTTTGCTTGAGGTGGCCAAAGTATTGGAGTTTCAGCTTCAACATCTGTCCTTCCAATGAACACCCAGGACTGATCTCCTTTAGGATGGACTGGTTGGATCTCCTTGCAGTCCAAGGGACTCTCAAGTGTCTTCTCCAACACCACAGTTCAAAATCATCAATTCACTGGCGCTCAGTTTTCTCTGTAATCCAAATCTCACATCCATACATGACTACTGGAAAAACCATAGCTTTGACTAGACAGACCTTTGTTGGCAAAGTAATGTCTCTGCTTTTTAATATGCTGTCTAGGTTGGTCATAGCTTTTCTTCCAGGGAGCAAGCGTCTTTTAATTTCATGGATGCAGCCACCATCTGCAGTGATTTTGGATCCCAAGAAAATAAAGTCTGTCACTGTTTCCATTGTTTCCCCATCTGTTTGCCATGAAGGGATGGGACCACATGGCATGATGTCTGTTTTTTGAATGTTGAGTTTTAAGCCAGCATTTTCACTCTCCTCTTTCACTTTCATCAAGAGGCTCTTTAGTTCTTCTTTGCTTTCTGCCATAAGGGTGGTGTCATCTGTGTATCTGAGTTTATTGATACTGCTCCCAGCAATCTTGAACTCAGCTTGTGCTTCATCCCAGCATTTCACATGATGTACTCTGGATATAAGTTAAATAAGCAGGGTGAGAGTATATACGGCCTTGATGTACTCCTTTCCCAATTTGGAACCAGTCTGTTGCTCCATGTCTGGTTGGAACTTAGTTAAACTTAAAATCTTCTGCACAGCAAAAGAAACTATAAATAAAGTGAAAAGGCAACTCTCAGAATGGAAGAAAATAATAGCAAATGAAACAACTGACAAAGGATTAATCTCCAAAATATAAAGGCCAATCAATCATTCAGCTCAATACCAGAAAAAAACTGTCAAAAAATCTACAAACAATAAATCCTGGAGAGAGTGTGGAGAAAAGGGAACCCTCTTCTCTGTTTGCGGGAGTGCAAATTGATATAGCCACTATGTCTCCATAGTGACTGTATGGAGGTTTTTTTTTAAAGCTAGGAATAAGCCTACCATATAATTCAACAATTCAACTACTGGGCATATACCCTGAGGAAACAATAATTGAAAAAGACACATGTTCTTCAATGTTCATCACAGCACTGTTTGCAAGAGTTAGGGCATGAAGTAACCTAGATGTTCACCTACAGATAAATGGATAAAGAAATTGTGGTACATATACTTAATGGGATATTACTCAGTCATAAAAAGGAAAGCATTTGATTCAGTTCTAATAATGTGGATGAACCTAGAGCCTACTATACAGAGTGAAGTATGGCAGAAAGAAAAAGACAAATATCATGTATTAATGCATATATGGAATCTAGAAAGATGGTATACTGATGAACCTATCTTCAGGGCAACAGTGGAGATGCAGACATAGACAACAGACTTGTGGACACAGAGAGGTAAGGAGAAGGTGGGATGAATTGAGAGAGGAGCAATGAAACACATACATCACCATGTGTAAAACTAGATATCCAGTAGAAATTTATTTTATGGTGCAATGAGGTCAAATTCAGTGCTGTGAGAGCCTAGAGGGATGAGATGGGGTGAGAGGTGGACGGGAAGTTCAAGATGGAGGGAATATCCATATATCTATGGCCAATTCATGTTGATATATGGCAGAAACCAACACCATGTTATAAACAATTATCTTCCAATTAAAAATAAATATTTTTTAAAAGAAAAGGATATCTTTTTTGGTGTTAGTTCTAGGTGTTGTAGGTCTTCACAGAATTAGTCAGCTTCAGCTTCTTTAGCATCAGTGGTTTGGGCATCGACTTTTATTACTATGACGCTCAATGGTTTGCTTTGAAAAGGAATCTAGATCATTCTGTCATTTTTGAGGTTGCTTCCAAATATTGCATTTTAGACTTTCATTTTCTTCTTAGGGATTTTTGCCCACAGAAGTAGATATAATGGTCATCTGAATTAGATTCACCCATTCCTACACATTTTAGTTCACTGATTCCTGAGATGTTGATGTTCAATCTTGGTATCTAATGCTTGATCATGTCCAATTTACCCTGATTCAAAACCTAATGCTCCATGTTCCTATGTAATGTACTTTGCAGCATTTGCAGTACTGTTGAAGCCTCGTTTGGAGAATTTTGAACATTATTTTGCTAGCATGTGAGATGAGTGTAATTGTGCGATAGTTTGAGCATTCTTTGGCATTACCTTTCTTTGGGACTGGAATGATAACTGACCTTTTCCAGTCCTATGGCCCACTGCTGACTTTTCCAAATTTGCTGGCATATTGAGTGCAGCCCTTTAACAGCATCACTTTTTAGGACTTGAAATAGCTCAGCTGGAATTCCATCACCTCCACTAACTTTGTTTGTACTGATGCTTCCCAAGGCTGAGTTGACTTTGGATTCCAGAATGTCTGGCTCTAGGTGAGTGATCACACCATTGTGGTTATCTGGGTCATGAGGATCTTTTTTGTATAGTTCTTCTGTGTATTCTTGCCACCTTTTTTTAATTTCTTCTGCTTCTGTTAGGTCGATAACATTTCTGTCCTTTATTGTGCCCATCTTTGCATGAGATATTCACTTGGTATCTCCAATTTTCCTGAAGAGATCTCTAGTCTTTCCCATTCTATTGTTTTACTCTTTGCATTGACTGAAAAAAAATTGAAGAAAAAAAAACTGAAAAAAATTCTTTGCAATGATCAATGAGGAAGGCTTTCTTATCTCTCCTTGCTATTGTTTGGGACTCTGTGTTCAGATAGGTATATCTTTCCTTTTCTCCTTTGCCTTTTGCTTCTCTTATTTTCTAAGCTATTTGAAGGCCTCCTCAGACAACCATTTTGTCTTTCTGCATTTCCTTTTATTGGGGATGGGCTTCATCACTATCATTAACCTCTGTCCGTAGTTCTTCAGGCACTTTGTCTATCAGATCTAATCAGATCTAATGCATTAAATCTATTCCAGATGTTCAAGCTTGATATAGAAAAGGCAGAGGAGCCAGAGATCAAATTGCCAACATCCACAGGAACATCAAAATAGCAAAAGAGTCCCAGAAAAACATCTATTTCTGCTTCACTGACTACGCCAAAGACTTTGATGGTGTGAATCACAACAAACTGTGAAAAATTCTGAAAGAGATGGGAATACCAGACCACCTTATCTGCCTTCTGAGAAATCTGTATGCAGGTTAAGAAGCAACAGTTAAAACCAGACATGGAACAACGGACTGGTTCCAACTTGGGAAAGGAGTATGTCAGGCTGTATATTGTCACCCTGCTTATTTAATTTATATGCAGAGTACATCATGTGAAATGCTAGGTTGGGTGAAGCACAAGCTGAAACCAAGACTGCTGGGGAAAATATCAATAATTTCAGATATGCAGATGACACCACCCTTATGGCAGAAAGCAAAGAGGAACTGAGGAGTCTCTTGATGGAAGTGAGAGAGGAGAATGAAAATGCTGGCTTGAAACTCAACATAGAAAATGAAGATCATGGCATCTGGTCCCATCACTTCATGGCAAATAGATGGAGAAACAATGGAAACAAAGACAGACTTTATTTTCTTGGGATCCAAAAGCACTGAAGACGGTGACTGCAGCCATGAAAGACACTTGCTCCTTGGAAGAAAAGCTGTGACCAACCTAGACAACATATTAAAAAGCAGAGACTTTACTTTGGCAACAGAGGTCAATCTAGTCAAAGCTATTGTTTTTCCAGTAGACAGGTATGGATGTGAGAGTTGGACTATAAAGAAAACTGGGCACTGAAGAATTGATGCTTTTGAACTGTGGTGTTGAAGAAGACTCTTGCAAGTCCCTTGGACTGCAAGGAGATCCAACCAGTTCATCCTAAAGGAAATCAGTCCTGAATATTCATTGGAAGGACTGATGTTGAAGCTGAAACTCTAATACTCTGGCCACCTGATGAAAAGAACTGAGTCACTGGAAAAGACCCTGAAGCTGGGAAAGATTGAAAGCAGAAGGAGAAGGCGATAATAGAGGATTTGATGGTTGGATCGCATCACTGACTCGATGTACACGAGTTTGAGCAGGTTCTGGGAGTTGGTGATGGACAGGGAGGCCTGGCGTGCTGCAGTCCATGGGGTCACAAAGAGTCAGACGTGACTGAGTGATTGAACTGAACTACAGGATTGGACTTTACTTTCACTGCTAGACACAATCACAACTGACCATTATTTCTGCTTTGGCCTAGCACTTCATTCTTTCTGAAGCTGTTAGTAATTGCCACTGCTCTTCTTTCATTGCATATTTCAAACCTTCCAACTTGGGGGGCTCAACTTCTGGTGTGATGGAGGGATAAATTAGGAGTTTTAAACTAGCAGATACAAATTAGTGTGTATAAAATGGATATCCTTTTATCACACAGGATGATATTCAGTATCTTCTGCCTGGCACTGGAGTAGGGAGCAGTCGAGAGGAGATACCCTATGTCCAAGGTCAGGATCAGCAGCCATTAGGAGATACCCCACATCCAAATCAGAGAAACCCCAGTAATATGGTAGGCACTGAGAGAGGGCATCAGAGGACAGACAGACTGAAACCACAATCACAGAAAAATTACCAATCTAATCACATGGAACACAGCCTTCTCTAACTCAATGAAACTAAGAGCCATGCCATGTGGGGCCACCCAAGAGGGACAGGTCATAATGGAGAGTTCTGACAAAATGTGGTCCACTGGAGAAGAGAATGACAAACCACTTCACTACTCTTGCCTTGAGAACCCCATGAACAGTATGAAAAGGCAAAAAGATAAGATACTGAAAGATGAACTCCCCAGGTTGGCAGGTGCCCAATAAGCTACTGGCAATCAGTGGAGAAATAACTCCAGAAAGAATGAAGAGATGGAGCCAAAGCAACAACAACACCCAGTTGTGGATGTGACTGGTGACAGAAGCAAGGTTTGATGTTGTAAAGAGCAATGTTGCATAGGAACCTGGAATGTTAGGTCCATGAATCAAGGCAAATTGGAAGAGGTCAAACAGGAGATGGCAAGAGTGAATGTTGACATTTTAAGAATCAAAGAACTAAAATGGAATGGAATGGGTGAATTTAACTCAGATGACCATTATATCTACTACTGTGGGCAAGAATCCCTTAGAAGAAATGGACTGGCCATATAGTCAACAAAGGAGTCTGAAATGCAGTACTTAAATGCAATCTCAAAAATGACAAATGATCTCTGTTTATTTCCAAGGCTAGCCATTCAATATCATGGTAATCCAAGTCTATGCCCTGACCAGTAATGCTGAAGAAGCTGAAGTTGAATGGTTCTATGAAGTCCTACAAGACCTTTTAAAAATAACACCCAAAAAAGATATCCTTTTCATTATAGGGGACGAGAATGCAAAAGGAGGAAGTCAAGAAACACCTGGAGTAACAGGCAAATATGTCCTTGGAGTACAGAATGAAGCAGTGCAAAGGCTAATAGAGTTTTGCAAAGAGAACGCACTGGTCATAGCAAACACCCTCTTCCAACAACACAAGAGAAGACTCAACACATGGATATCACCAGATGGCCAACACCAAAATTAGATTGATTATATTTGCTGCCAAAGATGGAGAAACTCTATACTGTCAGCCAAAACAAGGCCGAGAGCTAACTGTGGCTCAAATTATGAACTCCTCATTGCCAAATGCAGACTTAAATTGAAGAAAGTAGGGAAAACCACTAGACCATTCAGGTATGACCTAAATCAAATCCCTTATTATACAGTGGAAGTGACAAATAGATTTAA